>NC_139417.1:10636944-11273888 GCF_905368555.1 Meleagris gallopavo | reverse complement strand
AATGTAAGCCCCGGTAAGTGGGAGCAGCCGGAAATACAAAACCCCCCGGGCGGGTGCAGGAGGAAACCCCCTCGTCCAGCCCCAGCCGCTGCCGAACCTCCCCATCCCCATACGGTGCTTTATCTCCACTGGTGACAGCGAGGCTCTCCCCGCCACGCGGGCTCCCACCCGTGGCTCGGCTCGCACCGCCGTCCCGGCCGCGTGCCGGGCTGCGGCTCACCGGCACGGGGCGGCCGAAGGACTCGGTCACGGGCACAGGCAGCCGAAGCCCGGCCGCGGCTCTGCTGGCCAGACCGGCGCGTGGGCTTCCCCGGGCGCCCGCCGCAGCCCTCACGATGCAATAAAGTCCTCAGCAGCGGCCGCGTCTCAGTGCCGGTAGCCGGGGGCCGTTGGCAGGGGCACCCGGCTGCGGGTGGGGCTCCGGGAGGACGGGAACGGGAACGGGGCCGCCGGTGGGAAGGCGGAGGTGGGCGATCGCCGTGGGGATGAGGCGATGAAGGGCCGTGCGGCACCCGCTGCCGGGGCTGGCGGAGCCGGTAAGTCGCGCCCTGAGGCCCCGCGGGGTGGCAGCGAGGGACCGAGCCGTGCCGGGACACCGAGCGGCAGCCGGGGACCCCGGGATCGGCGGGGATCGGCGCTTCCCTGCCGGCAGCCGCTGCCCGCCATCGCCCCGCGGCCCATCGCTGAATTGGAAAACCGAGAAAATCAGTGGAGAAAGGAATACAGTAGCTGTAATATATCTGTATTTTAGTACAAAGTTTGATACGGTGTTTCACAAAACCTTATTGAAAAATATAATTCAAACCAGACGAGCTCTGAGCCCCATGGTGTGGTGGGGAGCGGGACCTGCGCCGGCTGCAACGGGGAGGGGCGGGGAAAGGTCTGCCCTGCCCCACCGGGCCCAGGGTCGGGGTCGGCACCGGGGGGGGAAGCAGGGTTTGCTGCTGCCTGGGGAGTGCAGAGATCGGACTCGGCTGAAGGACCTGCCCTGGTGGCTGCGGTGCCGAGAGGTGTCAAAGAACTGTTTCTGTGCGAGGACAAACACCGGAGGTGTTGGGCACCTCACGCTTCCCAGCCAAAGTGTGGCTCCACTCCAGACCGAGCTCAGGCTTCCTAAGGAAAAGGCAAGCGATGGTAAAACTGGGCGGCAGCGCACCAGAAAACCGCACGCCGGTCAAAAGCGCCAAACAAAAGCCCTAAAACGGGCTCTGAAGGAGGTAATGCTGGGAGAATCCTCCACCAACGGCCTCCTCCCCAAACGCTGCTTTTGTCCTCTTACCAAGCTCAGCACAGAACACTTTTCACAGCCAGGAACCTCTGGGAACTGCCCTCTCCTCAACAACTGGGGCTCCCCAGCGCAGCAAGGCACCTGACTGGTTGAAATACGGGCACAGGGGAGAGCGCAAGGCTGCGAAGGAGCAGGAGCCGCATCGCACAGCCGCCCTGCAGCAGGCAGGTGGGAACGTCAACGCACCTGCACAGCATTCAGGGCGGTGGGAAAAGCAGGGGATTTCAGAAACACTGGTTTTCGAGTTAAGTATTTTTATTATCAAAATTATTACATCTCTTGTGAAAGTTCAAATGTTACAGCACGGTGTAAAAACTCCACTAGAGTAAGAAGCTACAGCCCCCACCTTTCCAAGAGCTTTCCAGGGTCCCTCCCTCCTGCCCCGCTGTGACCAGAGGTGCCGGTGCCTGGGCACGGAGCTCCCCCGGCCCCCTCCTGCCGCCCTGCAGGGCAGAGCCTGCCTGCCCCGTGCTGCTCGTAGCATGGAAGGGGAGGCTGCACACCCAGGGCTAAGCCGAGCGAAGTTTACACCTAATTTTATACAGTATACAGACACCCAACTGCAGGGTGACAAGTTCCATCCCAACATGCTCACAGCCAGACAGTGTGAGAAAGTTAACTCTTTGATTCAATATCTTAAAAGTCTCCCCTAGGTTGAACAAACACCTGATTTCAATTGTGAATTAGAGAAACCTGTAACAGTCCTAAAAAAGAAAAAAAAAAAAAAGAAAAAAAAAAAGGAAGAAGACTGTGCATCTGAAAAGACAGGGGAGACAGACTCACAGCATCATGTTATCCAAGAGAAAGGAGAAGTTCCACTGCAGCACCAGGGATGACACCTGTCGTATATTAGCTAACCTACTATGGTTATAACTGAATATAAAATTAGATAAATAAAAACACGCCCGATATTACAGTAAACAAGTGAGAAAGAAGCTGGCAATCTTATGGAATCGAGCAGACAGCGCACCGTGCTCGGGCCGGCCCTGCCCCGCTCGGCAGACAGGTGGGAGGGACATCCATCCCATGTGCCACCCACACACAGAGGTCCCCCCCCCGCAGTCGCAGCCCCGACCCAGCACCGTGACCCTCCTGGCAGCTGCTCAGCCCTCTGCCAGCCCCCAGCACACACACCACAGCATTCCCACTGCGTGGCTCGGCAGGGTCCCTGACCCCAGCGTGTCTGCACCACCGGTCGGTCAGACCCCTCCACCCCTCCCAGCCCCGCGCCCAATGCGGTGACAGCACATCCCAGCTCCTCTGCAGCAATGGGCGCACACGCTCACACTCCCTGCTGCTCTTCACATTGGTGGAGACTCGTCCTGGAAATGCTCAGACTGCAGCAGCCGTCGCCCGGCCCAAGGCAGCAGTGTGCACTCATCTGCTTGTGACTGGAATGATCGTAACGGATTAAAGCCCTCCCCAGAACTCACTGAGAACCTGACCTATAAAGAGAGCTTTGGGATTGGAGTTAAACTTCCCCAATGATTTCTTTAAACTGCATTTGTATCAAAAAAGAAGTCCGTACTGCATGAGTGACTATGGCCATGGGCACGGACAAGAGACAGAGGCTGCACCACAGTCATTGCACTTGAACCATTTGCTTTTTTTTTTTTTCTTTTCTTTTTTTTTTTTTTCCTTTTGCAATGTACTCACACATCAGGGAACAGCTTTGCTACAGTCTCTGCCTCAGAGAAATTTGCTTTCTCATGCAAGGCCAGAGGCCAATACTGCTCACAAATCTCACCCGTGCATTCAGACCTCAGCCTCTGACCCCTGGCACCCAGCCTCGGGTGCGACCTCCCAACACCGGCCCAGGAGCCACTTCCAGAGGTAACTGGAAGGAGCTATGGGCAGTTTTGTTCCTCCTGGAGTCCAAGCAGCCCTAGGAAAGTCCTGTTTGAGTCTTTACTCCAGAACCTTGAATCTGCTGCAGTCTGTACTGATGGACGCTGCTGCCCCCTCGGTGTGGGTAGTGTTGTGCACTGGAAATCACCGCCCCCCGGGAGCCCTGGTAGAGAACTGACTGCCCAGAGCTCGGCAGGCTGATAGTCCGCAAGTCTGACTGTAGTGACCTAGAGCTTTGGGGGGCTGAGGTGGAGCTGGACGCTCCTGTGCAGGGCTGAGAGCCAGACTCTGAGGAAAGAGAGTCCACAGCCATTTGCTGTGCTGGGCTGGCAGCAGCTGGGCAGCTCTTCTTCAGGAGGCCGCTGCTGGCACTGCCAGAGTGCTGCTGGCTGCTGTAATACCCCGAATTCCCTGCAAACAGGGCAGAGGAGTCTGTGGAGACCAAGTGGGCAGGGCTGGAGTACGAGGAAGAGGAGAGGGATGTTTCTGAGGAACTGTGGGAGAGGCTGTGTCCTGTCCTCTGTGCTGCCGCTCGGTAGCTGTAGCCAGGAGAAGGAGTTAGGTGTCCTCTGTAGGGGGAGGAACTCTGCTGGAGAAGGGTCTGCGACTCTGCCTGGGGACTGTCAGACTGCAGGAGCTGAACATGGTGGAGAAAAAAGAAAAGACATCAGATACAATTCCCTATTTCCTACCTCATCATACTCTGGTTGCTTAGTACATCAGGACTGGGAATAACTGACAGCTCAAGACAGCTTTCTTCCTGTAATGCTGTCTAAAGCTTTACTTTCGAATGGGCAGATAACAAATGGCAGAATTTACCTGGTAGCTGTATCGAGAAGGACTGTAAACTGCTGGTCCTTTGTGGGCTTCTGGAGTGTCTCCTCCTGCTGTATCTGCAATGCACAGCACAGGCAACGTGTTACACTTCACCCCTGGACTGAGGTCACCACAGTTCCCTCTCAAGTGACACCTGCAAGCTGCAGCTGTCTTGTTCTGCCTCCGGCTACAGCTGAGACCGGAGTGGTTCCTCCCATCATCGGCCTTTTGGAAGCTGAAGAACCCTAACAGAAGGCAGTTGTAAACACTCACGTCAATCACAACAGCCACACACATTAGGCACTGCTGCTTCCCTTACAATGACTCTCATTTGTCGTGACCCAGCTTATCTGAATGGCTGCATCAGTGACAGCATGCAGGTTGTGCGTGCTCCTGGGGCTTTCCAGAAGGACACAAGAGGCAGAAGACAGTTTCTAAGGACTCAGCAGTTCTTCACTCAGTTTTGGCCATAGGAATCCTCACTGGCTACAGTTACAGCTGGAGAAATAAAACTGCCCCTTCTTAGACGGGCTGTCAGCAGGCTCCTGCCACTGGCTCTCCTCAAAGGCAGATCCAGGCACTGCCCAAGACTGAAGCCCCATGCTGCCAAGGCTGACTGCACCTCTGCTGCCACGCTGGGGAACATGCTTCACAAGCCAGCGGGCTGCTCCAAATCAGCTTACTCTTAGATCTCAGAAAACGCTGACCTAGATGGTGAAAAGGTGTGACTGCTGGGGAGTAACAGCAGCACACTACACACTGATGCATCATCGCTACGTGAGAGAGAAAACGGGAATAAGCTTTTTCTTAGCAGAGCAAGCCCTTCCAATGCTCTGATCCTAGAGGGCAGGTGCGTTTTTTGCCCCAGCAAATAACTGAACCTCAACTGAGATAGACAAAAAGTACGTTCAGCAAGTGACCCAGTCACTCTAACCTGCGTGTTCTTCTGTTGCCACTACTATAACCATGGGATTTAGCAAGTGATTGCGCTTTGTTTTGGAGAGAGGGGAACCAGTGGGACGGGAAGATTTCACATCAGATTTATGGTGCTGCAGTCTGATGAGATGGAGTTGTTTATCCGCAGCATCTCAGGGATTCTCAGCAGCAGCGTTTGAAATGCCTTGGTGAAATAGTGTTGGTGTTAGTATCAAATTTACATGACAGATGTCTCTCACTCCTGAAACAGGACACGCTGCATTAGTCTGCTCTGTATGTCTGCCAGGCAGGTCTGGCTTTGCACCAGATGCACTGGCATGAGCATCAGTGCCAGCAGTGCCCTGGCTTTGTTGTGGTTGTTGTCCTGTGCTACATCATGGTTGCTGGCACAGCCGAACAGGAACCTGGATGGAATTGTCTTCTCTGCTGCTGAGGCTCAGACATCTTTCCTCTGGGCTCAAGACCTGCACAGAGGCTGATACAAGAAGCTTCCACCATATATCCTGTGCCACCTTCCATTTCCTGAAACCACATCCAAAGCACTGAGTAGCTGTTTGCTGCAGGTGACATTCTGAGTACCGCACTGCAGAAAGGCAAAGATTGCAGGCAAGGCATGTTTTGTTAAGCAGTCTTGCACAGAAGAGACTAACTATTCAAGCCAGGAGATCAGAAGTTGAATCAGAAGAAATCTAAAGATTTCGGAAGAAATTGTTTCTTAAAAGGCCAATTACACAAACAGTGCTGCAGATATTAGATGCAGTGTTTACGCACAAAATAATCCTTGGGGAGTGAAGGCAACCTAGAGAGTCTAAATTACAAAAGGTGAATAAACTGTAAACTTTCCTGAATTTGCTTTATGCAATCTTAACAAGACAAAGCCAACTCTTCCCTCCACAATTTCTTAATACCTGCGCAAGGAAGAAGGACACAAAGTAGGAGTGATAAGTGCTTCTTTTCCACTTCCCTTGGAATGAGAAAGACATGAAAGAGAATTACAGTTGGGTCCCATTAAATCAGTGGCATTTTTGACAAGTCCCAAGAGAATCTCTTAAGACTACGTGAAGAAAATGCATTGAAAGGAGATGCTCCAGAGAGATCCAGATCCCTACTACAGATCATCAGCAAGCTATAACCGTATCAGCGAGGGAGTCCTTAATACTTCTCAACAGTGAAGAAGCAGAGATCAATAGCAATACAGACTAAGTTATTTAAACACGATGATCCATCATCATAAATCACAAGGGAGAGTAGGGTTCTCTTACATACTGGGCACTATCTGTTGGGAAAAACAGCAATCATATTCAACAGGGACTGTAAAATAAATAGAAGACAAATAACTCCACATCACAGCTAAGAAATCGGGCAATGATAAAGTGATCTGCCCACCTTACAGGAAGTCACAACTGACCTTTAATCCCAAGTGGATAACAGAGGGATGTAAATTCAGCTCAAGTCACAAGCACTCACTGACCCTGTGTGCTACTCAGCGAGAAGAACCCATTAGTCACAGAAGGAAGGAACAGCAAGGCAGAACTGAGTTCATCGCAGTGAATAAGTGTATCCCACAAAACCGACAAGCATCACAACTCAAGGAATCAAGTAACTTCAGAACAGAGATGAAGTAAGGTATGGAAGCTACATTCGCTCTTACCCCTGCCTGAAGCAAACGTGCACTTTAGCAAGCGATACATTTATCTGGATGTTCAGCCAACTAGCATTATTAAGGGTACTAAGGTACTACAATACCCTCATATTCCCAGTACACAGGTGCAACTGGGGCAATGCCAGCTAACTCATCTATCCAAGGGCAAAGAAGCTGTCACTGCCAGAGCCAAAATACAGGTGATCTTGAATCCAAACTCTGGATAGAACTGGACACCTTCCAGGTCTACCAGGAGATGTTTACAGGCTCAGGCAATATCACCTGAATAACAAAGTACAGTTTGCAGAAGGCCTTTATCAGGCACCGGTGATGCTGGAGATGAAGGTACAAATGACTTCATAGGCAAGTTTACAAAGCTGAGCCCATTATTTCCCCACCAACAAGGAACTCAGAAGCTCCTCCTACCTGCCTCTCTCTCAGCAGTGCTGTCACAGGTAGGTGAGGATTCATTTCTCTGGGATACCTTTGCACCACTTCGTAGCACCTTCTCAAGTATGCCTCGGCCCTCTCGAAGCCTCTCCACCGACGTCGGGACCATCCTGCAACAGAAAAGGCAGTAACAGCTGAGGACTGCTATTACACGGTTGAGATCAATGTGACCAACGCACAAGAGGGCTGGGGGGTCCTGGGTGTAATTACAAGACAGATTTGTCTTTGAAGTCTCAGATTTCTACTGAAATTTACTGATATGAAGTTATTGCAGCTGCAAACCTATACCACGGAATGGAGGGATCAGAGAATACCAGTTTTCTAAGACAGAGGAGGAATAACAAAACTTTGCACTGCTTTTGCAACACAAATAAGCTCCTGTGGAATTTCAGACTGTTCATCACTGGCTACTATGACAGTGCTGCCCTGAGAAAAACAAGATCTTTTATCAGAAGGATGCCATAAACATTCAGCTCAGTAGATCACCTGATTACAGGACACTCTGTCCCAGAAAGTTGTTTCAAGGTTCAACAGCATTCTGAAAACCTGTTGTTGTCTTAAAATTACGTGTAGTTATTTTACATAGATTACTTTTATTCGAACTGAAAAGAAGGAAAACCACTATCTTATGATAATAAAATATCAACATAGTAATCAGATAATGCACTGTTCCTGGAGCAGAGCTACCATGATCATTCTGTCCATTAATACTACTTTGTCCCATTTATTTTGTGTAAAAACTCTCAAGATTGGTGCTAGACCTCTTTTTGTCATTTGTTACAAGCATTTGGTCTAAAGCTGGAAAACAGAGGTGAAGTGGCTTTCCTAAAGCCAATCTACAGAAGCAGAGCCACTGACACACCCCAGATCCCTGCCATGCACCTACCATGCACTGGACCATCCAAATCTCTTTAAAGGTATGTGTTTTAACCTGTAAAATAGTAGCACTTCCATCAGGGATTCATGATGCCTTATCCCAGACACCGAAAAAATGTGTGCCCTAAAAATACCCAAATATTATATAATTATATTCAAACACTACATCAAACATACTGCATATCATGCAAATATGCAGTCTAAGAATGTATGTCCTGTATTTAATATATATTCTTAAAGATATATTAAAAACTGTGCTTTACATTAGCTTTTAAAAATGTATTTAATAGCCCAGATATTGAAGTTCACCCCTCACTGAAGCAGAAGGGAGAAGGGGCCACAGTTCACACCTCATGGAGGTGAATGGGGTGAGGGGGTGAATTCACACCTTCGTTGCTGCTATTGTTTTGCTGGAGACAGTTTTCTGCAAGGCTGGGTTTACTGGGCAGCAGCACATCTGTTTACATTGTGATGGCTGTATCTTGGCAACTGAAAGAGACAGAAACTTAATTTTTTTTAAATGAAAGCTATTGGCAAATAGTGTAGAATTCAGCAAAAATCCGGACAAATGAAAATTAAGAAATTTTAGATCCCACCATTTTCTTCTGTCCCTGTATTACACTAGTGTGAATGTCTAGAAATGCATCAGAAATGTAAGTGCCCAGAGTTAAATATGAGACTGGTTCCCAAGTTTAACTCTGAAACATGCAGCTTCTAATAACTGTTTCTTTTTAAAGTGGGACTGTAAGATTGTAATGGCTCCTGCCCATTAAAAGACAGAAGAACAGGGATTAAAAAAAAGAAAAAAGAAGGCAGCACAGCTGCTTAATGCTATTTCAAAACACATCAGCATGGCTTCAACTTTTATATTCAGAGTCCTATGACAATATCATGTTGAATCCCACAACTCTTGAAATCATGTGATAAACCGAAGCCAAAGCATCTGCTGAGGAGGAGCAGATGAAGCAAACAGAACAGAAAGCCCCACGCTGGAGCAAGGTTACCACAGACATTTCATCTCCAACTAAGATTCTTTTCCCATTCAGCTGGATTTTTCTTTCACCTTTTTGCTGGCAGAAAGAAGTGGCATGGGAGGAAAAGGGCAGGTGATAACAACACTTGCACAAAATAATCATGAATTAATCATCAGCTGCCTGTCCCAGCTGCTGTCAGTCCCGACACCTGGCAGAAGGTAGCAGGCAGACAGACTGCTATCACAAGATCAACTATTTCTCTTAAATTTTCACTGGAAGAGTGTGGCTATTTGGGGTGGGGAAGGTCTGTAAAAAGGAAGAAAGCACATCTTATGATTCCTGTAAATTCATCCAAACCAATGTTTCTCAGATACTGTCAACCTCACATTTCTTGCAGTGTTCAGCACTGCTCAGCCTCCTTTCCCTTCCCACCCCCTGCCATGGCACAAGCAGTGACACAGGTGCACATGTGCCAAGTGAGTGCTACAAATGGCATGCCTTTACACCTGCACTCTCCACAAACAGACCATGAATAAAAGGCAGCAAAGCCACTGCACTATATCACTCCAGCTAGCAGAACATTCTAAATTCCAGCCATCACCACGTATACAGACCATGTGTACAGACTACAACTCAATACTCTGCATTTCAGCACAGCAGTGCTTCATTCTAGTTATCAGGCATTACTGTTAGAAGTCTTTCCCCATGTTAAATCTTCACACAGTAACACAATAGGGAGATCTTTTTACACTTTGGGCAAACTAACTGCAGCCTGGTAACTGCACTTCAAAGCTATTTGTGCAAGGCACAGGAAAGCTGAGGCTGTTCCACTGTCCCTGCTTCTCACATGCGAGGTTGCGGAGGGCTCCATCAGCTTTCCCCTTCTGAAAAGACCAACTTTGTATCACGTACGTCTAAAACAGAGTGGAAATTCAACAACAAAAGACCTTTTAACCTAGACCTAGATTAAATTCTCATTACAAGTTAAGTCCTTCAAACTTGGGCCCTTAAAAGGAAACTGGTGGAAGAGAGAACTGTTTAACTTCATCTTTCAAGGCAGATTTTTGGTACCTAAACTAAAGGGCATGCTGAGAAGGTTGCTGGTATTCTTCAGTTTAACCATTAATAAAGAGAACTATGCCAAGACACTCAACAGAATCCATCCCACTGCAATTACAGAACAACAGAAATCCCTCCTTCCTCCCCCCGAGTTTGGTTCATCTCTGCAGAGCAGTCTGAGCCTTGCTTGGAGGGATAACACTCACCACCTGCTGCTGATGTTCTCCTGGGATTTGCAGAGTGATGTTGAGGAACTAGCCCCCCTTGATTCTGGTGGGCTGATGTCCTCTACATGAGGCAGGGAAGGATGAGAAGGGGAGAAGCCACTTTGTGGGGAGGACGGGGTTCGTACTACAGAGCCTGGCAGGCTGCTGGCATCTGTGTCAGTCCCAGAACCGCTGCTGCCCTGCCGGGTGGGAGTCCCTGTGCATCGCACTGAATCGCCTCCCTCCTTGGCTTCCTGCTTCCTCTTGCGGTATTCTAGTAGAGAGACCTGCAAGGAGAATACAGCTATGAGTCACGGACAGCAACGGACAAGGTTAGGGGAAAAAACACGCCTACACATCATTTTAAAAATGATTTCTCTTTGCAGATGAAACTTCAGAAGTTACAGTGGGATTATCAATCTTCCTGAATCTGCAGGCAATCTGGAAAAAAGAGCTAAATGATGCAAATTTGGACCATTGCCCCACTTACCCACATTTACAACTGATACTTCAGAAGAAACATATGGCTGGTTTGCTTCTGAAATTTCATACTGCTTCTCACCTCCCTCACCACTCCATGGTTCGTGACATAACACAATGCAGATCAGTACACCTGTACATCTTAGAAACCTGAGAATAAGAGCCTTCTTCACTGAACTGATTTTCAGAGAATTCTGTTCACCAGTACCACATCAGCCACGCTGAACTGCGTAGGGGACCTGTGACTTGGCAAAGCTCAGCACAGAATTCTAGCCTGCTTAGAGCAGGTTCACACTATGGTGGTTCACCAGTCAGTGTTGCACATTCCAACATTATTACTTAAGTAAATTATGTTCCTCTAATAGAGATGGTATATATTTTGTGCAAATCAGTCTCAGATTTGTAAAAGGCACAGACTAAAGTATCCCACGATGCTGTCTTGCAACACAGGACAGCAGGACCAAAGCTACACAAGTATTTCCAGCTGAGCGCTTACCTTTCTGCATGCCTCCCCTTATTATGAGGCACAGTCCCTCATGAAAGACTTGCAGAAGGAAACTGCTGAAGAATTTAACAACTACAGTTCAATGTCTGCATACAAATCTTTACAATGTTAAAGTGCTGATCAGGGTATTTCCAAAAGTAACTCAACGTATGAAGTTTTTAAGATAAGCGCAACCAAAAAAACCAACCAACCATAAAAAAGATCTTCCAGACACCTGGAGACTTGACCCAACTTGCCATACTTGCCTGAAAAGTCTGAGCACAGGGTAAGGCACTGATAAATATCTGCGCAAGTGTATGTTTATCTGTCCTATCAGTACCTGTTTTTATCACAGCAATGCCTGATTATCATTTCTACTCAGTTTTAGCTCCCTGTGGATCACTGGCTTACTACTAGAAACCAGTACTCACTCACTTTGTATTAAGCAATACTGCCATGCTTGTAGTTTCAAAGTGCTAAAATTTATTAAGAATCTTCACCTACTCTTCCTGCGATGCTGTCACCTTCCCATATTATTAAGCCTTTCCAGCAAACAGCCCATATTTTCCTTCGAAATGTTGGGCTCTCCTTCCAAATAACACCTCCACCAATAAAACAAGTTGCACTTTATTATTACTCTGGCTCTTGCCTCTCTTTAACAACTGTTTATGAAGGTCACACCAACTCTCACATCAGGATCTTATCTAAATGGTAGCTCCTTTTCTTTTAATGACTTTACCGATTCCGTCCAGGTACTGGACACCTGGATTACTTGCCAAGTTTATTTTAGTTATATTTCCTTTTGCATTTTTCCCTGCATGCCTTCCCCATGGTGAAAGAATTTCTGCAGTCCTAGAATCTCTCATACAAGAATACTCGCCTTCTTCCTTTGTGGTGGATTCTGGGGAGCAGATCGGACGCCTTCACAAGCCCTCTCGCCGCAGGGAGACATGGATCCATGCGCTGTCTCTTTAAGCAGTCCTGACTCATGTCTGCTGAAATATCCTTCAGAAGGAGAGCTGCAGCATCCTGCTTCTGAATTCACTGGCTTCCTGTCTCCCAGACACGCAGATCCCCGCAACAAGCCATCCACACGTGGCATAGCGTTCAATGGGGAAAAGGCATACATTAAATTAAACTCTGTCCGAAAAGCCTGATCAGAGCTTCGTAGCAGCATCTGTGCTTCCCCACTTTTTCCTGGGAAGTTTGTCTCTGAAGTAGAGTTTATGGGAGGTTGTGGAGCCAGATCAGAGGATCCAAAGCTGAGCAGCGACGGCCGTTCCGGGCAGGTGTTTGCACTGGAATCCACGTCAGATCGGAGGCAGAGCTACAAAATCCAGGAAGGCCACAGGATGGGGTGGGAAGTCAGGAAAAGGATCAGGATCAGGCAGGGATGGGGAGAGAAACTTAAGTCAGAAAACATTCTGTACAATGCGAACTTCCTGCTTTCCAGCTGCTTTTTGTTATTAATCACCCTTATGACACTGTGCTGCACTGTTCTGTTTGTTCTAGAAGGGAATGACTGGGACTAAATAGTAATCCAGTTTAGCTGCCTAGTACAAGATTCCCTCTCTCCCTTTAGAAGTCTTAATGCAGCAGAGGGCAAGACTCAGCATTATCCTCTGTCCAGTCAATGAAGGGAAAAAAAGCATCTTTTACCCCAAATGTCCCAAAGCTGACATTAACAGTTCATGCTAGCTAGGTTCACTTTCAGGAGAAAACAGAAGAGATTTGGTGTCCATTTGCTGTTTTATTGGCCAAGTTCTTGAATGCCCTAAGTCAACCACTACTGACTCGCTAACAATATGATGCCCAGAATTCCCAAACCATTTGTTTTCACATCTCATTTTCAGCAATCTCTAACAATAGTCTATTCATTTAATTTATACTGCATTTCTACATTTTACATTCTCTAACAAAGGCATAACGGCATCATCTTTGCATTGTCACAGTTTCTGAACACTAGGCACTGATACAATGGTATATTTTACTACTTCAAGTGCCAAAAAACCTCCCAGGCAAAGGAATAAGATGCTCTCCTTCACCGTGTTGTCAAGATCTCAGACAATGAACATAACTGACACGACTTCATGCTCTCTGCAGGACTACAGTGCTCAGTGAAAACACAGCAGCACCAGGCACCAGATGCGCCCTACTGCAGCTGCCAAAGTATTTTTCCTCTTGTATTACAGCCCCAATAATCTGCCACATTAGAGATGAATGTGTATTTTCCACTGCGAAACCGTTTCAGACTATTTCACCTCATGTTTCACAACTGGCCAGCAGCTAAATGAAGTACTACTACCTCATGCCTCCTCAACATTTTAAGACTGCAAGTGAACAAGACGTAAATCAAGGCTGAAAAGGGCAGGTCAGGTGCCCCTACTCTGCTACATAAGCTAGTCTAAATAACCAGCCAACGCTTTCCTATTTCTTCCCCAGTTGTCGTTTTGCTGCTACTTAGTAAGTATCACACAACACTTGTTTCCTGGGCTGGGGCTGATGCTGATACTATTTCTAGCAACCCCACATCTCTTGCCTACATCTCAGTAACTGAGGTATATCAGGTCTTTACATGATCTGTTTCCTACCAATGTCAACGAACAAATAATAAATTCCAGTCTTCAGTTAATTTCATTTTGCTTTGTTTTCTCTCTTGTGATAATCCTGAAAAACCTGGTCACAGTCTTATCTCAACTAATGCTCCACCCCTGTTCCCAACAGCCCCAAACTTCTCATCCCTCCCATCTCACTGAAGCCTCAAATAAACACTAGCACACATGCTCTTCATCTCAAACACAACTGAGGTAGTGATACCTACCTCAGGTGACATGGACTCAGGTCTATGCGCAGGGGAACTCTCAGGGGAGGATACGTTCTGAAGGGAGGGAAAACATCTTGTTATTCATACAGCTAAGTAGTCAAGAAGCAAAATGAAGTCAATTAAAAACAAGCACAGAGGTTAGCAGTGGCTACTCTAAGCAAAGGCTATCCCAGGAACTGGCTCATACTTAATGCTAACTCTGTCAAGTTCAGTGGTTTCTGTGGTTCTATGATTCTATGATTCCCCAGCATGCCAGCAGTTGATCATCATCTGCTCACTTGAGGAGGCTTGTAAACCAATAAAGGAATCACTGTTGTTTTCTTCCCTCAATACTATACAGCCACAGGACTAAAGTACAAACCTTTGAATGAGTTTATTTTGTGAGACATACTCTCTCAAGTTATAATAAAGAACTAAATGAAACAGACATGACATTAAAACAGACTTGTTATGAATGAGCTGCATTTAGAGAAATGCAGAAATTTGAACAAAGCTGCCTATGGTCTAGAAGGAAAAAAAGTAAACGGGGCAAGCATATAAAAATATAGTGAAATACAGGCTTCTAACATTGCAATCAACATGCTAAGGTGAGACTGAAAATCAGTGATTAGACTGTGGAGGTACACAGCAACATCGCTCTGATCTGCTACCTCAACCACAGCAGAAGTAAGGACAATTTACAATCAAACTTTGTGCCTGAAACAGCCTTTCATCTCTCTCCTCAGCGCTCCACAATCTTCCCTGCTGACCTCCACAGATATGCCTTTCAGACACCTTGTGAAAAAAGAGTTCTCAAAGAAAATAATCAGAAGCACACTAAGCTAAAAATACCACAAAGGATTTTTTGCTCTGCTGCAAAGCAGATGAGGGATCAAAACAGTCTCCAGTATAGAGCAGTCTGTCACTGTACAGAATTATTTTTAATAGTTTTAAATGGCAGAGTCTGAGCAGCAGACTTTTTTTTCTTCAAATTTTTAAATGAAAATATGCAATACTATAAACTAAAAATAAACTACAAACAGCACAATTCCTATTCACATAAAGAAATGCAACACAAAATGGAAGTGGAAAGTCCTGGCTGGACAGATGCAGATAACTCTCACTCAGAGTTGAGAGCAAGGAAATCCACCTAAATAGCCTGCTCAGTACTTCTGCACATAAGGAAGCTGTCATGAAATCAAAGGCACAAAGTATTGACTTGCTACACCAGCAAGAAAAAGGAGAGATGAAGAACACAGGGGAAAGCGATGTAAAATATTTCTACCGTATTTTGGATGATTGAAATCTGTTGAGGGAAAAAGAAGCTGAGGATGTGTCAGACAGCCTATGGAAACTGGAACACTGTTACATTCTTTGGAAGAGACATGGAGGACTGGGAACCATATGGGCAATGAGAGATGAAGGAGGGAAGATGACTGAAGAACACTGAAGAGCCTAAGAAATATGGGAGCCGTAGATGTGAAGAAAAGAACTGATCTAATGTTATTGATGTGACGTGAGGAGAGGCTGGGCTGCTACAAGGTTTGAAATTTAATAGAGAAAGAAATTTGCTACAGACAGAAGTGGAATAGAGGAAAAAGGCAGCAGTACTTGAGTCTGCCACCACGATGCTCCTCAGGAAGACAGTTGCATACTCAAAAAGGAAGGTGTGTCTAGTGCTACCTCTGTGGCATATCTCCCAGTCCCTCTGTTTTTGGCATTTCGAGCCTCCAGTTGGATTTACCTCAAACTGTAGTGGAGTATTGCAGCGACTAGCAGCCAGAGAAGGAATTGGTGAGAACATCACACCATAACCATTGCGACTTTCCTCCTCTCCTGGCACAGATGAGCAGGGTGTAGCCAGCTGTGGGCTCACTGAGCCAGGAACTGAAGGGATGGGAGGTGGAGGGGTGACAGGAGACAGAGGCCTCAGCAGCTTCTTAACGTTCTGCTCCATCAAGTAGCGAGACTTCCATTTCTTCAGGGGACTCAGCAAGTCTGAAAAGTAAAGTGAACTGAGGATAAGACTGCACCATTAACAACTGCAAAGCACGCACCATCTTCTTTCCCTTGCTCCCAACCCAAATGGAGCCCATGAATCTCCAACACTGTCATGAAAGGAAATATTTCAACTAGTAGAAAAGAAGCGCAAGAGGGAGCTAGGGGCACAGGAGCCAGGAAGGTATATAGTATAGGGGAGGGTCAGAAGGAAATGTCAGTATCGCTGCTATGAACAAATCACAGAGAACAGTTTTCATTACTTGAACCCAGTAGTTCAAGTTCAAGCCTATATGCAACATCAATACAGTTCAAACATATTTTACTCCCGCAAAAGGTTAATCCCTTTCTGTAATATCTTTTTTGATGTGCAGTTAAAAAAACCCAACAATTAAGTAAATCTTGCAGCTCAGTTGTTTGCTTCTTCAGGCATTGCTCAGGGATGTGCTTTTAATGGTTTTGGTGCTCTGTTCATTTCTCAATAATTTAACTTTTCAATAATCACCTTCTCGTTATCTGCATATTATCCAGCTTCCTGCCTGTCATTCTTGGAAAACTTATCACTGATCAGGTGGATCTTCTCAACTTCTTTTTCCACAGAAAGATTCAGGCAAAATACTTAACCATCCTGCTGCTTTACTCACAGATTTGAGCTCCTCCATTTTTGAGATTGATTTGCTCATTACATACACGCCTCTCAGACTTTGCTACATCTTTCTATAGTCAGCAGATATTTTGTCCATCTAACAGCACCCTGCTGAAAAGAGATTAAATTGTACTTCCCCTCCCACCACTGGACAAATGATTACATGACACTGGGGTCAATGATGCAAGATAAAGTGATTGTCTTTTCATAGGAAAATACTGAGAAATTTAACACATGATGCTCAAAGCTAGAGTGCATCTACAGAAATTTGAATGAATGGCAAAGTAACATTCTCACCTGTCAGAAAGATGTACCATGAAGCAGTAGTACACATTAAGATGTCAACCTGTGTAACTGCCTTTGTTATTCAGCAGCTTCCCCTGCTTCACTCAAGTGCCCTCGTGGTGCTCGGTACTCACCTGTGTCATCTTTGCAGATGCTGGAAGAACTGCTGTTCTCGTTACTTTGGTAAAGACATTGGGTCCTGTTCTCTTGTGGTGCTGGTGAGGTCTGAGTCATCCCCTCTTCAAGGGCCTGTTTGATCCAGCGCTGAAACAGAACGAGACTACATAAACGTGCAACCCCTCCAGTACTTTCTGTGTAATCTTGCAGGATGTACTTCAACTCCTACACTACCGTGCAGTGGGGCAGACTGCTCAGAACACTGAGATTACCTTTTTCACACATACTAACAGCTACTGTGATGGATCTGACGACGTGCTCTTGATGAAATGTATATCAGGGACAAGTCTTCAACAATAACAAAAGTAAAAAACAAAAAAACAAACTATAAATAAAATTAAAAAAGCTGGCAGCCAAGAGCTACTAGAAATAATCTTCATTAATAAAAATGAGTTGTCTGTTAAGGTATCTTAAAGCCTCATTTTTTGCAAAAAACTTGTTTCCTGCTAAGGAACATGAGCACACTGCTTCACTAAGGCATATGAGAGCCTTACATAGATTCTGCTCCAACAATTCCCCTGAGAAATGGCTGAGCTTAGTCACATAGTTCTTCCAGGACTGTGCTTGCTTCCAGGCAGAGAAAAAGAACAAAAACATCTGATAAAACACAAGCAGCAGTTTTCAAGGTGTTAGAACAAAAAGAACAAAAAAAAAAAAAAAAAAAAAAGGAATCTTTTCTTCAGCTACTAATAAAAGAGATAAAAATCACGGTAGTCTTTTGAGCATGGATGTGAACTTGAAGACTCATCAAATGAGCTGTTACTGCGGCTTTGCTAACTCCATGTCTTGATCCAAACCAACTCCTGATGGCAGGCAGGAAATCTTCAGTTACTTTATTATAAAAAATAAATACAAAGTGGAAAACAAAAAGGTAATTCAGCCAAATGGCAGGAGCCAAATTACCTGAGAGATTCACATCACAAGTCTTTTATTCTCCCAGAAAGGTTTAAGACCGTAACTTTGCTTTTCAGCAACCCAGTTAGTTCTTCTGTACATCAGCAATGTGTCTTATCAGAGTTACACATATGTAGTGTATGATTCCTCAAGCTATCATGGAAGTGTGTCAGAAACTCAGTGGTCACAATCCTCAAAGTGAAACAACTTTAAAGCAGAGGTGAAGAGCAGGAAACAGGATCTATTCTGATAGCCTTCATTACCGTGCAGCAGACACTTTCTTTGTTCAAATCTATCTTAGCAGATTACACTGCAGTCACTACAAAGAGTGTGGAGTGCCAGCCAGCCATTGTGGAGCACTGCTACCTCAAATGTGGCATCTGATCTGCCAGCCAAGTCACTGTACGTGTGATGAATGTGAACATGTTATACAGTTCAGTTTCCCTGTAATACAGATATTGCCATGCTTTGGATGCAAGCTGAATCAGCTTAGTTTTTCGGCACAGTTCTCAGGATATTAAAGAAGAAGCCTGCAGACAATCCAAGAAAATACATGTGATCTATCTGAGCAACCTTCATAAATCATCATTCCTGACTGAATAATCAAGAAGCAACAACAAAGATCAAGTCATGGGAGAGTAATACCATCAAGTTCTGGACCATTTCTAGACCTTAGCTAGCTAAAAAGGAGGTCTTCTTTGTGAGAGCTTTCTGAACATTCCTGAGCACGAGAAGCAGACTTTTTCCTACATCTCCAGGCTGTCAGTAGCAGTGATAAAAACACCGTGGAAAAACTGGGGAACTCCTATAAAGCAGATGAAAATCCTTATTAGAGCAGTTACAAGTTATTTTATTTCAAAAAGTAGAAATCTATTAAAAAATCTGCAACATAGGTTCTGGACACTGAATCCTGCAATGTTTCACTAATTATTTAGGTAACAGAACAGGCAGTGTGCTTAAGTTTTCAGATCATGTCAGCCTAGGAGGAACAAGAACATGCTAGAAGACAGCATTCAGCATTTTCTTAGCAAACTGGGAAATGGATAGGAAAAAACAGTACACAGCTCAATACAGACTGGGAGAAAACACCATACAAAGCCAGAAACAATCATTTCTAAAATTATGGCCCTGAAAAAAAATAGATTTTTTCTAACAAACATGGTAAATCATAGACTGAACAGGTATAAATCAACCTGTCAAAAGAAAATTCAGTTGTCATACTGGGAAGCACAAATAGGTATAGGCTACATGACACAAAGTAGCTTTCTGCTTTATTCAGCACTGAGAATGCCTGAGCTGCAAAACAACATTCACTGACTTCAAAAAGACGTGGAGCAAATGAAAGAAGTCCATAGTGAGACTATTCTATTCTCTCTCAAGCAGTCACAATTACTGTACGACTAGAAAAAAGCCAAAGGTAACAAAAGGTGCATGGGAAGATTGCCCATGGAAGCAAATAGGACTTTGCTCCCATGAGTATGTATGAACCATCAGAGCTATATCAGCTATATCTATGAAGGAAATAATGAGGAGAGACTTTTTTTTTTTCCCCCCCCTAAGCGTGTGTTAGTGTAAGGCAACAAATTGGCTGGAGGTGAGAATAGCAAAGTCCAAAACTTCTCTTTGGAATAACTCCCTCAAAAGAGGGCAAGGAAACATAGGATGTGGTGCCTGACTTTGAGAGCTATCAAGACTACAAGATCAGAGAGGATTTCCATAAAGCTGCTCTCAGGTAATTAATTATACAGGAACTGGAAAAGCCTCCGAGCAAAGCTGACAGGTGACAGGCAAGATGGATTCAGATAGAAATGTGACTGAACTACTGTTTCCCTGAAGATGGATAACTGCTTGCATTTGCTGGCCGCATACCACCTCTGGAGAAACAAAGTACTCAGCTGGGCTCAGCTTAGGCTTCCTACAGGGCCACAAATAGACAGCTATTTTGTGATCCCAAAAAGAGAGCCATGGGCTTGCTCTTGTGAAAAGGCTCTGCTAAATAACAGAGGCTCTCCAAAGAGAGCAGAACCTGACTGAAGTATTCCCAAGGTGTTCTGGAACACTGTCCTATCCCCACAACGCCAATCATCTTCTGACTGTGAAAGTAGTGAGGAAATGCATTCTAAAGGCAACAATTAAATCCCTCAAATCACGTATGCTAGATAATAAACAGCCACTATAGATGCAAAAATACATGTTTCAAAGGGGATCACAGAACAGTTCTGCTACAGTAAAAAGCAAGGATGAAGACATGAACCCTGGGTAGGAGAGGGTCAGCAGTCACCACCTACAGACTGCCTCAAGACAACAGAGAAGGCCAGCTCAGCAGGAATACATGGAAACAGGCTCAAAGAGAACAGGACAGATTTACAATTGTGCCAGTAATAGCATGATGAGTATACAGCCCCCAGAGGTAAGACATGAGCAAACATACCTTTTTACAGGAGCTGTAAATTCCATCCAACAGAAAGGGCCTTCGACGCCTCTCAGGGTTGAAAGGTGATCCAAAACGAATGTAGTGTTTAGGTGTGGTACAAATTAGCGGGGAGTGGATGAGACCTGGCAACATATTTAGAGTTGTTGCCAAAACTGTTGGGTCTGTAGTAATGCGCAGAGGGCATTCAATAGGGCACTCCTGCTTTTCTGCCTTGTCATTCAGCCATTCCGTAACAAGATACTGAAGGAGAAAACACATGTCAATGCAACTAGCACTGAGAAAGGAAAGGTGATATGGCACAAAGGCACATAGGAAAGCAATCTTGGGGTCAGCTTGTATGCTAAAACCTCCTTATACTCCTCAAAGGAAAGAACACAGCCATAACTTTGCTGCATCTGTTACAATTCTTATCTATTGTAGGCACAGCATCGGTTAATCCTGTTTTATAGGAGTAGCTCAATTTTACCTTAATTAATATTATTAGAAGGTTCACCTAGAATTTGACTGCCTTGTTCTAAGCCAGTTTCTAGCTGCAAGCCTAACAGTATTCATAGCTATTTATTTATTCCCAGTACATTTTATCTTCTGCAATTTCTCATTTCTCTGAAAAACTTCTCCCAGTTTGCATGTTTTAGTCTGCAGTCACATTTCCCTCTCAGTCTTCAGTTCTGCCAAGCTGAAAGCTAACCTACTCCATTTTGTTCTAAACAAATATTCCCCATCCTGCCATCCCCACCTGTCCATAAAAGATGCTGTCACTGATCTCCATACCCAATACAGTGCTATGCTATTCTAAACTTATACTCTGCCTAACTCTTACTAGATAATGGTTCAACTTTTCTCTCTTCATCTTCTTGGCAGTATACACAAGAGAATCTCTAATATCCTTTGCAGGATGCAATAACCTATAGTTAATTCTGTGTGGCTTTATTGTTGTTTGTTTTTTTTTTAAGCAAGTCTCACTTCACCTCTGTGATGTTTGATGTAATGTAAAATTCTTGGTTGACAGCCTTTTCCTTTTTGCTTCCAATACACTGAAAGCATGGAGAAAACTTCTCAAGACTGTATGCATGCAGTTCATGGATTCTTTTCTCCGAGAATTGCCTAGCACCTCACAGATGACTGGGTAATACCTCAAGCTTAGTTAGTGTGTCCACAAAAAGCACACTCTTTTCTTCACCCTAGCTCTCTTCCTTACCACAGACATTACCAGACATTACTTTTTGCTTTCTCAATCAGGGCTCACCCTCCACCACCCAATTCCTTATAATGACAATCCCCCTACAACCCTTTTGTCAGGATCCCTCAATCTGGAAGTGGTTACCTCCCCACAAAGATAAAGCTGTACGATTGGTCTCTTTCTAGGCTCTTTGCTGTACCCAACAGTGAGACCACTCCTACTGCACCTCAGTCAGCCTGCTGGTATCTAAGTTCTACGTAGACTAACTGCATTGATCTGCTAATCGTTTCTTGGTCTTTGTACAGCACTGAGCAGCCATCTGACTCATGGTGAGGGATCTTAGACACTACAAGAGAAAAAATAAAGCCAATGTAAAATCAGATCATTCTGAGTGTTCTGAAGAAGAGTTTCCCCTGAGCCAACTTTTCCCTAAAGACCACAAAACACCTACTTTTTCCCTGTCCAGTTTGAGTACTTGATCATATTTACCTTTTTAGTTTTGGGGTACTTCACTGCAGTCCGATTAGACTGAGATCCTGCAGCCAGGATAACAGTTGGGTCAGATCCCATCAACTGTCTGCCTTCTCCTGGACCTTCTACACTGGTGACATCTGCTGTGGTTATCAAATTGGCAGTGCTTCCCTCCTCTGAGACAGCCTGTACAAGTTCAGCTTGCTGGGAATTGGCTTGTTTCTGTCTCCTCAGTCTTTGTGCTGAACTGGTCCGATATCGAGAGAACCGACTTTTTGGTCGGGGCCTGGAGGGTTTTGCTGGAGCAGGCTTAGTAACTGTTTTTTCTGGGACAGCATCCTACAAAATAAATAGTCATTAGTCCAAGCACCATTAGGAGCCTTCTATTTCTCATCTAAAAGACTGACAAACAGTACATTTTTCTTTGCTGTGTTCTTAAGAGCTCAGCTGGTATACTGGTCTTAAGTAAGACAGAAGCATTATTCAACTTGCTATTTGTCTTAAGGCAACTAAGCTCACCTCTGATCTGAGTTGGCAAGCATCACTCTAGGCAAGTATCTGTGAAAATACCTAGGTAAAATATCTGCTGTATAATGGGAACATATGCACTGAAAGTAGACAGGAAAAAAAATAAAGCAAGCAAAAAACCCCTCCCAAAAAACAAGCACAAAGACAAAGGAAAACACCTCCTAATATATGGTGCCCACCAAGTGAAGGAGCTAGGCTTAATCCACTCAAAGAAAAGTGCTACTTAAGAAAAGCCTTCCTACATTCAATCTGGGAGCACAAGAAAATGCAGGTTCTTTGCAGCAGCACATAGTGGGAAGACGAGATAACATTTATACATATATTCAGACTGGATAAAAGGCAAAAGTTCTTCACCACGAGAATTGGATGACTGGATCCAAAGGACATGCAATCTCTGTCCTTGGAAGTATTACAAGACAAGACAGGGTAAAACACAGGGCTACATGGTCTGACCTCAAAGCCAGCCCTGTCTGGGTGAGAACAGTCTAGAGACCCTCTGAAGTTTCCCCAATCCTGATGAGACAAGCTGCTTATGGGTTTGGTATGCAGGCTCTAACACATCCTCATCTTACCGCTACTACTTGTGAAGACCGCCTCGTGTTCACCCCAGTACTGCTGTTACTGTTAGAGACATTTGAAGCAGCAGCAGCACTCAGTGTTGAACTTGCATCCTCAGTTTCAGGAGTTTCTGTTTTTATTTCCTCCAGCTCAGGAGTCTCAGAATTGATGCTGACTTCAGCATCGGTGCTGTTGCGATCTGATGGCTGCTCTCGTCTCCTCTTTCTCTTTTCCAAGTTTTCAAACATGTGCATGATGGCTTCTACCTTCCTATCTTCCCGGGACTAGAACACAAAAAAGTAAATCAAAGTTAGCACTGCAAATCATGCACACAGGAGAATGTGAGAACAGATAAGGGATGCAGAGCAGCCGAGAGAACAACTGCTGAACAGCAGTGAACCAAGAACAAGATAGGGAAAAGATGAGGCTTTATTTTCTTTTTTCTTTCAAGTATTCGTGTTTTTTAACGCAGCAAATTTCCCAGAATACTGACAATGTAATTATGCATTCATAGAGTAATAAGAACTAGATTTTGTTCTTAAATAGGATCACTTAGATACTACTGAGTTACATTTATAAAATAGCCAAAAGGAAATGCGATTTAAGAACTAAAAACTGTGAGAAAGAATGGAGTGAATAGATGACCTGGAAACAAATGGATCTGCTTGCTAATGAAAAAACATTAGACGCAAACATAAGCCAGAGGCAACAGAAGCAAGAGAATCAGTAATTTTCAGCAAGCACAAAACTACCCCACAAATTGTCAGATCATCCAGCTCAAAATAAAAGCTTATGTCCAAGCAGCTTACACAGCGGGTAAGAAAAACAGAACATAAAGGAGCAGAGAGGCAAGGAGATACTTATTAGGTAAACAAACAACAGGAAATCTTATCACCTAGCTGTGTCAGAAATAATTGTTAATTCCATATGCAAAAGACCCAGTACAATAATGCTGCAGAGCCTGGCAGACAAGCCAGGTGAATTTCAAGAAGAATCAGGTGGGATCAGGTGCCTTCTAGGAACTGCCATGGGGGAGGAGGTGTCTTAAAGTACACAGCAATACTAACACACAGCAACCCTGCCACTGTAGTGTTATGTTTCAAAAATAAATTTTTAAGATTGAGATAACTGCAGATAGAGGTATTTAACTGTTGCCAAGTATAGAAAACTGAATCTCATTAGAGGAGATTAACTGGTGAAACACGCACAGGAACAGGGCTTACAAACTCATGGGAAACTAACACTTCACTTGAAGACATTTCTTGAACTATACTGTCTCAGAAAGAGATCAGTTTCCTTGCAATAAAAATAGAATCTTCCCTCTAAGCTTATGGGCAGTCTGATGGGAGACTGCTTTTATTCAAACTCAAGTAGAAACTAACTGCTTTATCTTGCCCCTTCTAAAAAATCCACAGGATAATCCAAGGATCTCTCTGCTGGATGGCCCTTGGCTCTGCAATTTACTGTACCATCTTAATGATTAAAACATTCTCAGGAAATTTCCGAGTGGAAGACTGATCTTTCTGGTTAGAGAAAAGCATGGTGGATAGGGTATTTAGTGAACAAAGAAAACAAGAAAGTCCTAACTCTGATACATTTGTTGCCTGGAAGAAGGATGGAAGTCCCTTTTCTTCACTGACCCTTTTAAACCAAAAAATAAAAATAACAATATAAGAAAGTTGAGAAGAGACTTAGAACCAAAAGCACTAAGAAATATTTTGATCAAGATAGTAATATGGGTGCACAAAAGGATTTCCTAATAAAGAATATAGCAACTTTTGCTGATTTGTGTCAGAAATGCTGTTGGTAGCCTATCCCTCTTGAAAAGGTTTGCCACTTCATCCTACCCCCTTCCCTCACGGCAACTTATCTGCACAACTGTTTGTCAACTCATACACGGAGCAGATGCAGGTTAACAAACCTAACTCATCAAAAAGGGTCAAGGTTCTGGCTCATCATACGGCTCCATAAATTCTTGGGCTGGCAAAATGAGGGGCACTGCAGGAACATAAAAAGGGTGCAATTACCTTTTCTGAACCTAGCGCTGTCTTTTTAGTGGTATGAGTTTGACAATAAAGTAGCCCTGAAACTTTAAACCTTTCAACCAGGAAATAAATCTGTCTCTACCTTCAAAACTGCAGCGCCTTAATATAAATCCTACTGCTTGGAGTCAACCGATGACCACCAGCAGCTGGAATTTGTGTTGAAACAAATGAAATAACCAACCAGACCTGCTGGTCACTACATGAAGCCAGTCCTAAGAGGAACGATAAAGAGAAAGGTACTTGCCCGTCTGCTGTGGACCAAGGTTCCTTGTTCATCTACAGACTCCTCTTTCTCCTCTTCTTGTTTCTCTTCCTTATCTGCAACCTAAAAGAGAAGTCAAGACTAAGCATAGCAAACAAAATCTGGCAGCATTTTAAAGTTTTCAAGATTCTCATAGAAATCTAAGATTTAAGAAAGGCCTCAGGCAGTTTCTGTTCTGAAGACACAGTATTGTCCCCGATGAGATTCCACACCACTAATAAAAACATTCAACAACAAAGGTATTTGACAAAGTGTCAGGAGTTCTACCTCATTGTCACTGACTGCCACAGGTCCCTCTGGAACTTCTTCTGTTTGTTGACTGATGTTCTCATCCAACACAACGCTCTGCTGTTCCATTTCTAGTTCCTTTCGACGGGCTTTTCGTCGGCGTGTTTCTGCCCCAATCAGTGTGCCTAAAACAGGTGGAGGTAGGTGTTCTGCAGCATTTGGGCTACGTTTCTGCACAGGGCAATTCCGGTTCCCCTTGTGACACGCACAGTCCACTTTATAGTTGCTGCTCCAAAACACAAACATAAGTCGTGTCACTCTTCATTTCTCAACCCTTGCACAGAGACATTCAATGCATCTCCTACTAAACATCTCACCACGTGCCAAAGCAAGGACAGCAGGCTACCTTATGGCCTCTACTGTAGAATATGCCAGCAGAACTGGACAGAATAGCCGGAAAATGCAATTCAGTAGAAAACGGAGCAAAATGTAGAATGCGAGGAAAGGGCTGGAGGAAGGATGTCCAGTCCAGGAGGGCAGTGGAGAGCTCCTGGGCGAGGTGAAGGACTCACCAGATGTTGTACTCATAGTCAAAGGCGATGGTAACCTCTGTGTCCTTGGCAATGGTGGCAACAGCATAGATACACAGGTGGATCATCCCATCAGCAATCACATGACGAACCTTGTTAAACAAAGCAGAGAGAAACTAACATCTCCACAAGTTGCACTTCTTATTTCCGAGAGGGAAGACTCCTTCAGTAAAGTAGCTCTCAAATATTAATGAATAATTATCCAAAAATTGCTAAAGGGAAAAGCCTGTTTCACTGCTCTGTCTCATCCTATGCTTTTCCACTCACATCTGCTTATCCTATCGTTCTGCAGCCAGATGAAAGCTTTAATAGAAACATTTCCTTTCAAGAAAAATTCACTTTCCCAACCTTCTGCTGATCTTTTATTCCAAATATAAACCATCAAATGAGCAAGAGATGCAGAGAATCCACCCTGTTTACTGCATTCTAAGTTTGAATATTCATAAAAAGTCAATGCATCAGACTTATGTAAAATTTATCTGCAATTTTGGTGATGGTGAAGAGAATTTACCTCTGCATTTGGAGTGCAGGAGCGCCTGATGAACCTGGCATCGTTACCAAAGGTGCGGGCATCAACACACATTTCAACGCCATTGAACTTGGAGTAGAACAGCACAAATGGGTACGGCCTGGAGAAGTAACAGAATGTCTCAATCCCCAAATACTCAATTCCCATGGCAGTTAAAACAGGAAGCAGTGTTTCAATCAGTACTACTGCTCTGGAGGCCTATGTATTTCCATGAGCAAGATGGAACAGATTTACTTCAGTGGGTTTTGGTTCATAAGCAGAGCATCAAGCTGAGGCAATATATTTGATTTCACATTTCTATGGATGGCACAGATGGCAAGGGCCCTGCAAGTGTGCATTTGCCCTCTCTGTGCCACGATGCTCTCAAACTAATCACTTTGTAGTACTCTTACTTTTTGAAGAAATGCCCATTGACCTCGAATTGCTGCCGTAACATAACCTTCCCTCGATACTCAATTATAAGGGTATCTAGTGCCAAGTCTCTTGCTGCCCTCAGGATCTTCCGGTGCTTCTGAACCCGAGTCACCCGTCCCAGCTGCAGCTGTAACAAAACAGAGTGAAATACAAGTGCTTAAACCGAAGGCCTGCAACTCATGGAGAGAATAGTGCTTACAAGAAAAGAAAAATTAATCTGGCAGAAACATCCAAAAACTGCACAGACATCCAGCCAATACATTGTTTATTCTGTTATCCTGTAACAGTATGGTGATAACCAATGACCTTGATAATATTTATCAAAAGCAAAATATTTCTTTCTTTCCTTCAACAGACTCACAAATCTATCAGATGGAGGGTTTTAGTCTTGCAGCTAGGAGACATAACCAGACCTGTCAGTTGCTGCTAATAGGGAACTGCTCTGCAATTATGGCCACTTTCACAGACAGAATAACTCAAATCTTCCTCAAATTGTGGGTTGTCACACATTCAGAGGAAAAACAGAAGCTTTTCCTTCTGCAGAGGATGGTAATTCTAGCTAACAAGCCAAAGACTTAAGCTGTCAATTTCCATCTTGATCCAGAATCTTCCTCGTCTTCCTGATCAACCAGTACTGAGGATTTTATCACACTTTTTTTTTTGAAACGTGAAGAAATACATTTTTAAGCAGGTGCTGACAGTTCAGTGAATCTCCTTCATGTTCAAGTCTACTTTCTATTACAATGGATTTTCACAACAACATGTCTTGACAGTATGAAAGCACAGCGGTCTTTAAGCACAAACATCCAAAAATGACATGTTTTATGGCATAGCGGAGGATATTATAAACACTAGGACATAGGAAAGATTTCTTTTATTAAAAAAAAACAGAACAAAACCCAAAAACTTTCCTTGCTTAGCAGGTTAAATCTCTCTGCACATAAAAATTTGCAGGATTCTGTGAAGATGGCTGGCTGCCTCACCACAAAAGAACTGTGTGCTCCTTCCTAAGTACGTAATTCATTGGTCATAAGGACTGCTCCTTGATACTTTTCCAGACTGAACTGAAACATAAGTGTTCTTGCTTCAGCAATAGTAACATCCATCTATCCAAATTAGAAGTAAACCACATGATGTCGTTGAAGGAAAGCTCCCAACTTTTCTGGATGAAACTCGTTAGAAACAGCTACTGTGCAGTCTGCTTATCTGAATAAAAATCCCATTAGCTTAAGAAAGGGCTCAATCTGAAAAATAGGAAAATGATGACATCTAACCTCATGAAAACAAAAGTTCATGCCCTAAGGCAGCACTCAGCACTGGGAAGCAAATGAAGCCCTCCATACTGACCATGTTGAGAGCTCTGAATCACAGACTTTACTCTTCTCTTTTTTTTTTTTTTTTAAGCAATCTTACATGTGTTTTGAATAAATCTCTTTGGGAAGAAGGAGGCTTTCATTGTTTTAATATGACATTACACTACAAATCTTGGATCAGCCAATAAAGTATTAATATATCTATTAGTAGACTTCTCTCACTCAGGTCTCCAGGATAAAAATAGCTTTATAAAAAATATTCATTTGAAATCTATGTAGATGGGAATAATGGCCTTGCTATTCCAGATCTCCTTGTAGAGATATATCCAGTGCTATGTTTATCATGCCTACAGGGCACAACTCTTGCAAATATTTTCATACCAATATATCTGCAGACAATTGGAAAAACCTGAATGTACGGATTAGAGAGACTATAAAAAGCCTTGCAGTGTCATCTTGAATCCTGCCTAGAGTGCACCGATCATTTCCCAATTCCAGAGAAACCCATTAAACTGGCATTAGGAAACCCAGTAAACTATTTTAGGACCAAGCAGTCACACTGCTAGCCCTGATTTCTGATCAACAATCCCTTGACACGAGTCAACTCTAAGATAAGATGCCTTCCTTTCCCGAGAACAGTAGTATTCTGTGGTCACCTATTTTCTGTTACAATCAGCTCCTTATTTAAACAGGCTCTATATGCAGGAGGAATACACCAGCTGAGCTTCTGTGTTTCCTTCCAACCTTAATTATTCCACAATTCTATAGTTTGTTCTTTATATCTTTCAGAAATGTGAATTATTATCTGGCGGTCTTCATTCCTGCCTTTGGTCCATGACTGCTTTGCATTACTCTTTACCTCATTTTCGAAAACAGCTTGTGGAACACCAGTAGGATGAAGTGAGATGGTGGAAGGAAAAGAAAACCCATGGAGGAGAGAGTATCAGTGCATCTGTAAAGCTTCACAATTATCTCAGTTTGGTACAACAGGAATGATCTCAGCATTTCTGTAAGATCCTAGCTCAGCTTGTTTTTCATTCTCTGAATTTAGAAATATGAAGAGGATTAGCTGCCATGCTTTCATGTGTGAAAAGAACAAATGATTTTACGTACGTCATAGGCCAGGGAATCAGGGATTGCTGACTGGTAATCAGACAAAACTGTTCTGATATTTTTGCAGAGCAACATCTGCATAATACTCGGTGGCTTTATTTTATAAAGGCTCTTCACTTTAGCTTGTGAAATCAATCAGGGGTTTGAGCTCAAGTCAGCAATTATCAGAGGCAACAAAGGGCAAATAATGACCCTGGGTTTGCTCTGGCAATAGAAAGCAGAAAAGCGCTTCACTGCTTTCAAATTGTCAGGCATCTGGCCATCTAGTTGTTTTTATTCCTGGTACCAAGCAGCTTCAGGTTTTCAGAAGCTCTCCTTTGCATCATTTGGATGGTTGAGAACTGGCTTATTCAGACCGTCCCAATGATCAAAATCTCATATCCCGGGTGAAACTTCTTAACCCACATCTTCCAACTCATCCTAGTTTGGAGAAGCTTTTAGGTCACCATTTCCCTCCCCCCGTCTTTTTTTTTTCCCCTTGGAAGAATACACAGACTACACTCACATCACTGTTTACCCAAGCTAATCAACTGTAAGAGCACACAGGACATATATGACATTTTATTTTTATTCCTTTCTACATGCTTGAGAGTCTTCATGGCCAAGTAGAGCAGTATTTGCATATTTTTACCCATTTTGAAGTACCTATTTTCTCATCATCCAGAAAAGCTATTTTCGCGTCCAGTAATGATATTCAGTGAAATGGCAGGTGATGCAAACTGAGAAACCTTCTCAGTTTACCTAACAGAGATGAGACAAGTAAGTCGACAAAAGACATAAAGCACAGGATGAGAGACCTCATATTCCTGGCTGGTCACTTCACACCAGTGCCAGCTAGCATCCTCACAACACTTTGCAGCCATCTGCTAAGCAGGGAAAACAAGGACAGAAGGGCTGACAAGTGGCAGCCCAGGACAGCCTTCCTCAGTATCCAAGAGATACCACAGATATCAATTCGCTTTGTACTTTGCCAGCATTTGGAATGAAAGCTACCTACTTACAGCTTGTTTAGAGTAACTGCAGCCCACTATGAAGACTTGCAACTTAATCTTTTTGTTTCTTTGTGATAGATTCCGTTTGGAACCTTCTGATTTGGAATGCAGGTCACTCTTCCCTGTGAGAAAATCTACACCTGTATAGGGGAAGGAAAGCGCAAGAAAGCATGGCAAGAACAAGCACTCTTATGTATGGTGCTCTTTTATAACCATCTGTCCTGCTATACGCTGTGAAGGTGACAAAAAGAAAATAGCATATGCTTTACTATTTATTTCAGATCTTCTCCTAAAGTTAATGTGAATGAGTTAGAAAACTACATGTAAGACTCAGAAAATATTACATCTTCAAGAAAAGCAGAACATTTCCCTCCCTATATTTTTTCACAGTTGTTCCACTTAGAAAGGCCACTCACACAGCCATACAGAAAGGTTATTCCCTCCTCCTCCTATGTTTTATTACTGTAGATCTAGAGGCAAGAGTGGAAGGAAGGAGTCTAAAGTCCCTGTTTTGCACTCTCTCTTACTGGCAATATCTGTGCTCTGCCTGGTGTGCTTCACCTACCTGAAAGCAGAGGGAAAGTTGGGAGGGAACACACGAACTTCACAGAGAGGTGAGTCACCTGATATAAACAAGAATGATTCAAGCACAAACATATTCCTGATATTCAGGTTTCTGACTGTGCTCCCCTTCTAAAGGAGAGGTGCCCCATATCTGTTTTTCAGTTCCACCTATCTTCAATTCTTCCAAACAAGGAAACCCCACAACACCTGAACTGAGTGGGAATGCTCCTCTCCGTTCAACAACTCATGAACCAGATGAAACATCAGCTCAGAACAGTGAAGGAGTGAGTAGACACAACACAAACATCCTTTCATGATTTCTCCTTGTCTACATGCATTTCACAAAGCTGGCAAGACACTAACCACTGCATATCTCAGAAGGGACAGAATTAGGTACAGACAGTTCCCTAAAATCAATTGTAATCATGTGGTATTTAAAAGTTATCAGAGTCCAAGTAATCATTCAAAAAGTCTGAAGTAATGTTGAAAGGCTTCTTTAAAATAGTTTCACACACAATATCAATCAGAAAGAAAAAAACCACAAAATCTCAGCTAGAAGGCAGGAAGCTTCCTATTTCTAGGAAGCGAGAGACCTGGTTCTGCCCAGTTCGGTCATTCGGTCATCAGAAGTACCTACAGTAAAATACCAGTGAATCCTATGCAGAACTGTACAAAAGGCCCCAATTTTATAATGCTGAATACAAGTGTTCTTGAACCTATACTCAAAGAAGGAGCCATGTCCTGCCTGCGACCAGCTACGTTCCTGCTCCCCCAACACCCACATCCAGAAGATCTCACCCACCCCACTTCTTTTGTCATGTGAGTTCTTACCTGCATTTGGGACCCAATAACGGTATTATTGCAGGCCAACTCTGTTTTGTTGATTGTGTCTAGCATAGCAGTTTTGCCCACGTATTCTTTATTAGAGTTCAGATGACGCTCCAACAGGTTTTGTACATCAGCGCTGTACTGGTTAGTAAAGGCTTCTTCATACTGATCTGTCCAGAGTCGTATTCGATTCTCCCACCCTTCAGCTGTGTTTTCATCCAAGGCGTGTGCTTCAGAAGGGGAATTCTGCACCAAAGAGCAACAGGTGAATGACTAGCAAACAATGGGAAAAACCTATCCACAGTGCTCTGAGTATATGAATAGACTACAAAAAAGGCATATATACTCCAAGTTAAGAAAGCATTGTTATGATGACACCTTTTTCAGAATCTCCATTCTTCAAAAATATTCTTCAACAGTGCACTCAGGAATCTATAAAGAACTGTGTGTCAGACTAAGGCCTCTTGAGAATGGGTATCTGGCACTGTTACATACAAGAAAATTAAGCCAGCATTTGGCCAGAATTCTTTTTAAGTCACTTTGGAAAAAAATAATTATGCAGATTAAAAAAGCAAAGGAACAGAACACACAAATGCAAGTAAATCTCATGCAAGCTTGTCTTATAGTCAACCCACTCACAGCCAACATAATGCTAGATGATGCTGATTGTATCTCAGTCTTTGCACTGACTGATCCCAAAATACTTCCAAAAAACCTTCTGGCTAAATGGTCACCAAGGTTTCAAGAAACTGAATGTACTGCACAAGATAATACCCAGAATGTTAAAACTGCAAGTCCTAAGCAGTGTAAGGAAGAGAGGGTAAAATCAGGTAATCCATTTATATCATCTTGTAAGGGAGGAGATGAAAAGAAGCTGGTAGAAAAAAAAAAAAAAAAAGCTTCATTCTTTACTTGACAATAATTGGAATAATCAATGAATAATATTCCAGAGGTAAAAAACTTAACTGGCTTTTAGGACCAAGACTGTATGACATATTGAAATATCAGTAACCAGAACCACTGAAAAATGATCATTTTCATCATACATACTAAAAGCATAAAAATCGCACATATTTTTACCCTCTCCAGGCACTCGAGTGCTATGGAGACAAGTACGCACCTAGGCAGACACACCACAGAGTCTCCCCATTTCCTCCGAGTCAACTGCTTGGAGTCTCCCCCAGTTACAGTACTGGAATCTGAGGGAACTTCAAGGTAACTTCTGTGTATGTAGGGATATTTAGTTCTAAGTTTCCTTCCTGTACCTTTTTTTTTTTTTTGGTCAAATATGCTTTATATTGTATAATCAAACCTATTAGTATTGCCAAAAAAGAGATAAATATACCATTCCATCCACCCCAGGTAAGAGGATGTGGAGAGAAAAAAGGCAACACTGCTAGGGACACCAACACTTAACTTGATGCAATCAAATGATAAGTGACCTCACAAGAGAGCAGCCACAACCAGTTCTGCATCTTAAACACCTCATTCAAAGGTGTCACGAATCAGTCTTATCTCTTGGAACAGGATGATACTAACTTACAGAAGTGATGAGCCATCTGAAGCAAAAGCCAGGTTCAAGGGGTTATTCATGGGATACCCTTTTGAGCAGGCCTGCTTGCAGTGTGTGGAAAGGCTTGGGATTATTTTGACATAGATACCAGTCCAAAATTCCCCAGACAAACAATGAGAGGCACAAAATTAGAGGGTAAAAAAACCAACCAAACAACAACAACAAGAGTATTATCACAGATGCTTCTCAGTTCCACTCACCTTCATTCTCAATGACTTTCGTGAGCCCTCTCGAAAAGCCTGCCCCCGGAACAAGGAGAGAGAAGAGAAGAAAGAAGTATTTTATAACCTTTCCTCAGAACTAGTGCTTCAGAATGGCAGATTTTACGCAAGAGATCAACTCTTAACAACAGATGACAAGAAATACAGAAAGACCTACAGAAGAAGCAATGGATATTCATCAGGAGATTCTGCCATGTAAATCCAGCGCAAGTCTTGTCAGCCAAGACTTCTGAGCTGAAAAGTCCTGCTTCATGCTTAGTATAAAATCTCAGAATCAAAAGCCATACTGTTCTGATTGAACTCATTTGCTCTGACAGAAGAAAGGGTCAACAACAGAATCAAACCAGTTCATACACCACAACATACTCATATGTGACGCATGTCCCCATTCTTTTATTTAATCACTGCCTACCAGAACAACTTCAAGGGAACCCTAAACTTGAGGAAAATCAGGTAACACTAGTAGATGATCAGAAAGAACGCATATTTCCATTCCAATTTTTTCAGTCACCAAACCCTCACAAATGTCAGTAAAGTCATCCCTCAGTACATCTTTGTTGCTACCTACATAGTTCTCCACACATACACCATCTCTGTCTCTGAAGAACAGTGCCAAGAAGCACTGCAGCCCAGTATAACGTAATCTGCTAAAAAAGGCCACATTCACTTCATTTTTCATTCCATTCATAGACTGCTTTTTTGGCATAAGCAGACTCCAAGAGCTAATCCTAATAGAGCAGAAGGGAAAATATGAGAGTTCAATCTCTGAACATGAATGGACAGTGTTGGGAAATGAGGGTGGAGTTGGAGTAAGGTAATTCTAAACAGCCACACACTCTAGGAGGTCACAAATAAAAGGAGTCATATTACTACAACAGAAAGAGCAATTCCTGAGAAGACAAAAGCTTGTCTATTGACAAGCTCACAATCTGCTCTCAAAAATATTCCACGTAGCGTGTGATAGGAACTAGAGCAAGCTCGTCTCATTCCACATACCTTGATCTTTTTGGCCTTTGGAGCAGTGCGAGCTTTCTCTGTGCTCCTCTTCCTCTTCTTCGGTTTGGTTCTGCGGACGCGGTTGACAGTCAGCGTGATGCTTGTAGGGGTGTGCTGCGTAGCTGTGTACAGCACTGTAGAGGGAGATAGTTCTTCATCCCAGCTCTCAGTTGCACTGCTGTCCCCACCTACAGAGAGGAGTGCTTCATTAGCAACCTTATAATTCATCCCACAGAGAGCAGCTCAACCTTACAACCACTTCCATCAAGATGACTCAATAGTTCTACACGGTTCTTCCCCATGAAAACTATACCATTCCAGTTTTTCCTCTCAAGTTGAGAACGGGGTTTCTGATACAGAATAGCACTGATGAACATACATTTTAGTTCATAAGATTATCTGATTGCCCCACGAACTAACTGAGGTGAAGAAAAATCCCAGCAGTTGGTAGGAAAAGAACGTTAGCAGGTGTCGATCACAATTAGATGATTACATCAGCCAAAAGACAAAGGTCTTGTAGAAGGAAAGCAAAAGTCACTATTGTCAGAATTACAAACTCATTTACCTGACACGTTGTCCTGCTTCCGGCGGCGGAGTCTGATCACCTTCCCCCTGCTCATTCCTCTGCCAAACGAGAATGCACAATTGAAGCTGGTTTGTAGGAGTAAAGTCACTTGAAATTCAACAGGATGTCACAAGATGCGTGCCCTCAGTGGGGCCCAGGATGATAAGAACATCGATTTAACATCCTCATCTCCACTCCTGGTGCCACCAACACTTGTCAGGCTGACAACGCAAAGGAGGAGGGTCAATACTAGGTAAAGCACTGGAAAGAACGCTCCAGTTAGCAAAAGGAAGTCCGTCCCAAAGCCCAAACAAGAAAAGAGTTTGGCTTGAGAACTCAGCACAAAGAGCAGTCAAGATCTGCACTGCACCAAAGCTTACCTGCACTTCTCACACTTGAGGAGGAAACCATCTTGAGAAACACTGCAGTGGCACCAAGTGGGAATTGATTCTCCTTCTGAGGAGCTCTCACTGTCCCCGGAGTTCTCCTCATCGGGTGAGTGCAAGCCGTTCAGTTCTGCACGAGGTATAATGGTCTGGACAGGAGGAGAGGCTGGTGGCGTTGGAGGAGGAGGGGCTCCATAATTATGATCCTGAAAATGAGTATTGGCAGTACTACTTTTAATGTGAAGATATGATGTCTGGAAACTTCCCAGGTTATTATTGTTTTACACCCGTTGTTAAGTAATCTGAATTCCTCAATCTACCAAGGAGGTAAAGCTCTGAAAGAGGTGAATGGTTTTCTTCATGAATTACATTCATCAGTGAATAAAATTCAGAATCTATACAAGCAACTAAACTATTTCATCATTAACTGTCAATCTGAGATGACATCTGTGGTCAAACACTGGAACATGTTGCCCAGAGATGCCGTGAAGTCTGTTAGTTGAGATGCTCAAACTCTACTGGACGCAGTTCTGGGCAATATGCTCTGCCTGAGCAAGGGCGGGGTTAGGCTACGTGATCTCAAAAGACCCCTTTCAACCTCAAAGATGCTATGACATCCTGTTCAATCCATGTTCAAACCATGTTCCCACTCTTTCTTACTGCTCCTTATTTCTCATAAATTATCAATATGAAAACCTGTGTAGTTTAAACAGCACAAATAATGTACAATGAACCAAAGAGGGCACAGAATTACTGCCAGGAAAATACTTCATATTCATATACAGTCACACTTCATTCAGTTTAAAAAAAATGTCACCTAGAATGCTAATAAAACTTGCTATAACGTATGCAAGTCTTCACAAATAATAAACACAGAAATGCAAAATGTATGGCACAACTCAGCTGTAACTCAGTGTTCCCTCACAAAGAAAGCCAAAACTTCTAAGGCTGAACAGGCAAAGCTATGCAACAAGGAAAAAAGAGCGAAGCAGACAGTAAAGAGCTGGTTCACTGCAGAGAGAGTACTCACTGCGTAAGGCAGCCCGCGATAGCTGTGTTTCTGGGTGGCCCCATAGCCGTGGCTGGAGTACACATTCTTCTCACTGACAGCTGGACTAGCTTCCACAGACTCTGGGCTGCAGAAAGGGCCAGAAGTAAAACCCATCAATAGAACATCATTTTGAGCGCCAGTTATTCACAGCTCTTTTCTATTCACCACATGAATGAGGAAACTTCATGAAATAAAGGTGTATTATGTGCTTCACCAGGCACTATGCGTGCCGAAGTTGTACAGGATGAACCTGCTTTCAACAGAGGGAAGCAGCTCAGTAAGGGCCACCCTGGATAACTCGTCTTACATAAAACCTGCCTCAGTCTGAGAAGTTTAAGAAATAGTAACAATTAAGAAACGTGTAAGAAGCTCTATTTCCTTATAGTTGAGGAAGTTGGGTATAGTTCAGCATTCACATCTGAACTCAGCCAGTTTAGTCTCAAAGGCACTGAATAGTATTGCCATGTTACCTCTGTAACAGCTTACTTCAAACAGCAGCTAAGCAGCTCTCCTTCATCTGCACTTGTTTCTCTCTGATACTAATTGTTAGCAGAGTCCAATGTCCCACAATAATGTCTGCATGAAACCTGCAGCTGTCCTGACAGCATCCACTGGGAGCTGAAGATTACTGCTACAAAGGGGCAACTGAATTCATGACCTGGACAGACAGCAGCCACACTCCAATCAGATACTCCCTGTTCTTTCCATACAGCAAAACGGTGTGCAATGTGCTGAATAAGAAATTTGCTGCTGAGGTACAGTGCACTATTTCACCACATGGTGGTGAAAAAAACTGCTCAAAATGAAAGGTATATCCTTTGCAGAAAGCTGCAGAAACCCTGCTAAGAGAAGGGACAGCTGCAATTCAATGCAGGGAATATTAGATAATGAGGCTATGGACAGAATACCAGCAAGGCAATGCACTGCTTCTTAGGAGCTTCCCCGAAGCAGGAGATGGATATCGGCTAACCTCTGCACAGATCAAAAGCAGCAGAATACAGCAGCATATTACCGAATCATATCAGCAGCTGAATCCTCTTAAAAAATACAGCAGGGAGCTGAGCAAGCAGGAAAGAAAAATGCAGGAAAGGAAAACTTTACCTTGGACTTCTGCCGCTCTGATGAGATCTCGCAGGATTCTCAGTGGGTCTTACGCTGTCAGTGTGAATCAGGCAGTGCTCAGAGACTAATGGCCACTGGCCACGCGTGGGGGAGCGTTTAGGCACCACCCAAGAGCACTAACCCCTGTGCCCTTTGGACTTCCTATTAGCTCTTGAAATCTCTGCAGCACTGAGTCTGCCCCACCCTGCCACTAAACCCGGTACACGCTCTAATGCACTGACTTCCTGGGCTTCTGGCTTATTCTGGAGTCAGGTGGATCTGTCTTTTCAGTAGTAAGGAACAATGATTTATTGAACTGCAGAAACAAGAAGGCCTTTTGCCTACGTAAACCCCGCTTCTGTAGCTCAGGATTTAGATGCACAACACCATAAACTGGGCTGGTTTTTAATACAGCTACTCTCAGCTACGTAGTCAAAAGTGAAGACACAGGTGGTGATATCTCCAAGAAGAGATAGCTCTTAATAAAAGGTAGCATGTAGAACTTGGCACATCATCTAGCCTTGCTGCATCTGCACAACAAGGGTCAGGTTATGCATTTAAAACCATTCATGACTTCATTACACTTTCAGCTGAATATTAGAAGGAAAAGAGCCCGAACAGCAGGTCTGCCCTCTGCCCACGTCACTCATACTGCTAACTGCAGCCAGCCTGGAATATCAACAGCGCTGCCACAGTCATTAGCAATAAAACTTCATGATTGTTGGTGCAACGGTGTCCAGGGGCAACAATGCTGAGGCCCTTGCTGCCTCATCAGGAACCCTCTAAAGAGCTTCAACAACTTCCAATATGCAAAAGTACTCCACAGCCTTATCACCCTCTGAGATCACTGAACACAAACATCTTTCAGCACTTTCACCTCCCCTCTGCATCAGAGGCCAGAGGGGGATGCTAAAGCTCAGCCTTAAGACAGGACCAGCTAGTTTTTCTTTTGCCTTCTCTTTTACTTCATAGTGCACATCTGTGAAACTCCTTGTAAGAGACAAGAAGCTCGGTTAGCACAGATATCATGCATTAAATTTGTAGAATTTCAAAGGAGAAGTGGAAGACAGCCTTAGCTTTGAGCAGACTCAGCAAGGGACGCTTTTCAGTAAAGCAGCAGTGAATGCAAAGCCAGAAGAATAAAGCCCTGACATTGCCAGTTTTTAGAAAACAGAGAAAGAAGTCAACTCAGAAATCTTGAAAAGGTTTTTTCAGAGCACTCCAGCCTAGCCCAAAGTTGGACCTACAAATTCTTTACAACCAGTGGGAAAAATGTTTTGCAGAAGGTTTATAGACAGCCTTTTAATATTTAAATATTACAAGGGACACGGATAGGTATATCCCACTCAGTTCTGAAAGCAAGCACATAGCACACCAGTGAACTATTTAGCATTCTCTTCTACTTTAAAATTCCTAGATGTTGAGTCTTTAAAGTGTGGGAGATGCATGGTGACAAGCAGCACTGAACATTAAGTCTTGAAAAGTGAAGGATTAGATATCAACTCCAGATAACAACTTACTACATGCTCAACTCCTCCTTTGGAACAGTCTGCAAAAATACAGACTTTATGGTAGAATGCAGGATCACAAAGAATGCCTAGTGAGGCCAGTGCCAGGACAGATGAGAAAGTGCATTAGCAGTCTCACAGTTAAAACTGCTCTTACAGCTCAAAATTAATAGAAACAGGAGCATTCTGTTCTACAGTGATCAATCTGACATGCAGGTATTTGCACAGCAGGTACCTGTAATTAATGCATGGGAGAAACAGATCTTCAAAAAGCCTTTAAAAAAATGCCACAGAAAAATAGATGCTACAGTCCATACTTCAAAGAAAGATGCAGGAAAACAGGAGCACACAGAATTAACATGGGCCCTTCCTCTTCTCCCCAGCAAAAACAGTGTTCATATGAGTTGACACCGTTCTATGACAAGGGCTTTAAGAAAAGATCACAGTATTTTCAGGATTTGAAACTTTCCTGATTTCTATTAAGGCAGAATCCTGTGACGGGAACCCTCGAGGACTAACCACCAAGCTGCACTTCTTGGAATGTGCTGAGCGATAGAAACAACATACATGAAGGTGTCCACCAGGGCTGATGCTGTTGCACATCTCCAGCCAAGCTCCATGCTGCTTCAGAAATCAGTCATGTAAGCACTGGTGCTGCACCTGAGCTAGCAGAGTCCAATACTGACCTCTCGTAAAAAAGCTTTTGAAAAGTAGCTGGCCTATACATTGCCAACATCAAGCATAGGCACAGCAAATGCACTACTGCCTGTACTTGCACGTAGACCAGCCAAACAGATACAAAAAGCAGGGACGAGTGCCTCATGCTCTCAGAACTCCCCTTATGCCCATGTCATGGGGCAAACGCACCAACTTCCACAGTACCATCTGTGTTACACATTTAGAGTCCATCTCTGCATTCACCTCTCACGCAGCCCGCAGTCACCCTCCCCTGCTCCTCCGTGGGTAACACTCACTCCGATCCTGCAGCCATGTCGGAGTAGGACGTATCTGGTGTGGTGACTCCCAGAGGGATTGCAATGCTCATGACGCCCGTCGGGGATCACGGAGTCCAGAGGGCAGCGACTGGCCGCTCCGAGGGCGGAGAGGAGCCGCAGAGCCTCGGCCAACACGTCACGGACATGGGGAAACCTAATGGGGAGAAACAAAGCATTGCACCTCCATTACAGGCACCAGGTCACCCTGCAAGAGGAGATGCGGCGCATTCTACTGCCTTTCCCTTCTGTCTTCAAAGGCAGGCCACTTCTCTGGGTTACATTTTCCTTTTTCACACACATTCCTAGGAGAAATCTCTTCCTGATATCATGACAGGCACGCAGCGAGCTTCAGACACGGTGTGTAACAGTATCTAAGTGGCAATTCCCTGTTATGCCCCAAAGCGATGATCTCCCATGGAGGTGAGGAGATGAACAAACAGAGCAGGACAGCTCAGAGGCAGCTCAAACCTGGGACAGACAGGTGTCCTTGAGTCTTCAGGAGGACAAGGACAAAAAGGCCCTTTCAGGAGTGCCTCATCTTTTCTTGCGCTTGTGACAGAACTGCGATTTCTGCACTGACACCAGAGAAGAAACTGCTGCTGAAATGCCTGACTCCTGCTTCAATCCAGAGTCACATAAAACTGACTAAAAGTTAAGAAAAAGCTACAAGTTTCACAGTGTTGCAGTACTCTTTCCTTTTACAGGACACAGAACCTCTTTTAAAAATCTTCTTAGTATCGCACAGGTTTCTTTACCCTATTGATCCCTCAACCTTTGCCATGACCATCCCCAGCTGGCAGCAGCGCAAGATGTAACGAGGACAAATTCCAGCCCCTGCCTACTTGTGACTCAGCAGGACCGAAGGGTTTCAGGTGTGGTCTCTGGACTTGAGATTCACAGGACACTGTGCCACTCCAGAGGTAAAGGATGAGTTCTGGGTCACATTGCATTGGAAACCCTCCCTCCAACAAACAGCATGCAGTTTCTGTGCAACAGTAACTCCCACTTTTGGGAAAGAGGGGATTGGAGAAACACGAAATACCAAACAAAAAGGTTAGATGAGGCGAATTCCAGTTCAATTGCTTTTGTGTTGACCCAGCAGTACTTGCCCAACAGCCACCAGCACTCAGATCTTGCTGTTTGCTGCTGCTGCTTTCTGTGTACTTTCAACTCTGACAATATAACATTCAAAATGAATTGCTGAGACAAATCTCAAGTGCTGTCCAAGACCACACCACCTTCAGGCTAGATTACAGTGTGGTCTTCATGAAACTTGCTCTGGCAACACCCAAAACATCAGTCTGCACAGAAAACAGGGGCTGAGATCAAAACATTCACCCACCGCACTGGCTGGTTTCCTGTACATGCAGTATCAAACTCCTCCCAACCTCTCTCCCCTAAAATACACAGTTAAGAGAAAAAAAAAATGCAGTATGTTCTCGCCAGCACCACTGGAAGTTTTCCTAAAGCTCCGTATCTTAATGTAAATGTGATGAACTTCAGATCACAGCACAAACCTATCTCCTGTGGGATACAACGCTTTTCAAAATCAAATGGAAACAGCAATTTTGATGGCTTAATAGGTATATAGTACTTAACTGGTTTAAAAAACACATTAAAGATATATTTTTCCCAGGCTACACTCCTACCTCCTTAACCAGTCATACCAGTATAAGGACACCTGGTCCTCCCCAGTGCCATCACAACATCTGAGATGAGCATTCACCCGCACCACTGCCACAGCTCTGCGGTCCCAGATTTCCACTTGGAACAGGTCACACTCTAAAGGACTCACCATCTTCATGCCAAAATCACAAACAACTGCCTTGGCTAAATGTAAATATACGCTATTCCATTATTTCAGGTAACATTCTGTATCGACAGAAAGGACTGCAATAAATCTGAGCTGGCCAAGCGAAGGTTAGGTAACACCTGCTCTAACAGTAAATTTAATTTTCGAAACTGTTTAGGATGCAACAGCAGAAGCATTGCATTGGCTCACTTCCACAAACACTGCCCTCCATGTTACAAATCAAACAGACACAGAAAATTTACTGCTGGAAACTTTTCTCATTACTGGCACTGCGGAAGGGCTGCTGTTGAAAAATCTATGGTCATCTAACATGAACGTTAAGTGATTCAGTTACCACGTTGAGAAGGTCTTCTTTCCAAACATCACGTCACCTGGTGACACCCAAGTACGAGAGCAGTCCGCCTGAATCCCAGCAAGCACTGCCTGTTCTTCCCAGCACACCTACAAACCTCATGTCAATGGCAGATACAGAAGGGCAAGCACCTTCAGTGCAAACAGAATCAGATCAAGGCTTTTTGCCAGTTTAAGACATTTAGCTCAAAAAAATGCATCAAATTCCCAGAAGTTCAGACATGCTGTTCCATGAAGACACCTACACAGAGGCAGAACAGGCAGATCTATAAGTCATTTAACTCCTATTTCTTCTGCTTTACCTGAACTGTGCCTCAGTCTACCAAAGCAAATGCTTAGCTCTGCTCGGAGCACTAGCCGGGTTCACTAAGCAGGGAGGGAAGATGATCCCAGTTTCAAAAAAAAGCAAAAGCAAAAGCACTGTCAGGAGCATTTACCATTACTGGAGTACCATGCATCACCCGAGAGCTGCCTGACAGAGGGAGGCTGCAACCCATCCGTCCTGCAGGGTCTGACAGGACTCAGTCCTCACGTATAATAATCAAAGTAATGGGCAACACAAGTATCCATGACTAGTTACGTATATATACACTACGATTATCAGGTTACTGGCAAATTCAGTACAATGGTTAAAGATTTATCATCATTTTCTTAAGATTCTCACCTTTTATATTTTGCTATCAACGTGCAAAAAGAAATGCTCCTATGCATAAGTTTATTTCAGAGTTCAGCCTATTCTCTGGGATTTGGAGAACCATAATGAAGCACTAACGTGCACCAAACACTTCAGAATTGTTGGATGTGCCAAAATGCAACAGCCCAGGGAGGCCGGAGCCCATTCGCTGTGCTGCAGAAGACCTGAGTCAAGGGAAAAGGTAAGACCACTGCCTTTAGCTCACAGGTGGCTCCCAACAGCATTCAGAACCCACAGGCTAACGCATCAGTCAGGCTGTTCCATAGAACATAGGAAATCATACCGAGAATTCCCACCATACTTAAAGCAGCTTCCAATGCTTCACTTAGGTATCTCAACATGTGTCTACAAATACACCTACTTAGCTAAAGTCAGTGTGATAAAGCAGTTCAGCTCAGGTCACGTCAGCTACATTTAAAACTGAGGTACAAGCAAGCTAAATTGATTTTGATACAACTCAGTAAGAAGCTGGAAACTAAAAATATTTTTATTTAAATCACTTAAACCAGGTTTAAGATACTGTATGGCAATTTTCATCCATCCATGGGATTCCATCAGTTTATCTGGCTCAGAAAACATCGGTATTAGTTAACCTCATCTGCAAACTACACCCTAAGGGACTGCTGATGATGACAGTGAACAACTGAAAGAAATTAAACTATCAAAGAAATTACAAAATGCATAGTCAAGTGCTCTCAGCAGCTGACCTGGGGCCAGGGAGATTCCTCAGGAAAGCAGAATGAATAACCTCAAAACTTTGTTGCTGAAGCAGCAGTCGAGAAGTTATGCAAAACCTCTTTGTTCTGCAGACAAAGAAAAAAAATAGTTTGTGCTTTTCTTTTGGAATCATTGATGGCTTCAAGTTATATGATAAGAAATAGAAGAAAAATGTAGTAAGAGATAAAGGATCAGTAGGCAAGACTTCGCTTCCAGAAATACCTTCTGCATGACAAGCCAACTGCATTCCTTACAGCCCAGTGCACTGAGGTGGAGGTGTCAGACCAGGTTTGTTTGGGTTTTCACAGAACACCTCCCTGCCATCGTAAAACGCTACTGGAAAGTTTAATTTATGCTGATTTGAAAGTGGTTAAAGAGTCACACAGAAGGATAATTCTATTAACAAACGTGTACCAAATTAGAAAGGCGGAAGCAAATTACAGAGTAGCAGCAACCTGCGGTGACCAAACAATGTGAAGGTGGATTTACACAAGATGGCAGGCAGACACCAGGCACCTGCCTGTGCCCCACACTGGTGGGCACAGACCTGTCTGCCTTTGCACAGAGGTGATGTTCTAAAAGAACAACCTCAGCGCAGAGGGAGAAGGGCCATCGCAGCAGAGAACTTGACAGCAAAGTCCTCCTGACTTTAAGGGCTGTAAAATGAGCAAGTCTTTTGTTTTAAGAAAACTTCACCAGAAGATGCATTGGAAATCTAGCAGACTCCATGAAATGCTAGAACCTCAAAAATGTTAATAATCAAAATAAAACTGAAAAAAATATATTGTGTGGTAACAGTGAAGAAGTTAAAAAAAACCTCAAGAGGCAGAAGAAATATTTCATGGCATTTCTGTGATTAAAACAGTGAATAACATTGGCTGCACCCCATGACATACCAAGTCATTGCTGAAGATGACAAACTCTTCAAATACTGAAATGTTTTCAAAAATGAATTCAAGATGAACCCCTGAAAATACTTTTATTTTCTATTCTTCCCTTAGAGGAAACAGCAATACATGATGAAAAGAAAGTATATTATACATAAAACCTCACAGAAATTATATAGAAAACGGGAAAAAATCTCTTTCAGTTCTACAAATATCTCATTTGGGCCAGCATCAGGGGAAGAGCACTATGACAAGAGGAACACGGCCTAATTGCTGTGCTGGTTCCATAGTCTGAGGTTGTGCTCTCTCTTCCCACGGGGTAAAGCAGAACAGGCAAACGTCTGTGTATCACAGAAAAATAACAAAATGCAAACAGAACAGATCAGAATTGATATTTTGCATGTAAGGGCTTGACAAGTAACCTCCAGTGAATCCAGCTGTGGCAGTGACTACTGTGACTGTCTCCTCTAAGCCTTTGCCAAAACGGCTGGCAGGAAGGAAATGCCGCCATGTCTCATTGAGCACCACTGGCGCCAAGAACTCCCCCAAGGGGAGTAGGAGCAGAAGCAGGTAAAATATGGTTATAAGGGCAATAAATTCCTGCAACAGGGCAGAGCAGGCAACAAGGAATGGTAATACGGAAAGCCCCACAGCTGCCTGCCACACCTTGTCCATACAAGTCCTACTCTTTAAGAGTGAACTTACGAGGCCTGTCAAAGCCAGAAAATGGCTATGGCTAAAATAAGGTTAATTTAAATAATGTAAGTGACATCGGTTTAACTGTAGCAGGCCAGAAGGTTTCTTTGTTCCAGATTTTGTTGCTTGAGAATATAATAGCAAGCACGTGAACGATTCAGTGGTGTAAGCAGACAAACAGCCTAAATTAAAAAGGCTGTCGGACCCCCCTCGTAGATAAAGAGCTGTAGACCTTGAAATTGTGTTATGAAGGGATTTGAGAGAAAATCCTATACCACATGCAAGGTCAGAGGGAAAGAGAGCAATAAAGGGCAATAACTAGGATCGAGTCCAAGCTGAGGGAATTACAGTTCCCACGAGAATCCGGCCAGTCCCCGCAGCCACGGGAAGTCGCCGAATATAGGAGGAGGATCAGCAGAATTTACTGGCAGGCAGCAGAGGCCAGAAGCTGCAACCAGTGGCGGGCTGACCACAAACGAGTTGCCAAGGAGTAGGATTGCAGCCTCCCGTCCCAGAATTGGAAAAGATTCCCCCGTAATCCCACTAAATGCTCTCTGCTTCGCAAGTCTGGCTGTACGTCCTTTATACATCTATTTAAGGCCGCCACGTGATGCCGGCTGCCTGCCCGGCCACTCCCTGCCAGGCTGAACAAAACGGCTCCAGAGCAGCCCGCAGCCGGGCTCGGCGCAGACGTTGCATCAGCCAGGTGTGCAGGAAGCTGGGGGATAAAGCGACGATTTACTGCGGGGTTCCCAGAGCCGGGCCGCTTCAGGAATGCCGTGGAAAGGACGACAGGAAGGAGCGCAGCGCTTCGCACACAGAACAAGCTTCATCGCCTTCAGAAAGCCTTTGTGCTGGGGCTCCGGGCCTGGCCTTTCTCCCAGAGATGATGCAACACTGAGGAACAGGGGCTGCGCCAGAGCAAACTATTCACAGCAAGGCAGATGGCAGCGCAGCCTGAGGATCCCAGCGCTGAGCCTCAGTCTGCCTGCACTCCCTGGGAATCCTCCATTTCGCAGCGTCACCTCTCGCTCCTGCGGTGGTTTCAGGCAGGAAATAGGACACTACAATATCCAGAAAGGTGTAAAAGGGTGTTTTAAGAGCCTGGAAAATCAGTTTATTCTACAAACTGGAGGAGAAGCTGAACTCCCAGTCTCAGCAGACGAGCACAGCACCACAGCTGCATCACACAGGCCCCAAGGAGCTCCTGCACAATCCTGGTCAGCCCCACTCTCCATTACAAGTCCAAATCTGAGCCTCCTCCCTCCCACCCTCATCACCACGCATCCTCCCAGCTCCTCTCCACAGCCAGAGTTTCATTCAATCATAGAATGGTTTCATTGGAGGGGATCTTCATGGGTCTTTACCACAGAGCTCCAACCCCGTGCCGTGGGCTGGCTGCCCCCACCAGCTCAGGCTGCCCAGGGCCCCATCCATGGCCTTGAGCACCTCCAGGGATGGGCACCCACAGCTCTGGGCAGCTGTGCCACTGCCTCACCGCCCTCTGAGTACAGAATTTCTCCCTAACAACTAACCTGAACCTCCCTTCTTCTATTTTAAAGCCATTCCCCATTGTCCTGTCACTCTGTGTCCCTGTAAGAAGCCGGTCCCCCTCCCGCTTGTAAGCTCCCTTCAGGTGCTGGAAGGCCACAATGAGGTCTCCCCGCAGCATTCTCTTCTCCCAGCTGCAGAAGCCCAGCTCCCTCAGCCTGCCTTCAGAGCACAGGAGCTCCAGCACTCCAAGCAGACTCCATGGCCCTCCTCCAGACCTGCAGCATTGCACCTGGCCCTGAGATCATGCAAATACGTTTTTCCCCTGAACTGGAAGGAAGTTATTCGAGGCTTATGTAACGCTCGTTTGCCGTGCTCTAACAAACAGCAATTTGTCTAACGTGCTTTGAGTGGGAAACTCGGCCACAGGAAGATTGGCAGCCTGCACTACACACAGAGAGACGGTCAAATCCAGTTGGTAATTAAGCTACGTAATCACTGAGACGCACTAAAAGCAAGTGAATTTCACACAGTAAGGAGCTCAGGAGAGATTTCCACAATCTTCCAGTGCTGGGGCCCACATCATGCCTCTGTCAGGGAGGTCTCAGTAGGAAAACCTGACTGCTGCCCTTCCAGGCCTGGAGCCCAGAGGCATTCCAGGATCTGCCAGGAGCTTCTGCCCCCCCCACTTCCCCTGCAAATCTCACACATTTCCTGCAGGACAACTTCACACAGCTGAGGACGTACTAGTGAGCAGACAGAGCCAGTCACAGAATCATAGAAATATTAATGTTAGGAAAGAGCACTAAGACCATCCAGTCCACGACCACTAAGTCACATCCCTCAGTGCCACATCTCCACATTTCTTGAACACTTCCAGGAGCGGTACCCCCACCATCTCCTTGGGCAGCCTGTGCCAGTGTCTCACCACTCTCTTTAAGAATTTTTTTCCAAGCTGAACCTGCTCAGAACTGCAGAGATGAAAGCGCGATTGTTATTCAGAAAGCGCCCAACACCTGTTCCAAAGCACCAGCCAGAAACGCAAAGCTCAGCAGTAGCGTGCCTCCAGTCATGGTCACTTCTTCAACTTGCCCGTTTTTTGTTAATGGGATGAGAAGTGGATAATCGAGTTGAATGCATCTTCAAGCTAAATGCACATGTCCAGAAATCAGCAGACACAACCTGCAACTTGTGACTAAATAAAGATAAAAGCTACTTAGAACAGTTTCAGTTTTGCTGGCTTGCTGAAAAATTAGTAATTTCTTCCTCTGAAAAGAGCTTCGGAGCGCACAGCACTGCAACCCCACCACATGAAGTACAGGTGGGTGGTAACACAGGAGGGCTTAAATCAAACAGTTGCCAAAGAGCTACTTGTTGGGCTCGTGTGGAAGCGATGCTGAGGAAATGGTTCTGTAACGCATCCATAATGAAATTCTACCTGCCACCACAACCACTGGATTTTTTTCAATGCTGGATTATGAGAAGTGTAACGAGAACATCTTAATGACTTTTGCAATTACAACTGCACATAAGTATGTGCAGCCACATGGTGAAACATGAGAGTTGCTCACACCGGAGGAGAGGCCCAGAGCCCTTCTGCAGGCAAAGAGACGCAGTGCCTCTGTCAGCCTCCCAGTGACGGGGAAAAGGCCGATGACACAGCAGGAAGATGGGGGAAGGAGAGATTTCTTCACTGCCAATCCTTTACAATCCTTTGTGCAGGGCACTTTCTGTGAGAAGCTTCAGCAGGTTGGGACAGACAGCGCTGTCTGGACAAGGTAAGCAGCAAGGGCTGCTGTGCTGGATTGCGAAGCTGGAGGCCTTTGCTTTGCACTGCGCAGTGCCCCAACACGTTCCTGCAGTTTGCTATCTCTTTAGCCTTAAGCAAGAGAACTCGCAGTTGCTAGACAACCTCCTTCCCAGCTACAAAACAGCTCCATTTCTATGACAAATCGATAGGCTCAACGTGCAAGAAACTACAGGGTTTTGAGCTGCCTTCTTCCCCTGGACACAGGAGTGCTTCCTGCTCTGAGTCCACAGCAGCAAAGGGGAAGGAGGCTGAGCAGCTCCTGGGCAGGACCTGGAGCAGAGGAGAGGCAGGAATGCAGCCATGCCAGAGAGGAGAGAGCCCTGCACCGCCTCTGCATGTCAAGCTGGCTGGGAGAGCTCAGTCTGCATCACACAGCAGGTTTGAAGAGCTGGGAAGGACCTGCAAGGGGATTTTAAAACCCTGCACATCTGCAAAGGCACCCAGGGCAAGGTAATCTATGAAAACATAGAAACTCAGCCGTCAAGGGAGTGGTGGAATGGACAAACACATAAAAAGCACAAGTGCAATGCAGAGCCATCACCCAACTGAGTCACCCATTTCCCAGGTGAATGTACAAAGTGAGGGAGGTGCAGGATTGCCGAAGAAATCTCATTTGAATGGCACGAAAAAACAGCAAACAAGTGCCATTAGAATACTGTTTTTGATGATTATTTAATATTGTTTCAAACACTAATAAACCTCCAGACTACATCCAGCTAACCTGACACGGAGAATATCCTCCGTTAAGAACGAACCTACCAAGACAGCTTGCTCGCTGTGCCTTTCAGAGGAGCTGTAATCACATTATCGTTGTGCCATTTATTTTTTTTTTAAATGTTGCTTCTAAAAAAGGATGAAAAAGATTTAGACTTCTGCTGTGGTCAACTGGAATTCAGAAACGTTCATCTGAATACAGTGAGTGCACACAGTTACATCAGTGCTTCTCTGTAGAGGATTTCAGAAAGCCTTAATCATATCTTAAACATCTGAAGCAACACAGTATGGGAAAGAACCGAGTTCCAAAGATGCAAGCCACAAGGCATTAAGTTTCAGAGCTCCCTTCACATGTTGTGTGTCTTATGCAAGGCAGTATGCTAGCACCAGGTTAACTATTTCTCCTCTAAATTAATCTTTACTTCATGACCTTGTTGTTGACTGAACATCTGAACTTGCTCCAACTTTAAAGATCTTAAACACCAGTGTCAGGAAAGAACTATTAATGTTTTGTTGTTTTTTTCTTAAGCACACAATATATTTCCTCCAGAAAGAAACAAGCTGGACCTATTTTAAATGGCTAAAATGAACGTTTGCTCCTTTCCCTTTCTCTGTGAACTGTGCCAATGTTTAATTATGGTCATAGCTGAGAAACTGTATTTCAAGACTGACTTTGTCCAATCTCCGTTGATATTGCTATGCTTTTGCCAGCAAATCTCAAAAGTCCTTTTAGAGAAAGATCAAGTCCTCTCCCAATTGTCTTTTCAATGAGCTGAGTAAGTTGAGCTCCTTTAAGCCTCACATCATGAGGCTTATTTTCCAGTCCCGGATCATTTATGCAGCTGTCCTTTGAATTCTCTCCAAATACACTGGCATTCTTCTTGAAGCATGGAAACCAAAATTCAATTCTATCAGTATCAGTCTAAACGTTACTGTTTGTAGGATTACTTATTTATTTTTCCTTGACATTCCTCTCTTCGTTGTTTTATTTTTTTTTAATTTTTTTTATTTTTTTTAATGTGCCCAAGAATCAATTAACCCTTCAAACAAAACACTGACCCAAGCAGCACGTAGAGGCAGTTAGCTGAGATGACCTTAAGGGCCTTGGAGCTGCAGCTTTCCAAAACACCATTTCACAATGCATGGCTGGGTTTCCAGTTTTGCTAACAAATGCACCACCTTGCAACTGGGTGGGTTCAGGCATTTCGTTGAAAGGTGGCAAAAACAATTGAGAGCTCCCTAATGATACTTCATTATCCTACTCGTGTGACTTACGCAAGCTTTATCAAATATTTTATTCCATGCAGATAAAAAGATACTAAAGAGCAGTAAATTAAAAGCTGATTTCATCTCACAACCTTCTCTAAAGCTAGGTGTGTCCTCCCAAAGTTACAATCCCAGATATTTCAGATCTCCACTGTTAATGCAGTTTCCCCAACACAACCACATCTAGTCGCAGTGCATCCCGCCTTCCCCCCTCACAGCAGCCACGTCCCTGCAGTGACACCCGCCCCAGCTTCCCCCTGCCACACATCACACGGGCTGGAAGGGACCACTGGAGGTGAGCTGTCTGAAATCCCCTTCTCTCCCAAAAGCAGAGCCAATTGGGATCAAGTTGCTCAGACCTTTGCCCATTTCTTCTCCAGGGCCACTAGTGTGCATTTTAAGGTCAAAAATATGCATTTTAAGGCCAAAAATAACCTTCTGATGATCTGACTTTCCACCTAACGAAGACTGGAAAATCTCACCTAGTTGCTTTTATACTTGGCGTCGCAGCTTACAAATGAACGAGACTGTGTTTGTGGAACACGGCCTGAAAAACAGCACATGGATTTACCATAATTCTTTGGGGGAAGTTTAAAACCGTGTAACAGACTGCACACAGCCCAGAGATCCCAAGGCAGCATCAACCCAAGCCATTAAATCTTCACAGCATGCAGGATGTGTGTGTAGCTTTTTTTAGGAAAAAAAGAAGTGTAAAACCTTTTTTAAACTAAAACTACATTGAACACATTCTCAGAAGCCTTTGGAGAATGCTTCAAACAACCCCAGTGCAGCTCCAGCTCTAACTACTCCTCTGAAGGAGCCTGCTTCTGCCTAGCATAAATAGATGTTGGCTGAAGGTGTTAGCTTCCCCACAGCTTCATAAAACATGTATTAACAGCCAATGCACTGACGTAATTTTAATTGTTCTCTTTCACATTCACAGTGCTAAGACTTACCAGCACCTATCTTTATCAGTACTTTTATTTACCAACACACTTGCAGCATCTGTTTTCTTGACTGCTCAGACAAGGATGTCTCTCAGCCTTTCAGCAGCACAGAATACCCTCCAGCTCCACAGGGCAGTTAATACAAAGCTCACCCATTCCTGCCTCAGTCACTAACAAGAATCTACCTTTCCCCTCAAAAAACCACAATTACATACAAAGGATTAATGCAGACATACACTTATCCATATGAAAAAAAAAAACAACCACCAAACCAAAAGTAAGTCACAACGGTCAAGTTGTTCCCCTTTCCTTAAAGAACAGCAACGTGAAATTAAAACAACTACAATCAGGGCTGTGTTTAGTAAAACAGCATGAACTACTACACTGAAATTAGAGATCTCAGCCAAGATCCTGCAATCTTCTCACCTTACATTCTTCCCTAAGCTCCAATTTTTGGCCCTGACCAAGAGGAACAAAACCTCATGTCTCACTCAGGAGTCACTCTTGTTCTTGCATTACATTCTCCGCTCTCACTCCTGTCTTGGATGCTCAGTGCCGTACTCTCTGCCAACAGCAAGGAACCTCTTTAAACCTGGAAAACTGTGGAACAGAAGAAAAAAAAAAAAATCCCATCACGTGAGTAAATGAGGCTTGACAGAATGATGGATGCTGCAGGTTCATGAGTATGAAGGCGCTCCTAAGATGGGTTGCGCCTGGTACAGCTTCACAGAAGCGTAAAAGATGCTGGTTTGCCGCATTCAGGAGGGAGATGCTCAGCTATTTAGATTGGATGCATTCCGTACAAGACCGAAGATGAGTAACTCACAGCTGGACAGATTCTCTTCTAGAAGAAAGCTGTTTTCTCTTCCCTGTACCTTCAACACCAGCATCTCCTCATCTGCATCTTTTCTCTGTTCCTTTTCAAGCACAAGATGCTGAATACACCCAAGGAAAAAAAACATAAACAGCCAGAGAATTCAGGCCAGCAAGCTTTAACCAAGAGGAATTTCACATGCAGCAGTCATCTTGGGGCTAATTTAATTTGTCATTATGGAAAAACTGAGAACTGTCAAGACCTCAGCCGGGTAACAGTTGGATAGGAGAATGAGTTCAGCACAGCAGGAACACAGCACAGAGTTATCTGCCCAAATAATGCAGAAGCATCCAAAAACAGCTTGTCAAAGACACTCTGAAGCCCCCTTCACATAGTTTATCAATCCAGATAGACACAAATCATTACCAACATTGTTCTTAAGTTGAACTATCTCGAAGCATTACAATGCTGGTGAAAATAAGCAGGAAAAATGCCATGGCTCATATTACAAGGCTTCCCCAGCAACAATTCAGATTATTTTCTCACCTGTGTCCACTACACAATGCACTCCCACCACAGCTATTAACATCAGTACTGCTCTGCTGCACTGCTGAAAGACACAAAAGGGACGTGCAGAACCTGCAGAGCACCAACCTGGAGGTGATGCAGGCCAGGCTGCATGGGGCCCTGGGCAGCCTGAGCTCGTGGCTGGCAGCCCTGCCCACAACACAGGGTTGGAGCTGAATGATCTTTAAGGTCCCCCTCTCAGAAGCTAAGCTGTTCTTTGATTCTGTGACCTGGCGTGGGTGAGACAACTGCCCCACTGCCTGCCATGGCCGCCTCGCTTGTTCGCTCTCAGCCCCCGCAGGCTGATGAGCATCCAGGAGAACAGGCATCATCCCAACAAACAGAGATCAGCAGTTTAACTGCACAGATCTTAACCTAAGCTGAATTATACCTTCTGAACGCTAACACAACTTCAGAGCAATTCCCATTGTTCAAGAGACCAATTTTTACTTTTTAAACCCACAAGCTATTTCAGTAAAACCATCCTTCCTAACAACCCAGGTAATTTTGTTTTACAGAACACAGAAAAGTTTCCATCATGTTTCAAATATATGTCAAGGCCGTTTATTTCCTCCCTCACAACCTTCTTGGCAAGTAAAAGTGAAAGCATCAGAATTCCATCAAAATGTTGCCCCAACACAGTGACTCTCGTGGGAGCAGCCTGCTTTGCTATCACTCACAGAAAGTAGGGAAGCCTTAAACTCTGACACTACAAGTGCAACAAAAAGCTGCAAGTTTTGCTCACAGCTGTTTGCTCTGAAATCACCCCATGCATCTCCTCTGGGCAATACTGCAGAAAAGGGATGCTCAGCCCCAGTACTTCCAAAAGGATCCCTGTTGCATTTCCCTGCAGCTCTGTGAGAACCAGAGGAGCAGTGCCAACACCTGGCCCAGCCATTCCATTCCTCCCACTCCTGCCAGGTACCTTTCTCCCCACCTGCAATTCGCTGAATTTCTGCTGACCACAGTTTCAAGCTAACAGTCCCAATCTCCACCAAAGAAAGAGCAAACCAGTGACAGCAGATTTCAGTGCATGCTCTCCTATGAGATTTTCACGAAGGGCATTCTGAACCTGCAACGGCTGAAGAGACTGCTAAATGACAGACTTGTGCCACTGCACATGAGCTCTCTGCACCCACCCTATCACCCTCCGACCCAGGCTGTGCTCTGTCTCTTGGCAGCTAAGCCAGACAAGCAGCAGGCACCGTTCTTCTGACAGCACAGACAAAATCGGTGTGTGCAAGGGCTGCTGCCAGCTTAGGATTCCGGCCCAAGAACGTCTCACCGCAGAGCAGCCTCCCTGCACAGAGCCCCACTGGGAGGACACGGCATCTCCTTCGTGTCTGACCTACACCAGGGCTGCTCTGCTTTCTGCACAGATCCTCCTGCTGACAAGACTTTACAGAAAGGGGCAGGTTTGAGAATGGTGCACCCTCAAATATAACAGTCTGCTGCTTGATGAAACTTCCCACCTTCTTCTCTTAGTGTACGTTGTTTGATTTGGGGTTATTTGCACAGGTCTTATGAAATAAAGGATAACTCTTGTAACAATAACCCTTGTAACAAATGAGAATTCTTGCCCATGATATATACTACTCACGCCCAACATGAATTTTTGCACTGCAGTATGCACTCGGAGGTGCCACGACATGTTAACACTTAAATCACTTTATTCCAACTCGAATGGCCAAGATGCTGCCTTTAGTTGCACTAGTCCCCCCAGGCCCACCATATAAGGACTGAGAAGCAGCTCACACTGGGATGTGCAGCACACGGCCAATTGCTTTACATCAGGAAGATACCGCTCCAACCAAGTCCTCCATATTAAAAGAGATGGCATCGAAGTTCCCTCTGCACGCAGCCTTGGCCAAATTCACATTTTGCTGTGTTCTCCTCATACACATTTCTACACATTCTTCTCAACGCAGCCATACGGAATACTTGACATACATAAATTTTTAAAACACCTGATTGACAACATATCCTCCCTAACTCATGTTTTGTCAATATCTCACAAGTCACAATGACCCACAAGTCAATACAAAATACAGACTCGCTATCAAAGTAAGGAGCATGGTGCAGTACATTTATTTACACATATGTTTGCAGTACTTGCATACTAATTGATATTTTGTCACTTTACAAGAAGAGACATCTCTTTAGCTCTCTGCTGTGTTTATTTTCTGCAAAAATATACCTACAGAAGTTTGCTACTAAACAGCACTATTGGGTTATGCCATCACTCCACCATCACAGCTCCAGCCTACGTCAGAACTTCTGGCATAACAGCTTTTCAAGAAGTGGCAGAGAAGACCAAGCTGCCAATTTCCATCCAGAGAACAAAACGTTTATCCCACGAGCTGAATGCACAGCCACCAAGGGCCCAACCATGCCACCCCATAGCTCACCTGCCTTGGGTAGCAGAGGGAAGCCACTGGAGCCAGTCCTGCTCCCCTGTCGCTCCTCACTACAACCTCTGTACTTACACCCAGATGCTTTCCCCTGTTTATTTTGTGAGGGCCCTGGAAGCTTGTCAAACTCATTGTGAGCCAATTCAATTCACTATCTTGGCAAAAGAAGAAGAATCCAGAAAAAAAACAAAATTTGAAAGAAAAAAAATAAAATACTAAAGCAGCTTTCTGCTGGGTAAGTTCAGAAGAGGGACTTGAAGAGCACCAGAGCTTGCAGACAAAGGCAGAACTGCAGGAGGAGCAGGCTGGATGTGCTGGGCTGTGTCACGCAGCCTCACCCCAAGTAACCCCGCAGGGCGCAGCGCTGCCATACTTTGGAGCTGACTTCAGCTGACGCAGCGTCAGGCGGCCTCCACATCCCTGCTGCACCGGTGCCGGCCTGGCCCTGCCAGCAAGCAGCTCAGGCAGCAGCCAGCAGGAAGGCACTTCCAGGAGGGAGGTGCTGCCAGGTAGCCTGCCTGCACAGCCTGCTGTGGGACAGGCACACGCCACAGCTGGAAAGAAACTGTGGAGCTCAGAACCTGACCTTACCCCACGAGTGTCCTTGTTCCCTGTTATCCTCCAGGCAGCCTTGATCCCCAACATCCTTGACGTTCACGAAGCCACAAGAGGAACTCTGAATCCAAACACAGGCCTCCTCTGCAGCCAGGCAGATCCTACTTAAGGAGATCAGCAGTCACCTCCTCTTCACAAGTTCACTGGGGTTGTAGGTTCAGGAAGCTTCCAGATCTTTGCTGTGGCGAAAGTTAATCTACAGCCTCATTACTGAGAACATTCCTTCAGCATGATTGCAAGTTATTTCAACCTGATGCCACTAAAACACAGGAAATCATTTGGTTTGGTGCCTTTAGCCAAAAGCTTGGAGTTCAAAACAAATTCAGAAGGTTCCTATATTATTCAATTCACTTTAACAGACAAGTGCCCATACATTGGCAATGCAAGTCAGGGTGAGATCTGCTGACATTTTAAGGGCTCCATGCTGAACCCCCAGCACGCTTCAGATTCCCATGTGGTTCTCAAACTTTTCCCAGTGTATTCCACCCTGCCTGTAAACAGAAACACATTCATCTCCCCATTTTCCCCAAACAAATGAGCTGAGAAGAGCTTCCAAGGAGCAGCTTCATTTTAGATCCAACTCAGGCAGAGCTGGGAAAGAGGGCCATGCTGAGAAGCACCATTCTGCTTCTGCGCTGCGCAACTGGGCAGAGCCACACTGGGATGCTGTGCCTCCTGCTCCCACCTCCCAGCAGCACCATTCTGCAGCTCCATTACTCGCTCCCAGGGAAGCTCCTTCCCCTCCTCCAGGCTGAGCACCACTGGCGTGCATGGCTTCCTTATCCAAATATTTCCATGCAACACAATCCTCCAAAACACCAGCCACTTATTTCCATGACACAAAGTCTATGTACAACCATGAGACTGCATTATCTGACACTGACTAACTGAAACACTGTTGTGTTTTTTTTTTCTTTTTTTTTTTTTTACTGAATCATCACCAACGGATATGTTCTGCTACAAAGTTTGATGAAGAGATCGCCTTCCTACTCCATCCCTATCAAAGGCTTGCATTTCAAACTGCTCACTTCCAAGACGAGAGGATTCCCAGTATCAGAACCTCACACTGCCTTCTGTGCCAGCAGTGCAGCACCCGAGAAGCTAAGCCCTGTAAATGAATAAGGCTGCAAAGGAAAGCCCAGCCCCTCACCACGGGCTCCATAAGGACGGCAGGAACACGCCTGAGTCAGCAAATGAGCAGCTACCAAAAGAAGACAGTGTCTCATTGTCAATGTATATGATTGTGATTGTAATCGCTCTCTAAATATGAACACATCAGAAGCACTGTGACCTTTCTACTCTAAAATTACTTGGAAATATTCGAGGGCTTAAGCATTGTTTTCAAAACTAACTCACACTGTGTCTCAAAAGACCACTTGCGAGTAGGAAAACTCATTTAGAATGGGATGAATAAAAAAATAGTCAGTCTTAAAAACTGCACAGATCCGCCTGCTTTGGATACCTCCTCTTCGCTAAACTTAGCCCTTCCATGACCCTCGGGGAGGAATGCAAGACCTGTCTATGTTATCAAGTTTATACGGATTAAACTTTAGCATAAACAACAGTTCCCTTCTACACTTCACTCTAAAAGCCAAATTCCTGACTATTTCTCAATGCCACTGTTCTGCGTTCCTCCCTCTTCATTCCCCCTTTTTCTTAAGGTTGGGTGAATGTGGGACTATCAGATTCCTGACCACAAAAGAAATCGCTCCTGCTGCTCACCCACAGCTCCCACTCCAAGAGAGGACAAGTCCTCCTGCATTTTTCCAGCTTGAAGTCTGAGCGCATCACTACACTTTGCAGATTATTTGCCATATGGCTCATTGAAGTATTTGTGTGTCTTTGGTAGGACGAAAACAAAAAACTCACTTTTGGGAAAGTTTCTCTTTCCCAAATTATTTTACGTTTGTTCCACTGTTTAAACATTTCAATCAGATGCACGGATTGAAATGTTTAAACAGTGGAACAAACGTACATTTACAATTTAACAACAATACTGACACTCCTGTAGAGTTTGTCAACAAAACCCAGATTTAGGCTGGGATCCACTGCAGTTTTCTTCTGGGCTCCAGCTCTTCAAGTTTAGACTCATCAGTCGAAGCGAGGGAAAAATCCCTTTAGCTATTTTTGTTGCAGGAAAATAATACTTCACCACCAGCTTGGGCGGGGGAAGGGGTTGATGAACAAGAACCTCCTGATTTGCCATGCGGATCATCCTCCAAGACAAAGAGCATCTTTACTAATTACAGCAAAAAATTAAAGCAGGAGCAGTTGCAGCGGTGTTTCTGGGCACGCTGGGGGCCATGAGCTGTGCTGCCAGCAGCTCAGCAAGTCCCACCCCCAGAGCACCGTGGGGAGCCCAGGAGCAGCCCACGCTCTGCCCGCTCAGCAGGGACAGGGGCTGCAGCAATACTGGGAAACCAAACAGTAAATCTTGGGGGGAAAAAACAACCACCAAAAGCCCCCGAGAACTTCACTAAGGAATTCAGAAGTGAAAAAACCTCAGCTCCCAGAATTCCAAGAGGTGGAACTCTTGCTGCATTACAGTCTGAGGCTCTTTCTATGATCAAAATCAGCAAAAGGTTTAGGTTAAGCCAGATTTATACAAAACTGTCTCTAATTTAAGAATGTAAGTGCAAACTCGCTGTGTGCTAACCCTTGCCTCTAGCAGTCACATAAGCCAAAGGCTGCCTTCAATCTCTAACAGCTTTAACACACATAGTTTTGCAGAGTTTTATTTAATTTTGACAGAATAAAAAATAAACAGCCAAGGATGATGCTACAAAATATTTATTTTTCAATCAAACGGCTTTAGGTTCACGTCACCTGAGATTTAACACCCGCTGTAGATTTAAGCATACATCCAATGCTCTCAACAACAGTACAGCTCCTACGTCTTGCATAAAAAGCAGCACGGAGTGCAACCTTTATGCAGGCAGCGTAACACGAGATCTCGCTGGTCGGGACCTCAACTACACACAAAAGCAGCACCGGAGCAAGAACACAAACGTGCATTTGTAATGCAGCAACACTGCCACGAGAACAATGATCTCTGAGTGTTCAAAACTCTGGGTACCCATTACGTTTGGTTTACTATTGCCAGAGTAGATAGAAATATTTTTATCTCATCACATCATCCAAGACTAGCTGGAAAAAGCCTGGGTGCCCAAAAGGAAAGGATGGACAGGCCACGTGGGGTGATGAACCACACGGCTGGGCACTGTGCACTCAGGTCTCTGTTGAATGCCTTGCACCTCAATGTTGGAATTAATAATCTTTGAAAAAAAAAAAAAAACAATCAAAACTTCACAGAGCATTTAGAAAACTTAAATGAACCGTTCCTTTGGTTTATGCTTTTTGCCCAGAAGCAGTGCACAAGGTTTTTTGCGAGCTCCGAGATGCTCATTCAATGCCGTTTCTTTGCGATGGGATTTCTCAACTGTGACCTATAACTTCTCAAAGTAAGATCTGGCTACCACGGAGAACTCTTTCTATTAGGGGATTAAACATACCTGGGATTTCACCACGCCACTATAGGCCATATAATCTCAGACAACACCAGCAGGAATACTGCTTTTGAGTCACTTGGGATATGACAGTAAAAACCAGGCCAGAGCCTCGCTAAAGCGGCGTCACTTATTCAACAGGATGCAAGGCACCAGATAATTCCCCATTACAATGTACAGGGAGACAGTGAACAAAGGCTAAGGGGCAATGGAGATGGCTTGCTGTGTTTTAGACCACGAAGGAACCTGGTTTTGGTACCAGCAGGAAATCCCAACCTGCTGTGGTTGTCCGACTGTGCTCTGCCCCAATGCTGGATGCCATTCGTGGAATCACAGAACCATGATTGGAGACCAGCTGGTGCTCTATGTGTGAGGGCTGCTCGGAGCTCCACACCCTCAGCATGGCTGCAGTCAGCCAAGAGGATTTCAGAGCGTTTCAATCTCTCTCACACTATTCTGCTCCTGGAATTTTTGCTTTCAGAAAACAGCGTTATGGGTTTGAGAAGCGAGGCCAGGACCTGACATGGAGCAGGGCTCCCTGTGAGGTGTGGTTCCTAAAGATGGCACTGACGCTAACGTGTTCCCATGTCACATCCTGCACGCCTCAACCAGTAGCTCCACCTTTAACAAATGCACTGGGATACTGAGCTCCATCCCAGCAGCACATCACCTCCCAGACAGCGGCCAGTGCCAAATGGTTAGTTAATCAGATAAGAAAGGTACTCATTCTTCCTTAACAAAAAAAAGAAAAAAAAAAAGAAAAAAAAAAGGAAGCTATTACATTCAAGCAGACAGTGTGTAGATGGGAGCTGGCAGATTCCACAATACAGTCACGTCAAAAATGGCCTCCTGCAAACTGTTCCCTCACCGAGCACTCGAGCCGAGCAGGGAGAGGAATCTTTCCATTACCAGAGGACGTCTCACCGCGGCACAGCAGCTTGCTGCACGTTGTGCCATACAGCCCTGCAAGCAGCAGCAGATAAATGGTGCTCTGCAGGCAGCAGCAGGGGGAAACTCCTCTGCCCGCAGCCTGCTCCCAGCCCTAAAGTTGAGCCGGGCCATTAGTTTGACTGTTCCCCGCTCTGTGAATGGAAAATCCCTTCTCAGCACTCACAGGCTGCTGTCTGCCGCACACACCCACCGCGCACAGCAGAAATTCCAGTCAATAAGGCGAGTGGGGCCCAGCCGGTGGAAGGGGAGGAAGGAGACACACAAACAATAAGGCAAGCATCTGGCTCTGCGACTGGCTGGAAGGAGGCCGGAGTTCAGATGCGAGGCGGCTGCAGCCTGCAGTTCACAGGAAGATCCTATCAATCCTCGCTGCCCTACTTTTCACACAGATCAGAATATCTGCAGAGGGTAACCCAGGGTTCGCAGCCCATGTTCTGCAGTTTCACTCAACGTGGGATGCCGACGAAAGACGCCTCGTCGGGTTTGTCATTTCTGCTCCTGCTCGAGGCTCTGGGGACAGGCCTGAAGAACCTGAGGCCTCCCCTGCCCACAGCACTGCGCTAACGGGGGACCGGGGAGCACCAGCCCTGCCCAGCTCCCAGCCAGCACCCAGAGCGCTGCTGTCACCCCAGGGCCAGGGACCGCCTGGGTCAACCGCAACAAGAAAGGAAAATAAAATCCCGGTGGTTTTCATACGAGCGAAAAGGGAAATCTCCTCTTTCTAAGGAAGGAAAAGGAAATCGGTTCGCTGGGTTCGGGCCTTAAGGCACAGCCGTTCCAGAATGCCTCGCGGCAGGGGGGGCCGTCTGGAACACGGCGGCCCCGAGCTCCGAGGCCGCATCCCGCACAAAGGCGAGGCTCAGAGCTGCTCCCCGTTACATAATGGCCGGGGACCGAGCCGGGGCCCTTTCCGGGGACACGGAGGTGGGAACCCCTCGAGAGGCGGGAAAACGTCCGCCCGGGGGTCGCTCCGCGGAAAAGATGCGGTTCCCCCGACGGCGGCGGAGGACGACGGGGCCGCGCAGCCCGGCGACACCCAAGGGCGGCCCGACGGTGACCTTGCGAGCGCCGGGCCCCCCGCGTGGCCGCGGCCCCGGCAGGGCGAGCCCCGGCACCGTGAGAAAGCAGAAAACGCCGCACCGCCCGAGCGGGCGGCCCCGAGCCGAGGGACGAACCGCCGGGCGGAGAGCGCGGCAGGGCCGGCGCTCCCTACCCCCACGAAGCCCCGCGGCCCGGCCGGCCGGCACCGCAGCACCGGGCACACCACGACGGTCCGCGCCGCCGCACCGGGCCTCCCCCGGCGGCGGCCCCGCAGCTCCGCATCGCCGCCGAGGGCCCGCTCCGGGGGCTGCCAGTGCCGCACGCCCGTCCGCGCGTTCCCTTCCTTCCTCCCTCCCTCCCGCCCGCCCGCCCGCCCGCCGCCGGCCCATGCCTACCTGGCCGGCCCGTTCCCCGGGCCCCGCGCGGCACTAGGCCCGGCTGAGCGCCACGGCGTTTCCTGGGCGGCCGGCGGCAGCGAGCCCGCGGCGGCAGCGCCAGCCCCTCCCCCTGGCAGCGGTACGACGGCTGCACCCCAGGCCGGGCGGAAACGGCACTGCGCGCACGGGGATCCCCGGCGCCGGCGCCAGGGGCGCCCCGGCCACACCTACTCGCGTTCCCCGTTGGCTACCACGGCGCCGCGCCGCGCCCCGCCGGGCCGCCCGCCGCCGATATCGCCCCGCCTTCCCTCGCTTTCTATTGGCGGGCTCTACGCCCGGCCCCTCCCGCGCTCTTTTCTCATTGGAAGCCGCCCGCCCGCCCCGCCGCTCGCCTCACAGACGCGGCGTCCCATCGGCTCGCCGGGCTGCCAATCGGCGGGGGAGGGCGGGACGTCGCTAGTGCCGACGCGGTGCGGCCGGGCGGGTCGCGACGGTGCCCGCCGGCCGAGGCACGCTACGTGCTGAGGGGCGGTGCCGGCCGCGCCGAGCTCCTCCCTCTCCGAGGCGCCGCTCTCCGCGGGGTAACTCCCGCGTCGGGACACGTGGCAGAATGAAGGGGCGGCGCGGGCGGCCGGGATTCCTGGGCGGCAGCCGTGCGGCGCCGCGCGTGCGCGAGTTGGGAGTGAGTAGAGTGCGGGGGGGGAAGGCGGGAGGCGCGTCGCGCACGCGCGGTGTTCCGGGTGCGGGGCCTGCTGCTCGGCACGTCCGCGCTGCGGGGGGGCGGGGGCGGGCGAGGGTCCGCTCGGGGGCGGTGCGGGCGGCCCTCGGCCTCGCGGGGCGGCGGTGTCACTCTTCTCGGGCGGCCGCGTCCCTCCCCCTTCGGGTCCTCCTGAGGTGAGGGGAAGGGGGGCGCGCCGGGCCCTGCGCCGCCCGAGGGGAGGGAGCTCCGCGCCCCACACAAAGGGCGCTGCCCGCGGCGGGAGGAGGGGCGGCCCGGGGGCCGAGGGAGCGGGAGGGCTGGGGGGCGCCGTTCTGTGGGCCGAGGCGGGACCTCGAGAGCCGGTGGGCCGCGGTCAGTCGGTCTGCCTGGGAGCGGAGCGTCAGAGGAACGATGTGAGGGGGAAAAGAGGACGGGATCTGGTGACTGACCGTCCTTTCTGTTTAATGCCCGCCGCGTTTTAAGGCTCCGCGGCGGATGACGGCCGCGCAGCCTCGCGAGGCGCCGTGCCCAGCTCCCGCGGAACTGAGCGCGAGCCGCCGGCGGTCCGCCGCGCCCGCGGCTCCGGGCCCTTTCGTCGCGCCGATCCCCGCGCCGCCGCCCCCCGGGCAGGAAATGGCCGCGGGGGGTGAACCCGCAGCGCCGCCATCTTGTGCTCAACCCCCACGGCCGCCGCGGTGCCGCGGAGCGGCCGCGAAGAGGGCTGGCGGCGGGGAGGCGGCCCCGAGAGCGTGGCCGGGCCGGCGCCGACCGGTCGTAGCGAGCTGCTGCGGGGCTCCGCCCGCGGGGATGCGGGTGGCCGGTCACGGGGCGCTGAGCCACGCGTGCTGCAGGCACTGCGCGGCCGTGGCGCGCTTCTCGGGGGCGTAGCGCAGCGCCGACAGAAGGAAGCTGGTGAATGGAGGCACCTCGTGTTTTCTCCACTTGAGCCTGTCCGCCAGGATGGCGTGGAGGCTGCGGGGAATGAGCCGGGAGATCCGCAGAAGAGCACCTGTCAGAGAGTGCGTAAGCACAATACGTTAATTACGCCCTCGAGAGCGATAGGCTGTTGCTCCTCCCCTCACGCAACTCGTTCAAATCCTGCTGAACGATCGGTCCGTGTGCATCTTCACGTCTAAGCTTCATCTGCACTCCCACTTCTAAACTTCGCTCTCTGGTGTTTTGAAAATCATCGTTACAAGTTAGTTTGTGGGGCCTCTCCATTCGTGAGCGCTTATTAGATGTGAAAGCATCAAGCACAAATGAAATGTTCCCAGGATAGCAACACCAAAGTCATTCCTGTGGTCCCTCTGCCTGCCTGTGCACAACCCAGAGTGCATTGTTGCCACAGACACGAGCCACTCATGTTTAATTTGCTTTGTGCCTACTTGCTCCATGAGATTAAGGGTGCCACTACTGACCAGGAAGTGAGCCTTGTCCCTTGGAGTACGTGGTGTAAATGCAGTGATTCAGGTTAGGCATGTGTGGTTAGGCCAGTTTGGTTCTCACGGAGAATAAATATAAAACAAGGACTGTTTTTGACTCACCTTTTGAGGACCATACAAGGAATAAATGAACAAAGAGCTGAAAATGAGCAGGGAGGTGCTTGTTGATCTAAAGCACTGCATTAGTGTGCAACATGAGAAGAATTGTACCTAGACAGGCTGTATGGCTGGTTAACATGAGTGAGGAGGAGGATGGACTGAATTGCAGAAGGATGGAGTTATGTAATGCCTTGAAGTCAAAGACGACTATTTCAAGCATAATGAGTCAAAGGAATTGGGGAGATTAAAACAGAAAAGACATTACAGCTGAGTCAGAAGACTAAATATGGCAGCCATGGTGGAAGGATGAGAGGATATGAGTGTCCCATCCCTCTTCATTATTGTTCTCTGCTAGTGAATGGGTGAAATCCAGCTAGTTGCACACTCGCAGCTTTCCTGCCATGTAGCTGTTTCCTGTCCTTATTTCCATTCTCTCCAGCTCCAAAGGAGAAAGGATAAAAATCTTTTCCTTGCTGGATATTTACTGTGACCATTTTTGAGGTATCTGTATTTGCATTTATTGCTGGAATGCTCCTGGATTGCAAAGGTGGCAGTGGAGGAAGCGTTACTGTGCTTTACGAAATCTCCACCTCTGTTCTGTCCCTGCGTGTAGCCTGCACTGCATAACATTAGTTTTAGTGTCTTCCAGTAGTAGCCGAGGAGTGTATCAGAGATCAACAGTGATTTTTAAGGTAAAACCTCCCTTGGCCTTCTCTTACCTGGCCTTCTGAAAAACTTTGTTGACTTGTTCCAGGAGAAAGCAATCTGGGGAGGGATTCTTCCCAGGAGTTCAATAATGCGAGCAACATGATCTGGACAGAGGAAGAGAAAACATGTCTAGATACAGAGATGATGATGCTTCTGTCAGTGAAATGAATACAACTGATGGGGTCCTACCGTCATCTCTGGAGAAATATTTCCCAGGTTGAGGATTAAATAGACACTCCCCCGTTGCCATTTCAAATGCCTAGAAATGGAGTAGCACTGTTAATTCACTGACCAACTAGGAGCTTTTCTTCCTCATGAACTCTGATGGGAAGGGGAACGGGCACAGGTACTATCACACAAAACTGATAATGAAACATGAAAAGATTCACATTGCTGTGATGCACCACTGTGAAGCAGCACCTTTAGTTCCATCAGGATGGAAGCCAGTATGTGCCTACTTCAGTCAAATACATGAGCTAGCACCATAGTTGCAGTGTGAACTGCCTTAAGCATAAACTAATTACAGTGAATAGATCCGCAGCATACTTTCAGTCCAAAGTGAAGGAGTGCAGACAGCCTGCTTTTCCTTCTCTGAATCAGCAACAGCAAGGAAGTTGTGCTCCACATGCAGTGTGCAGGTGGGTGCTGAGGACATGCCACCCTGGACCTGCCGGTGTCAGTCGCCTTCCATGCATGCTCTGCGCTGTCTCCAGCCCTACCAGGCAGCCTGTGCTCCAGATGTCTGCAGGAGTGCCATAGTCTAATCCAAGCAGCACTTCTAGGGCGCGGTACGGCTGGGTCTGTATCTCCTTAGAAAAAGGCTTATACTGTAACAGAAACAAACACCCTTTGGTTAGCTTCCATAAATGAGTAACAGTGATGCTTGTGGCCACAAGCTGTCCATGCAATCACGAGGAATAACTAAAGGCGTGTAGTAAAATGCGTGCAGGAGACATCAGACCCATTCTCAGCCCTACTGGCGCCACACTAAATTTACTTCCCAATATTTCACAGTGAACTTGTTCACAAATTTCTGGTTTACAGACTAACTACAAGAAGAAGGATCCAAAGCTGACATATCTCTGGAGTGTACTGCCCAACTCTAAGCTGGGAGTGATGAATGTAACACCTGGAATCAGTTCTACTTTAGCACACTCTAGAATAAATGCTCAGCTGTAGAAGGACTGACACCCAGGGTGTGAAGGAAGTGCAAAGCATTTCATAGTCACAGGACCAAGACTTGCAGCAGACTCACTGTCCAGCATGCACTGCCCAGATCAGCAATTTTCACTTCTATGTTCATTAAATCAGAATCTTCCAGTTGATTGCCAGGATTACCTCCTAGATGGAAAGGAGGGAGATAAATCAGGTCTTTCTCCAACAGGTATGCATCACTTACCACAGAAGGTACTTCTAGACCTACCTGCCTTGGAAGTTTTTCAACCTAGCTATCAAAAAATGCTTTAGACAGGTGATTCCTTTTATCACCAGTAAAGTACCACTTTTGATTTTTGAGGGAATGCAAAGGAAGGGCTGCTAACCAGTCACAGTCTAAGAGAATGTTATGGAAAACTGCAGCTTGCAGTGGAGTGGTGTGACCACATGCACCTCTCCTGCTGAAAAGTGCCTGCCTGGCAAGAACTGTCAAGGTAACATTTTCACGTATAGACCCTGGAAAAGGGTAATTTTTGTTCTACTGCTTTGTAACTGTCAACTTATGTCTGGTATCATGCCTTTTTGTTCCCAACAAAAGACTCTACCAATAATTTAGCATTTGTCTTTTACCCCAGGGCTTGAGGGACAAAACAGCAACATCATGGGAGAAATGCTTGTGGGAGAATATTATGGAAGAAAATATGAAGAATCTCATTGCTGGGTGACTAAATCCCTTGAGAAACTCTCCAGCCCCATGGCTTATCATGTATTCACATCGTTCTCTTAAAATAAATCATGTCTCAAAAGGCCTCGAAGAGTACATACAAGTCTCCCACAAACCTCAGGAATACGGGAAATAAAAGAGTAGATGTGTCATACAGTTTTTTGATCAAACCAGCTGGTATGTATCCTATTCAGTAGCTGAAAGTACCAGATGAGGGAACTGTCCTGTACTGAAGGCTGTAAGAATTGGCTCTGAGGTTGTGCTCAGGTTATTGACAAGTGCCTATGATTTTTCATTGTTCTGCATGCACACCTTTGTGCAAGGCCACTTTTCTGTTGGTGCCCTGAGTAACTTGGAGCCACTTGATGTGGGGTTCGTAGTAGCAGAGACGGGAGAGGTCTGAGCAGTGTGAGCTGTCTGTGTTGTGGGAGATGTGAAATCTTCTTAAGCTACCTGCACCTATGCCGCTGTTTCACTTCTGGCAATAACCTCTTAAGTCTCTGTTGCAATAAAACCCGCAGTGCTCACCTGGTGCCTTTAGCCTCAAATCTGTTCTCTGGCCAGAGTCATCAGCATCAAGCAGAAACCTTTGGAGGTTTTTGTCGTGAGTGTACAGCAGCACGTTCTCTGGTTTGATGTCTGCGTGGATAATCCTGCAGCGCCCATGCAGGAAGTGCAGGCCTGCTAGCACCTGTGTGAGCCGAACAGCACTTAGGTCAGCAACGTGACAGATACTGTAGCACTTGTACCCTGAAGAGCAGTAGTGTCGGCTGAGCGGTCCTACAGAAGCAGGCACAAGTGGTTTCATCCTGAGAATGGCCAGCGCCGTAGCCCCACACACTCGGCACAGCCAGTGACAGAGCATGGAGATCTGGCAAAGGACACAGCATGAGAGCGCCCAGGTGCCAGCACAGATGGGCAGGCCTGGAGAGTTGGAAATGGGACGAGGCACTGCAATCACAAAGCAGAATTTTCTCCCGAAAAGGTGCTTTTGTTCACGTGGCTGGCACGTCTTCAGCCTACCGAGTCTATCTGTTAATACAGCATTGTCACTGGAATGGAAGCTGGGAGTCAGTTATAGGGTGTTTGACGTGGCAAAGGAGGGAGTCCCATCATGGAAGGAAAGAGAAGGGGTGAATCATAACGCAGACAGGAGGAGGCAGGGATGATGAGTGAGTACATGCAGAGAGGAATTAAGGGTACTGCAGGAGAGCCATGTAGGGAAAGAACAGCTCACGGTGGAGCAGGGAGAGCCTGGCTGTCACAGGGGAGAGATAAACAATGCGTGCAAGAGAAACACTCTCTATCAGAAATCAATAACAGTGGAAAGGCTACTAGGAGGTTAAGTTGCTCTTTTAAAACACTGGTCAGTCATAAAGGCTGGTAAATATTCTCTGTATTATCAAAATCTATTCTGGGATGAGCACCAGCCCCGGGAAAATACCAACCTTAAATGGTAACTGTGAAACACAAGGAAAGATTTAAATAGCTAAACTGGAATGAATGAGAAGTAAATGCTACCACAATGCTGATCCAAAGGGGGAAAAAAAAATAATTACAGTTTACACAGATAAGAGATCAAACAAAAGGCTTGGGTGTGAAACAGAGCATATCAATTAATGCCACTACGCTTTCATCTAACTTATTCAGGCGTTAGTGGGGCTTCTTTCGAGGAAGAAGCAGATATTCCAGGAAAAGGATGGAAGAGGAAATGGTTTTCTTTCTGTGTCCCTAGAAGGGCACAGGAATCAAGGTAGCAAATCTTCATTTTGGCAAGTCTGCAGACTTCTGATAAACCTTGGCACTAACAGCAAAATGTAATATTAATTATTCATGGACTCACTCAGGTTTCCTATTCCTTCGCTATTCACAGACAATGCATAAGAAACTCAGCTTTCACAGTCTGTTTGATCAGCATGCTACATCCTTACAGGGGATGAAGGAAGTGTTGGCTCTGAGCAGGAAAACCTCAATATGGGTGGAGGACCAGCCAACTGAACCGGCAATTTAAAAGCTCTGGGAAGGAATCAGCTGTGAGGCAGACCTTCAGCAGCCTTGGAATTACTGGGCAAACAGCTGAAGCCAGCCCTGAGCCCTGCTGAACTCAATGGGGCAAATGCCAGCAGTCCGGCATCACTACCATAGGAAACTTCTGATGATAGGAGCAGGACAGAGAAATTCATGTATTGTTTTGGTTTTTTTCCAACAAGAAACGTATCTATGGCAGTCTGTTCATCTTGTGAACAGCTGAACTGCTGGAAAATTCAATAATTTGCTGAGGTGTGAATGAGATACAAACATCAGTGCCAACTCTGAGTCCCCTGGTGCAGATCTGCAGGTCTCTGACTCTTCACATCAGTGGTCCCGACCCCTTTCCAAATCCACTGAGACTAACAGGCATAGGCAGTAGCACGCATTGCCCCTGTATCACTGTGACTGTTTTAACCTCCCATTCTGCATTCTATTTGACATTTTTTCTCCTCCCACCCAAAATAAATAGCTGCTGTTTTCCTTCAAACTGTATGTCTTTGGCACTGATTCTGTTGTCTCTTTCTTTGCAGATGCAGTCATACAGGAATTCATGGCCGATGACCCCAGGATGAAGACTATGATGTGTTCCCCAGCCAGCACTCCCACAGTGCCCTCACCCAAATAGAACTCAGTTCTCTCACCTGCTGTAAAGATTTTTTCACAAAAGGCAAAGGCAATCCCTGGGCTGCATAGTTACCCATCAGAAATTGCAGAGAAGGACCCAGCGCCTCAAATACCAAGCACGTATGTGGGGAAGAGTCATGGATTCACCAACAGAGAGAATATGCTGCTACCAGCTTCCTGCCCTTCACCAGAGCAGCCAAACCTCTCATTAGCCAGCCTCCCCTCCTCCGGCCACCTTCATGTTCTCTGCTCTAGCTACTGCTCTGCTCATCCTCCTCGTCAGAGTGCAGCGGTTGGATTTATGTTATCCTGTGACTCCCCAGCACAACCTTCTCTGATTGAGAGCTGCAGTTCTATTGGCAGAAGGATATGGAAGCCGTTCTCTCCAATCATTCTGAAATCATCTAATAAACAGATGATGTTTTCTCCTGCCCGATCCTTCTTCTTCATACTGCTCACCTGAGGGAGAGATTCCAAGACAACTGCAATTAGAGACATACATGTGCAAAGAACATCTTGCACCCATTGTATCCTCTTCTGCAGACTCTCTTCTAGGAGTTGGCATTTTATAACAAATCTCATGAAAACAATATCAAGCAAACCAGGCTCCCAGAACACAAGCAAACTGTGTTACTATGGAGTTAATTTCTGTGTGCTGTCTTTCTCTGACCATGTGACAGCATCACCTTCGTAGCATCTGAATAACTCAGACAACTGTGGTTGTCTTCAGTCATCTGAAGGCTGCCTGTTCTACCAGGGTGCAGAGTGGCTTCTGCATCTGGAGCAGTCGAGTGAAAAAGGGTTGGCTTTTGGTGCAACAGAGATCTCTGGTACTGAGTGGTGGGGAAGAAGGGAACACAGATCATTCATACAAGAACCAGAAGACATCAATAAACCCAGTACTTCAGAGGATCAGAAAGAAACCAGAGAAAGTGGTTCTTCACACAGTGCATGGATGATTGGTAGCAGTTTTTGTCACAGAATGCTTCAGGTGCTGCAGCCCACATTGGCTTGCAGGAAAGCAGGGCAGGACTCTTGAAAATAAATCCACTGGGAATTACTGCTCATCACATCACCCTTGGCCCAAGAAATCTTCAGCTGTAAACTATTCTTGGCCAGGGTGGTATTCAGTGGGAGCAGCACCTCGTGCTTAGCTTGTCTTTTTGCCCACGTGGATGTCTGCTGCTGGTACGGGGTGCCTGGCTAGGCAGCACCCCACTCTGCCCCAGCAGAGGTGCTGTTGGTATCCCCAGCTCTTGCACCACCACTAGACGTTTTCATGGCAAATTCTACCATGAGTTTGCTCCCACAGAGCACTGATTCAGCTAAAGCAACGGCTACTGTATCTATAACTTTTTATATATAAATATATATTTGTATTTATTATATATGTATTTGTTTTTTCTTTCTGACATGGCTGTAATTATGGGTGATTTTGGTTTGCTTTTTGTGCAGCTGCCAGGTCTATCCGTGCCAGCACCAGGAGGTTTGTTCTCACAACAGAAGTGAGCAGCTGTGGAAGCAGGGAGGTCCCAGCTGCCTCCTCTGGCAGTGCTGTGGGCACGGACCACTGTGCTGATGGAAATGACCCTGGGAACCAGCTCTATTCTGTTGAATGGAAGGCGTGTCTTTCTGAGAGAATTAGTAATAAATTAAGGGTAAGGCTTGGTCTACATGTAGAATTGTGCTGATGTGTAGAAAAGCACCCTTTGATTACATTTACTTTTTACTTCCTCTTGCATCACTGAGTCTGGCTCATATCCTTTTGGATAGGGCCTGCAGATTTGCAGATGCGAAGCAAGCCTTTCCCAAACCTGTTGGAGAAAGGCCTCAGAGTAATTTGAAAGGCAAAATTTAATGACTTTTATTCACATACAGCTGATGGAACTTCGCATTTAGGTAAACTCTAAGAGTTATAACGTGAGCTTTCTAGAACTAGCAGGTCAAGCCATTTTCAAAGGCAACTAGTTGAGACTCAGATCCGTGTGCCTAATTACTGCATCCATTAACAAAAACAGAAGAAAGCTTTCTGAGTTAAGAGGTTATATATTATGTTTGCTGTCCTGCATTTTTTTTTTTGAAGACGCTTCCTTTTGCTTCAGTATTTATGTTGCGATAGAGCAATGATCTCCGAGCCAGGAAGTGCACAAATATAGTGAAAACATTCCCAACTGTGGCTAAGAACAGCATTGCCACATTTTCTTGTTGGTTCTGGTGGTTTTCCACCCTGTATTTTTACAAGTTCCTCCTATTTACTGGATTTTAGTCTCAGCTGAAAAAAAATGGGCCAACAGGACAAGTGAGACACAGCCACCTGTCCAAGCATTACAGGAGAAAGGAGAAAGCGCCTCTTTTAGGGGTCATGGCCAAGCAAAGGTGATTTAATGAATTATCTGACATCGTTTTCCATTCCCTAACCTTGCTCCTCAGACAGACCTGGAAGGAGAAGGGACACTGAAACTGATACCTCAATCTGAATTCAGTGGCCACCTGCACAGAGAAAAGCACGGAGCCTGGGAAGATACATACACATTTGAGGAGAGAGAGCTCATCCTGGGCAGCCTCAGCAAAGCCTTCCCTGCTCTTCAGGACCTTCACGGCTACATTCTTCTTCTTCCTACAAAAGGAACCACAGCTGTAAGTCGATGCATGCCAGGTTGGCCTACGAAGGGGGCAAGTCCCGCCCAGGAAATGGGCCGTCCTTCCCTGCTGCCCCATATGGCATCAGCCCCTCACCTCATGTCCTGGCACAGCCAGACAGTAGCAAAGGCCCCACAGCCCAGCTCGTGCAGAGCCTGGTAGCGTGCGTTGAACACCTCTCCTTCCCGCACTGGGTGGTGGCCTCCTGTGGGGACCATCACCAAGAAACATTACTGATGCCCTGCAAGAACCACTGAGGACAGCTCTCCCAGAGGAATGGCCAAATGGGTCTCTGTGGCCTCCTCTGGCATGGGAAGAGCCTGGTATGGTCTCAGCTCTGGTCCGAGGACTGACCTGCGTGCTGCACTTCTGGCACATCCTCCTGCACCTGCTGTTCCATGGCAGTGTCCCAGCAGGTCCTGGTGAGAGGGGACAGAAGCAGCAGAGAACCAGGCTGTGCAGTATGTGCAGTGCAATCTCCAGCATTTTACTCCTTAAAAGAGAAAGAGCTGCAAAGCAGCTGCACACACTGATGTGCACAGCTCCCATTTGTTCTTCTAGCTCTGTTCTCCCTCGCTCTGTTCCTTTCCACCTGCTTCATCCAAACCTGGAACTGAGCTGTTAGGAACATAGGAACATTTTTGGCACTTCAGAGGAGTAAAGATTATTTTAGAAGTTCATAGGAGGAAAGCTGGCAGGCTGGGCAGGGCTCCTGGCTCTCAGGTGGAAGTCTCAGGTTTCCCTGTGCCTTGGGCAGGCTTCCAATGGCTCGGTGGAGACTGCAGGGACCCCTCCAGTGGCTATGACACTGGACTGGGCAGAAGAGACCCTGTACCCCAACTTAGGGCTTTCACTGGCAGTAGAAGATTCACATCCCAGGCTGGTACTGAGCAGAGCGTGCAGTTTAGAAGCTGTGCTGCACATCTGTCTGCAGCATGGGGCCAAAGCAGGGATTTGTCACTGAGAGTCCCATGATCCACTACAAAGAGGCCATGAGGGAGGGGAAAGGCTGCTCCCCAGCATGTTTCTATGACAGCAAAAGGTACAAACACGGAGGCACTGCAGACAGACGGATACAACTGCTGCTCCCCCTACTCCACAGCACTGTTATGGAATTGGCTCAAGTGCAAGTCACCTGAAATAGAACCCCCAAGCCCCACATTGCTAATGGAAACACAGATTTACACTGCCTCAGTTTGGGTACTCCAACCCAGCATTTCATAATTCAGAAATGTCACTTGCTGTAATGGCCAAAGCTTCATATGAACAAGTGTTGCCAGAGTTTGTGACAGGTGATAATAACCCAAGCAGGCCATTAGCACGAGTAGAAATATCAACCTTTAAATCCTTCAGAGTCAGGTTGCCAAAGCTAAGGGCTTGTATGCACTGCAGAACGTTCAGAAATAGTCCTAACGTGCTGGCAGCATTGGTGGACGTCCTGTCACACGCCTCATAGCAGCAGCCACATGACGGGGAGCTGCTCTGGGACAGTAACATCTTACAGGTGCTGAAAAAAAGGCACAACTTCCTCAAAAAACTTTTCCTATCCCAGCACAGCAATAGAGCTGTAGCCTGCCTTTGGGCACCAGGTGAACTCTCAATTCTCATTTAGGCTCAGAATGGGCTTGGAATGGCAGTGTAGTCGGGGATACCCAGAACTGCCAGAGCTACATTTCTTCGTTCTCCCTACCCCGTGGAGCAGTGTGCAAGGAGCTCAGAATCCCTCTTCCTCCTTTGCACCTCAAACCTCAGCAATTATACACACTCTTTTGGGCTTAAACCTCAGTCTCTTTTAGCCTTAAACCGGCAGGGTGCTACATGTCCATATGGCCACTGCCTTTGGCAAATATTTACTGGAGTCCTAGCTGTGATACAGAGGTGAAATCAGAATTGTGCTTATTTGTGCACAGACATAGCCCATCAATAACCTTGCAAGCTCCTGCACCACCTGATAGATACCTCTTCAATCACATCTTCTCAGGTTTTGTCACATAATTAGAACAAGGAGTTGATCTCTAAGAGCTGGGCAAAAGCCCTGAAGATTTTCTTTCTTAAGTCACTCACCAGTCACCTACCAAAGGAAAAATGGGAGATGAAGGTTCAGCATCTTCCCTAGACGGATTTCTGTGATAATAAGAGGGAAATAATGATAATAAGGAAAAGAATGATCATGGAGACCTACTGCTTAGGATCCAAAGTCAGACTCCATGAACATCAGACACACCCTAGCACTTGGGCTGAAGGAGTTTTTGAGCTCACAGTGCCCTGCTGTCCTTCCTTAGGTGTGTGAGAATTCACCTCCTGCCCACTGTACTGACATGGATAATCCAGTATAGGGTAAAGAGCATTGCTTTGTACTTTGGTATAGAAGTTGGAAATACACTTTTCTAAGCTTTATGATAGAAAAACAAAAAATACAACAAAAAAACAACAACAACGCTTCTTGTAAGTACTTGTCAATTGATATATTAAAAACTTTTTTTTTCTTTTTTCATTAAAAGCTACATCATGCAGAACCCACCAGCTTGCTGCAGGCCTGGACCAGGTCAGAGAACTTCAGCCCAAAAACGTACTGGTCCCTGTTAGCTACAGCAGGGAGCAGTCATGCTTCACCTCACCTGCACAGAAGGGTGCAAGGAGCCACCCCACCACTTGCCATGCACCCCATCGCCTGGACCTGTGGAGTTGGAGTACTTAGCAGAGTGATATGTGCCTTCATCTTCATCCAGCACAGACATGGTAAGTGCTGGCTGAGCGTAGCATCTCTGCAAGCCACAACACACAGCATAAAAGCAGGCACGTGGGGCTCAGCCCCTGTGGCCCTGCGCACTTACCATGCAGCTCAGGAGGCAGGGGATGCCACCCCTCTCATCATCTGGCTCGTGCTGGAGCTCCCAAAAGCGAGATACCAGCTGGTCCTGCTCTCCTTTTAGTCTGCACTGCTTGGGAGGGTTGTCCTTGGGCCAACCAAACTTTTCTGCATCACTGGGTAGATGTGTTGAGGGGCAGGGTATCAGATCTCAGCACCGTTTCTGGGAACAACCTTGGCTGCAGGGCAGCAGGAGACCCAGGACAGCTGCGATGAGTTTCCTTTACTGCCGTTCACTGCACCTGTCCGCGCAGTGCCCTGCCTCAGCTGCCCCGGCAGCGGGTCTGTCACCCTGCTGGAGCTCCACGGTCTTCACAGCATCTATTTATAGAGGAAAACTCACCACTCTGCTGAGATGGAAATAGGAAAGCCTTCCCCCTCTGCAGCGGTTCCCACTGCTCCCCGGAGCATGGCAGCAGGCTGCAAGGCCCAGCCCCGTAGCAGTGGCACCACCTCCCGTCTCTGCAGGGCACAGCGGTCACCAGCCTTGCTTGGCAGAGGGGAAACGCTTCCACACCCCTACGTGCCGCACTGCCTGTGCTCGAGGCACCTCTGCCTCAGCACCCTGTGAGTCACACCGGCTCTCCAGAGCTGGGGACAAGGCAGCACAGTTCTGCACAGATGCGCTGACAGCACTTTCACTCAGCTGCTTGCAGGTTTCAGTGCAGTAACAGCTCTTCCTCCCCACCCCCCACCCCAGCAGAAGGAATGGGAAAGGACTGCAGCCTCAGTGTGAGCCTGTGCACCTAGTACCCTTACACCACTATGGAGCAAGGGACCACACGCAGTGAAACCACTCCATACATTCCCCCTACGCCCACGTGCAGCAGAGCTTGGCAGCCTCAGCATTCCCCTGGCTGGGGGCCCCGTGTTGCGCAGCTCAGGTTTCCTTGCGGAGCCTGCAGAGACCCAGCCCTGGAGCAAGGGGTTAATCCTGCCCTGCTGCCAAACCCAGGCCAGGGCCTCACTTCTCCCCCTGCCTGTGCCCCTCTCCTCTCACCTGCCGCCCCCAGCACTAAAAATATCGCGGGAGGGGGCTGAGACAGAGCCGGGAGCAGGGCAGCAGCAAGGGAGGGAGCTCAGCTTCACAGGAGGAGAGCTCTGTAACCCATAAAAGGCCAGGAGAACACACACATAGGTGAAGGCGGGACTTAAGCACAGTAGTGTTTTATGTGTGTAGGCACACACATGTACGGGGGCACACGCACACACAGTGAAGCAAACCATCTATAACTGCTAGTAAAGAAAGGGAGCCAGCTGCAATTAGTTTAAGAATTAAGAGTTGTTAGAGAAATTCTGCTTTCTGCCTCACCCTGGTGGACACCAGCAATGAGCATGAAGCACGCATCAGTCTGCATCACGCTCACCACTCCTGCAAAAACACAGCCAGAGCTGTAGCTGCCTTGGACCAGATTTGTCCCCACTCACATCCCAGAAGGTGAACACATTGTGGGCCATCACGTTATTGTTCAACACAAGTGTGACACACAGATTGTATATTAAAATTTATTGAATTATTGTGTAAGAATTCTCTTTATTAAAATCATTTGAACTCTAAACTGATTATTTACAGACAAAACCTCTTATATCACCAAAAGATTCCTACATCTCAGAACAGTATCTACAAACAGTTATTACACTATGTAACAAAATTCAGATTTTTTCAAGCTTTTTATATTAATTATTAATTCCAATTTGAGAAAGACAGTACCTCAGGTGCTCTGAGCAGAACTCAAGGTGTGGCAGGGCACAAAAGCAGATCAGATGGTACTGTAACAGAGACACCAAGCTGCCTGGCTAAGAGAGGGCAGGTACCTGGACAAGACCAGGAGGAAGGGCTACGGGAACAAGTTAGGTATTCTGGAAACCAAAACAATCATTCTGACAAGAAAGGCACCAAAAAAGCAGCATCTTGCCGCAACTGGGGCATACCCTGAAAAAGAAATGGCATTCCACCAAGGCAGCAGGATCTAAAAGCCCTCTTGTTTTCTTTAAAAAGAAATTACCCATCTTTTCTACCAAAGAAAAAAGCTTCCAGATACAGCCTACGTTTGCCACCAAACAGATGAAAGCAAGCACTCTCACATCTACGTCGTGTGGGTGCTGGCTACTCCTAGCCATACTGACAGGAGACATTCAAACTCACTAATGACATTTATCTTAATACTGATCAGTTATCAGTGTTTCATGCAGACCATGGTGAAACTAAATTTATTTCTCTGACCGCAGACCCCAAACCTGCCATTCAAGAACATCATCTTTCTGAGGACACGATTAACATGGTGACATCCTCTCACAGCACTTACATTGTCCAGAGAGAGGCAGCTGCTTCCCACAGAGCCTGCTGCCTGCAGGAGCATCAGAGGGGCTCCTTCCATCCCCAGCACACCCAACAAGCTGGTCAAGAAACCAGGCAGAGACTGGAAGAAACGTGAATTATGAGAACTAATAAATAAGTCTTCCCTGCACTAGGGAATTTTATAATAAAAGCTGTTTTGTGCAAATTTTAATGCAACAGAACCCTGTTGTAGTAATGGATTTTACCACAGGAGCGTGGTGTGGACGGAGAGAAACAGGGCCAAGCCTAAGCACCCAGCAAGGGAGCTGCAGCAGGTGCCCACAGTGAGGAGGATGCTGTTACCTAGAACTCCAACAGCAAGCAATGGGGAGAGATGGGCACCACTCACTGCCCCTGCGCTGGGCAGTGCCTCCTGGTCAGCCACGTAGGGACAAACTTGAGATGTTAAAGAAATCACGTTTAGCTCTACTCTTATGTCTTAGTTATTGCTTTGATAAAAGCTGACTTTCACAGATACGCTCAGAGAAAGTAAAAAATCTCCAACATCCAGAAGCACTACTGAGAAGTAAAGAGGAGCCCGCTTCCCTGGCAGCCTGAGCCAGCTGTGTGGACAGAACTCATCTGAGCACAGCAAGTAACAGCAGAAGAGACGCAACAGGACATAGAGCTGCCAGTGCAGAGCAGGAGAGACTGGATCCCTAGGAGAGCTCCTCAGTCTCCCTCCCTTACTCATGTGAGGTGAATCCAGAATCAAGCCCTGCACCACCTCGTTCTGGGAAAGCAGAGGGTAATCCCACAAAACCAGTAGCAGCCTACAGCACACAGCTCCTGGCAGACACTGCCAAGTCCTTTCTTCCACCCAGCTTTTTGGGGACTAATTTTACCAGGCTCTGTTGAGACGGAGGTTTCAGAGAAGCTGAGTTCCCACAAGTTCCATGGAATGGGGTGGTCAGGCAAGAGACAGACACAAACTGGTGCCCTCTGGGAAAGGAGGCTGGCAGACACTGAGCTCTTGACAGGGCCTGCTCAGCAGCTGCTCCGCACAGCAGGACAGCAGCACTCTGAGCACGCAGAGTACCTGGGAGTTCTGCTGAGAGGAGAGCTCATGGGAAAGCACTGGCTTTGCAGGAAGAGATGCCAACACTAGCTGGTTATATTGCTTAGGAAAAAATCCTGCAACTGCACAGTGCTCACACAAAGCCACATGGCTGATTCACAGGCCTGGAAATGCTGCTATGCATGACGTAAAGAGGCAGGGACTGATCCTGCCCTGATCTAGCTCTAGTCCCTCCAGGCCTGCACAACCACCACCAGCAGTGTCAGAGGAGTCAGACCTGATCTGCCTCAGAGATGCAGGACATCAGCTTGGACTCAGTGGGGGATAAGAAAGCGAAGGATACCCTTTAAAACTGGAATTCAATCACTATGGGCAGGGTGCTGTGAGGCTTCCCGACGGCTCTCCAGGAGGGAGCAGAGGCGCTGCCCAGCTACAGCTGGAGGCTAATGGCACACCTGCTCTGCCTTGCTTTCCTCGCATCAGTCACTGCTGTTTGCAGGACACCAGATGCTCTTCAGGAACATGGTTGTGCTTCACGGCTCCCTTGAGTTCACAGCTCATCAAATGACCCTTCTGTGTGCCACAACAGGAGAGTTTGGGAGGTAAACTGAAGTGTAAGGCAAGTCTAACAGGAACGCACAGCTAAACATCAAACTGAGCTGTGGGGAAAAGCAGGCTGCTGTTACAACAACGGAGACATCCACAAGTTATCCCTGCAGACAAAGCAGTGGAGAAAACTTTGCTCCAGTGCTGACAGACGTTTGTCAGTAGAAGTGCACAGAGATGCTTCTCCAAGAAAAGCTTTGTCTCAAAGCCACAAAGTTAAACATTCTCCTTTAGCATTTAAATACATTATCCTTCTGAGGGTATTTACAAGTCCAGTTCAGAGCAGCAGAATAACCAGATGCCAGAGGAAAGGGGAAGTGGCACAAGGCATTGTTGTGCTTTTCCAAAGAGCAGGACAACCCCTGAACTTCTGACAGATCCAGAGCTGGGTCAGTGGAGATTGGGATGAGCCAGACAGCTGACTCCTCACACACTAAATTTGTCCTGAGGGGAAGGGCGAGGGGGTGGCCCATTTACAGTGGGCTCCTGGGCAAGCCTGCGTGCTGGTGAACGTGTCTCATCCAAACAGACGTTGCACTCAAGTAGTAAGACCAGAACACTGGGAGCAAGAGACCTTTGCCATTGGTCCCTCTCCTTTTTACATCCAACATCCAGAACCAGTGAAAACGTTGCTGCAAAGAAGCTTCTCAGGTGGAACAGAGCAGGAGCGCTCATTAATCCATCCAGATGGAGATGAAGGTCCGGGCAGCTGTGAGACCAGGGGAAAGCTTCCTGTATCCCCATTAAAATGAGCAGCCACAGCAGGGGAGCCTCCCAGCACTGGGCAAGGGCACCCATGCAAGGCCAAGGACTCCACAGACACGGTGCTTGGTGCTGCCACCTGGCTCTTCAACAGCAGCATTTAGAAGCTTGGCACATTCTCGTAATATCTGTAGGAAGGAGCTGCTTGGTCCTCTGAGATGTCAGAGGAAAACTGAAATTCATTTGTTTCGCTTTTTGAAAAGAAAAAAACAACTTTAAAAAAATATTCTCTGAGATGCAAGGACGCTTGTACTTGGTACTGCCTTGGCCAACCCCGTTCATGTCACTTGCTGGCTCCTTGGAGAGTCTGGTTCCAATGACAGCAGGACACCCTGCATACAGCTAGGACGAGCACTGTCCCTGTCCAGCCAGGGGAGAACAGTCTGTCTGCACCTGTCACAAATCTGTGACTTTATTCTCCACGGCTGCTGCAATCTGTTGTAGCCTATATCCAAGCTGCATTTTCTGTGCTGTTGGGTCTTCTTCCAAAGCAGTAATGATCTGCAACAAGACAGAGCTCACTGGCTGCATTTCTCCAGCATGCAGCACTGCTGGCTGGAGATAATGTTAAACATAATAATATTAAACAAATGCATGTGAAATGCTGACATCCCCCTGGGTTAGAGCCAAGTCCTTTGTTTGCACGATGTCCTTCCTCCCTCCCTCATTGACAAGAATAAATTAAACTTAAGACATGGAAGTTATATATGTCAATGAAACAATATGCAGCATTGTAATAATCTGGTTGCTCTTAATAATTAATTTGGGTGTTGGTTTTTTTTTTGATTGGATGGTAGAAGGAGAAGGTTGTGTTCATACCTGTTGGGAACACACTCACCTGGTCATAGTACTTATTGATGTATTTGTACAATTCATGCAGAGCCACCAGGGAATTGAGGTCACCTGAGTAATTCTGAATAAGAGAGGAAGTTAGATAAAGCCGTGACATATAACAATCGTTCTTGCAAATTCTGTGTCCTCATAACTAATAAGGAAATGTACTGGAGTCACTCCCAGCACAAAGCAATGGGAAAGAGAATTCACCAGCAGTTCCTAGGGGAGGAAAAAAGAATAATCAAACACACTCCTTCCCTGGAAGCCCTGACTATGGTGTTCTCTCCCCAGTGGTACCACGAAGCAAAGCAACCACTGGGAACAATTAGTTTCTGATCTGGTATCTGATCTTTGCATTACTAACTTCCTATTAGATGCACAGATGAATGGCTAGTGTGATTTCTGAAATAAATACGTTTATTTACCCGTGATAGCTCAGCCAGGGCAGAGTTCATCTCCTGGTCACTGGCAGAGATGGTCTGGCGAATGTCTGCATAATACCTGCACAGTGGTACAGAGGCAGTTACCATCATGTTCCTCCTGGCATCCTTCTTAAACTATACTCCCCACACCCACTGCTTACCTTTCCACCATCTGCTTGTAGCGAGGAATGTCCCGGGCGTAGAGCAGCTTATTGATCGGAGAGTCCTTGAACATCAAAACAAGAACTGATTACAAATAGCTCCTATGCCACGCAGTGCACAAACCTTAGCAGGTGACACCATTCTATTCCCTGTCATTTGTCCAGGATCTGGAACTTTGGCCCTTCGTGCAGAGGCACTTCAAATACTGGCCTCCCTTCTGGTAACACAGTCTGAGGAACCATGAAGTACAGTGGTGAAAGGACCTCTGGGATCTCCAGTCTGCCTTCTATTGTGGACCAGCACGGTATCACATTGGTCAAAGCTTCACACAGACTAAATCTGAAATCCTCCAGAGATCCAACTCATCTCTGGTGACCCATTCTACTGTTGGCACAGGGAGAACAGTGGTGGCAAATAAGTATTTTCCAATGGCCAGCCTGACTCTCCAGATGCATTCTGTGACATACACTGTCTGCTGCGTAGCATGTGTGCTCTGTACCCTAAGTAGATGCAAGCTGCAAATACAGAGCACCCCACAACTTGTGCTCTAAACAAAACTCTTTCCTCCTCACAACACAGGTGTCTGCATTGAGCTACTCTCCAGTGCTCTATGGTATGTGGGAGCAAGGCGCAGGCCCGGCAGGCTGTCCTTGTAGAGCTACATAGAGCTGCTGCCTTCTTGAGCCAGCACTGCTCACACAGCCTGTGCCAGCCGTGCGCTGCTACCTCCATACTTACCCGCCCCAGCTTATGGTCAGCAATGGTACAGGAGTCCATGAAGGTCTGTGCAATGACCAGGAGCACAGCATCTACATTATCTGATGTCTGCACATCAAAAACAAACTGGGGATTCTTGATGATGTTGATCCAAAACCGCAGTGGGAGGCTGCAAGGAAGATGGAAGCATGACAGCTTATCAGCACAGAGTGGCTGTTGTGCTGGAAGATACTCTGCACATACTACTGTTCGTACCCCAAATTAGCCCTCACAGCAAAACCAGCTTTTCACACTGTGCTTTACTGCCCTGCACTCTCATTATGCTTCTCCTCAGGAGACAGAGATGGCTGTCTCTTTGCAAGGGGTAGCTCCAAATAGGTTAGCAACACCTCCATCATAGCCCACAGGAAGACCATACCTGTTTGTCTTCCAGATATGGATGGTCTCAGGGTCTGCAATCCCATAGTGTAATGCTTGCTCATCCAGCAGATCAAAGAAGTATTTGACTGCCAGAGGGACAGGGCGGCTAGTACTGAGGATCACCTGGAACAAGTCATCCACAAACTTCTGCAGAGTGCCCTGTGGAGAACCAAGCAGAACATGGTCATCACAGGTAGAGGAGAGTGGAGAACCCAGGTCAGGTTACCCTTTTTTGCTCAGCAAAAAAGATCATTTCAGTGATCCCAAAACAACCTCACATCCACTGCAGGAAGCAGCAGTGGAGAAACGAGGCCCCAGAGGTGCCTGGAATGGAGGCCAGACTAAAGTCTGTGAACAACCAAAACACAGAAGGCAATCAGACCCACTCACAGTCAGTTTGGGGAGTTACTACAGGAGAGACAGCCTGCAACATTATGGGTTGGCACTGTAGTGTAGAGACTGACCAGTGGAGGGGGACTGCTGACTGCCAGCTGCTGTGTTGAGCCAGACAGGAACAAAGAGAAAGGGTTTGTTTGCTCAGCAGCTAGAAAAAAAGTTTGTGGGCAGAACAGAGGCACTGCTTGGCAAAGTGCCTCAGCTGTCCCTTGAGGAATTGCACTTCTACAAGCAGGATATTGCTGGGGAAAGTGGATGCTGAAAGCTGATCCTTTCTCAAGAACAGAGACTAAGGAACAAGTTCCTGGGTCAATTTTTAACAGTAATACTGGAATAAAGCAAAAAGGAGAATATGAACAGGTGCTATGCCTGATTTTGCTTGCAGCTGAGTCTGTGCATGGCTGATGCAGTTAGCATCTTCTTGCTGTAGGAAATGATCAGGTCAATGCTACCTTTTGGGCCACTGATGAAGTGGAAATCAAGCAGACCTAGCAACCCTGTCATCAATGCTACCAAAAACTCTACTGCCAAGCATTAAGCACCTACCTTCATCTGTGGGACCCAGAGATGATAAACACTTTTCATTCTCCTAGAGGCTCTTATTTTCATACATGTCCCTGCAGTCCTTCAGGAGGATATGAAAGAAGGTAAGATTGTAAGGGCAACACAATCTGTGCTTCTTCTCACCTTCATAGAGAGCAGACGTGTAAGGTAGATCTCTGGGATTGCCTTGGCTCGCTCCCGATCTCTCAAGCTTCCACGACGATGCTTGGGAAGCTCTGGCTCTTCTGTTGGTTTTACCAGGTGCCAAAGTTTTATCCCGCCTTCATCTGCATCCTCCAGCATGGGTGTTTCTAAACAGGCAGTTATTTAAAGACAATTTCTGTACTGTTCTCACCTTGTCTGCTCAAAATTCCAATTTCCTGACAATCTTATAAGGGTTCAAATTGCCCACCAGCCTTCCATGGCAGCATAAAGCTAAGACTGTGGCAACTCTTGTCCCACCAACTTGACAGGTACTATGAAATTACTTTATAAGAATAAGACATCAAACTCACTCTCTCCTGGGATGTAATCTTGATTCTCTCTATGGATATGCTTGGTCAGCCGTGGAACCAGAGCTACTGTTGCTCCATCAGGCACCTGTACACAAGCAAAAGTCAACATTCAAAACAAACAGCATGTTTCCCATCAGCACAACAGGCAAGTACTTGTAGAGTAAAATAAACTCTGAACACACTGTACTGTTAATAGGAGCAGGGATATTGGGGCATCACCACAGCCTGTCCTGATGGATGGAGAATCTAGTTTGTGCAGACTGAACAACAATTGACACACAGAGAAAATGGTAGTGCTCAGGGATTGACATCATTCACATTTAGAACAAGTACGATATATTGGTGAAGACGTGACATATTGGTGCAAAGTAGGTCAAAAATCCTCTTTCCAGTCCTAAAAGCTACATCGCAGACCAATGCATTATCACCTGCTAACTGATTTGGACTGGAACACTAATAAACTTAGCAGCACTGCCCTCAAGCTCCAGACCTGTCCAGGCTAGGGAGAGGACTATGCTGGTTGAGAAATTACAGTTCAGGACACAGTACTGACTTTATTTGAATATGCCAATGCAACAAAAGCTGTAGTACTTTCACAGTAATCCATGAGAAGTCAGAGTCATAAATGGGGTATAACTGTGTATAAAAGAGGAAAGGGCGGATGAAGCAATGGTAGAGTCAGTTCTGACCTTGTAATGCTGAAGAGTGTTCAGGCGTTTCCAAGTTCCTTGAACAACAGATGTCACGTCCTCATCAGACAGTATCAGATGACCTGCCAGCCCTGATCTCCACTCTACAGCCATTAAAACACAGGAAATGGAAGGAAAGAAACAACATCAGGCATCTCTGAAAGTCTACTGCACTTCAGCCTGAACTAGTGGAACTTTAAGACAGAAAAGAGACCAAATCCTCTCTGATAGACATTATTTAAACGTTACCACTAACAGCAAGAGCTGGCTTAGGACTACAGCATCTCTACACTCAAAAGTCTTCTCCTCCCATACACATTCTCTGTCCATCCCCCAAACCCCATATCCTCTTTCTCAAGCCGCTGCCATGCTCCAGATCTGGCAAAGAACCCCAAGCACCATGAAATGGCAGGGGCTGGACTTCAGTTGCTTCTTTCCTACCCCTGCCTCTTACATTTATACCTTTCCTATGACATGCCATGCTGGGTCCAGCAAAAGTACAAGGTCACCAGTCAGGAACTCTGCATGCTCAGCAGAGAGTGACAAACTTCATGCAGACGTGGGTGCTGTGCACAAACAACCACTTTTTCATGTCCTCATTACATTTTGGCACCAAGGAGTTCTGCTCACCGAGATCCAGGGTGTCTGGGTCTGGTCGATGACAGTACGGCATCCCTTTATAAATCTGATCTAGGATTTTCTCCTTCACTTGTGTTATGGTGTCACAGTCTAGCACTTTAGCAGAAATCCCCTGGGAGTCCTCTGCCCCTCCTGCAGCAACTCCTGCTTGTGTTAAAGCATTTAAAGTCTGTGGAACAAAAGAAAAGGTCACAGCTACTCTGACACATCCGACACATCTACACTTTTGACTTCTGGCATTAAAGCAAGTTAACATCTATTCCTTTCACTGAAGGAGTTTCAGAAAAGAAAATGACACATTGTTGAACGCCATGTTCTTGGCCTTGCCCTGAGAGCTGGAAACCAGTTTAACTCTGCTAGGGAGAGGCTTCCACCATTGCCATCAGCGATTTTATCCCCTTATTTCCAGACACAGAGAGTGGCTCATACACCAGATTACTGTGATGGTAACTCCTATCAGCCAGGGCAAAAGTGCCCGACTTAGCAGAGCTCTCACTCAGCTATAGCACTATGCTGCTGGGAGAAACCTGGCTGCCAGGAGACAGCGGCAGGATACTGTACTTCTGCCTTGATGAGGAGACACTCTGAGCCTTGTCACACCAGAGGGCCCACAGGGAACAAAAGATCTGGTGCTTACCAGAGTGCGATACTCCAGGTCCTCCCTCAGAAGGCGGTTGTCATTCAGGGTGTATTTGGCTTTCCCTGTCACCCAGTCGACAGGCCCCTTGTCCACCTGGTGCTTGATTCCTCGAAACAGCATGTAAAGTGGTTCCCCTACAGAGTCCTGGCACAGAAGGGATGGAGTTTCACCCGTCAGGAATTCACCTTGTTTCCCCCATCAGAACCCAGCAGCCTGGAACCACAGACTCCCAAGTAGAGAGGAGCAGCGGGTCAGAGGACACCGGGAGATGCAGCAGTTACCACTGCAGGCAAAGAAAGTCTCTGCCAACAGCTCCCACTCCAAGCACAGGGAACATGTAGGGACTAAGGACCAGCTGGACACATAAGACCAAGGCATCGCTCTGTCTCCATGCCACTAATCAGGACACTCCTTGCCACTCTCTCCCAGGAGAGGAATTAAATCAGGGGGCATCCTCCCCACACACAGAGCAGCCTATGGCCAGTGTGTCTTACATTGTGATGATACAGGAGCTACGCTGAGCTCTCTTCACAATCTAGCAAGGCATCCTGAAACATGGAGTGGCATTAATGCATCGGTCTTCCCCAGTAACTTCTGAAACACAGGATGTCTTTGGCATTATTTCAGCTAATAGTGAGAGACGGAAGCAAAGCTGTGACCGTCTCTCATCTCTTGGCCCTTTTACTCCAGAAGGGTACAAAGAACTCACCCTCACAAATGCATACAGGCAGATGGACATCCAGTTGGTTAACAGCTTCTCTACCACTGTTTCTGTCCTGAAAGAGAGCATGGGGTTGGTCACATGAATATAGTGCACAGCAAGGATGGAGCTGGAGTTAAAGATCACCCCTTCTGAGAAAAGAGAATGCTTAACAATGATAAACGATCAAAAAAAAGAGGGAGAAAAAATAAATTACTTTAGGGACTAGTCAGGTTAAATCCTTTCGATCCCAGTTCTTATTTGAGGCACTTCTTAGCCTGAAGGAGGCACCAAATGACAGAAGTGAAGTGAGACAGACAAGGAGGGGAGAGAGGACAGCCTCCAGCAGGTCTCAAACAAAATAAATTTGTTCAGATCAGAAGGATACACCGGACAGGAGGCTAATGGGGATTCTGTACACAGGAGATATTTCAATTTAGTTTCCAAACATGGCATGATTGTGAGTCCAGGGACCTCTACACAGCAAGTGATACTGGCAGACTTGGCAGTCCCAGTACTTGAACTCAAGAAGAGAACTAACGTACAGCAGCTGCAAAAGAACAGGAATCTGGGGTGGGCAATGCCAGCTTCTTCTCTCATCTTTTTTCCTCCCTGCCAGCTGCTGGCTGAGGTGAGAGGTACCATCATTTGTGCTTCCTCCTGTTTGGCATGTGTTGCCTGGACACATATTGGTTCTACAACTGCAGCTCATACCATAATGTTATCTTACCCACAGCAGTTTCAAAGTTTGCTATCTAGACAGAAAAGCTCTGTCCCCTCAGCTAACTAATGGTGGGGCCACATCTCACATCTGGCTGGCTCACCTCCGCAACATCAGCTTTGGGTTCTTGGCCACGTACTGCTCCACAAGGTCATTCAGGAGTGTTTTGAGGATGTCAGTGAAGTATTCCAACTTCCCATGCAGTGACACAGTAAGCAGCGATGCCACATAGGCCCGGTCTCTTGGGGAGAAAGTGCGCTGGATTTCCAGAGTGTGGATGAACTGGTGGGAGGAGAGACAAACCAGTGTGTGAATCCACTGAAAACAAGGCGGCCACAACTACTGGCTCTTGAAAGCAGTGGTGCTGCACAGGGAACTGCAGGGGAATGAACTTTACTGAGCGCTGCCTGCTTCCTGCCGCCAGCGGACAGCAATACGACCCCGATCCCGCAGCATGCTGCAGGCACAGAGAGGCACATTACCTTGGTGAGGAAGAGTTTGCTGTTGAGCAGGTTGGAGAGCTGGACCAAGCCCTGCTCCACAGTTTGCCGACGGCACTCAGGGATGTCCAGGTCCCTTTGCAGTGGTGACTCACGGTGGCCCGGAAAGAAAATGCGCTCTGCATAGGACTTGTAGTCCAGGAAGGGGATGCCTGTGCCCACAAGGTCACTTGTGAGGTCCATCATCTCAGTCATCAGGTCTGGGGGAAAGGAAATGCCTGTGATTTTAACCCCATTATCATACAACTGACAGTACAGAGCATGGAGTGAGTCTAGGCAGGAATTAGAGCCAGCAGGATGAGAGTGCTGGGAAGATGAAGCATGTTTCCTATCAGAAGAGTCACACTAGGGTCCCATTACTAGAACATCTATCACTAGACTAGGCACTGGGAGAACTGCACTAGGAACCAGAAAGTGAATTTGGTGATTATTCCCTTTTATAGATAGGAGCTGATTTGCTGTTTTATAAAGAGGAAGCCACAGTTTGGCACTGATCTGTGGTTATAGGCATTAACTACAAATAAAGTGCTAGAAATTTCCTGCACCTCCCTGCTTTCCCACATTAGTTGCAGACTACAATATGAGCTGCGTGCACAGTTCTAGACTGTAGATGCCCCACGCAAGGGCTCACAGCTGAAAGCAGCTGAAGTTCAAGGTTTGCAGACTCAGGATATGTATGGGGTGTAATTTAACCTGCTCTACACACAGACTGGACCAGCTGCCCTTCAGGTCCCTCCAAGTGCGCTGTCCTGACCTTTAGCTCCTCATCTGAGTCTGGAGGATGAACTGGAGAATCATAGGGGTCTTTACAGATCACTGTGCTCTGAATTAAAAAGAAACATTAAATAAGACATTTGGCCACGTTTCAATGCACTGGCATAGGATGAAAGCTATAGCCTGTCCTGAGTTACCCAAATATGCAGCTATGAAAAAGCAGTAGGGCTCAGTGTGATTCTTCAAACTTCCCCAAACCTGCAGAAATGTAGGAGTTCTGTGACTGACCTGTGAATTCCTTTTTGCATCTGTCCCGAACACTTGTTTCTAGATTTTCCAGCTGGATTTGAACTTTCTTGTAATCCCTCAGAGCCTGTTTACTCTTCCTCCTGTAATAAGCAGCAGAATTATTCCCAGTGATTTTAGCCCAGGGATTGTCCTTTACGAGCTGTCGTGTTGCTGCCAAGGACTCCAGGGCAACTGGAGCTCTCATACAATGCCACAGCCTCTCACCTGTATATGAAGACAATGACCAGAACAATCAGTGCCACAAAGGATGCACCAACACCCAGGCCAATCTGTGCCTCCAGCGGGAAGGTGAGCTGGCTTTCTGTGTCATACTGCACTCTGCCCAGGAGGAAGTTCAGGTTTCCCATCTGCACCTGTAAAGAAAGCATACACTGTGATATAAGCTCAGTGCAGCACTGAAAAGCAAAGAAATGGTGTCTCCATCATGATTACAGGTGGTATAAAGCTCTCCTGTAAGGCTATGTCCCACAGCACAACTTCTGAATTCAGCTGCTCCATTTGTTTTCAGGCAGCGTTTGGCACTTACAGGTAGAGTTAAGAACAAGAACAGCTCCTTGCCACTAGGGCTTCTGCCTTTCTTCTTCTCCCTGTCCCACTGCTTCTAGCACCACACGCTGCTTGTGCATCTACTAAAAACATGCCTTCTTGCTGATTCCCTACCGTGAACTCTGGGAGCAAATCAGTGCCCTCCCGCTTTGTGCGATGCCGGGGGGCCGGCTGCTCAGAGGGAGGCTCACAGTAGAGATGGTTTCTTGTTAAAGTCTTCACCACGCAGATTCCTTCCCCAATCATGGCCATAACTTCATCCTTGGAAATGGCCAGATCTAGATTTTCCCCCTGGAACAGAAATAGAACAGAACATCAGATGGAACTAAAAACCATCTCCATTATCTATAGTTCCAGAGACGATGAAGGAGACCAGCACCGCAAGATGAGAGGAGCCCTTTCTTTTCACTCCTAAGATGACATGAAGAGGTTGGCAGCTTTGGGTTTGGCAGGTGTAGGCTTTTTTTCATACTAGTATATCATACATGAATAGTCTTACTTTACATTGAGACTGAAAATAAGAGCATGGAACTTTCTATCAGCCCTATGAATCCATACGGGCTCAAGAGGATTTTTTTGGTGCAGTCCTTTCCCACTCTTATTATGTGCCATTTCTCGGGGGTTGAAATAGATGTGCTGTTACAGGCTGCAAGCCTGTCAAATGCTTTAGAACACTGGATGCTGCATGACACCAATTTCAAACAGTCTAAGGTTAGCAACAATTTTGTACAGCGTATGTTATCTCTTGTGTTACCTCCACAGAAATCACACTTCCAGGCTTGTGACGATAGGGCTTGGCAGGATCTTCAGCATTCAGCGGCTTGAGGATGGGGTTGACTTCGTAAGAGAAGGGCATGGGATGCAATGAGTTGAAATCAAAGCTCAGATTATCCAGAATAAATTCCAGTTTGATGTGGACACTCCGCAGTAGCAGGTTAATGGCTGGAGTTTTGCACAGGATCAGGTAGGAGGAGTTAACAAGACATGGTTCTTCAAACTAAAAGCAAAGATAAAAATGTCAGTGGGGAAACACTAACTCTTCTCCTGCAGCCCTGCAATACTTCTCAGCCCTGAGCAATCTGGGGCCAATCTGTGCTCCTTTTATCTGGAGCAACGCCAGAGAAACTGCTAATTGTAGAGAGGAAAATACAAGATCTGAGGAATTCCCTGTGTTCCTCTGAAGACAGTCTTCTGAGCACTGGTTTTGCTGTAAGTACCAAGTTCTCAACAGTGGAAACTTGCTCTGACATTCCCCCAGCAGTAAATTCTGGAGTAGTATCTGCTTTAGATCAAAGACCTCCAACACAAGGCAGACTTACTTAATAACCTGAATGTTTCTGTGAAAGAAGTGTCCTGTGTTGGGTTACATACATTTTAAACATGTGGTGAAAGCATTAGAGTCTTTTTTTTTTCCCTTCCCCCATAGGAATTCACAGTCTCAAAAAATACTGGAGAAACGGCTTTTACTAGTGCATGTCCACTGGGCACACATTCAGCTCCAGATCTGTGCAATAAAAACCTGAAAGGGATTTAGTATGGAAAAAGAGCATCCTTCATGGTTTGAGAAGCTTTCATATACATGTAAGAACATGAAAAGCATCATCCTCACCATGTATCTTGGAATGCCAGATGAAATGTCAGATGATATGTCAGATGATTGTACCTCAGCAAGGCTCCCGAGTTTATGTACAGGAAGCCCTCTATTGTTTGCACTGTGAATACAAATGCTTGTACTTTGGCTACCAAATATTCTCAATTCTGCAAGATCTGCTGTTTTGATGGTCAGATCAATACCTCCACAGTTACACATCTCAAGACAGGCAGCTGGAGAGCAGGAAAATATTGAACATCCCTAAACAAAAGTAGATCCAACTCATGTCAGTGTTTGTGAAAGCACTTAACCTGGCAGACGTTGCTTTCATTTGGCCAAGACTTAGTTGGTAGGACACAAGCAGGTAAGAGCAACGGGTCCAGATGCCCCAGTGACAGAAAGTCCACCTCTGCAATACAGCGCACCAGCCCTCACACACCCACAGCCCCATTGAGCCCTTTGCCAGGTTACCTGCTGGATGCTGCACAGAGCATCCTTGGGGCACTCAGTGTCTGGGATGATTCTGCGCCATCTCCCCAGCCCTCGGCGCCGGCGTTCAGATGGAGAAACGGTAACTCGAATCTTCGGGCTCTGTACAACATCCAAGTTGTATCCATGAACTCTGAGTACTCTGCCCCCACTGGAAGAGAAAAGCAGCTCATCTCACACACCTATTATTCGCTAGCTCTGTCTTGCCCACGTTCCCACCCTTCTGCTTATGCCCGCTCCTACAAGCCTGGCTTTACTCCAGAGCACAACATAACAAACAGATGCCAGCAGTGCTGTAGTACCTGCCTACCACAGCACAGAGCCCTGGGAAAGTGCAAGCACCGTCTCTGTACCTGAGAAAGCTTTTGGGTGGCTCTGCAAAAGTGATATTGGGATCTAGAGTATATCTGAAGAGGGATCCTTCCAGCCTCCGCTCCTGGTCTCCGTATTTGATAGTGACTGGGAGTTCTGTAGACACATTGCTGGGACTTGTCTGGCATGCCAGCTGATCCTCTGTCATCTCAGAGAGGCTTGAAGAGATAAAAAAAGAGAACAAGGGATTTATACAGCCACTGAAATGACAGGTTTTATAATACAATGCCTTCCTCCTTACCGATAGCCTGTGAACCCCTTCCCCCATCTTCCTAAGTTTAATGATGAAAGGTTCTAAGTCTAATGCTGACAACCCTGCAGGGCTCTAGGGCAGACCTGGGGCAGCGCACAGCCAGCACACTGGCAGGCTCTGATCTTACATGTGGCAAGGGAGGTCTCCGAGCAGGACACTGATCTCATTAGGATGTCCAGTTAGCAGCTTTGAGCCCAGCAGTGTAAGGCAGGTTCCTCCTGCTTTGGGGCCCTGAGTTGGAACGATGGATTTCAGCTCTGGGTTCTGGAAGGAAAAAGAAAAGAAAGAAAAAAAAAAGAGAACTTGAGTGCTTGAGTGACAAGGACCTCACAAAATAAGGCAAGGAAAGAAAGCAACAGGGATCTCCATTACTCTGAAAATCCAAGCTATAGATTCCTAATCACAGCAGTCCTCAGCTATCATCCTGCACCTCCTTTTACTGTGGAGTGGTAGCAGCAGAGGGAGAGGACCGACCACACCAGCAAGAAACGTGAGCTAGGAACTTATTTTTCCACAAAATGCAAAAAGCAGATCGGTGCTGCAAATAGCAAAGCCATAAGCCTCACACACAAACCCTAGGATCAACAGTTCAAAGGGATTGTTCAGATCAGTAACTGGATTAAGAACTCAAGTTAGGAAATAAGGTAGCAAATAAACTGTCTGTTTGTCTATAGATGAGGAGATTACCAGCAAGGAGCCCTAAGAATCTGTGTTAAGACCTGTGCAGTTAAACATGTTGTTAGGTCACCTGGGAAGGAGAAAGGAAATTTGATAAAATTATTCACAGCAACAAAAACTCAGTCCCACTGACACGGTGCACAAACATTCAGGGGGGCCTGGCAACAGACTGGGACAAGTAGTTCACTACTAATAAATGAAAAGTGAGATAGATTAAATGAGAAGGAGCTGGGAGACAACAACAGTAAGGCAGCCCAGGTGTGAGCGTTGCTAATGCCCATTTAGGAGTGCTTTAAGAATTCTATTGCCTGCAAAGCACAGATCTCAATAAAAACACAGCAAGCATTATGAATTCCTGGGAAATGGATTGAATATAACAAGGGAATCTTTATGACACAGTACAAATTGCTGTTGCACTCATATCTTCAATACAGAATGCAGCTCCCATCACCTTGCTTAAAAACGGTCATCAGGAAACCAAAGAACAACAAATATAATCCAATACACAAAACATATGGCCAAAAGTGTAATAGCCCAAGACTTTTCAGACATCTCTTTCCTCCTCCCAAGGGAAATGGAGACATGCAACTAGTCACATACAATTAATTCATAGTTGTACAGCAAGGTTGAAAAGCGAGTATTGTACCTTACTTAAATATTTCATAGTCGCTGGGTCTAAGACATCAACAACTTATCAGAAAGCTGCTTAAAAATAAAGAAAACTTCTCTATGCAATGCACAGTAATTCCAGACTCACTGCCACCAGCTGCTGAAGGTCAGAAGATTGTTCAAGCAGTGTTCAAGTTCTTAGTTTTCAAGTTAAGAAAAAGTCACAAGTCCTAATAAGGACTTCAACAAAAATCTCCAAATCAGAAAGATACCTGGGTACAATCCACCAGAGCTGTTCTTATAATCTTAGCAAGAGGGAAAAAAGCCACCCCACACAACACAAACAGCAGATAAATCAGAAAAAAACCACCAGCATCAAGTTTCTGATGGTGTCTTTTGCTCCTGTACAGCAGAAGTACTGAAAGAACAGAGAGAGGTATTAAAGAAGTGAGCTGTATTACCTGGTAGGTGAAAATATGCTCAGAGACTCCACGTCCTCCTCCAGGCACTTCCACCACAATGTGCCCAAATCTCTCTGTCCAGCTCCCACCAGTGACGCACACGATGCTGCAGGACAATCCAAGAACAGTGTCACAGCATGGAAAAGATGAGCCGTACCATTGTGCCACGTTCTAAAACCACCTAGCAACCTCAGCTCCCTTCTCTTGCAGCCTTATCACGTGCTCAGAACACACAACTGAACATGGAAAAACTTCTTTACGAGCTGGTTTAGGTGCGGCAGACAAAAGCAGGTGGTCGTTCGAATGAGCCACTCTATCTGACAGCAGGACAGAAAGGATGAAGCTCACTGTAGCAGCTGCACAAAGAGGCCAAGAACTCCACTACAGTCCAGAGCTGATCCAAACAGTGACTTCCAGGCTGGCAGTGGTCAATCCACACATTAGCACTGTGCCTGATGCAGAACAAAAGTCAAGACAAAGGTCCAGTTGGCGCTGCTCTTCAGCCAGTAGCCTCTAGGACCTGCCAGCTCCCCTGATATGCACCCCCTCATTCTTTCCAGTCTCTCCATTGTAATTTGGCATGGGAGAAGCTGATATGGTGAAAAATCAGGTCATACTTCACATAGAGTAGCAAGGAGTCCTGTGTTAGGGCACTGATTTACCTATAGAAAAACTCAGTTTTGCAACAGATTTTTGCCAGCTTCCTTACACATTAATTTTGTTGGTGCCTTGCTCAGGAGTGAGTTCCATATACACAGCTATATGCCCTCAACCAAAAAGGCTCAGGAATTTGAAGCTAGGCAGTGCAGGGAGCCAGTTTCAAGCCAACCACCTGTGATGCCAGGTGACAGACAGAACAAAGACAGTGCTACCCCAGGAAGATTATGCTCTAATTCTAGGATGAAAACAGAAAGCAGATGGATCCAGACAAACAAAGAGCACAGACAAGACAACACTGCTCAACATAGCAGGCCACTTCCCAGCAGGAACTTACCTGGCTCCCTGGGGGAAGGGTGCTACAGATACCATGGGATGGAAAAATGGGCTTGTGATAGCTCTGATGAGAGGTTACTCACAATTGCTCTGCTCTTCTCATCTCCTGCTGGTTGCTTGGCTCCTTTCCCTCCCTTGTCCACGGCTCCCACTTACCTGCCCTGAAAATATTCTTTTCTCCTTCTCCCTGTTTCCTAGTTACCTCAGTCACATCTCTCAAACCTGACTATATTTTCCTGTTATACAGCCCTTCCCTGACCAGGCACACCAGCTGCTCAGTCACCTTTATTACTGACATAAACTGGATTCAGCACATCTCTTTCCCCTTCTCAGCCTCCTCCTAGCCACTACTTTCACAGGCTCTGTGTAACTGCTAGGCACTGCTAACCAGAAGTGTGCACAGTGCCCAGGAAGACTCCCCTGTCAGTCCCAAGCTAAGGGGATCCTTTCACTGCATTTGTTTTTGGGAGGTTGATGCATAGCCAGCAAGTGAAAAATAACAGTCTAAGGATACGCTCACTGAAGCAGAGGCAACAAGTTGTGCTGTATCTCCAATCACACATTCTCATCCTTGCCATGTGTTAATACGAAATTTCCCTAGCAGTGTCACTTATGAAAGCCATGTCCTTTGCTTTATTGAAATTAAGCTGTGACTGGGAACGCGTGAAACTGCATGGCTCTGAGCCTGTGACTCCCAGAGTTGTTAGCCCACAGGCCCCACACCAGCAGTGTGCTCGGTACATGGTGGCACTGTTTGGTCGCTGCCTTGTACACAAACTTATCACTTCAAGGTCACTGCCTGGGGAGAAACTAATCAGAAGGCAACTGTACTCAGAGGCACTCCCTAGGGAATGGGCAAGGCTCAATACTTGCTACAGAAAAGGCAACAAAATCTCAGCCTGGTGTCAGCAGCCAAGGGAAAAGCCAACGCCTGTCTCTGGGAGAGGTTTGCAGATACTCTACCTGCTAGAGATCTCATACTCTTGAGCATCTACGGCACAGGGAATTCCTGCAACAGTGACAGTTTCTGCAATGTCTTGATGTTTCTGCCCGAGGTTTGAGCCAGTGATGGTGATTCTAGTGCCACCTTCCACTGGTCCAGACAGGGGGTACACCTGCAAAGACATCCGCGCATGTGTAAATGTCACATTATCTCAGACCTCCTCAGTCTGGCACCTGATCTACAGCACAGAGCCCTTCGTGACTGCCCCAATACCAACTGCCTGGTCCAGTTACTGCTATGGATTCACTCTGTTAACCAGGACTAGTACCAGGCTGCATCCTCAGAAGAGACATCATAAAGAATATCATGGTCAGAGCCTTCTTTCCTATTCCTCACCATTGCCAGCATTCCCCAGAGGGTATTAATCCACTCTGGACTTCTATAGGCAAGGACTACTCTGCTTGACCTCAACAACATGCTGACCACTCTGTAGAGCATCTCTACTGAAGAATGGGAATGCACAAGCTGGTACGTGTTACTTGTATCGAAGCAGCAAGCACCATTATCCCCTCAGCATCAGTAAGACAATGAATCACATGCTGCACAAACTTCAAAGCTCCGTCCTTGAGCAGCATCCAAGATGAGCTATGACAAGATGCAGCACATGGACGTTGTGTGCCACTGGAGGGAGGACAAGCTGACAAGCAAAGGGACACATGGCTACAGACACCTGTCATGTGGCAGTTAGCAAGAAACACTTAAAATAAACAAACAAAAATAATTAATCCCAGTAACCTGTCACACCTTTCACATCCTCACTGTGCCACTGTCATTAGTGTTTGCCCTCCTTTACCCCAGGCTCAGTTGGGCCAATCTGTTTCACAGTCTGGCTCAGAACAGTTGGAGGATCCAATCTGCAGATCCTTTCCCAGCTTTTAAATAGTTATGCTTCTTTTGGCACATCAGTTTCAGCTCACATGAGATACAAATACATCATTCCCCAATGTTCTCTATCAGTACAGCAAAAGCTCAGCACAAGTCTAGCATCCTCACATCACCAAGGAATTACAGTGGAATAGGATTAACGTACTCTTCAATGTGCCAACAAACTACTGACCTACACTGTTTGCACTCCCAGTTCACAGACCTCCAGTTTCAACTGGAGAAAGCCATGTACCAGTGAGTAGGTGGTTACTCACGGAGTGAATGAGAGGTGCTGGACACAGGTCTTCTATCTCTTCCTTGCAGGAGCCCCTGAAGATACAGCTGGGCTTGTCACCACCACACCACACACAGTTGTACTTTGAGTCAGCTGTTTGGCAGCGGCTACAGTCAGTGTGTCCCACGGAGCAGTTGTAGAAAGTCACTGGAAGAGAAACATTCAGAAGCATGTGAGAACAGCCCTTAAGGCATAGAATAACTCAGCAATTTGGTGTCCTACATAGCACCCCCTCCACCTCTCTGCTCTGTGAAAACTGATGAAAATAAGGCTATGTTTTCTTCAGTTGCCCTGTGATAGGATTACTACAGATTCAAAATCTCTCTCTATCTACATATATAAAAAAGCTGAGGATTCCTTGATTCCCCTTCCATTCCTTTTGCTGTCCCTTTGAGAAGTGTTGCACTCCTACCGTGAAGATCTGCAGCACTGTCCACTCGAAGGTGCTGCCGCCTCTGCACAAACACCACAGCATTGAATTCGAGTTGAGGTGCTGTGTAGCTGTACTGCAAAGACAGAAACCATCAAGATAAAGGACCTCATGGAGGCACAAACACACTAGCTGAACAGTTTGAAAAAAAAAAACAAAGAAATTAACATTCATGCACAGCCTACATGGAGCTTCTATGAATGTAGTCAAAGGAGTATTAGCTCAGGTGATGGCAGCACATGGGCTTGTCCTTACTGGCTCACTCAGTCATCATTTAGCTTTAAAAAGAGAAACAGACATTGGTTCACCAGGAAGAACACTGCAAACAAGCATGTGCTCATGGCAATATTTGTCTGACTTCCTAACTGCATTCCTAAATGTCTGATTTCTAATTACAAGCCACCTGCTCAGAAAATTGTTCAAGCTGGCACTTCTACAATTTCAGGATGTGGGATTATAATTGGTCTGCCGGGCTCGTGTGCTCAAAAGCTGATGTTGTTCCTTTTCTCTTGACTATGCGAGGTTGCAGGAACATCACCTCTGCCCATAAACCTTTCTCTACATAAAATCCACACAAAGGAACCATTGCCACAGATCTGCAAACTGCTAAGCAGCAATTCAAGCTACAGCAGAAGTGGAAGGCTGCAATGAGCAGCGATTCTGAGACAGCACCATTCTGTGCCACGTCAAAGGCAGCAACAGATCTTGTGGCTCAGACCACACAATCCTTCTGCAGCCTGAAATGCTGGTACCACCAGGAAGCAGCACCGCAGAAAAGATCTCTACGGTGTTAAACACTCTACAAATATTTTAGCAAAACGTGCTTTTTTCCTCAGAAACCTTACCTTCCAGCCAGTTAGATAAACAAGGTGAATAAAATTAGTACCAGTGTGAACTGTGAAATACCACCACAAATCCCAAGCGCTCACCTGATTCAGCTGGCAGGTGATGTAACACAGGGACTGGTTTGCTTCATCCCCTTCCACATAAGCATCCATCATCATCATCTTCCCTTCCAAATTCAGGACACACTCATAGTCCCACTGCTGGTCCTGGAAACAAAGGTAGAGCACACAGATTAGTGCATCTTGGAAATACTAAGTGTATTCTTCTTCTCTCTCCTGTAAGCCCTTCCTCAAATTGCTTATGCATGCCTTGTCAAAAAAAGGAGGATATGTACCTGTAACTAGCTCAGCTCCTCCGAGCGGCGAAGTCAAGTTATCATACAAACTAACAATTAGTCTGTGGGCTGTGTTCTGAAGTAGATGTTTGTAAAGGGCTGCCAAAGCAGTATCCCATCTTAAGAAGCAACTTTTTTTTTTTTTTTTTTTTTTTTTTTTTTTTAAATCAGAGGCACACCCTAGGAATGAAGCTTTCCAGGGCCGGTTTTCCCCACCATGGAAGCCTCAGGTACAACAGGAATAACCACATCAGCATTACCAGTCCAGAAAGGAAGGAGAAGAGATGATCTGTGTTTTGTTTACGGAGACAGAAACAACTAGCAGAGATTCAGCAGGAAGTTACTCCAAGAACTGCCATCTGCACTGCAGCACAGGTGCAACTTAATGCAAATACTTTCAGATCCCCAGCAGGTTGGTGCACACCTGTGGTCTCCCTTTTTCTGCATGCCCTCCTACCCAGGAAGAAATCCAAGTACAAAATTGCTTATTCACAGTAGTCAGGTACTCCTCTAGCTGTTTTTTGCTAGAACACAGGAAAAACCTCAGCAGAGCCACAACTTTCTTAGACAATTATTTTTAGCAGTCCAGTGGATTGGTTGCCCAAACGATGCTCTGCACTAATATGGTTTCTCAATGCCAATGTGAAATAGCAGCTAACTACCCGGTAAAGGTGGAAGTTCTTTCCAAGCAGGGTTATCTTCCTTGCCACATTGACTGGAAACAGTGAAGATCCCTGGATTCCTTGCACACAGGGACATGCACCAGGACCCCAACTAAGCTCTTCATTCTGAAAATAAACACAGCATCTTTAGAGAAAGATTTCCACACCTCTCATAAAGGAAATCAAAAAAACAACAGGCCAACAGAGAAGCAAAGCCCTGTATGGACAAAGAAACATCTGTGGGAGTTACAAGAAAGCGAAGCACAAGCCTGAAGTAGTGAATAGCAGAAAGCTGTGAATATTCTGGACATCACAGCAGCTGCTACCTTCAGATCAGCAGCATTTCTACAAGACCTGGGAACTTCAGATTGCCACTTCTCATCCCACACATTACAGTGGTCACCTACATTCTCAGAGAGCACAACTTCTTCTACATGCTGAAACATTAGATCAGCAAATCACATCAAACTTTCAAATAAGTACAGCCTTAAACTGCAGATTCTGAAGTTCAGCAGCTTACCTCCCAAAATCCAGGGGCATCATACTGATAATCAAGGTCAGGATGGAGGATCCTGGGTAAGTCAGGGACATCCCTCTCTGAAGAATCACCATCACCCGATAAAAGAGTAGAAGCAGAGAAGGGAGACGTGTCGTTTTCAGCCTGCAGCAAATCCATCCAATCTTCTGTGTCCTGGAGCTCTGTGTCCTCCCCCAGCAGCGAGTCCTGGGGAGCTGATGGTGGGAGATCTGATGCAGGTATTTCAGTTCCCAGCACGGCAGGAGAGCCATTAGAGGCAGAAGGGTCCTCTGGCATCTGGCCAGGGGTTTGGGGAGATGGGACGGTAGATGTCAGGGCCTCCATGGTAGGAAAAGAACTCAGAGGCCATCTGAAACTGGTGACATGAGGGGAAGGTGTCACTGCTGGCGAAGATGTGAACGGAGGAGTGGCTGCTACAGTGGTAGATGGCTCAGTGTGCCATGGCTCCTGGGCAGTGGATGGCCCTATGGTTGGCAAGGCTGCATGATCCACGTTTTTGCCTGGGCTGGTGAGAATAGATGCAGCAGGAGAAGCTGTGCCTGGCAGAGTGACAGCAGGTTTGTCCGCTGGTGGTGGCAGGGGGTGTTCTGTGATGGCCTGGAGAGATGCTGCTTCAGCTGAAAGTGTTGAGTATGCGTTGCTGATGATTTCTGTAGACTCGGTCATTGAATTGGAAGCAGCAGAGAATGTGATGTGGTTGGGCTCTGTGGGGGGCACAGTGCTTGATACTGCATGCACAGGGGGAGTGATGGGTTTTATGGCCACCGTTGGGGCTACGGTAGAGGACTTAGTGAGGGGAGCTGCTGAAGAAGGGAACACGCTTGAAGTTGGGATCTGGGCCTAAAGAAAAACAACACAGCAGGGTAAGAGAAAAGAAGTAACACAGAATAAAACCCAAGGACAGAACCACTCCATACTGTCCCCATAGCTATGTTCACAAGAGGATGCTTCACCACAGAATGACTGAGTAGGAGACACACCCTTTCATTGTAGATAATGGTTCCTTCTTCACAGGCTGCTTTGTGGGTGCAGAGGTGCTGCTGGACGCACCAGTTGCATCCCCAGGGACTGCTCACACACTTCTGGCACCTGGAACAGTGATAGAAAAGTAGTTCCTATGCTGATCCAGGACAGGGCAGCCACCCTCCCTAGAACTACAGACAAGAAAAAGCAGGTGCTCACGGTGCTGATTTCCATAGCAGGGCCACTGCAGCACAATCATAGAAAGAGAAGTCCACAGAAGCAATGAAGATGTCATGGAAACGCACTACAAGCTTTATGGTGACATGATCTGAAAGTGAAAATAAAAATTTCTTAGAAATGGTGCCACTCAGACTGCCACTGTTAAAAGACACAGCATGCTCTATGGAAGACACTTGTCAAACCTGGAGACAGATTCCCATCCGTGCTGCTAGTATCTCGCATCTCCATCACTAGATTATCCTACGGACACTAAAAACAGGTTGGACAAGTTTATCGGGGCAGTTTAGGACAGCTCTTGCCAACCCAGGGGAAGGAAGATGACTGAAGATCGCTCCATCTAGATTTGCTGTAATTCCACTGTCACCTCTGTATTACAGGGAGAGGTGATATTCCAGGCTCAAAGATGATTGTCGTCATTTGTGATCCAAAGGAAAACCCAACCCTTAGAACCAACATGTGCTTCACATGCAGCTATCACTTCGAGATCTTTGTTTTTATGTCCAGACTGAGAGGTGAGTCAGTGAAGGAGTTCACAAGACCTGTAAACTCACCTGCAATGACCACAGACTTATCTGTTTTAAAACCATGTCTCATGTTAACTACAAGGTTCAGGACAGCCAGACTCTCTTTGGGAAAATAGTTATCATTGCTTTATAATAGATCAAATAACTGCAGGAATGGTCATAGCTAACTATATCTGATAGCATGAACCTGAGGGAGATGTTTTGCATAGGGCAGTGCTAAGAATGCCAATTAACCTCATTTCAAACAAATGCCGTCAACCTTAGAACTGAGCATTACGGAAACATATTGCATGCTCTGCCCAACTCCAGGAGCTGCCATTTGTCCAAGATAATTTGTTACAAAAATAAGTAACAAGAAGGCTGCCCTTCCTTCCTCTAAGAGAGTTCAGTCTTATTTTTGCATGCAAAAATCTATTCGTTTGCAAAAGTCTGGAAAGCAACAAAGTAGCTATCCTGTCTGACAGAGAATCCCTCAGGCTTGAGCCGGATTCCTAACAAGGTGACAAGAGAGACAGGATGCTAGTAAAAGAGGTGATGAGGTGGCATGAAAAACCAGCATTAAGAAAAAATATGGTATCACATGCTGCTGAAGGCAGGAGTCACTGCAATGCTGCCAGCTCCCATCTCTGTTACGAAGGTGACTGCATCTGGCAGTGCTGGAAGGGCCAACACCTCCTAGGATTTCAGGACTATCATGCTGTATTTATATATTCTTTTCTCCAATTATTTCCCATGACTGCCAATGGTGCTGTTCAACAGCAGAGAAGACAAGGTTGAGCACTTGCAAATTAAGATCTTGCCACCTACATGTAACTCGTCAGCAGTGACAGATGAGCCATATGCAACCTCTAAAGTAAAGCTGACAAGAGGAAAATATTTTAGCAAGCTGGGAAAAGCTTTTTAAGTAAGAATAGGAAAATACCAGTGTACAAGGCTCTAATGACATCTCATTTAGAAAATTGTATAGTTCTGATTACCAACTTCAAATTACTCTTGGCAGAGTATAAAAATAGCACAAAGAAGGGCTACAAATACAGTGAAGGAGAGAGAAAACCTAAGTAACAACAAATATGAATAGAAGGTTGGCACAGTTAACATAGCAAAACCCTTCTAAGAGCACTTGGCAATAGTTCATTGACTGGAAGAGCTCCTACAGAAGCAGAAGGACAACGCAGATAAGATTCCTGGATGGTTCTTGTCTGATCAGCTCAGGTTAGAAAATAGAAGTAGGTTGCTTCAGAGAAACAAGATGAAAATAACAGGTGAAACACTTAATTGTTGAAATAAAAACAGGATTGGCTTACAAAGGAGTTGCTAAAAGTATCTGAAGCGTAGAATAGTGAAAACTAGACTGTGGATTTACCTTTATGACCTTTTCAGTTTAAATTCAGGTCAATGTTTGCTATCTAAATGGCAAAACCAATCCCGTTCACTTTGCCTGCTGTAATAGGGCATGAAGCCTCCCTCTCTGTGCCTGACTGAAAAGAACACCTGGTTGGTTTCTTCCAAGCAGCACGAAAGCCAGCAGACAAATACCAAAAAAATCAAGGTGCTGAACAACAGAGCTAGCTCAGTTCTGCTGTCATGTTATGACCATGGAGATTGTTTCAGACCTAGCAGACAGCTGTATACCTACATGGCAAAACCTCTACAGCTAGTTAGGTGATTTGTGTGGACTGCTTCCCAGCCAGCACCTGCCTTGTTTACTTCAGCTGAACAAGTTCTCTGAAGAGAGCAGCTCATCAGAGCTCATACCAACAGGCTGGGCAACATCCAATACACAGGCCATACACAGAGAACCTTCTAGATGCTTTGGAGTGGCCAATTAGCAATACTTAGCCAGTTGTTGTATACAGTAATAGCCTGACTGTATTTTCTGAGGTTTTGCTGCATTGCAGATTCATTTTTAATCTTTTTAATGGCTGTGAGTCCCTTCTTCACTTTTCTTACAGGTGCTTTCTTCTCCCATTCATGTGTGGATTTTGAAAAGGTTTGCATTTTAATTTTTTTTTTTTTTTTTAACAATTTTAAAAACAAACTTTGTTCGTAAAAAAAAAAAGAAAGAAAGAAAGAAAGAAAGAAAGAAACAGGAGTGTTTAAGTCAACCCTCTCTCCAGACTTATGACAAAAGCTGCCAAACCAGCAACCACTCCAGACTGCATTTCAGATCATATTCAGATTTTCACAAAACCCTTCAAGGGGGAGCTCCTTTCCAACCACCAGAATTTGGCACTGGAATCTGGCAACAGCCCAGAATAGCACAGGATGTGCGTGACACACAAGTAGCAAGCAAACAGATACTATGGCAGAATGAAATGAACACCTGCTGACGGACCTTGTACATCCATCGCTGTAAATCCTGGCACTCTGACCCAAAAATGTACTTTCTCTTGACAATGCTATCTGAGCTTATCGTGCCCCATTTAAAGCATTTCACTGACCTGCTCCTGCTGGCAAGGCTGGTGTTTGGTTGGGATCTGGTGAAGGACACATGATTCCTGACTCTGTCAGAACTGCTGAGCTTTCATAATCTTGAAAGTAACATGAGTAAAATTCTTCCTCATGTAGAGAAGGTAAGTCTGAGATAGCCAGGAATATCTGTCAATTCAATAGCATACAGTAAATACTCCGTTCTCCAAAACATTCTTCTAGTTCATGTAATATTCTGGTTCTACTTTTTCAAAGCAAGAGCCCCATAAAGCAGTTATCTACACACACATCCATTTTTCTATATCTTTTCGGGCTGGCTGCTTCACCCATCATCTCCTGCCATTTGCCCACTGAACTTGGCATCCACCAAGGAATGGGCAATTTCCTCCCTTTGCTCAAGTCTTTAGCAGAAGACAGATTCTAGTCATGTCCTAACAGACTTCAAAATACTGCCATACCTCAGCTTTTCTGCCAGGTCGCTGGTGCCAGACTGAAGCCTTATATTTGGGTAGCTCCTTTTAGATATTCCTGACAGGCAGAGTCAGAAACACTCTGAACCCACAGACAAGAACACATAATAGATATCAAGCCAAGGAAGGTCCTCACCCAAGCAGCCATCAAATACTCCAGAATACCTAGTAACTTTCTATTAAGAGACGAGGACATTCAGATTTATAGGAAAAACAATTACATTTCCTGGGACTGCCAACTTAAGTTCCTCATGTCAGGCAGACATGCTTGACTCAATACTCCACTGAAAGCACCAGAAAGTCTTGTGGGCCCTTACAATTTTGCAGGGGCTCTTTCTGCACGCTCGAAGATTATCAGAGAGAATCATCATTACTCACATTTCTCTTTTCCTCTCGACTGATATTGGCTGGAGTTAGTGACTGGACAGAGAGACACTGCTGTGTAGAGTTGAAGCTCCAGAGCCACTGCTCACTCAATCCAGACCTCAAGCACTCTGAGCGACGGCTGCACCTGCAGAGAAACATCAGAAAGCCCTATCAGAGATCTGCACAGCCCCAGCAGGGCACACATCCAACTCCCAAGCCAATGCTGGCTGTCTGAAACCCTTGCTAGATTCTCAGAGAAGCTGCTACACAAGCCATGAAGTCCCAGCCTCTCACCACCTTCCATAGCAAAGGATGAATTGTTACCAGTACACTGCCAGTTACGGTTTCATAAACCAGGTCCTAGGGCATTCTACAGGGAGACAGCCAGCAAGCAGACAGACATGCTGGGAAAAAACATTTCTTGTGAAGCAACATCAGAAGGGGAGCAAGAAGTAAGAAAGCACCAAGTACAACAGGCACCAGAAGAAGTGATGAAATTTGAAGAGGGGCAGTTTGAGCTGTAGTCAGCCTAAAACCTGGCTGAAGTCCACTGGACAGGAACATTGTGAGTGATCAAAGATCCAGAAAGCAACTGAAAGACAATACTGTGCAATTGTGACTTATAGAGGTGTTTTAGATGTGCAGACAGAAGAATAGTAAATCAGAATGAATTTGTAGGCCAAATATATCCCACAAAGGAGCTAAAAATAAACCCAGACACTAGACATATATGGGGACACAGGCACATGGAAGAGAGCAAGTAGGGACAATTCCTAAGCATTATTCCTCCAAAAACCATGCAGGATTCATCTTACCGTCCCTGAAGGACACACCAGCCACAGTAAGGATCCTTCAGTGCCAGACAGGATTCGCAGTCTGAGTACAGGGAACACTCCAGTATGGGAACTTTTAGCACCTGTCAGAAAAAGAAATCTTTGAAAGCAGAGCACACACAAAGCAGGCCCCAGAACTACAGCTACTTCTGCTTAGCTAGTTAGGTCCCATTATCAGCATACTCACTGAAATTTCATGCCAATTCTTAATACTGCATAGAACTGAAGAAAAAAGGAAGAAATTCCCAAAGCCCATCTGAATGCCTATTTTACATATTAAGGAAGGACACTAACTTCAAGCTCTGCAGAGACATTGAGGCAAACAGCACACACACTGCTGAAACATTATCCATGACATTTTTTGCAAGAACACTATTTAGTGATAAATAACAAACAATGCCATTTGCTCTTCTGCTTTTCTGGACCGTGTCATCAGAGGCTGTGTACTGACAGCTCACCAGGCTGAAGCTGGATGTGGTAGCTCCAGCTGAGGGCTCTGAATGCACCTGCCCCACTGCCCAGCTCTATCTGGCAGAGCTACCACTTGGAGAGAAAGTAGAGCAATCGGCTTTCAGCAAAGTGGAACACAACCCTGCAGCATTTGGCTTGCAGCACATGCCTGCCTTAACTGACCACCCTTGCTGATTTCAGCCTTTTGCCTTTTTTTAAATCGGCTACAATACCTTAGCTACTATGCTGTCAGTCACTTTAAACTATCATCTTCTAATCCTCAACCTATTACTTTTGCTAAGTATATCATGAATTTTGCATTTTTTTTAATTGACAGAACAATTATTTATAGGGATATATTTCAGATTTCCCCTAATCATCTTCCACTCACAGATTTCAGCTCCTCCTTTGAAGTATTACAAAATTTGAGCATCTCAAACTGCATGTGAGAGTTTGAATGAAGGGAAGCAGTGGTTTTCAAGCACATTCTCATTTTCAGTTTGGCCTTTCTTTCAGACACAGTAACACAGGGGTTGCTTTCATTTTGCTCAGAGGATCCTTTTCTTTCTAGCTTAAGAGGCTGATCTGAGTGTTCAGCAAATCCTCTCAAATAAAATACCCACAGCTCAATTTTCTACCCAGCAGCCCCAGCAATCACAGTGCTGCTTCTCCTGCTGCCACCAGACACAAAAGGAATCAGAGTAGGCTGAAGAAGAGGAGGAAAGGTGCCTTGCATGATTCCTTACACAGCTTGCTTTTATCTGTAAAACTCATCACACAATCATTGCTGAAACAAGGCAGCCTGACCAGCTTATGAAAACATACATGCCATGGCTTAAGGTCAGAAACCTCTGCCACACTTCTTAAGACTCCTCCACTCCCTTCAGCAGTTTGTCTGGAACTCAAATCCTGCCAGCCCTTCTGTGGAAGGGATTTAATTGCTCTTACCATTGATTGGGTCATGACAAAGAGGTGCTCCTGCAACTGGTCGAACAGGAGGTCTCCACTCACCATGCTGTTCAACTGGATAGCTAAAGAAGCATAGATGTGTGCATCTCCCATTGCTCCTAAATACACCTGCAAGAGAGTCACAGCAGTATACAGGCAAAGTATCAGAATAGGAGTGGGAGACATCTGTCCTACCCAAGGAATTACAGGAGAACTGAAATTGTTTTTCCTGCCACCCCCAACCTGAGCATCCCTGATTAGTTTTACCCTCTTTGTTGCATCCAGACCGTACCTTATGCAGTCTCCCCCTGCTGTCTCCTAGAAAAGCAATGGTGTGGCCATCTTCCACGTTCACTGCCACAGCTGTGAGTCGGGACTCTGTTGTCTCCAGGAGAGGGGCTGCTTCCAAGGGGACCCGGCTGGCCATGGGGCTGGGAGTGTGGTCAGAGCCACAGGGGTACGCATACAGGGTGTCCTTTGAGGGAGTGAAAAGAACAGGGAAATCAGTACCAAAACCAAAAAGATACAAAGAACATTATCACTTTTCACACTTCCCATCCTTTCTTCTGTCTCTCACAGAGGTGCCCCTGCAGTGAATTTAGTTTTGAATCCCCAGGCTTTTTGATGAGAGTAGCAAACAGCTTCTAATAATTAGTTAAGGTACATTGGTTGTTTGTAGCCTAACAGAATCCTGCAGATATTCCAATTGAGTTTATTCAGCGTAACAGATGTATTGCTAATGAAATGCACCTAAATTCTGCTTAAGAGCCAACTCCAAAAAGCCTTTCTGCTGAACACTGCCACGGCACAGCTTTGGGGAAGACTTGCTGTATTTTTCAGGAAAAAAACAACCAACAACCAAGATGAAAATGCCTGCTTCTGGTGCAAAATGGAAACAGCTGTCCACGTCACCAGCATTACGTCCAACAGTTAGCACAGTTCTGTTGTATCACTCATGAATTCCAGGTCTGAGGTGGAGTCCCAGTACCAGGACAGACATGAACACAGGGTGGAACACAGCCTGCTCCAAAGAGCTACACACAAAACCTGTGCAGTGCGTGCAGCCAGAGACCCACAAAATACAAACAAGTCCTCTCTGCACACTGCTTCAATTCTTCCTAGCTCTGTCAGACTTCTGAAAATTAACTCCACAGCACTGTGCAAAAACAGTCATCCCTCTGTTCCAGCCAGATCCCTCCCAGTACCCACCAAAGCGTCACTTGCTGAATTCTAAAGGAAAGAATAAAAGCTGCCAACTTATTTGCTATTCATATATGTAGAAAGGAGATGCTTCATTTTTTTCCCTAAATAAAGGCACAATCTGTGTAGGACAGTTTCTGTGTTGCTTCTTGACACCTCGCTTGGTGCCCAGTTTAACATCAGAGTGTCCTTTGATACTATTAAACCTATCATTTTTAATCTATTAGTGGCTTGTCTTCAAACAATGCTAATGTATAAAAGCTGATTTTCACCATGGGATCAACATGGATAATATCTTCCTCCTCCTCCATAGCTCTTTACTCTCACTGAGGTATTACTGGGCAGCTCCCACCAACCCAGCTCCCTTTGCTCCAGGCAGCAGAGCTGGATTTATACAACCCCAGTTCCTGTAAGATTTAATAGGAAGTGAGCCACTGCCAGATGTCCACACTCAAAAGCATCAAGCCTTTGTTTAGAATGGGATTCTAGATATCTTTTGCAATCTTTATATCAATTTAGACAAACACTGGAGCCAGAAATATCTCAATACTAGAGGCTGATTTTTCAAAGTTTGCTTTATTAAAATGGATACAAGACAAAAATGCTTGTATCTCCCATTTGTGCCCAGCGCTGCTGCTGCCCACACGTGATGCCAGGGGAATTCACTGCACACTGGGGGTCGGCTGCTACAGAACAACGTGACCGTGCAAGCTCTCCCAGTGCTGGCACAGCCTGCCCATCGCCTCCCTGGGACTGTCAGCAGTGCAAGTTAATCACAGGCAAAAGCTGAGACACGTTCCGTGCCATGGGATTAAGACCATGATAATTGTATAAAGTGCTTATATAAATTTACATAGAAGCTGTGTGAATTGTTTTCAGTGAATAGCATCTTGGCAACGCAGTAGCAAATATTCTACAAGAATCACCCAGCATCATACCGTGACAGAGCAAGTTTGGAGTGTCCAGACCAAAGCTGAATTCTGGTGTTTGCTTCCTACCTTTCACACGTGAGAAGCAACAACGGGACAAACCTGTACCGATTCATGATAAGGATGGAAAGCTTGATGCGAAAAGAAAAGCTGCGTATCTTGAAAACTACACCCTGGGAAGACATGCAGCCTCACAGGAACCTGCTTCACCTGTCCAGTTATCAAGGCACCACAGCATCTACCATCTCCTGCATCTGGAGACAAATAGAAAACTGGATACATTTTCAGATCTCCAGCAAACCAGGGAGAGTTCTGAAGTCTTTATACAAAAAAAAAGTGTTTGTTCCAGCTGAAGAGATGGCACTGAGCTGTACAACTCAATGCTAGCCTCCCTCTCTGCATTAAAAATAAGGAGGCAGCGCTGAGGAAAAGAGCTTACCTTGTGTTGGTTTGGAGGCAGGAGAATGTGAAATTAATTAGCGTTATTCCCATATAAAGCACAAGCTGCCACTATTGAAACTGATAAAATGCATAAAATGCTCATTGACAGCCGCTTCCACTTAGTGCTGAATGGAGCAGGCTGGAGCTGGCACAGCCCCCCGCGTGTTGTTAGATACAATCTTAACGACAACCGCTACCACGGACTGAATGGTGAAGGATAAAGTTTGTTAGGACGCTCACATAGCATTGGACACACTTGTTAATAAGATGCTACAGTTCAGCCAGCCCACCAGTGCCAAAGCGCACAGCTGGGGCCTGGGATCACGTGCCAGGAATCACACAGCACAGCCTGGCTTCTGCTCCCACCCTCTGCACCCACTTCACTGCTGGACTAAATGGGACAAGGGGACTTTCCGTGCTGCCTTCTGGGCTGCTCACACCAGGTTGACTGGAAATCCCCCAAACTGCTCTGAACTCATGATGATTCCTTCCATGATGGTCTGTAGGGGACATGCAGGACAGAGCTAAGGGACAGTGAAAGCAGGACATCACAGCCCAGTCAGTGTATTCTTCCTGACCTTACGTTTGTCCTGCTCCCAGCCTGCTCTTTACCCCTTTGTTGTCCCATAGCTATTCTACAGTCTGCTTCAGCTGCCAAAACACAAACCATAATTTCAAAACTGGTTTTGGACTACACATCCAATTGCAGATATTCCCAAAGCTCTGTGGTACAGCTCTGCAGGAGGCTGGGAAGAGGAAGTTACCTGAAGTAACCGTTCTGCAGAAGGACAAGACGACAGCATAGTGCTCTGTTATGGACCAGCAATGCCCTTGGTGAAAACAGGTTACTCACAGCCATGGAACCTCATGCCAGGACACTGCATCCTGCCCCAGGAGAACACTGCTGCTCTATATTTGTGTCACTGTCCCCGCTGTCACAGCACCAGCCAGCGTGGCTGACAAACTGAAAGGGATTCAGGGTCACAGCCAAGTTCCAATTTATATTTTTATCCTGCAATATCCCATCACGCCTTTGCCATAGAATTCAAGTTTTGCATGCTCACTCCTTATTGCTGTGGAGAAGAGCCAGGTCAGGGAAAAGTCTTCCTGGTGTACAAAATTCTGCAGGACTAATGCAGTCTTCAGGAGGACAGGATTTTGCTAACTCTTGCATTTGAGTTTTTTTGGTTGCTGGGTGCCCTTTCTTGGAAGCTGTTGTGAGATGCACCTCAACCTAAGCAACAAGGACCCAGCACACCCCTTTAGAACAGGACATGAAGATATTAAGAGCAACCTGAACTGCAGCTTCAGTGCTCCTGCCTGGTAATGCCATGAAACAAGCACCAGGGCCAGGTGACACCAGATGCCTTCCCCATTGCCACACACAGCACAAACCTCTAAGCAAAGCAGAGCACTGCAGCAGGAACAAGGCAGACCTGAGATGGAATGCAAGAGCATTGCCTTGCTGCGGTAGCAAAGGAACAGTGAGACCAGAGGCTTTTAGCGCAAGCAGATTTCATCACACAGCTGTGAGAAAAACAGGCTTACTCCAGGAGCAGAAAGCAACACAAGAATGTACTGCAGATTTCTCTTTACCCTGGCAAAGGTGCAAAGTCACTTACCGCTGGCAGCTGGACACAGTTGGAGCTGACATCATACTCAATGTACGCCACTTCTGTCCCATCTTCTGACTTCCCATCTCTCATGTAGCACACATCCCTCGTCCAGTTGGTCAAGCGGTCCACCTCCTCCATGGCATAGATGCAGAGCGCAGACTCCTCGCTCAGTTTGCCTGAAGAAGCCTGCCAGGCAGAGAAGGCTGCAAACAGCACCTCCCCGTCAGTGTCCAGCTGCCCCTGGGCCAGGTCCTTCCCCGGCTGGGTGACGTAGGCCGCTTGCAGGAGGCTGTAAGTATTGGTTTTGCTCTGGCAGAGCAGAGGTAACTCCACGTACGAGTAATAATGAGAGTCATCCAAGCAGATTCGCGAGATGTAGGTCTTGTACTCGCGTGACTGAGACTTGAGGTCTCGACGGTAGAAGAGGAAATAGACGCTCGAGCGGTAAGTGAAGGACTTAATGAAGTGGTGGTTGTACTCAGAGAGTCGCCCCACTGCCAGCTTGGCTGTTTCTTCGTAGGAGAAAATAGAGTGAGAGTCTGTTGCTTGAACATCGCCGCCGTGGGCCCTGAGATTTCGGGTAGTAATGGGAGGAATCCCTCCTCCAACTCCTCGGCTAGTGTATCCCCGTCCCACAAACAGCAAGGGAACCTCATCCTTCGAGTAGGCTACGAGTCCCACGGTGGTGATATTGGGGTCATTGGCAGCAACATACTGAGTGTCACCAGGGCTCTCTGGTCGGAAGAGAACATGGTCAATGGAGGTGAGGCTCCTCTTCTCACAGATGCCCTGGTGCACGCTGCCACACACAATGAGCTCCTTCTGCACCGAGTTCACCAGAAGCAGCTTGTTGTGATTGTCAGTGTGGTGTGCCTGAGGGCACTCCAGTTTTGAGACTGGGGGCAAACAATCTTTGCTGTCCAAAACTGGTCCAGTTTGAACCATGTTCTCCATCAGCAGGTCAGATGTCAGCTGAAAGAGAAAGTTGGTAGCCCCCAGGTAAATGGTCCCTGATTCTAAGTCCATGGACAGGTGGAGGAATTTTGTAGCGTTGCGTGAGAATGTGACATACTGCAGTCCCCTTGGAATTGCCACTCCCAAGAAACAGAGAACAGGAAGGAGGAACGTTCCCAGAGGCATGGTAAACACTCTGCAAGAGAGGAAAAGGTGTTATGGCTACCCTGAAGTCAGAAATGAAGATTAATACACATCAAAATCCTCCAACAACACTCTTAGGAAAGGTGGGCAAAGAGGACAGGGATAACCAGAAGGGACAGAACTAGACACACGCAGTCAACATGGGGTGTTTGTGGAGAAGAAAAGAACTTGCAAACAAACAAACAAAACTCAGAAAGACACCATATGATAGAATCTATTCGATCACCTTGACATCAAGATGACAGGCACAGCATCTTCAGGAAAAGATGGAATACTATGAATAATGCTCCTAAGACTCTCCCAGAGCCTGCTGGGGTGTACTGGGAGAGTTCCCTTCAAAAGCCCAGGACTGGTGCTGAACTTACTGAGTGAGCAGTACAAAGCTGTCATCAGTTCAGGGATGTAACCCAGAGAGGAAGATCCTACCTATGCTGCAATAAAATATGTTTCAAATACTGAACTTAAATCACTATTCTTTGTAATATCAGAAAGCAGGAGACTCGTTTAACCAGACTCCTGAACAACTCTTTCCAATGATGCTATGCTGGAAGCTCTCCAGGACAGGACCACATTCCAACAACATCCAGTACATCGCATACATTGCTAATGAGCAACACCACAGTAAAACAAACCACCATCCAAGACAAACACAACCTGCAGGACCATTGTTTAAATAAGCTGTAGCTAGGATCCAACTCAGAGGAAACTTAACAACCCTTTTGTTCTGTATTTGATATAAAGCGAAGTTTGTATTTCAAGAAAATTAACACAATCCTCCCTCTTTTTTTCCATCACATGGCTATCAACAACCTCCTTTGGGTCTACCACTGTGTCATCAATGTTTCATAAGGGACCTTCCCATGCCATTGCTGAGCATGGCCCACACAAGCAAGCCTGCTCTGTCCCAATGCCAGGATGAGGCCTCCAGAGCAGCACCTGCAGTAGCTCCCAGTCACCCATGCAATGTGGGCACTCCACAGACCCGGGGAAGTGTTTCTCTTCAGAGTACCCTTGATTCAATCCCTCTGAACACCCACCACAATCCACCCAAGCCACATCACAGCTGGGCACAACTGTTCTCCACAGCAAGGTGAGAATGCAGTAATAAGTACCTGCAACGTGAAGATTACCAATTGGGCACAAAGAAAGGACAACAACAGCAAGTACTCAGAACCTACAAGACGTAGGTACTTGAACTGAGAAGCAGGTGATGATATAGCTCTGAATCTACTCCCTGCCCCCTCCTCCTCCCCAAGACAAGGCATCAAAGCTACACAAAGCTGGGCTGCAGGGTGCAGAGCCAAGGGGTGCACAGCCTCCTCCAGAGTCTGCCATGCTCATTTTGGCAACTCAGCTCCTCAGGAGTGATGTTAATTCTATAGTTAAAGCTAAGAAAACTCATCCCTTCCCTCCTACAGCCTCAGCCCTCAGGGATGTTCAGGGTAAGCTCCAAGTACTACTTACTCAGAAGTGCTTAAAAGCACAGAGGTGTAAAAGATCTCCAGCACTTCAAGCACATACAGCAGGACTTGGTGACTTATCCGATTTAGGTCACAAACTGCTCACCATACAAACTGCCTTTCACTAGCTCTGTACAACTACAGCACATGGCATGCAGAAAACACAACAACAATGGTGAAAACAGTAGCTGTAAGACTCTGGTTCCATCTTGTTTCACTGCTTTTGCAGAAAAAAAAATACCACGAAAATCTGCTTTCCAGCTCCTTTGTCAGTTAAACAGGCATCTTTGCTCTACCAAAAGACCAGCTGAGAGGATTAGTCTATTTGGGAAATCCAGCGGATGGAAGGTATTATAAATACAATACGTTATTAAATATAGGCTTTGTGAAGCTCTGGATAGGCTCCACTTCACACGGTTATTGTAGGTAAGCAGGCAGTGCTGTCAGGAAATACCCACGCGTGGGAATTCTGGCACCAGGCTGGCAGCTTCCCTGAGCACACAGCCACCAACTCACACCATACCAACAGGACATTCAGGCTACGTGCACACTGGAGCTTCAGTTCACGCCAATAATGAATGCTTAGTGCTTTCTGCTTCAGTGCACTCTGCTTCACTCAGACTCACAGCCAGCCATGCAGTCTCTTGCCAGGGTGCTGAGAGAGTGCTGGGGCTTGACAGAGCTCCTCATTACAGCAGAGATTGTATCTGTGAAGTGATGAGGGATCTCTACAAGCTCAGCCAGCAGATATACAGACTGAAGGACAGAGCTCCAACTTAACTGGATCACTTCCAGTTCACATTAGCATTTCACCCAAGATGCAATACGAATTGTTTTTATGCCCTTTCACTGTTTTTATTGGAGGATACTTTATTCAAGGAACTCCTGAACCACATGACTGCTTGGTACCCCCCGCACGGCCATCACGCAGCTGTCACGATGGCTTGCTGCACATCTCTGCCTCGCTTTCAAAGCTTTATGCGCCTGGAAACAAAACAATACACTGATGGCCATCCACCAGCAGGAGCTTGACTACACTGCGACAGAGCCACACCAACATGGAGAAGAGTCTTGTGATTCTCAGCTGCCTCCAGATCAAAGACATCACACTGTACCACTTACAAGAATCTGTAATCTTCTTTCTAGCTAAAGCAACCTTCCTATGCCAGCCAGCAATTATACAGTGCATCCAGTATGCGTCTTTGGAATTCATGAATTCTGAAATGCTGGGTTCCTGGCTACAGGTCATGCCTATGAGTTACAAGACTTCTGCTCACCACTTATCATTGCTGACAATTGCTGGGGCAGAACTAACATCCATACCATCAGCAGCCAAATTTGAAGCCCAGTGCATGACAGCACTCCAGCACACAGCCTCTTCCCAAGCTCTCTGATCTGTAGCTGAACCCATCGCTAGCATTTCACAGGAAGCATTTCACACACTGCAGCACCTGTCCTGGAGGAGAGATGGAAAGCCAACTCACCCTACGTTCCAGCAGACCACAATCAAAAGCAGATCCTGCTGCGGTCAGAGCTCTGTCCTGAAGCCATTATTTCACTTGCCAATATGCCTCTAGAAGTAGCTTTATTAAGAGCTATTCCTACCACAGGTCTCCAGGTAAAAAGCCACTATCCAGCCTTGATGGCTCGGGAAGAACACAGGGCAATGAGAAGACCAAACACCAAGAAGGGTGATAGAGTGTGCTCTGTGAGCCAGCCCTCCTCACCCAGCGATGGGTGAACGCCGAATACAGGCTCTTTGTTCTTTGCTGCACAGCCATTAACGGATGAACTTGCATTTACCGCTCAGTGAACAAACATATACATCAGAAACAAACCCGAGTGCCTGGCTACCAGTGGTTAGAAGCATTCCCATCCTACCTGAAAATGGAGAGGAAAAAGGCCAGCAATGCCTTTTGATTCAATTTCCCCAATTATTTCTCAAGCACAAGCTTCGCTGCCCGTGTTTCTCGCTCTTCAGTGCAGCCCATCACGATACTGGGAGGACAGGAAGAGGGAGGATAACCTACATTTAAATCTGATAGTTTCATGACAGGCTACACTACTGAGCTCTTTATGGATTTACTGAAGCGTTCAGCTTCCTGTGCTTGCTGTTAGCGCACAACACAGCTGTTACAGACAGATTGCACTAAAAGTGTGTAGCCTTTAATTAATTCTGAAGGCAACTGCCACGGCTTAGGGATTCTTTTTAAATATTCGATTTTTTTTTCATGAATTCCCCTTAGATAGGAAAATGCACCAGACAATGCTCCAAACATTGGCTTTAACGCACTGTAAAATATTAATATCCAAATTATACTTCTGGATTTCATTTATTTAATCTGGATCACAACAGAAGGACTGCAGGATTAGTCAGTTCTGCCACAGAATACTTACATGGCATCCACAAAACAACCGCCAGTAACGTGGGAGCAACACCACTATTTTATTACTTGGAAATCGGAGTAAAGCAGCATCTTCTGTAGCACTATTTTTACCTCTGACCTCACGTATCCCTCTCAAAGACTTGACTCGTTCATTAAAGAAACAAACAACAGCTCTCTTGGGCACATTTCAGCATATCAACATGTAAAGATTATTTCTATCCTTACAAATTATCCCTCTGATATCCTAACCCCTCCCAAAAAGGGGAAGTCAGACAGTGCTTTAGCCTCTGGGTTGTCTTTCATACTGGTTACCAATCCCAGCAGAACTGTCCTTTGGAAAAATTGGGCCCCTGATATTTGCATCTGTAACTCCCACTGCACTGTTTGCAGATCCAGCCCACAGGGAGGCCCTGCAAGACACAAAAATTAAAAGCATAATTCTTCGAGCTGCACAACGACCCCTGGGCTCTGGCACGTCTGAGTCAGGCAGTGTCAGCAACAACACCAGCGCTGTGTTTTCTGCACAAAAGCCCTGACTTGCAGTCCCTCTTCTAAGTTTCATACGCTCAACAGAGACCTGCTGTTTTCCACCATGGAGGATGACATTCCCATTAAATAAATACATCTCTTTCGGAGTCTTATTTACTACATCCAGGCCAGTTCCCTGCTGCTCTGTTTAAGAACACTTGCAGAGATGAACACAAACCTCTGTTTTCCAAATAAAATCAACACTGAGGAGAATCCCCTGTCCAGCACATCCCATCAGAGCAGGGCTGACGCAGACAAGGCAGCTCTGTTAGGTCAGCTGTGAGTAACACCAAAGCTGAGGTTAAAATAACTAGAAAACTCCAAAGACAAAACAGAAAATCTGAAGTGGCAGGAGAAGGCAGCACAACCCACACTTTCAGGCTACAGAATTAACAGCATTAATAGATAAACACTTGAGCAAATGATGTTTTCTAAACCCTTGATAATTACTGCTGGCTGTTTGAACACGGGTACTTTTCAGGCTGGAAGATGTTATACAAAACAATGTTACACACACACTGTATCACAGAATTAAGTTCTATGAGACACTTACAGACCATCTGGTCCAACCCCCTGCAACGAACAGGGACACCCACAGCTCCATCAGGTGCTCAGACAGCCTGACCCTGGCTGTCTCCAGGCACGGGGCACCACCTCCTCTCTGTGCAACCTGAGCCAGTGCCACTCCAGCATCTTCTCTACTTTTTGATACCACTAACATTTTAATGATACCTTTTTTAGGGTTCCCCGAAAAAACTGAGTAAGTGCTTCTACTCCCTGTAGGCTGTACCAAGTATTAATTTTAGCTATACCAGAATTAATTGATGGGAGTGGACAGGCATTTCCTCTAACATCTCAAGCACATCCAATTTTTCCTCTTGAACATACTAAGATATGCTACAGCCAGTTTAAACTTCCAGTACCAATGGCTAATGAAGAGTTAATGTTTAACATAGCTAAATTGTGAGTTTCTTATGAATTAAACTACATAAACATTTACAAGGAACAGAAAGCATCACAAGCTGCCACCGCATAATTTTAAGCTTTTCACTGAGCCCCCTTCCCAAACACCGACAAAAAGAGAACTCAAGTATCACATTCTATATACATTTTAAAAAGCGGAAAATCAAGTCAGCTATTAGCTTCCTGTTATTTCAGCACAACAAAAGGCTAATTTTCTGCCCACATTATGCATTTGAAGATTTGAATCCTTCAGGATCAGCTCCAGCTCGCTGTGCGATCGAGCCAAAGAACACCAGCAATCAATTCCTCCCTTCAGCCTCCGAGCTCCTGACGAAACCAACGTATCTCAGTGAAACCAGGATTTTTTCTTAGGGCTCCTAAGTTTAAGAAACTGCCACCTCAACCATACAAGCACTTCCCCAAGGGTATTTAACCCCAGTAAGTTGCCCTGTCATTTCATTTAACTTTGCTCATCGCAGTACTTTCAGTCAAAGAAGCTTCCAGTCACTTTCTGCATGAACAGTTCCAAAACTAATCCTTCTTAATCCTCCTTGGGCAAGAAGATAAGGACAGCTATTCTAAGTCAGACAGAAGTCCACCTACACAGAAATCCTGTCTCCAGCAACAGACAATAAGAAATGCCTAAGGAGAAGCGTGAAGGCAGACAAGCACCAGGCAATCATTCCAGCTTCAGGCCTTCAGGATGGATACAGTAGACGATCTGAACTTCTTCAGACAGAGAGAATTTCTCTTGTAGCACTTCGAGCCTTTCTGAAGTAAAATAAAACAACCTACCTGATTCAGATGAGCATCTGAGCTCTGTTCACAGCCTGACCCAGACATGCTATCACAGAGCAAATGTTGTCTTTAACCCCCAGCTCATTTACCTACCCAAGAACCTCTTGCTTTCCCACCCAGCTGTCACATCAGATGCCAACACCGGGTCCACCCAAATACCAGCTGAGACTCAAACACTCTTCCAGGCAATTAAATAGGGAAAAAAAAAAAAAAAAAAAAGTCAGTTCTCCAGTTCTCTAGGTCCCAATGTGTAGAGAGTTCCAGGAAGCCCAGATAAGCTTAATTTAGCTGTGACAGAATCCTCTGGGAGAGCAGAGCTCACTTAAAGTTACCCATCTGATCCAGCCTGCTGAGCAAACCTACCATTTTTATACAAATCCAGGCAAATCTAAATCCATCATCATGCAGAAGTAAGCTCATTTACAGAACTTCAGGCAGAGAATCATTGAAATATAGGGTAATATTGGAGCAGAGAGAAAGCCTTGTAGTACCCAGGAAATTCCAAGAGCACATTTCCAATTTCCAGTTAATTGAGATCCAAGAGACAGCTTTTAATCTGTTTAATATGAACTAAACTGACTTTGAAAGAACTGTCAGCTAAGGCTCTTGGAAAAAGAAAAGATAAGCTTTTGTGGAATTACAGTCCCTATCATGATTTAATAAGTAGTTAAAAGACAGGAAATCATAAGTGGAAGAGTTTCCCAAGGGAGGAAGGTTATCAGAGAGATCTGCCAAGAATTCATTCTGCAACCTGTGCTGTTCAGTGTATTCATAAGATGATCTACAAAGTGGAATAGGCCTGGAACTGGCAGAGCTTACTGAGAATAAAATTATTCAGCACAATTAAATACAGAGGAAACTGCAAAAAGTTACAGAACTCATGCACTCCTAAGTAACTACACAGTATCTTGTATGCCAATTAATACCAAGAATAACACAAAATATCCTAATTACATAAGCATACGAGGACCCAAATTAGCTGTTATCACTCATGAAAACTTTGGAAACTTGGTATGTCAGATCAGCATTTAGCATCAAGCAAAAAAGGGATATACAGCCTTCGGCGTGATGAGGAAAGAAAACACATCACCATTTTGTTGTCAAATGCTCCAGGCAGTTCTGCTTCCCACAACTGAAAAAGGAGACTGAATGACAAAAAGGACAACAAAGATGATCAAAAGCACGGGACAGCTTCCATATAAGGAGAGACTGAGCAAAGCAGGACCTCAGATGGACAAAGAACAATCAGGACAAGATAGGGAAAACGCGAGAGATCTGAGACACAACAAATGGAATTAGGATGTGAAATGTGGAATAACTAATGACCACTTCTATCAGTGCAGAAAAACAAGAGCACTGACAAAGTTAAACGTCGTTTCTAAACTTTTCTAAGTCAGTTCAAGGGTAACTTTCACTGGATGTAAAAATATTTTATATAACGTTTTAAGCACACAATTAAATTGTAGAGCTCACTGCTGTGGGATGTCATGGAGACTAGAAACAAAAACAAGTTAAAAGGGGTTATAAAAATGAACGTAGTCGGGATCTGATAATCAGATTCAGCTCCAAGCCAAGGAGGGCCCTAAGCTGGTGATGGCCATAAGCTGGGAGCATCAAATGGAGAGGAGGAGAAGAGAAAATAAATAAATCACATCGCACATGCCCCATCTCTTACAGTACTCATTAAGCATCTGCTTCTGGCTATTGTCAAAGACAGGATACTGAGCTAGACAGCGCTCTGCAATTTGCCTCAGGAGGACAGTTATATTTAAACTTCTTATTTTAATGGTACATTTATAGATTTTATTTACTTTTAAATATTAGGAATGTAACTTTAGCCCTTCTTAATCGCATATTTAGGAAGCTAGAAGCCTAACCTCATCGACTATTTCTCAAGGCATTATCTGTCTTATTAGCATTTAGATACCATCTAGCTGAATCCTGGCAGCGCCGCACAAAGCTAACGCACAACACAGCAGCAAAGCAGAGCATCCCCCTCTGCAGCCTGGGAGCCCCAAGCAGAGGTCCAAGCTGTGCTGCATAGCAGTGGCACAGCTGTGGATTTAAAGCACAAGCAGCCCCATCCCAGACCAGCTCTCCCCTGTTTGCTACACGCCTGATGGAAACTTCTTGCTCAGCAGCCGAGCGAACAACGAAGAGAACACAAATGGTGTACATATAGTGCTGGGTAGTGTTTAACAGAACTGCTATTGGGAAAAGTAGGTCAGGACCATCCGTTCTGCCCAGAGAGAAAGGAAACTGAAGCACACCAGACTGTTTGGCTAGGTATTACAGAAATCCTTCGTCGGGGATTTCATCACTACTTCAAACAGGCGTGATTCATGTGTTACCGGCCTCCACCTCCAGGAAGGCACGCCTTCCCACCGCACCGCCTGCCCTGTCATTAGGGGCACCTCTCCCAGCCCCAGCCAAAATCCCTCCTGCTCTCAGCTTCGGCTCCGCAGGGCTGCTAGGGAAGCTGGAGTCCTGCATTAGCTGCATCAGTTATTTCACAAGATCACCACACAGCACGTGCCTGACAGGGGCCAACACCGGGACCCCCCACACCCCATGGCGAGAGCCACGCTCTCCTGCATACAGCCAGGGGTCTTATCTTGGGATAACCTTGCAAGGGAGGAAAGGAACTTCAAATGCCCTTCAAACCTGCTTCCTTCCTGTGGGGGATTTGTGGTGCCTTCAATAGAGCCAATGGGTAACCATCTCCAGAAGGACAACACACAGTGATAAAGTGTAGCAGCTCTCCAGTACGTCCCTCGTGCTTCCTGCATAAGCAGTGGCAGCTTCCAATCTACTTCAGCCCAAGAACTCTGGAGAAATTGGGAACGGACAGCTAAGAGAGTTTTTCCTGTCCGCTGCCTTGTTGGGCCGGCAGGTAGCTCCAAGTACCCAACACAGGTAGGCTTCACTGTTCTTCATTACATTTCACACAGCATCTTGCCTTGATTTCATCCCCGTGAAATGATGCTGGCTCCACACTTACACCGCAAGAGAAAACCACAGTCTCTATGCCAGCAGCAGCCCTGCAAGACCGCAGGGTGGAAGAGAGACCAGAGGGCCCTACTGCACCAGGAGCTCCTGCTAGCAGCGTTACAGCCCACAAGCAAGCACACAAGGACTGCATCCCGAAGTCCACCATCCCCTTGTCAAGAGGCAAATCAGAGTCCTTACGTAATGCAGCCTGCTTCAAATTAACCTTTTCACTCTGAAAACACAGAGCAGCATAGCTCAGCACCTCGGGAGTCTTCAAATTGTTCAGTACTACAACAGCTTTATGAAGAGCTAATGTACTCAAGGCAGGGAGGAATGAATTCTTCTCCATGGAGTTTTCCTTCATTTCAAATAAGATTCATTCTTCTGCTCTCTCCAGTAACTCTGCAGAGAGCACACAGCCTGACAGCAGTTTGACTGTCTTCCCCCATCACTCCAACAGCGTCAGCAGTTCTGGCTACAGCCATGAATACAGTCAGTAATATGCAAATAAATTTAATGCAATGCAACCGCACGAGTCGCATTTATCTCCTTCCACCCAGAAGAGACAGTGAAATCAACAGAATTCCACATCATCACCACAATCTGCTTGTGGTTTGCCTTCAAACCAAGCTGGTTACATTCTATCTCGTATTACTCAACTCATTTTATCAGAAGTGAAGCTTTGATCAATTAATCTTCCATAAATTAGTACTTAAGCTTGGGAGACTATCAGCAGTCAGCATGAACTGTTCGGCTCAATATTCTGGTAATTAGGTTACACAGGTCTGCTAGATAACAATCTGAGCTGGATGTTTTCTGCCATCTTCACAACTCAATACCAAAGGTTCCGTACAGCCAAAATCAGAAAGCAGAGCACCAAGCAGTTCAAAAAGCCTGAGGAACTTCCCAAGTTGCTCATAAAGTGTAGAAAACACAGGAGTTCCCAGGCTTCCACTGCAGAAGAGTGAACAAGATGCAGACTTGAAAGCCAAGATCAACTTCACACCAGTCTCAACAGCCCCAAGCAACTATCTTCCTACAGACTGAGATCTTTGCTATCCAGCATTCCCTAACTTAGCCCAAGACAGAGCATTGGTACATGAACTGTAGAGCTCACAAGGTGTCTGTGGTTAAGGAACCAGAAGGCTAAAGGCTAGCAGCAGTGAGCAATGTGCTCTTCTGCCCTACCATCACAGCCCTACACCCCAGCCATTGTCCAGACGTGGAAGTTCTCATTTCAGCAATAAAATTCAGAGCACCAGACAGCATATAGAGGTAGGACTACTGCAGTCCATGGGCCATCAGTCAATGCTTTTCCTCCATACTTCTTTGGGTCTAGAGGCCAGAGGAATGAAAGCGTGCAATAAGAAAACTGAGTGGCAAAAGAAGCAGAAGGCCAGGATGCTGCAGGATTCGGTACGTGGAGAAATAAGCCATCTGGAGCAAGAGTTCTGCAGTCACTTTGTTAACATGTAGTCACATAGACAGGTCCTCATACCTTATCCAGAACAAGGAATTTTAATTACAAGACAAAATTCACCCACCATGGCTTTGTAATGTGAGTTTCTGTTCTTATCTGCATTCAAATCGAAGACATCGTAACTTTCTCTAGTAAGCAGTCCTGTTCAGGGCTGAAAAAGGCTTTTTGGTGCTGTCCTAGGAGCTCTGTGGTTCAGAACCGGTTACCTCTTCAAGGCAGCCATGAATTTTAAAGACTTTTTGGTTGAGACTGTTCTCCATCTGGTTTGCAATCCACCTACCTGAGCAGTCTGACACCCACTAGCTGGACAGGACTGACTGGCTCTTCCCTCTGCCTTTCAGGGAAACCCAGATCTTCACCCTAGGGACACAGAGATGCACTAACAAGTCTGTTGCATAAACTGCAACACTAGTCTGGAAATGCAAACTCCTACGAGCAGGCACTGCAGCCAGTATAACTGGCTGACTGTCGGCATTTCAAGAGAGTGCTATCTTGCCAGGGTGACCCCTGGGCTAAAGCACCCAGAAAACAGGAAAACCAGATTTACAGTAGTTTGTTAGGAACACCAGTGAGTTTAGACGCAACGTGTCATGGTCATAATGTAATAGTCTACAAAAAGGGAGCAGAACTTAATGTAGTCCAGCAAAAGACACATCAAGAAAATGAAAAATATTTGCAAATAAATGCAAACAATTTTTTGTTAAAGAACAAAAAGAAACACTTAAAGAATTAAAAAGATCTAAGATAATGTCGCTTTCTTTAACATGTGCATCATTATGAACTGGAAATTGCATTATTGAATAGTTCAGTTGGAAGGGACCTGCAAAGAACATCAAGTCCAACTGCCTGACCACTTAGGGCTAACCACAACTTAAAGCGTGTTTCTAACACACAATGGAAATCTGAGCACACGACTTCTCTGCCAGCCCATGGAGTGACTTTTGCTACAGAACATGGGACATAGGCACGTTGGTTCCTGCATCTTTGCAAACAGGTTCCAATCTCACCAAATATACGAGCTGAGCTTTGAGTCTTAAGAGCTCCAAAGATGTAAACTGTATATTCTGCTACCAGTCAGCCTTCCATAGCTGTTCCCCAAGGATCACAAGAGCAAAGTTTCTCAGCAAAGAAGAGAAAAATGGGACAATATCCAACAGTAGAGAGCCTACGGACAAAAGGACGGTGAGGCTGGCATAGCTCTCATCCTGCTGAAAGGAAAAGGAAACGTTCAAAGAAACATCTCATCCTGCACTGCATTCTCTGCAGATTTGGGTAAGCGTTTAAAACCAAGTGCAAGGCCAGACTTGCAAAGGTGAAGCACTTAGAATTGAGCCCTGTCATTTTTAAATGTTTAGACAAGTCCTAAAATAAGATCAGTTTTTCGAGAACTTCTAAAAAGTCTGAACCTAAAATCGCCATGGCCTATGTGAGTTTGAAAGCATTTGGAAAAGAGATTGAATTATTTAAAGATCTCCATATCACTCATTTTAGTTCAAATTAAGTTACAGCACACTACCAAGCAAGAAACACTATTTAAAGAGGGGAAATCCACACCAAGAAGATTCAGGCTATCAGCAGTAAGACAGTCTCTGTAACAGGAAAACATGCAGTATCTTAGAGCAGCAAGGAACAGCACACATCAAAGAGGAAGGGAAAATGTCAGCTTCCTTGCTTAGAATGGGCACCTTCACACCACTCTCCCCAGCTGCAAGTTTCCCAGTATATACTCTCCAAACCCAAGTCAACAGTCTGCAGGCTTTAATATCTCACAGGCAATGCCTTCAGCAAGGCAGAGGTGCACGCAGCACATCACCAGCAGCACAGCAGAAACTCGAGCCACAAGCTGTGCTGGTTTCTGTTTTTACAAGTTTTATTTTTATTTCTCTCCCCCTTCCCAGTTCTGACAAACCAGATTGCAGTTGTTCCAGCTCCGGTGATGGCCTGAAGCTGTAAGAATGAAGTAAGCACACAGCAGCACTTTGCCTCCCTGAACACTCTCCTTGGTTGCAGTGATGTGCAGCTCGGGAACTTCTTGGGACAGAGGTGAGTTCCATGCATTTAGGAACCTTCAATAGCTCCTTCTTCTGTGGAACTGCCCTGTGCCCTCAAATACACACAGATGTTTGGCATTCACAACATCCTGTGGCAGGGAGCTTCCCAGGCTACCCACACACATCAAGGACTGAGTCTTTATTTGTTTTTAAGCCCACTACACCATTCAATGCTTATGCTTCTCCAATATTCACAGAGGAGGCAAAAAATAGCTGCTGCTCGTCTAATGCAGCATTCAACTGCATCTTCTGGCATTCAAGGCCAGGCTGGATGTGACTCCGGGCAGCCTGGTCTGGTGGTTGGCGACCCTGCACATAGCAGGGGGGGTTGAAACTGGATGATCATTGTGGTCCTTTTCAACCCAGGCCATTCTATGATTCTATGAACTTCCTCCTCCAGAACAGCATGCATTTGTCAAAAATTCTCTCTGCATTAGTACTTTGAAAGTACAAATGACATCCTTATACTTCATCTCACCTATCCTAACGAAGGCTATCCCTTGTACTAATGGTTGTTTGCCATCTTTATTCTATTACATCTTCTTTATGAATATTTCAATGCATTATTTTTTCCCTTGACTACAGGCACAGTATTTAGTTATTTTCTGATGCTACATAAAATTACATTATCCTTACCAGACCTTGTTCTTCTACAATCACACTAACATATCTGGGTTTGGACACTGTTTTTAAATCACAACTCCTGAAAAATCCTTTGTGATTTTTTTACAAATGCAGCAATCCATCCTAATTGCTTCCTACATTCTTGATTATCAGATATAAGAACTCACTCTCCATATACATGTCTCTTACCAAGCAACCCAACCCTTCCTGTCAGGCTGAAATATCTGGCTTTTCTGCCTTTCACCAGTTTCACTGTTAGGAGTCAAACAAGCCTTTTTAAGTTACAGGAATGTAGAAGTGTTTCTAGAATTAGAGAAAAATAGGTGAGGTCATTAAAACCAAACAATTCAAAAGACAGCCAGTGAATTATTTAACATTACAATGCTTAGTGCTGACAACATTTTTATTTTTATTTTTTATTTTTTTTTAATATAAGCCTACCTCACAATTAAGGCTACTAAGGGCTAGAAGGACCAGTTCACATCCCAAAGAACCCACAACTGGTTCCAACCAAAGGGGAGAACCCTCCAAGGCGATTGGTACCAAACAGCACACAGAACTCAAATGCTCCTCTAACAAAGCAGAACCCAACCATTCTCATCTCTTCTGCAGCACCCGATGGGTAAAGGACTTGGCTCTCCCTACCAGCTGAGCTTCTAGAACACAGTATGGCAGTGCTGCCTGCATCTTTGGTGACATCAAACCATTCCAGCCCTGGACGTTGCACAAAAATTGCACTGAAACATAACAGAAAGTGTTTATTCTCACACAGTCATGGTATAGGTATCACCTGCTTTTAGAAGCAAAATGTAGGAACATATTTGGAATTTTGTCCTTCATCCCACCGTGGTATACGTACACCCGCGTTATTTTTATACTCAGAGAAGCTCAACACTTTTGAAACAAAAACCTTGTTATTACAAGGATTAATAATCAAATGAATAGAGCCTGCATGTCTTGTGAAGAGCAGCTCAGCGTGCAGTGGACATCTCAGAAACAGAACTATGAGACAACAAGATGCAAGACCATAAAACTTTCTGGATCTGTCTTTCACTGAAACCTCACATTGTGAACTAAACAAGGAGTCTGAGGTAGTTATACAGAGGCTTTATATCACAGATGAAGTACGTGTCCTAGAAATACCCAAAATATCACTATTCTGAGCACTCTGCAGAGCACAGCGTACACAACTGCTTGCCAGGCATGGGAAGCAATGAGAAGGGAATGCCTACAGCCAAAATGCAACATCACAGTTTCCTCATGGGGAAAAACATGCCCCCTGCCCCAAAAGCAAACGTTCTTGGTTCTAGCTCTGCCCACAGCACAGCAGTTGTATGTTTATCCTTAATCTAAAGGAAAAAGAAAAAAGGTGGGACACAAAATAGGGCAGCAATCACCCCCTATGCTGTTTACAAAGGAGAGGAGGGAACAAACAGCGCTCTCCTAGGTAACACCGAGTTGCTACTCGTGCTGCACAAGAATGAAGCAGAGCGCGACTTGGATAATAACCGTAACTCACATTCCAGAAGTTAGTTTGTTCAGCCATGATCTTCTGCACTTAAATGGACTAAAAACCATTTCTTCCAGTGCAGTTTTGCTGGGGCACTGTTTAGTAGGGTCTGGACAGAATCAGCTGGCTACCTCAAAGAATACAATCGCATATATGCAGCATGCAGTCCTCTCTATGGTCTTTTAATTTTAAGTACCCTAAAAGCACAGACTCAGAAAAGACTGAATTCAAATCATCTCAAGTACTTACTACTCCTTTCCTATTTCAAACAGCTGTGATTTAGTGGTTTTACTTGAACCACCCAGAGCCAGCAAAAAGCTGAGGAAACTCGACTCACCAATCCCTGTACATGTGCTACATGAGCTCAAGATTTATTCACAGAGACTCCAGATCAAAAGAGGTTTTCATAAAGCCTGCTCTTTAACATTCAAGACTTTAATCTAGCTCCACTACCAAACTGGAATCAAACGAGCTGCACACACACAGAAGCCTGGGCTAGAGGATGCTGTCTGGCTTTGTTCACTGCTTTTGTTTTTATGGAACCCTCCTGCTGCTACAGCTGCAAGTCCAACAAGCAAAATACTTTCTGATGAAGGGCTCCCGCTCCCGTGCTCTCAAGTGATACTCATCTCTTCAGTGCAATAGTCAGTGACTCATCTAAGCCAGCAGCTAGTGTCCAGGTGCCAGGGTTTCACCCCCCAACCAGAAGTTCATGCAGATCTGCAGATCTCCAGCAGCTCATTCAGTCTGGGATCTCTGCTGTACCACCCTCCATTTGATATTCAAATTCCAGTATTCGAATTCCACACTTTCACTCAGAGTGCTTTGCCAGGTGAATGGGAATAGGAGTCACAGCTAGGCAGTTGGAACAGCATGCAGTCTGAAAGGAGAACTCCAGTTTCAGGAGACATTTCTTCAAGGGTCTGTAGCTGTCAACACCACCGAGCTCAGCCAGCACAAAGCACCTCACTGTGCTGCAAAGTGACTGACAGCCAGATATGCACATCACCCTGCTCCAGCAGGCTGTCTTCAGATTTAGTCACACTCACCAGCCCGCTTCTGGCCACAGAGCATCATCAGAAAGTGGCACACTTGTTTGTTTCTTTCTGCAGATTAAGCTCATTACAGAGAATTCTAATTTGCAAGTTACTTTACATTGCAGTAGGGGTGGAATTGTAGCACCAGAGCTGCAGAGGACTAGCAGGAGGTGTACAGCAGCCCTATGTACACATTGCTGCAGTCCACACATCCCAACGGTCCGCTGGGAAAGAGACAGGAGCTCAGGAGGAGGGATGCAGAACCAAGACAACGATAAGAAAATGGGCAGGCAACCTTTGGAGTTAATAATTCTCTTTACACCAGAGCCCTACAGATGACATCTTCTGAGACATCCTCTGTCCTTGGTAGGAGCTCCGTACGTAATAGGAAGAAGTGTGCATTCTCACATGCTGCCACTCGCTCTCTCCAGGGGACCACGTGCCTGGTAAACCCACTTGCCCACTAACCACAGGTGGTGATGCCCATCAGGTGAACTTATTCATTACACAGCAGCAGCAAGGAGCCGCCTGGTACGACAGTGGCTGCACAAAGGGCCAATGAGGAACACAGAGGAGCCCAGCGGGCTGCAGCAGTCCATGGGTGTCCCAGTGCTGACCCCCGGCGCGTTTTGCTTACCATCTGGACTCTTGGGAACGTTGAGACACCTTCATTTCTCTTATTGAAGAGTATGCTTCAAGCTGGAAAAAAACAACATAACATGAAGTGTAAAGACTCTTTTTCCAATAAATTAAACCTCTGTTGCACTTGACTCCTGCAGTGGCTCCCTTCCCCCTGAGGAGGCAAGGGCTGGCCAGCTGCACAAAGTCCAGGCGGCCCTGGGAAAACAATGGGATCTTTTTCTCGCCAGAACGAGCCTTCCCGTTCACCCTTCCAACCACGGCACGGAGGACACCCCCAGTGTGTCTGCAGGGGAGAGGAGTCTGTTGGCATGGCAACAGTACACCCTAACTTCTCGCTAATGAACAGGGATAAAATGTTTTGTTCTCATTAGGAAAAATACAGACACATTCCTGATTGGTGAGTAATGTCTCTGCCTCTGGGAGATTAGCTCAGAGCTGTGCAGCCTGAAACAGCCTCAATTCAGCCCACTGCCATGCTTCTCTTGAACAGCCATTCTCCAAGGACCGTACGCCTCTCAAGGGCAAAGCCTACAGAGCCTTCTGGACGCTTTGCCTTGGGGCTGAGACAGCTCAAGGCAGGAATAATGAGGGGAAGCTTGACAGAACCAACAGGAGCACGCACAATAGGAACACACCCTCCGTCCCCGCAGGAGCTGGTGCATTCTCACTGCACCTGGGTCCCAAGCTATTGCTACAGCCCCAAGCTGCTCTTTGTGCTTCCCTGCACCAAGAGCATGCGTCAGCCACAACCCTGCTGCTGGGGGGAAAGGACAGAGCGCAGAGCTGCAGCATGCTGCAAAGCTCAGCTCTGTGCAGGCAGCTGAATAAGGACTGCTGCCTAACAGTGGTGTTTGGGTGCTGGTGTTAACCATCGGTGAGATTCAGAAGGGGAATCTCTACATGTTTTGGTGTTAACAGTGTATGTATTGTCTCACTGCTAGCTGCTGACTCCTGTGGCCATGCACAGAAAAAAATAAATTAAAAAAAAAAAAAAAAAATCAAGCTTTCATCTTACAGACACTTCCTAGAGCTTCTGCCCTCCAGATACTGGTGCCAGCACAGCCTGTATGAGGACCGCAGCAATTCGTCTTCTCCAGAGAGGATCCAGGGTGGGAGCAAGGCCAGTCAGCCCGGCACAGACTAAAACCCAACCTCTGGCCACACCACGAGCACAGCCCAGCAGAGTTAAACCCTGAGCCTGGGGCTCATCTCTCCTTGATGCTGCCGCTGGGTTCCACTCACACCGACTGCCTCGGGCTTCAGAGCATTTCCAGGGGCTGAACGGGTGCTCTAACCCTGCTCTCCTTTCTCTCAGACACCTTGGCAGGGTGTCTGCCCACAGGCCACCTCCATCTGCTCGCAGGAGGGTCTCACCCAGGGGACACGGCCGAGTGGTGACAACGCAGCAGTCCTTGCCTGGCGGCTCAACTCTCTCCCAGCCCCACACAGGCCCGCAGGAGCCTGGTGATGCTTCCCAGCCCCCAGGAGCCCTCCCCCAGCCTCAGCCGTGGGAATGGAGCTCGGCACCCCGAGGTGGGCTCACCCTCAGCCACTGGCAGCACTTAACTCCCTGTGTGCCAACGTGCAGCACTCTGCCAGCTCCATCAGCACCGGGTCCGTCCCTGGCCCGCTGCCCCCAGCCAACGTGTCCCTGCTGGGGGTGTCCCCTGTGACACGGGTGAGCCGAGGGCACAGCTCAGAAAGGCTCTCGGTGCACAGAAAGCCTCGGGAAGCAGCCCTCACTCTGGCAGTCAGGCCTTCCCCCGGCGTGTCAGGAGTTAAGATCCTATTTCCATTCTCCTGACCCGCACCAACGCCGGCTGAATATCGAGCTATTCTTTGCAGCCTGATAAAGCATGAGAAAGCCGAAGGCCTCACACACTCCTCCTTTCCCAGCTTGGCTGCCTGCCCACAAGCTGTCACTCCCTGGCACCCGGGGGCAGGGGGAGCAGAGCAGGCCCAGCCCTCCTCCTACCTTCTGCCCCAGGATCCCAGCCCTGCTGCCTTCCAAGAGCCACGCTGGGGGCCGAGGGGTCTCCCAACACAGCAGCTCCCCAGTAGGAGCCCAGTGGCTGGGTGGGAGCTCACCCCCAGCACTGTCACGCTTGGAGATCTGGTGTTTACGTTGTAGGAAATTGTGGAGAAGGGCTCAGGAACAGAACCTGATCTGAAGGACTATTTACCCTTTCACGCCCCACTCATGCAAAATTCATTTTTGGTACTGATTCCCACTGCTGCCCCTTCGCAGCCCCATCTGACTCTACCTCCTCCGCCCCCCACCAGCACTCCCTCCTGTTTTAATGACTTCAACCATGCAAACTGCCTCCTCATGTCGGAGTTCACCCTCCATTTTTAACACAAAGCAGCAGAAGCACGCACGCCCACACCTCGGGACCAGAAGTGTTCTCCCACTGGCACAACCACAACTCCTGTACCAGTGCCACAGCTCTGCTGCATGGCCACCTGTGCCCCAAGCTCAGCACAGCTCTGCTGGCAGAGTGCTGCTGTCAGGACCAGCCTGCACACCATCATCTCTGACCTCTCTCTGCACTTCTGATGGCAAACACTTCTGGTGGTGAACACTTCTGATGCGTGGATCCCACCAGGAAAACCATTAGGTTTCTCACTAATTAGGCATCAAGTTTGCTTGGGTCACCAAACCTATCAGAGGGTTTCCTTTGTGATTGTTTGGGTTTTGGTTTTGTTTCCATGAAAGCGGGATATCCGTCTTCCCTCTGAAAGCAGACAAGCAAAACAACAAAAACCGCACAGATCCAGGAAGGCCCTTTGTTATCTACACAGCTGCTTTCATCCTAAACAAAACCAAATCTCAGCAATGCTCATTCAGGGGCTATCAGGAATCACAAGAACCCATATTCGATGGCATCTTACGAGGCACTCTGTCCAACAACACACTACATCTGGCTTTATCCCTCATGACACACTGCTGGCACGTTGTAAAGTTTCTGTTGCACTTCTGTACATAAAGCCTCTTGCTACAGCACCTGCAGCTACACAACTGCTACACCAAAGCCATTAATGCACACAGCATCCACAAGTCAGCAAGTGTGCAAGCCAAACGCAAACCCTCCCGTGCCCTACAGACACACAGACCACTGAGCTGTGGGAACGCTCAGCAAGCATCACCCTCTGCCACATAGAGCTCTAAACACAAAGCTTAATAGAAACAGTTAACATCCTGAGAGCGGCTCTGTGCCATCAGAGCCCTACGTGTAACATAATCCAGTTAATAACGCCCAGAATAGCACTCCGGAGCCCGAGCACAACCAAGACCTCACTGTGCTGCGCTGTGCAGATAGCTGCAGCAGTGCCATTCTCTCTTCTGCAAAATTACCCAGCACCATACACGGGAATGAACTGTAACCTGTATTTTACAGAAGTCAGGACACAGGAGAGCAATGTATGCTTTTCAGATGTCTTTTTTTGGCAGCTAAACCAAGCGAGCAGTCTCAGAGCAGCCAGGGGCCAGGAACACTGAGGTTACTCTCTCCCCAGAGCAGACAGGCAGAAGCCCAGCTCAGCCTGAGCTCACTGAGGCTCTTTATGCTCCCATCCAGGGACAGAGGTCACTTGTGGAAGGCCGAACCAGAGCTGGGACTGGGCTGCTGGCTCCAAGAGCCCATCGCTTCTGTTGTTTCGGAGCACCAAAGGGCTGGAGTCCATCCCAATGCCTCTGCTAAAAACATGCCTTTCAGCTCCAAACTCAAATTTGCCTTACATTCCTCATGCTCTGAAGAAAGGAAACCTGCGCACAAGGTCCGCAAAGGCGGCAATCACTTCCTTGCCAAAACATTTAGGCAAATTCTAATTCTTCTGACTCAGATTTTGGATAAATTCCTACAGTAGAATCATAAAATCATTAAGGTTGGAAAAAAACCTCTATGTTCATCTAGCCCAACCATCTACCTACCGCCAACATTGCCCAATAAACCTCATCCCTAAGTCCCACATTTACAAATACAGATGAGATCCACCTCTGAGCAGACCCTCCCGCAGCGCAGCCAGGACTGCAGCCTGCTCACATCTCCTGAGCATCCGGGAGTCACAGCTCTTCAGCTCAGCGATTTTCAGGAGGCAGGAGGTCACACTGTCCAGCCTTCAGCTGATGGCAGTTCATGAGCTTCCTGCACTTCTGGCTTCGGAACTGCATGTGTTTGAAGAACAGCATCTAGATGCCTTCTGGCAATGTGCCTGAGGCAAAGGGTTCTGGAGAGAAATCTACCATTTCCCAGGCTGATACAAACGGACAGGCATCCTACTGCTTCCACTTTTATTCCCTCCCTGTGAAAATGCCAAAGGAGCTGGCTGTTGCAGGAGGGAATGGAAGAGCTGTACGGCCCAACACAGTTACAAGATGTTCTAAGAAACATCCTACAAGGGGAAACAGGAGTAGGCAGCTGAGCACGTAAAAAGCAGAGTCCTCTGCAGAAAGAAAGCAAACACCACTGCAGAAAGCTCTCTTAATGCCATTTGCTCTTTCTGATCTGCTCCAACCTGAATGCCGCCCCGAGGCAGCGAGAGAAAGCCGTACGTGGTGAGCAGGAAGGGGCTATGCATGGGCATGAGCAGGAAGAGCCTGCGTATGAAGGAGGACATTCTCCTTTCAGCTAAAAAAAGCAGGGCTATTCAGCACAGTTTTGCCTTTCCCCCGCTGCTCAGTTTCCCAGCCAAGAGTCACCCCACATCCTGCCCTAAGATGGGGCTCCCCAGGGGCTGCTCAGAGGGGAAGGGACAGAGCCAAAAGGACAAAGGAATCCAGACTGCAAAGGCACCAGTGCCAGCACGTTCTCCTGGGACTGACAGAGCATGAGGAGAGACAGGAGAGACACTTGGACAAAGCTGCTTCTTAAACCAGCTTTACAGGAATACAGTGAAACAGGGCAGGGCCAGGGGTGAGGGGATATCGAACAAGTTAATAGCTAACCAGCAGAATTGCCAGAGACCACAACTGGATGAGATTTCAGAGACAGACACCCAATCCAGAACTGTCCCCCAGGGACCCTCTGGGAGCCGTGGTTGCCTCCAAGCTTTCTTCACCACTGCAATGCAATCACAACCACAGCATTATCCTCACCTCCCTGAAGTCCCTGTTTCTCCAAGAGGAGCTCATATCCAAACTGACCATCTCTTCCCTCTTTAGGTGCTGCGAGTTATGAGATCTGAAAGCCTTGTTTCTGGAGTTGGCACCCAAAGGAACCGCTGCCAATAATCTCAGGCACCATTTCTCATGGAACACTGGGGAGAAGTCTTCCAGCTTCTTGAAAAGGTAACACGTCCTAGGACAACCCAGGATATTCTTGAATAACTTCTACGTTCTAGAGAACAGCTTAGAAAATAAAAAAGGGAGTCTCCCTACTATTGCTTTGCCATTCAAGACAGTGTCATTATCACTTTTCAGATATGTAAGAGATAGCGGCAGCTGAGCTGTGGTAATTAGGAGGAAAGAGATGTGCAGGCCTTGTCTCACGTCTTTCTGTTTAGATGCAGTTTATACGTTGGCATGCTTTACACCCTCCAAAGAAAATGTGCCATCTGCATCTGCTCCAGCAGCCCATCCTCCTTTCAGAACTCTTCAAATAGCTCTGGGAAAAGCAGCACTGCCTCCCTTACCCTGTGTTCTGTTAGGTCAAGACACAGCCCCAAAACCATTAATTCTCTTATCTCCAGAAACACTGGCTCTTCACGGGTTTCCAAGATACCTGCTTTGAAAAGTCTCCCATTTTGTTTGAGCACCTACCAAATTAAAAGTTGCCACTGCTCTCTCCACTTGCAATAGGGAATGGGACGGGATTGAGCTCATTTAATTCTGTTCACAAGTTCCCTTCCTGAGGAAAGCCAATAACTTTCGGAGAGCCTCTGCAGACTTTGCTCCACTGCTTTGCACGCCAAAGAATGGCTGGTTGGTAATCCTCTTTTCACTCAGTGAGCTCAGACCCAAAGGTTTTCATCCCTCTGAGCTCAGAAATTTCCATTTCCATTTGAGAGAGACATTTTCCTGGCAGTTCTCAAAAGATGCATTTGTAAAATAGGAAACAACCTCAAAGAATGCTAAAGCAAAGGAAGAAAGCTGTACGTTGGACACTCTTTCTACCTAAGCCAGGAAAGGAAATTCCTTCCCAGCACCAAAGCCCCATAAACGCAGCCTGCTCTGCACCTACCGAGCACTTGGTCAGCCCCAGTGCCCAGCCACCCACCCTGCCCTGTGCAAACACCCAGCAGTTTCTGAGGGATTGGTTTCAGATCTGCAAGAAATCAAAGAAAAAGTTCAGACACGCCTGTGTGCGCGCGCCAGACAAGAAAGGAAAATGCAGGCTGTGCTCAGATGGCTGGAAGGGATCACAGAGAGGTGAAGGTATTCCACGGAGCTCGCCACTTGCGTTGGTGACTTTTTTAAATTTGTAGTTTGTCAACTTTAGTTGTCTACAAATGTAATTAAAGGTAATTAGAAAAACAAATCCATTGGCATATCTCTATTTGAAAACACTGAGAAGTCTGCAAACCCAAAGAGATTGAAACTTTTCTTCTTTCAAGTGCAAAGCATTCGAATGGCCCACAGCCAAGGCGCAGAAAAGAGCCCCAGTCAGTAACTCAGGAATGCCAGCTCTTAGCACTAACCAAAAGCACACAACCCTCTGCTCCTGCAATTTAATGTCATCTCCCACCAAAAACTCACTTCAAATTGCACTCTTGTAATTCTGTCTATCACCCACCTCCCTGATTCCGTGCCAGGCAGCCTAACTCATTCTCATTCTGAGTCAGCTGAGAGAGCTGTTTTTCTTACCTTGCTTCGGGGAATTCCTGCTTTGTGTCTCTGTGAAAAGAAACGAGAATGCTACATGCCACATCAGGCAGGATCTCTTCCATCACTCCCAGCTCCTTCAGAGGGGCACTCCTGAGGCATGCTATGCCTTCATAAATCCACGTGGCTGCTCCGGGTTTAGCTGGCAGTGGAGGTTCTGCAGGGAAGGCGAATGCCTCCCACTTAAAGCTAACAGGGCTGCAGAGCCCCTGGGGAGCACAGGGCTGAGGAGGATCGGGGAAAGGTGGAAAGCAGAAGGCACGTGGCTGACAAATGCCAGCTTGGAGGCAGAAGATGGCCATGGTTCTGGCCCTGACCTACACATTCTTCTGCATGGGGATGCTCTAGCCAAAGTGTTTTATGAGAGCAAACACGCAGAGCTTCACTTGGAGGGCAACAACCATCTCGCTCCTGCCATGCTTGGTAGTTTAAGACCAGGTTGTTTCTGTTAAAGAGCAGTTCCTTCAGCATTCAGGATATTGATGTAACAGATCGTACAAAAGATACAGAGCAGAAATAGCCCAGCCTGAAACAACTTATAGCTGAACTCTAAGGTAAACGAAGACAAAGGAAATGGCACCGATTGGTGTGGCCAGCAGTCAGCTCAGCAGAACAAGGACACTGCTGTTTCCAGGGGTAAGGGAATTGAGTTTTTTTCTCCCCTTTTAAACCATATAACAGAAAAGATCCGATGAAGGATTTTCAAAAAGAATAATGAGGTGGGTTGGCATACACTTACAGACCAACCATCTCTCTCACAGAGAAACCAAAACAGTATTTTTCAAAAGCAGCACAAGGAAACAACAGAGGCTAGTGTTACCAGACATACAGCAGGAGGAGGCCAACTTCCAGCACTGAGAGTTGCTAGATTGCACGAGAACAACTAGATGGGCTGCTTTAATACCTCTTTTTTTGTTGCTTTTGGCAAGTAAAGGAAAGGAGTAGTCAAGGCAGGGCTGAGACAGCAGAAGAAAAGCAAAGAGCTGACTGCACCAAATGCTCTTAAACTGGCAAAAACCTATCAATATCTTACAAATAAATCTCATTTACTGAAACAAAGCTATCATAGTGGGGCAAGAGAGATAGCAAGCCCGTCTGCTGCTCTGGGCCTTGTGCTGATTTTGGCCTACCAGTTACCAGGTTCTCTGAAGCAGCACATTCGGCCCCAAGCCTGGCTACATGTCTGGGGGAACACCAGAGCTCCAGGCATCATACATGAATGACCACAGAGTCACAACACAATCCTAATATTCCCAGCCACCATATGGCCCCAAGAAGCAAATTTCTTCAGTGCAAACATTGGTTTCATGTTGCCAGTGCATTAATTAGCAGACTTCGCACTCCAGTGCACGACAGACTGCTGATGTTGGCCATTACACAGTCAATCAGAAGCCAAACAGAATGTGTGCCACATTACTTAACCTATTCAGACCAAAGTTAATGATTTGCCAATTGCAGGTCCCTGGAATGGATGGATGGACTTCAGGTCTGTTTTCCAAACTACTTTTCTTGGAGGTGTCTTAGAACGCACTCAGTATGGCAAGTCCTCTATCACTAATTATTAAGGTTGGAGAAGAGCTCTAAGATAATCCAGTCCAACTATCAACCCACGCCCACCACGTCCCCAGAACACCCATCACACACAACACTTAATATCCGGTTTCAGCTTAGATGTTGGCATAAACTGAGGGAAATCCACTGCCCTGCATCACCCAAGCATTCAGGCTGTGTGACCTCAATGATTTAACCAGCTTTACAGAACTGTAAATTAGCCATGAGCCTGCAAACAATCACAAGTTATTCTGAGACAATCATGGGTTAAACTGAAGTTTATCATATTTTCTTCTATGGGATTTTCAGCACTGAATACAGGAGATTAATGAAACGGACTGAAATTCCTTAAAAGCAGTTGGAATTTAACACCGCTCCTCATTTTAGACAGTGGTTTATATACCACGTGCTTAATAAAAAACTCTACTTTTGTAGAAAGTTTAAGTAAAGCAAGAATAGAAAGATAAAGGGAGCAGTAACAGTGTAAGAAATAGCATGAGAAGCATCAAGAGGATGTAACCCTGAAGTGCAAGCATCAAGTTAATGTTCCTGAAGAAGATTCTTCACTGTCGTGAAGAAGATTCTTCCCACCTAGGGTGCAACGACCCCACCACATAAAACATTTGGACACAAAGTTTGGGAGTTAAAAGAGGGGAGAGGAACAATAGCTGCATCAAGCTTGAGGTTACTTCTGAAGCACAGAACAACTGAAACCAATTGCAGTAGGACTAGTCTGAGCTATGTAATTCAGTGTGAGACCACCCTAACCTCCTGCAGAAAGCACTTACACCATTGCACCGTCCTGCTTACACTGCCGCAAAACCCTCTGAGCAATTCTGTGCAACTAGGCCAGAGATGTTTGGAGGCCAAAACAGAAGTGCACATCCTAATAGTTTACTCCGATGGCTCCATCATTCTTTCTGGCAATAAGGTCAGTCTAATTTCTTATTTGCCTTCTGCCTTGAGCCATTAATTTTTTCTCTTTAATCCAGCAGAGAAGTTCCTCAGAGTCAATTATGTGTGTGCTTTAACCAAGTCACCTCTGCATAGGTTTTGACAATCAACAGGTCAGTCTTGTCAGGTCAGCTGCCACGAGGCACCTTTCTTTGGCTCCCAAATAGCTTTGGACTTCCTTATTCCCTACACAACAATTTTACTGCCATTCCCCAAAACCCACATCACCACCAGAGCCACTGCTTTGGTGAACCCAGCTGGGCAGCAAACAGCATCACCGGCACACACAGACATCTATACTCGCCTGCATCAAATGGCCTTTCCTTCACTGAACCCATTTTGCAGAATAATGGAGGCAGCTGCAGAAATCACAGATTGCAAAGATTAAATCAGTCAGCTAATAGTCAGTTATCTGAGTGCAGGGAGCTTTCTCAGACTCCACTGAAGCATTTCTACCGAAGCTCTAAGGAAACCTTTACTACTCATCTGCCCCATTCCCATTCTGCCCAAGACGTGCATACTATTCAGGCTTTTCAAGCAAGAAAATCCCAACAGACCTGTCACTTCCAGCCATGGTTTTGGATTTGCAATCACACTGTCTGCTGGACCAATGCTAGCAGTTACTTTAATTTCTGGAAACCTGACAAGTCCTGAACAACACAGAGCGCAGCGCTGACACTGAGGACAACTGCTAGAAATATTTCACTTTCTGACACATCCCCTGGAACCCACGATTTCAGAGGCATCAGCCTTTTTTTTTTTTTTTTTTTAAATAATCACGAGGCATGCTGTTGATGTTGGCACAGATGAATTATTTACACCGCTGCACAGCTCCAAGCCCAAGTCCCGAAGAAGCACATCACATGGATGCAGCCACCTGCTGCCGTGTTCTAACCTGGCTCTTTCCAGTTGCTCCAACAATGAACTGAACCCTCAGCGTACATTTAAAACAATAACTATCCCTCGTTAATCTCACCAGAGATCAGAGTTATTCAAGATAACTGCACAAAGGATTAATGCTTTTTCTGCACGTCAGCCATGCACCCCATGCCATGAGGACTAGAGCTCTTGCTACTGCTGTTCCAGTAGAAAACAGACACATGTATCAAACCCTTCACATCTCTCAAAATAAAGCAACTCTGAGCTGGCTGTGTGGCTGCTATCATTGCACCTTACCTTTTTATTTGCAGAGCACTACACTTAATGGCTGCTATGACAGCCCCAGCCCAGGGGAACAGCAGCATCCAGTGCACGCTAGGGACACCGTCCTCCTGTGCAAGATCCTCAGCATCCTCCTCAGAACCCATGGAAAACTGGTGGCAGGGGAGGCTGCCCTTTGGTTTTCACAGCAGAAAGTCTGCCCATCTTTATGCATGACTGCTCAAGTGAACTGCGTGACTGCTTTTGTTGCTCTCAGGGATCCATTCTTTCAGTGGGAACAGCAGGAGGAAGCCGTGCTGGGACTGGGCAAGGGAAAAAAAGCCCTGTGGACACAGTGAATGGGACTGAAAACTCTCCTGCAAATTCTGTGAGGCTATTTGCCGTGATGCTCTGCATTGACTGTTCTAGTGGCTTTTTGGGACACGTTCACACATCAAAGCTCACAGCACACAACAGAAGTCATTTAGACTAAATCTACTTTAGAAATTGATTAGACTATCGATTTTGTCATAGTTTAGATACAGACAAAGTGACCTTTACATCCCACAAAAAACAAAGGGAATTAACTCATGTACACAGTGAGTTTTCATTTTGAAGAAACTGCAGTTCTGTAATAATTTTTTTTCCTCGCAGCTGTCAGAAGGTCAATGCTCCTTCCACCACCTGAGCTTCCAAACCTCCTGTCCAAAACACACCAAAGGGACAACATCTCTCACACGCAGAAGACCAGCTTGGAGATGAACAGAAGACAGATCTGCCTATAGGTCAATGGGTGGTAAAAATCATCAGTACCAAATTGTACATTAACAGCACACGCAACCCCCCAGGAGGAAACTCACCATCATCATTATCTAAAAGGTAACCTCTATTCAGATGTTATTTGTCTGTAGCTAATGAGTTTGGCATTCATTAATCTACTGCGAGAGCTGGGGCTCTAGGTGGTCCATGCTGCAGGATGCTGGGGGTGCATTTCAGCGGTTGGCTCTGCAACAACACGGGCTTGCAATGTGGCTACCGGTTTGCCTATGCTTTCTACTCTTTAAAGCCTTAATTCAGAGACTTCAGCTCAGCTGGGAAGCCCAGCAATGAAAACACAACTCAGCTGGAGCCATAAGAAAGCTGCACCCATGTGGAGGACAAAAGCCAGAAGTCCTCATGGTCTTTGCTTTGAATCTCTCTTAACAGTCTCAGGTTGACACAAAATGCAAGCCGGGATGCACCCCAGCTAAGGGTCAGAATAGAAACTCACAATTAGTCTCCCCCTCTATTCAACATTTCCACAGTTCATCTCAGCAACTTCTCTTGGAATGGTAAATTAGCAAACAAGAGCTGGCAAATAAACAGAGCCTCCAGTTCCTACTTCTCTGTTTCCCACAGCGGCACGCATCGCTCCCATGCAATTAATTCCGCCGCACGCCTGTTTTACCATTCTGTTGGGCAGAATCAATCAGTAATGGGCTGCGATCTGCATGCGGGAAGCCGAACAGCATGCAAATGGAGATCAAAACATTGACAGTGGCATTCAGAAGCCCAGAGCTGCTTCTGTGCTTCAGTTCTCCAGCACAGCCATCTGTTGGCTATGGGTGAGAGGAGCTCAGGGCTCTGGGGTGGGGAAGGCAGCAGAGAGGCGATGCCAGAAGTTACCAGACCCCCTGACATGAAAACTTCCTGCATGGTAATCCACAGATCTGCTTTCTCCAGCACTTCCAGGGGGAACACGCAATACAATCAGGCTCAAATCAAAGCTGAAAGTGTTAACAAGTAGCTTCAAGGCTGTTAAGCCCAAGCTATCCAAAACACTACACCTTCAGTGCTAACGTGACTTCTGATGAGGTCTGGGCCAGTAGATACAAGTGCATCTCTGACATCCTGGCTCCTTTCTGCATCTCAAATTCCTGTCCCAAGGATGCACATCCGAGCAGAGCACTTGGGGAGCACTATTGGGAGCACTTCCTCCTCTGCTTGCTCAGCCAGCTGCTCCCAGAGGCTGGCACTGCACAGGGACTGCAGCCCAGGACTCCTCGCGGTGCCATGCAGGGTGTGGGGCAGCCACTGGTAAGCAGCAGCAGGATCACAGAGGCACTGGCACAGGTTGTGCAGAGCGGTGGCTGCCCTGTCCTTGCAGATACCCAAGGTCAGGCTGGATGAGCACCTGATGGAACTGTAGTGTCCCTGTTCATTACGGGGGATTGGACCAGATGGCCTTTAAGGATTCCTTCTGACTCAAACAATTCTGATACCAAGAGCACACGTTCTCCAGGAGCAGAGCACAGACCTGTGCCCTCTGGCTCTTTGCATGACCCAACACAGAGCAGCGATTTCACCTACACAAAGAGCAATACGGCTCAAGACAGGAGAGCTATGGGAAGTGTTCAAAACAAAAATCATTTTGGATGCACGCATGTGTAGAAACCTTAAGCTTGAACACACTTCTGCTAACGCTGTAATTTTCAGAAAGATTACAGTGGGGAAAGACGTCAAATACACCCACTCTATTTATAGAGCTAAATGCAATTTGGCCAGAAAGCTCGTTCCAGCAGCACAGACAGATGCCTGAACACAACCAGCCCCCTCGGCAGTGCCAGGCACAGCCTTCCTCTGCCTCCCTGAAGCACAGAACCCAGCAAGCGGCGTCCCGCTGCAACAGCTTCACCCTGAGCCGTGACACCTACAGCCCCCTGGCACGGACAAAAGACCTCAGACATGAGATGAATGGGAACAGACACCAGCAGCAAGATAAAACGATACCATCCGCTTTAGGAAACGAGCACCATTTTCTAACAGAGGCTTGCTATGGGCAGAGGGGGTTTTGAAAGCAGAAGCCCTGGTGCAGAGCAGAGGCTGCAGGAGCTCAGCCCACCCACTCCGCACCATTCCAAAGTTAAACTTCAAAGCCAAAAGCAATGTGAGACTCACTCACTTGCCAGGCACAGGAGAAGCACTCTTTGCAGCGCTCGCGGTGTTTATACTGCAAGCAAACAAGTAAAGTTCATGTGCAATTAAAGTCTGGTATCTGGGAATTTCCTTCAGATCTGAACCATTTGAAGATTCACCTCCTATTTTCAACTGACTTCGAAGACCCTCCTATCAGATCACGCCAACACAAAGCTCTGCTGCACTTCATTCTCCCCTCCTTTTCTTTTCTGAGGGAGTAACATAAGGGGTTAGAAAGTTGTATCCTCACTTTAAAAGCGATTCAGAATCGAAATGAGTTTAACTTCTGCCAAATGGAAGACAAAAATAAAATCCACCTAAGCTGACACCATCTGTTCCTTTCACTTTTTTCCACAAGCATTGGGAGGCAGTGCCGGCTTGTAGTTAACGAGATGGAGACCTAAATTGCTTCCTGTAACCTCAAAAATCACTCTGATCTCTTAGTTAATCTTGGCTAAAAAAATACATAAATTATTAGCAGTGAAAACAAGTCCTTACTTCAGCAGCATATCCAGAGATCACAGCAAACCCCTGTGCTTCTCCTGGCAGTGGCACAGCACGTGTCAGCACAGGTCGGTGCATCCTCAGCAATGCCGCAGCGCCAGCACCTGCAGCCCGGGCTGTGGGACAGGGGGATGGCTGCACAGCACCAATGCCAAGCCCGTATGGCTCTGGGGAAAGCCCGAAAAGCACATACTTGTGCTCTCTAAGGATTCCCTGCCAGCACTGAAGGCAAACAGGACAATGCTCAGATAAAGAGCAACGCAAGCCTCCTGCAAAGACACCACCACAACCACCAGGTCAGAGATGACTGAGATATCAGGATGAGAAAAACAATACCAGCACAACAAGAGCCAGCTGCCATGCTCCCACCGAGGCAGAAGCAGCTCCCCTACGGCTTTGATGAGCAGCAAAAGATGAATCTATTCAGTGATTCTGCAATAGGTAATGAAGGAGCCACAGACAGTTGAGCATCAAACACGGGGCTTCACCAAAGAGCAACAGGAAGGCTCCAGTCCTGCTCCTATTGTGTCCAGGTGCACGAGGGAGGAAGAGAAGCTGAAGTCCTTGTGGTTGGAGGTTGCCTCACCTCCATCTGAACGTCCACCCAGCAGGTGAGCTCGCAGCATGAAGCATCTGTGCCCATACCCGGCGTTGCTCCGGGAAGTGTGCAGCATCAGTTCCTTTCCTTTTCTGTTGCACAGAGCTGGGCAGCAGCCCTGGGCAGGCAGCCCCATCCCATGGCACAGACCTTCTGTGGGTGCGTTGGGTCCCACCAGCACAGCACTCAGAGGACCCTCCTCACTCCGGCACAAAGCAGAGGGAACAGCTCAGCCACTGACAGTCTGTGCCCACCTTTCTCGAGAGAGTTATGCTGGTAATTTTAATCTGATTAAATATGGTTAATCGTATTACTAACCTAACTCTTTTCACATGTTGGAAGACATTTCAAGAGAAATTTCCATAGGTGGCCCTGCGATCTGTGAGCTTTCTGGCCTGACAGCCACCCAAGCCCAGCCTCAGCCCTGCAGATCCCAGCTCTGCCAGACATCCCTGCCTCCAAAATGACCCATTACCACTTGCACGACTCCGTGCTGTTCGCATTGCTGGAAGCACCCATTCCTCACAGAACACAGGACAGTACTCCGACCTTCTCCTGACCCACAGCAACAACTCCAGCCCCAGCTGGCTGCCCACCTCACACTCGCACACCTCCCATTAACGCAGCACTCACTGATTCCTGTATTTCATACACAAAGCACACGGCCGCCTCCATTCAAACGGCGACTCCCGAACCGAACGCACCGCGATCAACGCCGTGCCGGGCATCACCGAGCGCAGAAAGTTCCGACGGGAAGAGCTCCAATGGCATCGGCACGGCACAACACTGCGGGGCTGGGAGAAGGAGAGGGCACGGCCCCGAGCGGAGCGCACGGCCTTCCCGTACCGGAGGTGCCCGTGCCGGAGCCGCCGCCTGCCGCCTGCCGCCGGTACCGGAGAAGCACGGCGCGGGATTTGGGGCGGACGGATTTGGAGCTCCCTCAGCCCGCATTTAGCCGGCTGAAAGTCAGCAAAACGGGTCTAACGGCGGAGCACGGGACGGCGGTACCAGGAGCGGCGCCGGACACTTCAGCTCTCCAGCCGCCGCCGCATCTGCCGAGCCCTGGTCACCCGCGCCCCTTCGAGTCCTTCCAGCCGCTACGATGCCGGCTTCGGCCCTCCGAGCTGCGCGGCCCCGCGGGGCTGGGAAGCTCCCGGCACCCCGCGCTCGGGCGGAGCTCCCGGCCCAGGACCCGACCCGGCCCCACTCCCACCTTTCCCTCCGGGGCCGCCCCGCTACCGCCCCCCTCCGCGGAAGTCCGCTGCCGGAGCCCCCCCCCCCTTCTCCCACCGCACCGGGACTACGGTTGGGCGCCGGGCTCGGCCCGGGGTGGGCTTCATCGCCCGGCGGACGGCCCCGTGCGGCCCCACCGCACTCCGGTCCCCGCGGGGCCGCGCCCATCCCCCACGCGGAGACAAAGCGCTGCCCTCGGGCCGCACCTGCCGCCGCCCGCCGCCCCCGGCACCGCGTCGTCAGCGCCGCCCCCGGCCCAGACACGGCCGTACCGCTGACGCGCCCCCGCCGCGACCCCCGCCGGCCGCGCCGCCCCTCACCTGCCGCTCCGCTCCGCGCCGCTCCCCGCCGAGCCGCGCCGCCCGCACCGAGCCGCGCAGCGCCGGCCCCGCCCCCACCCAATCGCAGCCCGCCGCCCGCCGAGGCCGCGCCCCTCTCCCGTCCCGCGGGGTCCGAGCGGAGGCCGGGACCCCCCCGCCGGCAGCGCCGAGCCCTCGGGCGGCCCCGAGCCGCCATTGGCTGCCGACGGGAGGGGGCCGGGCCGGCCCGGGAGCCGGTGGAGACGAGCGAGGAGCGGGGCGGAGGGGCCGCGGGTCGTCCCGAGCGAGGGGCGCGCGGTGGAGCCGCCGTCGGCCGCGTCACCTTTGTGCCGGTCCTCGCGGCACGGAGCCGCGCGGCACCGCACGCAGCGCTGCCCGGAGGAGCCGGCCCGCAGCAGCGGCAGGTGGCCGGGGTGCCGCACGGCCCCGCGCGGTATTTGGGAAGCGCTGCGCAGGGAGCCGGGATCGTAACAAAAGCGCCGTTATCTGCAGCCCCAGAGCCGGTGGGGATGGCGGTGCAGAAACGAAACGTGGCACGCTTCGACCGCGGCCCCACGCGTCGCCCCGCAGGGCCGGCCGGGCGGCACAAAGCCCTCCGTCGGTAACGGCTCCGCACGGCCTCGCCGTTAATGCGCCCATTTTTCTAGCTTACACTGCGACCTCTGTGCTCCCAGACGCGCCGGCCGTGCCGCGCTGCCTGCCCTCGTCCCCACACAACGGCTGGCTGTGACACGCTGCGCTGCAGGTGGACCGAGAGCGGTGACAAAGGCCGACGGCCACGCGTCTGCTGCAGCCACGGGCAGATGTGCGGAAAGGCCACACAAAGGACGGGCCGTGCCGGCAGCAGCCAGCCCTGAGCGCGGCACGGGGGACGCGGACATGGGTGGGAGCCGCAGCAAGCTCACGGGAGAAGGAAACGGGCACGGAACGAGCCGTGTGCCCAGCGCTCCGTGTCCCCAGAGCTCCCGCTTCTCAGCTGGGGGAGAAACTACGGAGCTGCTGAAGGCACAAAGCTGTTTTCTGAAGGGCCGGGGCCGGCTTCCCTCCCACGTGCATTGCTGACATTTCAGAGGATCGCTGTTGGTACAGTCCCACGTCCCGAAGCGTCACTGAACATCCACTCTCTTTGTTATGCTGTGTCGCCCATCTCCGGCTCCCATCCAACAAACTGCTGCTTTCTGAAGGAGAAATGATGTCCGTGAGCGCGGTCCCACAGAGGAAGGACTGGTTGTAGGGAGGCCCGGCTGCTCATCCTGGGGACACAGCATTACTGCTGCTCGCCCAGGCCGAGGAATCCATCCTACTGCCACCCTCCCAGCTCTGCATCGCTGTTGGGGTTAGGGCTCATTCACCCAACTTATCATCATCTCACAAATCAGTTTCAGCTGCACCCACACTGCTTCCACCAAAATCCAGCTTTGGTGACTAAGAGTGTTAAAAAAAAAAAAAGATTGTTTTTTCCCCTTTGCTCCAACCCATTCCTGACTCAAGACACTAATCCCCTGCCTACCTTTCCTCCAGAGCCAGTCCCGACCTGCAGCCCCTTCAGTCTGCCTAAAAAAAACCCACCCCCTAACGCACGCTCTGGAAAGCTTTATTTAAGAAGCAGCAAATCAACCCAACCCAACCCAACCCATCCCGCAGCCGGGAGAACACGCTGGAAAAGAGCGCGGAGAGCCGTGCTGGAGGGCTGCACCCCTCCGCCCCTCGGGGCGTCCCGCAGCCGCCGTGCGTCCCAGGCGGCGCAGCGGAGCGCGCTCCCTCTGTAGGAAGGAGCTTCGTCGCTCTGCACGGCGATCCTGCTCCCAGAACAGCCACAAAAGCCGGTTGTCGGGCAAGGCACGGCTGAAAACGGCACGGCACAAAGAGCTAACGTAGCACTGATTTGTCCATTCAGCAGCCTCTGATTCCCATTTATTCAGAAGGTTTTTTATATATTCAAATCCATCCAGGATCCTCCCCTCTGGAAGCCCCTGCTCGCTGCTGCTTCTAAGCAGGTTAGCTGAGTGTCTTACGTAACCGTTGTGGTAATCACAAGACCAGCAGCTGTTTAAACCCCTTTTGATTCTCTTCTTGCTCTTCCTCCCCTCCAACCAGAGGACGAAACTGGTTCGGAAATCACGAGTGAGTCCTGTCTATAGCTCCTGGCCATGAACTGCATCTACAGCAGCAATTCAGGGACCGGCAGAACACCGGCCGCAGCTGCCCTGCTCTGCAGCTTTCAGGGTTTCAGTTTGTCAGGACATTCAGAAAGAGCACTACAGTCCTCGTTCCCTGCATCTGGGCACCTCTGCCTTTGCAACAGCGATGCTGAAGGGCCTGCACCCAAACTCAAATCAAATAGTCTTTAATGGGCAGCTTGCTTCAGGCACACTCATAGAAAGGCCACTGTAGACTGCAGCCATTGAAAATTAAAGGTTTATAACAGAAGCGTGCGAAGCAGCCTTAAAAATTAATTCCTTGTATAGGATTTCAAAACTAGCTGGGAAGGCACCACACAAATTTGACTCAGAAAAATAGTGATACTTTTAAGGTCTTACTCGATTCCACGTGTGTACACAATCCTCCCTCCAACTGCACATCTCAGTCCTCTCCTGAAGTAAGCAGAGCTGTTCTCTTGTTCCTCAGCACCACACAGGAGGTGGTATTTGTTTTTAGAAAGTATTCTATGCAAGAAACTGTCTTTGCCAAACATAGTTACAATCAGATCAACAGGAACACCTGCAGCTCCCAACCAGGATGTCAGGATGCCGGAACATCCAAGCCATATAATATAATTATATATATATATATATATATATATAAAATAAACAGACACACTGACTGAGATACCACATATAGTCGCCTTTGTTTTGTATTCACAAGAGATGTTTGATATTCCTTTCCTCTGTGGAAGAAATGGCAAGTTCTCTTCCGAATGCACCTACTGTTAGAAGGCAGCAGTGACCTCATTCCTTGTATTTTCCATAGCCACTAGCTAGGCTGTTTGCTCTGCAGTTAAGAATGGCTGCTCATGGAGCAGCAAGAACTCAAAATAGCTTGGCAGGAGCCAACTTCAGACAACTGCCATTTATTTTTCTATAGTAATTGTCCACTCGCAGGCTTCCTGTTGCTGTTACTTGTTCCCTCTTCTGTGTCTTGGTTAACAACGGAAATAACATGAAACTGCACTGCCTTTCTCTGACTTACAGACACACAGGCCAGCCCTTGGCCTCATTAGCACCTGCAAAAAGGACTGCAATCACCATCTCAGCTGCCGAACACCTGGGAAACGGCTGGCTGAGCCATCCTACCCAGAGAGGACTTTGCTCACAGAGTGCAAGAATTCAGTCTTGAAGGGCTTAGCAGGCAGAATTCTCTTGCACAAGGAAAGCTGCAGCTGAGAGACCCCATTCCCAAAAGCAAAACTCAACCACCAATGTAAACTGTTAATAATCCACAGGTATGCAACGAGCACTGCTGTTTGGTTTGTGTTTTTTTTTGTTTTGTTTTGTTTTTTTGTTTTTTGCTAGAATAGCCCAGAAGAACACAAGCAACAAACCACTCACCTGGCTGTGCCTGAACTGCCAGGAGAAATGCAGTGAGATGTCACTGTATGCAGTGTAAGTCACTGCCAGTACTACAAACACACCTCACCAGCAGGAGCACTCCGATAAATACTTCAGCATATAGCTGTGCTGCTTTTGTTCAGACTCGTGTATTTACTGCCTGTGTTGCCATGAGGAGAACTAGCACGAAGTAGCTACCAGCTGAGGTGTACAGCCTGTGCTCTGCTGTCGTCCTGGATACCGCCCTCAGCTCCAGGTACAGCTGGCACTGCACAGCCACACCTTCTGCCTCTGGGGTGCACATGTGGCAGAGCACCAAGCTGCTCACCGTTGCCACAACGGAGCGATGATTCACGCGGGGAGCACGCATCTGTCCTCCCAAGCGCTGTTACAAGTCGCTCTTCTCCTCATTGTAATGATTCTGCTGTCACTTTACATAAGAAGATTATCAAGGAAGAGCATGAGCACAGTAAGCAGCTCTAATAACGAATTGTGCCAGCTGTAGGGCACTGCACACACACAACCTACTCCTGAATCCCTGAACTCCCTACAGAAGATGAGATCATTATTTCACCTTGATACGCATCACCTCACGCAGTTCTTCTCAAATTTCAGATACAACCACAACTGCTGTACTATCGCTTCTTCTTTAATTGCACACTTGTCTCTGATTTTCACCGAGCTTCTGCAAGAAGTATAACCTGTAGAAACCTTTGTGAAATGAGTAAATGAAATATTACAGATTTGTAAAGTTGCATTGATCTGTATCTGTACTTCCTGATGCAGCTGCAGAATGGGAATTTTTATCCCAGCTCTCAAGCCCTCGGATCAAACGGCTTCCCAACAAACTCTACACTCCAAATGGAATCAGCAGAAATCCTCCCCAAAGCCACCCTTTGCATATTCCATCTTCTAAGTACTGAATCAGCACAGACCTTTCCTCACATTGTTTATTCAGTCATAATAGCACCCAGTGGTACCAAATGATGTCCCTATCCCAAACGACTTTCAGCCTTGGAGGCTTACAATCAAAACCTCCAGCTCTTTTCCCATGGTTACTAGGAAAGGGTTTCACGTATCACTGTGTACTAAACACAGCTTAGTCATTCTGAAATGCTCACACAAAGGCATTTGAGCGTGAAGTCAGGTTGTCAGTGCTTTGCAAAGGTTTCACAGAAGTGAAGCCTGGAAGAACCTGAGCTCCAAGTTTGGTTTGTTTATCTGCTACCATCACAGGGAGAAAACGATACCAACAAATACCAACAACTGTGTCAGGCCATACACAGACACTCGTGTTTAGCTGTTTAGACAGCATTTTTCCTCAGCCAGCCATTCTACATCCCTTCCAAGAAAAACAGCTGGACCTCACTTACTCCCAGTTGCTGTTTTGGAGTAGTTTGCACAGCACCGTTACCATAAAATACCATCTAAGAAATACTACCGTTGAACAGCATTTCCAGACAGGACATGACTAAAAACAACTCCAAGCTACTGGGGATAAGAGAGTGATTTCCAAAGCTGCTTACTGCAAGCACAAAGCAGCTAGGGAATGATGGGTCAAGGAGCCTGTAGAGAAAGGATGGTTGACTCGTACCTGCAGAATAAACATCACTGCACTTAACACATCTCTGCACCTGCCAGTAATGTGGCTAAAGTTCCAGAAATGCTTTTGGAAAAGTAACCACATAGGATTTAAATATATTTTAAAGGTACCACCTGACTGTACAGACACATGAAGCTGTATGTTATACCACGATAACTTCAGTCCTCCTTGCCTGTATCACTCCTGTGATGTTAGATGGAAAACTATTGCACCTAGATTAAAAAACAAACAAACAAACAGGAAAAAAACAACCAAAAATAAGTAACCCCAACTCAAAAAACATCAGAGAAAATATCTCTACCTGATTGGTAAAATGACTTCTAATGTTTTGTGTAGAGACAAACTGCAAAATTATTAAATCAGGAATGAAATTGTAAAGGATTACACATGAAGGACTTTGATCAACAGATCAGACAGATTGAAAGAATCATTTGAACTGAAAACCACAAATAAAGCTCCAGATGAAGCTCACCGACTGGCATAATACACGAGACTAAACAGTAGAAGAGTCAATCAGCAAATTAAATCAACAGATGAAACAGTGGACTCTCTTTCACTTGAGTTAAAAGCCACACAGCAAGTCAAAGCCTTAGCAGGGAGTTAACACAGAGCCTACAGCAGTAGATGGCCAGCCCTGACAAGTTTCCCAAGCACACAGCAGAAAGCATGAGAAATGCTAACACAGATTTATTTGGAGTTACAGTCTAAGCACAGTGCAAGTTTACTTTTATTAATCTAGTAAATTATGGCAATTCATTAGAGATCAGTTCCCTTTCAGTAAAACATAGAGTACTGGCAGACTAACAGCAAACACAGTACATGTCAGAGCAGTGCTGTAAATAGAATTTCTCTTGATTTGTGATTCCAGTCTCCGCTCTGTATCACACAACTCTAAAATCACATCTCTCACAGCAGCAGCCTGGCCCTTACTCTCCCCTGAGGACCTGGCTGCTACTCTTTCCATAGGTCTAGAATGAACCGCAAGTTTAACACTCTGCACCTCAGCAATGATTTGTGCTACACTTTCCTGCAGACGGGTAAACTGCTGCTGTAAACTCCCAAGACATGAACTGACTTGTTTAGTGTAGTTAAGCTGTTCTTTTAGAGGAATTAAAAGAGAATCTATTTTTATGGAGTCACTCTTGTCTTCTCTTGCCAGTAAAACACCTTCTTTTATTCCCTGCGACGTCCTTGTTTGCAGAATGTTTTTCAAGTCTGCTATGACATCGCTGAGATCCTTCTGCTGCAAGTCATAGGTGGATGCCTGTTCTTTGATGGCTTCTTGCAGGTTTATTGGGCCCTTCTGTGCTTCAAGCACCAAGACTTTCAGTTCCTGCAGCCTTACTCGATTAACATAGGTGGAACCAAGAACACCTATAATGGCTCCCAGTACAGAACCAATAATAGACCAGTTCTTTGTTTTTTCAGCTCTTGTCCTCTCTTTCTCATGGCTCTCCCTTACAGCAGCGGAGAAGAGAGAAAATTTTTCTCGCTCAGATTCTTCTGCATTTAAGTAGGCAGCTCGGTACCTCTTCTCTTCCTGCAAGAAACACAGCACTTTGAGGGAAAAGCTACACCATTTTATAATGTCAGATTATAAAAAAAGAAAAAAGTGCATCCATCAGTTGTTTCAGAAATTGTTTCATAGATTTTTCCTTTAAGATGTATGATTTTCTTTAATAATCCTGCTTAAATTGGTGAGACATCATTTTAAGTCAAAGCTAAGAAATGGATCATTAAGAACGACGTTTGAAGACTGCCTAAAGCATAATCTCTCACATAGTGATGATGGAAAAGTGCTATGAACAGGCAGCTTTTCTCTCCCCACAAAGAAAGCTTTCTCTGGCTCTGCATACTTCTCCAAACACCACCTCCACCCCACTTCTCCATCTCAGTTGTAATTCCCTTCAGACAGGAACTGAAAATAGTTCTGAAAAGGATGTCCTGGAAAGGCTCATCTCATGATCACATACACTTTTCACTCCTTTGACTTCTCTTTCTTCCCCTGTTCAAAGACATATCTTCCTTTTCTGCCCTCCTGACTTTGGCGTGGCAGTTCCTTTTGTAAGCCAGTTTACCTCAGCAAGACAGTGGAAACTTTCTGGCTATTTTCCTGCAGTAAATTTTTTAGCAAAGGAAGAACTGTTTTTGATAGTGAACCTGTCTGCCAATTGACTGCATTCCCCAAACTATCTCAGTTTTTTGAGCATGTATTTCTTTTGTAAAGCAGCAGTACCACCATACAGGGATGACTTCAGTTCTATCTTTCTCCACAGTGATGCAGAGCTCTGTTCTTGAAATCTCATCTACACAGACCTGATCTGTTGTTTGGACAGCTCTTTTTAGTTCTTTGCTGCTGCTCTGCTTATTGATTCAGAAATCCATTTAAGCTCAGGCACAGCTAATAACTACTTGCCCAAGCTTTGCCACAGATGTACCAGTTTCCAGGCCTGTTTCCTGCAGTTTCACTCAGATTTCTGGCTTGAATTTAGCTGCTATCATGCCTTTATCTCTGACTGATGGACTGTGGACGACTGTGCTCCAACTGCCAGCCCTGCTTGGCTCCTTCTGATGAGGTGCAGGAGGACTGCACGCTGTTGGTGCAGGACACTGCCCCTGCCTGTGCTGTGATCCCCCTCTTCTTCTTGCTTGTTCTCCTTCATGGAGCAGCCTTGCTCTTACTGCTCTCTGACAAAAGCCTTAGTAAACTATGTGGGGGCTGCGGACAGGTGAAAGGGGAGTGGCTTTGATGGCTTAACAACTGGAAACGCACTTCTCTTATGACATGGAAACTAATTGGTTGAATCCCAGCTTTGTTTTTTTTCCCATGCACCTGTCACCATTCAAAAAATGTTTTAGGTTTTTCAGCTTTTGTTTCCAAATGCACTACCCTGTTGTAAGATGAACATGATTTCCACATCAGATCAAGTCACCCACATTGCTTCAATTAAAACAAGTATCATAAAAATTAACTCAGATTACTGTACTTACATACTAAAGCACATCTGCAGAACCAGTCACTAGTGACAGAAACAAAGCACATGTTTTCTTCGTGTTTGCCAGCACTCAGATACCAGGAAATTACCTGCAGCAACCTGTGTTCCAGTGTAGCCAGTTCTAAATATTGAGTGTCATCCCGAGAGACCCTGTCCAAGCGGTCCCGAACTTCCTTCAGCTTTATCTGCTGGGCTTCTACATTTTCACGAGCCTGTCGTACTATCCCTCGAGCTATCATAAAGACATTTTCAGCCTGGGAAGAGAGATTATTTGTTTTAGAGACTTAGTAACAGATTTATTAACAGATAGATGTACACTGTTAGTCATGTGATTTCAGGGAGGAAAATAAAAGCAACACAATTCATCACACTATAGGGGATACGCTATGTGTACTGAGCTTACTAGGCTAGGACTCTGTCATAGCATCTGCACAGCCAGTTAAAGCAGAAAAAAAAAACAACATGGTTCTCCTTGGAGGCTCTCTTCAGCCTCACAGCCAGTCTTCCTAATGGCATAATCGTAATTTTCAATTTTTTTTTTTACATTATCTCCACATTTACCTCCGTCACTTTTCCCTGAGCCTCCCGAACTTCATTGAGCCCAACAAACTCTTCGTATTTGTCCCACCAGTTCTTGCCAGTTGCAGATATTTTCTGCAGGGAGTTTTTCCCCACAACAGCCCCAGCTTCTGCCACCCGGTTCAGAACACCCACAGCAGTTTCTATGGCTGATTTGGCTTCGGGCCTCTTCGGTCCAGAGGCACAGTAAGTCCTCACTAAGTGTACATTCATTTTTTGACTCTGCTTTATCAAAGAATGGTGATACTGCAACCCACAGGACACTGACGACACACTTGATTTATACTTCATTGGCCCCATGTCTTGTACTCAATCACCAAAGAAAAGCGCTGCAAGAAAAAGAAAAAAGTTATTAAACTAAGGCTGGTAAATGCCTCTTAAAATTAAACATGCATGCCAAAAATACCAACGCAATTCAAGGATGGGTAAACCATCGCTAATTTTACACCATTACTTACACAGGAAACTTTCCAGTTTTCAGCAAAGGATGGCTGTGCCACAGATCCCTGCTTTTCTGCTGTAATTAAGTACTTCTGCCATGCTTCTTGATTAACTCACTGCATAGTGACTGTGCACAGATACCAGCAGGAGTAGCTGCAGAGTAACGTAATGCTTCGGCACAGATGTGATCGCCATATAAAAGCTTGCTCTGAGCTTTCACATTTGAGTTTGGCATACAATATCACAGGTGCTAACAATCCTGGAAAAGAATAGAAAAAGAAATGAGAAAGAGGCATTAAAAAAGAAGCAGCTTGAAAAAGGAAATAAATGGGCTTTCATCATTCCCTGTGCCTCACACTCCACAGACATCCAAAGCACTGAAGAGTAGAAAGGCAAATATATACTGGACAGAGAGAAGACATAGCAGTGCTAAACTGAACATGGGTTTTTCTGGGAACCTTCCTGCAAAACTGAGCTATGAGGAGCCAAGTGTTCACACAGACATCAGGCAGTGAATGCATCGTTATTGCTGCGTTTAAAATGAGTTTTAAAATCCTTGCTTGCAGAAACAACACTGGCTACTGCTTAACATCAGCGCTGACGTGCAAGGAAAATTTTTATTTTCTGCTTACCACATTCCTCTGAAAATTGCATAAACAGGCAAAATCTCACTGAAGCTTGATGAAGCTTCAATTAATTTTTATAAAGTTGGGTACGGCTAGGCCAGGATTTGACCAGAACAATATTATAAACCCACAGCATATAGGAAACCTCGAAGTACTGCAGTTGTTCTGCTTTGTTTATTTGGCAGTGATTACCTGGGCTAACTATAGCCGGCTGGGGGAACACGTGTGCAAACACAAACGGCTTCCCCAGCGGAAGACATCTGCCATGAGATTTTTTTAACCTGGCTCCTCACCCTGAAGGCCCACTTATATCTGGTGAGGCACACGCAGCACGGAGCAGCAGCAGCCATCAGCTCCGCGACGGCCTCACCACCCGTTTAAAGCCAAAGCGACGCATCGCGCCTAAACTGACGGAACCGCGCCGTTCTCTCGGCAGCGCAACCGCGCCGCGCCCCCGCGACGACGCCCCGAGGACAGCGCTCCGCCAGGACGTTCGCTCCGCGCTACCGCTGGGGCGGACGCGCCCGGCTGCGGGGCCTACCTGGCGGGGCAGCAGCCTCCGGGCAGCCCCTCACACAACGCCCTCCCTCGCGCCTGCCCGCAGGGTCGAGGAGCGGCGCCGGAAGCGGAAGTGGCAGCGGCGGAAGTGCTACGGCGGCCGTGTGGGGTCAGACGGAAGCAGTGCGGAGCGGAGCGGAGCGGTGCTGGCATCATGTCGGGCCGAGAGGGTAAGGCCGGGCCCGGGGGCTGCAGGCGCCGGTTGTGCCGCTTTCTCGCTTCTCACCGCCCCCTCTCTTTGCAGGCGGCAAGAAGAAGCCGCTGAAGCAGCCGAAGAAGCAGACGAAGGACCTGGATGAGGTAGGGCGGTGGGGGGGGCGAGGCGAGCATCTTTCCTCAGAGCGAGCTCCCGCAGCACCTCGGCGTGCGTGGGATGCGGGAACGGGTACGGAAGCCGCGGGCGATCCGCTGGGGAAATACGTTGGAGACGGACCTGAGGCTCCTGCTGCGGATCCCCGGGCGTGAGGGCTCGGAGTGGAGGTGTAAGCTGTTAGTTTTGGGAAACGTAGAGGGTGTGTGAGGCACCGTTGATTGAAAAAGAGAAACGTGAATTGGGTTGGTGAGCAATGTCAAAATCCTGAGTGTCGAGGAAAACTCCTATAATCCCTTTCAGTGGTGTTGCCTATGAAGAGTATATATGTAAGAGACAGCACGTCTGAGCTCTCTTGAATTCCAGAGGATGTTCTAGCAGGGATGTGCAGTGGCTGCTTTGCCTGTGCAGTTTGCCAGCAGTCTTATTGTATTTCTCAGAATTAATACAAATGCATTAAAAAGCAAATAGTAGTGACATGTATGGAAAGATATTTAAGTTATGCTTTTTTAGGTAAAAGCAATCTTTGTTTCTTGTGTCCTAAGTAGTCCAAGATATATTGTGTTTTTGTACTAGATTCACAGTAGCAGTGGAAATTAATGGTTTTAATGCAAACATCATTCAGAGGGCAGAGTGAGATGATACTTTGGAAGGTGATACTTCCTTAATTTCAGAAAAATCAAACACACAAAGTAAAAGTTTGGTCAATCTCTGTGTTGTGGTGCAGCACAAATAAAGCCCCAAACAGTACTCTGTCATTGTTCTGGAAGGTTTTGCTTATTTACTAGTACTGAGCCATCTTGCATCAGTTTAGTCTGTTAGGTTTTGATTGCTGTTGGAACATAATTCCAGTATTTGAAGGGAGCATATAAACAGGAGGGGGAATGGCTGTTTATGAGGGTGGATAGTGATAGGACAAGGGAGAATGGTTTTAAACTGAGACAGGGGAGATTTACGCTAAATATTAGGAGGAAGTTTTTCACAGAGGGTGGTGAAACACTGGAACAGGTTGCCCAAGGAGACTGTGGATGCCCCATCCCTGGAGGCATTCAAGGCCAGGCTGGATGTGGCTCTGGGCAGCCTGGTCTGGTAGTTGGCGACCCTGCACATAGCAGCGGGGTTGAAACTACATGATCATTGTGCTCCTTTTCAACGCATGTCATTCTATGGTTCTGTGACTCTATGATAATGTTTTTTTCTCATTGCTTTCAGTTGTTTTCCAACTTTTCTGGGGCAGGAGATGTTAACACACTGTTGTTCTTTTCTTTAGACAGATCTGGCATTTAAACAAAAGCAGAAGGAGGAGCAAAAGAAACTTGAGGAGATGAAAGCAAAAGCTGCAGGAAAAGGGCCCCTCAGTAAGTGAGGTGCCCATACTGATAGCAAAAATTGAGTGGCTTGCTGGCTTCAAAAGTTTAATGTTTTTGCCTGACAAACATAAAAAGAACTGTACCACTAAGTTATTCAGCACACACCGGGAGGCTGATGGCAGCTGTAGATGATAAGTAACAAATAGAAGATATATTTTTTTAATTATTATTATTTTGACTGTGCAATTTAACATCCAAATTACTGATGCAGTTTGTGTTTTAGGAGGTGTAACTGCATGCCAGGTGTGATAAGCTGTTCTAGTGGGATGGTGCAGAGAGATTTCTGCTCTTATTTTAGCATACCATCCTTTGCTTTCCAGGTGTATTAAGAAACACAGGCTTTGCCACAGTTGTGAAATTTTAACAAATCCACTACTTGGTATCTTAGAGGATGAAATTCAAGAGCAGAAGATTCATGACAGAAGGGGGGAAAAAAACCTCACCAAAAAAACCTGTGACTGGAAATAAGACTGGTTTCAGTGCTCTTGCTTAAGTGAATCTAAAGTATGCTCTGTCAAAGAAGAAATTTTGCAGGCTGCATTGTGATGGTTCACCCAGCCTGCTCTATATTTCAAATGATGGTAGTAGGAAATAGTGTTAATACTGTCTGTCCACTCAACCCTATCATTTACAGAAGTCTTACTAACTTTCACAAGACTACATTTATCCATTTTTACCTTTATTACTGGCTTATCTTACCAGAGATCGAGGTTAGACTTTCAGGTTCTCTAGTTTCATCCCAGAACTGTTTCTGCACCTGGGAGTTATGCTGGCAGTGTAGCTGGCAGATCACCAAAATAGAAGAATAAGATACAATAAAGTCCTCTGACACAGTGGCTGTAATGATAAATTACAAATCTTAGCCAGCAGTTTTGCAACTTCATATGTGAGTTTGTGCTCTTGAGGCAGCATACAATCCAGTCCCACTGACCTGGGGTATTTCTTGTCTGTTTATCTCAAATGGATCTAGCTGCTCTGATTTATCTGCTTACAAAAAATGTGCTGGGTGTGGACTTACAGAATGTCTTTGGCATTACAGACATGCATAAAAATTCCCCGAGCTTTCCTTCTGTCCCAACTATTTTGAACTTTATCAGGCACTTCAGGTATGAGTAGCTTCGCACATCTGGATAGCTGTCCTGCCATTACCACTCTTCCTTTTATTAGGTTGAATTTCAATTATCTGGTTCTTGTCCAATGCTTGCCAGAGCTGACAGAGATTGTAATCATTGTTGGAGAAGCTAGACTATGCCCGAGAGCCTCAGCAAGGCAACGCTGTTAGAATCATTTTATCACGGTGCAAAGTCTGCTGTTAACTATCAGCCCTTACTGTCATTTTCTGCTTTCCACAGGTCAGCTGTGACACGTGCTGTAAAACAAAACCAAACAGCATTTACAAAAAGTGCTGCACTCAATGCCACGTTAATATGTTGTGTTCTTTCACATTGCTTTACTGTCGTCAGAAATAGGGACTGCAAAGAACAGATGCTCTGGTAATTCCAGTGCCTGCTTCACTGGGGCTTCAGCCCCAAATGGGGCTCTGGTTGTTGTAGAAATACTGATGCTTTTATTCCTTCAGCCTTAAATGTGATTTGACCAGACTGTTGTATAAGAAGTAATCGATGGAGGAGCAAAGCACTGCTGAAGTACTTTGTGCTCTTGTACATTTGGGGGTGCGTTTAGTTCCAAGTGGGACTTTGGTTTTCAACATGAAGTTAAAGCACGTAAATCCCAGAGTACCACGTGCAGAAGCAGTTCACCAGTGGGAGTGTGAGTTGTACGGGCAGCCTGGTGGGGCTTTCAAAGCTGTCACAGCTGTGTAAGCTGTGATGTCTGAGTGGTGGTGGTTTGGTTTCTTTTGGCAGCGAGCGGCGGGATAAAGAAGTCTGGCAAAAAGTAGTTCTGAGCTGCAGGATAAGACGCCTTCAACTTCCTCGATGGATCTGCAGCCTTCAGAAGACGAAGAGAACTCGTAGCACTTGGGAAGCATTGTACATTTTGTTTAGTCAGAATAAAACTTTTTTGTTAAGAGGTGATATTTTCTCTCTTTACTGTAGCTTTTGTTTTAAAAAATGTTAATCTGGCTGCTCAGGTTTAGTTGCAGCTGTCCAAGATGGGGTTATACCGACGTACAGGCACTGGCAGTTACCAGAACAAAACCTCGCTTTATGCCGCCCGTGTCTGCCGGTCCCTACGCGCCCCTCAGCAGCGCTGCGCTCTCGGAGGAGCCGCGCGCCTTGGCGGTGCAATGGCGCCGCTGTGCGGTCACACCCTCGCTCGTCGCTATCCTGCGCATGCGCGGTGCCCTCCTGCCGGCCGCCGCGCGTGAGGATGTGCGTCGGTTACGTCCGCGCGGCGCTCCTCTCCAGCTGCAGAAGGGTGGCTGGCGCATGCGCAACGCTCCTGACGCCTTAAGGGGCTGCTGCCTGCACCACTGCGGGCTGAGCGTGAGCGCCGCGCTGCGCATGCGCTGGCTGGTAGCAGGTTTTTCCCGCCCGGTCTGCTCCCGCCTTGCCCTGAGGTGACCGTTGGGCCGTGAGCTGGGCGCTGCGCGGTACTTCCTCACAGAGCAGCGCCCACCTCACCACGGCAGCAAAACGCTGATGGCTGGGCAATGAAAATCCATCCCGTGCATCTGAGAAGCACAGATGAACTATCCTGCAAATTCAAAGCAATAGGGGAGGCTGAGCAAGCACATAGCTGCTAGCCAGATAGCAAGCTTGCTTCAGATTTTGTTTGAAGGTCCTCAAAATTTCCTGCAACACATGAAGAAAATATGGCTGCAAACTCCCAGTGCAATCATGAGAAAGCATTTCATATTTGCATAGTTCGCATCTGTTTTGAGACTTCTTCAACACTGCCGGAGATGTCTGTTATCTACTTAGATGGGATTTAGTTCAGACCGCCCCCAGCCGAAACCAGAGCAAGGCTGTAAATGTCACAGTAACCTCACACAGCATCACAAGAGGATCCAGGCTGCCGTCAATGTGTACCACATTCAAAGCTCCAAAAGCACATTTGCTCCTGCACTAAGATATGGACAAGCTAGTCCAAACTCAACACCAACAGCATTGTTTTCACCATTTCCATTATTATTGCCATTCCTCAGTCAAGTACAAGTGAAAATGACTCTTCTAGAAAATGAATGCTTCCTTGAAGCTTCGCATTTGCTGTACAAGAACAGTGGAAGTGAAGCTGTGTGCTAATGAAGGAAACGACCTTCCCTGGGCTGTTTAGTTTCTGTGCTGACAGCTTTCTCTCTCTCTGATAGGTAAGCCTTTTTATTTTAGCTGTACCTAAAAGGGACACATGAAAACCAAAAACATGCTGGAAATCATGAGTTCTGAGTGTGAAGGCTGGCACAATTAACACCAAACAATTGAAAATGGGTTAGTAAACTCCTCTGAAAGTGAGGAAGAGCTTTGGGAAACAACTCATATATTAGCAGGCTAGTTCATGTGAGGCTACATCATTTATTTTACCTGTTTATTTTGAACAAAGTAATGTTTGCTCTTGCTGATAAGCAAAACCTGAGGTGCACACAAAAGGCACACAAACAATGCAGAAAAGGAGGTGAAGTTGTGGGTACGAGTGTTTGAGAGAGAAGCAGTAAGACTGAGGCAAGACTGAGGAAGATGCTTACCAGGGGGAGTCACAATTGTACAGACAGCATAAACCTCTGAAATATGCTAAATGACTCTGAGCAGAGCTAGGTGAAAAGAGGAATTCTTTTTTATGCAGGGTAGCTGGTTAGGTAGGTTATTTACATCAGTCATAGGTTGAAGTATGGTAGCCGATCTGTGCAAACTGCCCAAGTGCACGCTTGCTTTCCTTCACCATCAAAGTAGGTATCCTGGGGGGATGGTTAAAATGAGCAGGAAAAGGGAATGGGAGACATCATCAAGATTGGGAAGAGGAATGTGGCCTTGGTAGTGTATCAAGTAAGCAGTTGTTTGACCCAAGAATTATTAAATGAAATGAATTAGGTTGCTGATCAGGGTAAAGTTACCAAGGTGGTCCAGAGTGAAATAAAGAATGAACAGAAACACACACTCCAGAGCATGAGAGAATGCACACAAGTGTTTCACCCAGAAACCAAGGCAAGAGGGAAGGAGACCAAATGGCAAAGTGACAGACTGCTGCTGTGTGAGAGCTGTTCTCAGCAGGCTTTAGTTTAACGTAGACATTGAATTGCCTTTCTGGCCAAGAGTCCTCCTGTGTTTAATATCAGGCTATGGAAATAAAGCTGACGAAGGAGCACTCTGATTGTATGTTTCTACATAATGCTACATTATGAATGACATTCGTTCCTTAGCACAGCTGCAGCTCAGTGTTAACTAATGCAAAGACTGTATAGCTCTTAAATCACACACGTACATAAAATTACGCCCAGTCTGAAGGGCAGAGAGAAAACAAAGCCCAGAAGGCAGTAGGAAATGAATACCAATGATTAAAATAATACCAGAATAGATGGAAATATTGTTTATATGGCAGTCTACAAAAGGATGTGATTGCTATAATGAACTCCAGTCATGCTCTAATGATTTAAGATGTTTTGCTCACTCTTTGGAGTTAGTTCAGTTCTAAGAACATCACACCCTACTCTGAGTCATACTCACTTAACTGATTTATGTGAGGTCTTCAACATGAAACTTCTCTAACATCCCTAAAATGCTTCACTTCTATTCAAATGAGGTTAATTCTGACAAGCAACCCCACAATTGTGTGCACATCTAACAGAACTGCACAGACAATGACTTAAAAGCAAACTTCCACTTTGTTTCTACTGTTGTCTTAATCAATGCACAAAAAAATTTAAGCCCATTTTCTGCTTGAAATTGTATTATGAGAACTTAGCTTTACAGAAAAAAGCTCCTAAAGCACAGGGCAACTATTTTAAACTTAGAATTAAATGTGAGGTGACACAGCATTTGAAAAATCGCTCCTGGGATCAGAATCATCAGACACTACTTCAGCATTACTACAAAACGCCTAGCAGTAAATACATACATACTGGCAGGATTTCTCAGAGCAAATGTGTAAGGTTAGAGCATGGATATTGACAACCTGAGACTGTACCAAACTAAAGAGGAAAGAAAACAGTTGGTTCTGTTAGATTTGGCAAAAATACAGATTTATAACTTCTTCCTTTTAGTCATTAGTATACAGTCATTTATTTTCAGGTTCTTTATTCATTCTGAAGCGTTTCAAGGAAAGGGAGAGGTATAAACTCTAATGCTATGCTGTCCAGCTAGTTCAGGACAGCGGCAGCAGGCACTACTGCTATGCTTTTTGCACCTTTCAGGTTGATGCTGGCATTGCGTTACTCTCTCCTTAAACTCTAGGTCTGTTCAGAGAAACAGAAGCCCCACCTTATCATAAAGCTCCAATTCCATAGCCATCTGATAACAATACAAGACTGTAGAATTCCGTGCCTATAAACTGCTACCAATGGTGCTTGTGTGGGATGGTATTCCTCATATCAGCAATAGTAGAAAAAGGAGAAATAAAAGTATTTAATAGCTGAGGTTAAAACATAGTTGACGGACAGTGACTGTGTTCTGCTCAGGTCAGAACAGTCTGAGGTCCCACAGGAGCACCCGAGAGCAGCATGCTCTGTGTCTTTGCCCATTCACTGTTTGACTCCACTTCAACATCACTGCCCTTTAACTTTACAGAAAATACACAACTGCCTGTTTTAACCAACTTCTCGTTTTTCTTTTTGTGAGCTTTTAAAATACAAATGGGAGGTACCTAAGTTGCCTTCACAATTCCAAATGTTCCAAATGGTTACTAAATACAACTGTCATTTACTGAGACTCTGCAATAAGTTTATTTGGTGTGGGTTAGCCTGCTTTATGTATCACCACAATACACAGATTTCAGAAAAAAGTATTAAATAAAGCCTTAAATATAATAGAATGATGCAGGAATGTACTTGAACAATGAAGAGAGCATTTTCTAAACCAGTAGGACAGTAATTTCAGGTGTCAAGGCTTCTAATTCAGTGGAGCATTTATTCTTAGTCTTACCATCATTTATCATTTTCTGTAATGCCCTCCTCCAACTCTAACCTGCTTCACAGAATTAGAAGTTAGATACAGACTTCAGGAACTCAGAAGGCATTATGACGATAGAGTACTCCCCACACCTGCTCGCTAGCTAATATTCTGCACTCTGTCCCTGAAGTCAGGTGATAAAGTGGGTAACATTTCTTAAAACCTTTTTGTATTTAGCAACAGAAGGTCTGCAATTTCAATACTGTTTCTATAGATATTACTGAACCTGTAGTACCTCCAAAGCAGAAGCTATACCCAAAAGTACAGGCATAAGTGATAAAGAACGCGTACTAAACTAATTAAGCAGTGACAAAAAAGTACATAAGTTTAATGAAGAGGAGAAAAAAAGAACAGACAAGGTAGAAGTACAGTTGTGATGTAAGGTAGCTTAGTTCACCAGGAAATTTTCATCTACTTACAGGACCTTATTTTTCCCAGCCATAGGAAAATAACATTCTTGCTCAGAAGATAATTCTACTCCAGATCTTTAAATCACAATTCTTGTTTATTGTTTTACTCAGTTCAAGTCACTTGTCTATAATAAGACAGCATATCATCTAAACTTTGGTAAAGCGGTTCCTGATTTTGCTTGTCACCATTGTATGTCTGCCCTGTAGGAGATGCATCCTGAGCACTGCAGTCACAGGCCTGCACTGGTTGTGCTGCATCCTGAGCACTGCAGTCACAGGCCTGCACTGGTTGTGCTGCATCCTGAGCACTGCAGTCACAGGCCTGCACTGGTTGTGCTGCATCCTGAGCACTGCAGTCACAGGCCTGCACTGGTTGTGCTGCATCCTGAGCACTGCAGTCACAGGCCTGCACTGGTTGTGCTGCATTCTGAGCACTGCAGTCACAGGCCTGCACTGGTGGTGGCACATCCTGGGTTCCGTAGCCATACGCGTGCATTGAAAATGGCACATTTGGAGTGCCGTAGCCATAATGTTGCATTGGTGGCATCATGTGCGGAGCACCATAGCCATAAGGCTGCATTGGTGGCATCATGTGCGGAGCACCATAGCCATAAGGCTGCATTGGTGGCAGCACATGATGAGCACCGTAGCCATAAGCTGGCATTGATGGCAGCATGTTCTGAGCATCACAGATGTAAGGGTGTGTTGATGGCAGCCCATCCTGCTCATCACTGCTGTCAGACTCCGCTGATGTTGATCCATCTTCAGCATCACTGCCAGAGGCCTCTGCTGGTGCTGGCCCACCTTGAACGCTGTTGCTGTATGCTTGCACAGATGGCGGCACAACTTCAGCTCTGTGGGTACTGCCCTGCACTGATAACTTCTTCTGGTCCTCTGATATTTCTGGTTCTGTTTTTCCAGGAGAGGTTTCAGGACTGTTCAAATCCTGGCTGCTGTAACTATCATCTTTCTTTTGTCCCATAAAGTAATCGGAAGGTGGTGCAAATTCAGGATCTCGCTCATCTCTGAGTTCTTCCTGCTTCTTCGACCATTGTCCAAACATCAACTCTGTTAGGAAGAGGGAAAACAGTAGCTTAAATATTGATTTCAGTGAGAAGAGAGGAAACAGAGAAACAAAAGATGCAGTTCTTAAAGCCACCTGAAGTTACTTTCAGCCAGTAACATCACTGGCTAACATGATTTCCGTAAGAACAGAATTCTTAAATTTTAATACAGTAAGACTACATATTTGTCCAGTGTAGGAAAACAGAGCAGAACAACAATTGCTAAAAAAAAAATATAAAAAATATGAAATAGTAAGGAGAAAAGTATCAAGAGAGCGAGGAACTTTGTTCACCCTTTCTTTCCTTACCTTTGCCTTTATCCCACTCACGGACATAAGGCACGCCAGGCTTCGTATCTCTTCTCTCCTGGATGACAACCTCTACCTTTCTGCTTGGTCTTGGAACTTCAGGTTCAGCTTGTACTGGACTGGTGGTGTCTTTCACCTCTACTTCGCAGAAGGAGAGAACATTTTTTATTACTGATAGGATACAATCTCCTAAATGAATTTCATAGGCTGAATAGGAAACAATGCTATATAGATACAAGTTAGATATAGTGTATAAAGAGCTTACAGTAGCTATCTAATTTCATTCTAACAATGAAATGAACCCTAGCAGTGAGGCGTTTATTTTTTAATTCATTCATGTTAGTTCAGAGAATTTAATGGGTAAGCCAGATAGTGAGGCAGCATACTTCATGAGTTTTCTAGTTGTATCAAGAGACTACTGAAAAAAATCAATTGCCTAATAGCCCAAAAAGCAATGTGCTGAGTATTATACTGACACTAGAAAATTGTTGAAAAGAAGAACATGAGCACATATCTCCACTTCAGCAATCCTAGAGAGGAACACTTTCATTCTTTTTCTTCTGAACAACAGTAAGTTGCAGCAGCACATTACTGCTCATCATTCCCAGAACGCTTCACAGTTAATGGCTTGGCTAGACTTCTGACAAGTTAAATATTAGCTATGATGGAAGACAGGACAAGTGACTAGTAGGGTCGTAAGGGAGACAAGGCAGAGATGGGATTAGAACTCAAATTCATCATTTCAAATCCTGAAAGATGGATGTATGCTCTGCTTACAGACAGGACTGAAACTCTGAGTCAATATATGATATTGAAATCAACTTGCTAATATTATTCTCACTTATCTTAAAAGCCAACCAGTACAATTTCAGCAACTCTGCCATGCTTCATTAACCTGCACAACTCCTGCTGTCAGGCATGAATTCAAAAAGTATCAGTCCATGCATGACATCCCACACTTCTTCCTGCATTATGAAGCTATTTCTGGCACAAATTTTGTATCTTCACTGTATGGGAACTGTTGATCACAGCCTGAACCTCTGATTGACCACCTAGGCAAGCAATGAGTCAGCTGCAGGAGCCAAGGTGAAATCACCTGAAGGTGAAATCACTTGTGCTACCGGAAGGGGTGGAGCCTGGCCCCACCTCTCCTAGATCCTATTCAAGGGCTGACTGCCACTGAGGAAGGATCTCTTTCTGGAGATTGTTCCTTGTGGAGTTTACTGCAAGCCTATGGCACCAGTGAGCATTTCCATTTATTTTATCTTTCCACTGTGATACTCTTACTAAGCCTCACCTCTGTATACCTATTGATTGTACAATTGCATACCCATTGATTGTACATTCACATAATTACATGAACTCTCATATTCTAACTTATATTGTGTATACAGGGTACATAATATCTATATCTTAAACCTCCAAGCCTGCATTGGTTGTATGCCCACCCATTGGTCAGGTACAAGATAGAACAGCAACTGTTGATCTTATAAAAATATCTATTCATACCTCCATTCTCCAGTTTTTCTGCCTCTTCTTCTAATCCTTCTTCCCTTAACTTCTTCACCTTCCTTGCTCGAAGTTTAGACAGCCTTGATTCTAGAGCTGCCTTCCTTTTTTCTTTTAACTGTTCACGTTTAGTTCTTTGATCCAGTGTCTTAACAGTAAAGAAAAACATGAATTAACATTCCTGTGTTACCATAATCAACTACATATCTTCCTTTGCTGAAGAACTGAAAGCAATGTTATCAGGTACCACGTTTCAACAGGGAAAAGGAGACAATTTTGAGTCAAATGCAGACATCACTGAGCATAAGAAAGAAAAAAAAAAAAAAACAAACAACCAAGTCAGGATGCTCCCATACCTGCTCTCTTAGCATATCCAGTGTCGCCCGTTGTTTATGCCTAAGATCCTGGTCACGAGAAAAGGCAAAGTAACCAACACCAAGCTGTCTGGCCTCTGAGAAGAAAAGTCAATAAAGTTATCCTCAGTTTACTGACAGTATATAGGCACTGAATTACAACATACACCTCTATTTTTTTTTAAATGTGTAAAATAGGCTTAGATGATGTAGGAAGTGAAGCCTCCTGAAGGAGAGAAAAAAAAACAACATAATTTACTGAAAAACAGATCTAGAAGAATGTCCCAGTAGTTGAATAGTTAATACAAATGTGTTTTAACATATATGTGAAGTTTGCCATGTGGGCAACAAGAAGTACCTTTCCCTTGCTTTCTCTAAAGTTAATCTGTGTGAAGCTAAGTGACACAAAGCATGAAGCATACCATTTTCTCGAATGTCCTCATAATGAATGGGCCCCATGGGTTTTCGAAGGGCTTCTTCTTCTTCTTTTTCCCACTGCTGCCTCTGAAGTTCTCTTTTCATATCTTCAGATAACAGTGTGTTCCCATCAGGGTCCAGTCTAATTAAAAAAAGCACGAAGAAAAATGGGGAGAATTAAGGAGAACAAAGTTATTGGTTCCACGGTAACAAACAGTGAAATTCAGTTATGATTGGGTCTGACCCACTCCTGCAGTTTTTATAGAATAGATCACAGTAGGCACCACTTAGAGATAAAACAAGGATGAGGATGGCAAGGTACTAGTAGAACATGTTATTAAAACACTTGAAGTTCTGTCCTTTCTCAGAGGCCTTATCAAATCCTAATCAAACACAGAATGGCTGATGAAATGTTAAACGTTCACTCTTACTGTCATCTGTTTGGATGTTAGCAACCACATATAGAAGTAGCTCAGATTTGATGTAGGAAGATGAAAGCCATTTGAAATAGCACAAAGCCAATCATTTACCCTAGAAGTCAATTAGTACTCAGCATGGGAAATATTTGTTTTTTCAAGGGAAGCACCAGCATTTCTCTCTTTTTATCTAGCTAAGGAAGCTTTGCCGATAGATGCCCATCCATATCAATCCAGAGACTGCAATTTCAAAACACTCCTATTCTCTTTTTATTTTAAACACTAATAAGTTGCTGGTGTGAAAGTATCTTCACTTCGGCAGCTCTGCTGAGGTACCCTTAGATTACACTCTGAAAACAACTCTGTGCTGCCACAATAATTAGAATAGGAAAAAAAACCCAGTTAAAGTGCTGTTTAACAAAAGCAAAATCAATGGAGATCTAACAAAGTTGGATTTGCTGAAGGACTACAAACAGTTTTCAGGTTTTTTGGAACCAGGAATCACTGCTCTGGCATTTTCTGGAAGCTATAATAAACCATAATTAGCTTACATGGACAAGTTTTAAAAGATGCATCAGGTATCTGAGAGACTGCTGAATGTGTTTATTAGAACTCTTCTCTACGAACTACAACTGCAAGGTTATTAAAAATCTCATTCAGTTTATTAAAAATTTCATTTGTGCTTTTATTTCATGTCCTCCATTCTCTTGCAATTTAAAAACACTACACCAGCCACATCATTCAAATGGTCAGCTGCCAAAGAATACTTGGCATAATTTATAATAGAAACTTGGCCTGAATTTATATTAGAAAACATTGATAAAACTATTTTCATGTACAATTCCTGTGTGGCTACTCTGGCTGTTTCTTAAGGCACAATGCAGAAACCAGCAGAAGCTGGCCTAGGGCAAACCTAGAGAAAGCAGTAGATTAAACAACTCTGGAGTGAGAATAGGCAATACCTTTTCCCTTGAAGTTCCTGATCCATTTTAAGTATACTTGGCAAATCCTTCTTCATACAGCGTCTAGATCGGCCCAAGGAATCAACATAATCAACCCTGTAATGAAAGCCAAGGACATTTCACACAAAACTTCTGCTTGCAGGCTTACAAACAACAGCAGCACTGACATTTTCCAAAAAGCATCTGACACCTCTCAGACTCCCTGTACATGTTAATTGAAAGGTAGAAGAAACTGTCAGACTCCCAGGGTCACATTCTGAACATGACAGTTTTACCAGAGACATTTACTCAGTCTCCCTTTGAGCCATCTGTTTGCTCTGATAACAAGGTGGTGTAAAGAGACGTTCAGAAGTTAAAACATCATCTAATTTTCACACTAAATAAAATTAGTTCTAATACTTGCTTCCCATGGTGAAAATAATGGCACAGCATTGACTTCTTACAGATATGAAACTGCTACAATATACTGCAATTATCAATCCAAAGCCCAGTTAGAAGAGCTTGATAGCGTTCATTCAATGTGTGTAACAAAGGCTGACTAAAATGCAAGCAAAGCGTTCTGCTGAAGCACATACCATGCTTCTTAGCAACTCTTCATTGCACCAATTTACAATTGTCACCAAAGCTGGTAAAGAGTTATACTTACTGTTCAATACTGCTAAAAGCTACCTGGCATCATGCTGCTCTATTATCCCAAGTTAGAAAATTAACATTACTGCTGAAAGCATAGGATTGACAACCTAGTTTTCCCAAACCAAACTTTAAGGGATCTGTACTTTTATTAAGTTCATCATTGGATCACTGATGGTTCTCAAATCTCAGTATGACATCAGTAGCACTACATTATCTGCCCTTCCAGCCTAGCAGTTTATTCTGGAAAATTATATTGCAAATCATACTGAGGCCTAAAAGAGCCACAGTGCTCTTTTTCATATTGTTTATTGCTGTTTTAACTGATTTACCACAATTAAAATCTTTGTTCCATAAGCATTCTTCACATGTTGATAAAGAAAACGTTTAGTCAGACCAGTTTTGTAACTTCCATAAACTATGAAAAGAAGAGAGGTTACTGCAACACATCTCACTTGTAATACATTTCCCTCACTGGTATTTCTCAAAATCCTGGAGGTGGATTCTATTGTGGTTTTGCCTTTGTGAGAACACAAAGTACTGTCTCTTACTAAGACATGAAACAGAATGAACCTCCTCTTCTCTATGCGTAGTATTAACCAAAAACAAACCAACAAAAACCCAACAACTGTCACTGCACATGTTCCGTGGAATGGAATTCTTTTCTCATGCAATTGCCAAGCCTCAGCAGCCCACTCAGCAGTACCAACCATTCTTCATCTGGGTCCTCTGGCGGTGGTATTTCCATTTCTGGTTCAATCTCCTCATCATCTGGCTCTTTTTCTAAAGTCTTTCTAGCAGCTTCATTCTGATACAGTTCCTGTACTTCTCGCTGTTTGTCTATGATCTTCTGAGTGAAATCCACTAGGTACAGATCTTCGGTTTCTTCATCTAAGGCAGAAAATCAATTCGTAGAGAAGAACCACAACAGAACTCAACACAAAAATCAATAGATACATCACAGGCACAATCACCTCTGCAGCTGCCAGCAATGCCCCTGACCAAACCATTGGGGAGTACCTACATCTCACCTCGGGTCAAACAAACTTGGAGCTGTAAGCTGGCTCCACAGCAATAACCTCTATTCGTATACAACTTTTATGCTTTTTAAAAGCAATTAATTATTTATGTATGAAATACAGAAAAGGTATCCCTCTCCACACTGAAGTATTCTATGCTCATTAATTATTTCAAAGATCTAGGGTTTGTTACACAACAGTACAAATACTTAGAATCACAGAATCTCTAAGGCTGGAAAGCACCCACAGGATCACCCAGTCCAACCATCCACCGATCACCAATAGCACTCACTAAACTAAATCATCACTTATTTGATGCTTAGCATTTCCTATGTTAGCAGAAAACAGTCACTGGAGTACTTTTTTGAAAAGTGGAAAACGGTGATGATGTCACATGTGGCAAAGTTGGACACTAATAAGGGAAATATTAGATATTAATTGCAAAGACATCTGGATTCTGGTCTAACAACTATTTATTGCAAGAGACTGAATATGTGATAAAAGAAAGGGCCAGATTAGGATTCTTTATCTCTATTATCTGTGTGACACATTGCTGCTCTTCTCTTCATAAATCCCAAGAATTAGAATGCAGGACAGAAAAATAGCAATGAAATGCTAGGACTGCATAATAGAGAATACATTACTTTTTTCTTTAAGATTCTATATTGAAAAAACAGAATACATTCCACCCACTTAATGACTGACTGAATGAAACAAGCTCATGGTGATTTACTAGGACAGACTGTCCTTCAAAAAGTAATTTCATATTTTCTAGTACTTACATGATTTTCTCTTTTTGATAGCAAAATAACCCATGTCAATCACTTTGCATAACAGCTCCAAAAAAAACACTTCTAAGTAAGAAGACAAGTAGTGAATTTATACTGCTGTAAGCCACTAGATAATGATAGACCAATCTTTAGGGTGAATTTTGGAAACACGTTAATATCTCTATCCTTAAATATACTACACTGATTAATAGTAAACACTGTAAAAAAATAATTCAAATTTAAATTAAAAAAAGTAATTAAGTTTATCTTGTATATAAGTGCACACACAACTTATTTTAGGCTAGCTCTGTTCACCTGGGAAATCGCCTTTTGTCATCTTCTCATACAGCTTTGCTTTCTCTTCAAGTTTCTTCCTGAGAAACAAACAAACAAACCTGTAATTTCACCAAACACCATTAACAAACCATTTATGCTTAGGTAAATGAGAAGAGTAATGCTAGGAATGCTTGAAAAATCTTCTAGAAGCAGAGTAATAGCTATTGTTCTTTTTTGTTTTAAATTTTAACTGACATTTCTGAAGAAACACAGATATCCTGTTCCAGAGTTTATACTGAAAAATAAATTGAAATCATAGCTGAAGTTACAGAGTCAGTCTTCAGTGTAACATACTGAAAAGGCAGAGATACAAAGTCACTAGTATTCTACCTCTGCACAACTGTTATGATTGGTCAGATAAATCACAGAATCACAGAATTGTAGGGGTTGGAAGGGACCTCTAGAGATCATCGAGACCAACCCCCCTGCCAAAGCAGGTTCCCTACACCAGGTCACACAGGTAGGCGTCCAGGCAAGACTTGAATATCTCCAGAGAAGGAGACTCCACAACCTCCCTGGGCAGCCTGTTCCAGTGCTCCGTCACCTCACCGTGAAGAAGTTCTTACGCACATTCGTGCGAAACTTCCTATGCTGCAGCTTATGTCCGTTTCCCCTCGTCCTGTCTCCACGTACCACTGAAAAGAGACTGGCCTCACCGCTATGGCCGCCACACCTCAGATATTTATAAACCTGGATCAGGTCCCCTCTCAGTCGTCTTTTCTCAAGGCTAAACAGACCCAGTTCACTTAGCCTTTCTTCATAGGGGAGATGCTCCAGGCCCTTCACCATCTTTGTGGCCCTCCGCTGGACTCTTTCCAAGAGATCCCTGTCTTTTTTGTACTGGGGAGCCCAGAACTGGACACAGTACTCCAGATGAGGCCTTACCAGGGCAGAGTAGAGGGGGAGGATCACCTCCCTCGACCTGCTGGACACGCTCTTCTTAATGCACCCCAGAATGCCATTGGCCTTTTTGGCCACGAGGGCACACTGCTGGCTCATGGCCAACCTGTCGTCCACCAGGACGCCCAGGTCCCTCTCTGCAAAGCTCCTCTCCAGCAGCTCATCCCCCAGCCTGTACTGGTGCATGCAATTATTCCTCCCTAGGTGTAAGACCTTACACTTGCTTTTGTTGAACCTCATCTGGTTTCTTACTGCCCAGCTCTTACTGCCGGTCCAGGTCTCGCTGAATGGCAGCACAGCCTTCAGGCGTGTCAGCCAATCCTCCCAACTTCGTATCATCAGCAAACTTGCTGAGGGTGGCCACTGTCCCCTCATCAAGGTCATTGATGAAGATGTTGAACAAGACCAGACCAGCACAGACCCCTGGGGGACACCACTGGTTACAGGTCTCCAGCCAGACTCTGCACCACCAACGACGACCCTCTGCGCTCTGCCAATCAGCCAGTTCTCAACCCACCTCACTGTACACTCCTCTATCCCACACTTCCTCAGCTTTGTTATAAGGATGTCATGGGAGACAGTATCAAATGCCTTTCTAAAATCAAGGTAGACTACATCTACCGCTCTTCCCCCATCCACCCAGCATGTGACAGCATCATAGAAGGCCACCAGGTTGGTCGAGCACGACCTCCCCTTGGTGAACCCATGCTGACTACTCCTGATAACCTCCTTTTCTCCCAGTTGTCTGGAGATGGTATCCAGCACAAGCTGTTCCATCACCTTTCCAGGGACAGAGGTGAGGCTGACAGGCCTATAATTACCCGGATCTTCCTTCTTGCCCTTTTTGAAGACCGGAGTGACATTGTCTATCCTCCAGTCTTCAGGGACCTCCCCTGTTATCCAAGACCTCTCAAAAATGATGGAGAGCGGTTTGACAATGACCTTTGCCAGCTCCCTCAGCACACGTGGATGACTACTTACTAGAAGACTACTTACAGGTGTGAGATACTGAAAAAAATAAATAAGTTACAGCCAGAAAGATTAATGCAGTGCAAGGGTGATACAAGAGTGTAACAGAAAAGGGACTACCACAGAGAGGATGATATTCCAAAAGAAAAGTAAAGATACCCCATCTCTAAAACTCTAGGCTTACAGGAAAGACTCTACCTGTCATGCCTTCACCTGTGCTTCCAGGGTGATGGGGAGGGGGGGCCTTTCCCAGGTGCACTGTGACTCAGCAGTTATCATACAAACATGATTTTTTTTTTTTTTTAATTGAAGAGAAAACTTTAGCTTATTTCTGGAACAGTAGAAATCAATTTTTGAAGAGCCAGAATCCACTTACAGAAAAACAGCACATTGATTATAAATGGTGTTTTCATCTCTAATAGAAATGCTAAGTCATGACCTGCAGCACTGATTGAGCACCTGGTGGGAAGGCAGAGTCAACCTAGGGGAGCTCAGGTGCATGCAATAGCCCTGAGTGACTGGAAGGGGTGGAGTCAGGATCCAGCCCTTCTCAGCCCTCATTTAAGGTTTGGCAGTGGAGCTAAGAATATTTCTCTGGAGATCCTTGTATGCTGAAGGCCTTCCAAAGGTAAGCAGTTTTTTTCTAGTGCCTGCTACTGCATTTGGGCTTGTTCTCATTTGTTACAGTCTAGGATTGTGCTATCCTACTACTACTGTATTTTCCATCATATACTTTATTGTATAGCTAAGCTACTTAGAGTACAAACCAAACTTACAGAGCTATATTTTGTTAAGTCTAAGAAATGGTTTGTGATGTGACTTCTGAAGCATCGCTGCCCTAGATTTCCTCTCTAAAGATGATACTCAAATCTCAGCAGCCTTATACATCTAGATAGTTGTGGTGATGTAAGGGCAGATGCCTCTAGAGCATAAGAGCACTTCATTACAGCCTGTATGTTGCTTCCATAGAGCATGGGACTAATGCTGGTCTCACCTGTTGACCTATGAGAGCTGCTCATCTAGAATGCAAGTAATTTTCAATGTACTTTTCTAAGTACTGAAAAACAAATTCTACAGAACGTTCCTTATAGAGCTTAAGAGCTACCTTGATTGATCTAAGGTTTGATCCTCTTCTGCCTTCTGCTCAACATCTTTCTCAGCTCGTTTTGCAACTCCTGTGTTTTGTTTAGTCCAGATGCTTGGTTTCTGTGGGATACGATTTTGCAACAACAAACAACCATGAAATGATAAACATCACTCAATCAAGTAAGATTTTTAAATGGGCTCTTAAATGCATTTGACTTGAGACTCTACCTGCTGTGCTATAGAACACAGCAAGCATGACCTAAAATGATACATTGCTGTACAGTGTGATAATGACGGTCAGGCTGAGAAGTAAAAGGAAATGCATATCAGGCAAAATCTATTCTGGCAAAGTTTTTTTTGGAAAATGATGAATAACTAAATAACAAAGCTATGAACTGCTCATATTCTCTCCTATGTTCATTTCAGATTAAAAATACAGCTTTTCAGTTTACAGTGCAACACAACCTTCAAGTATGGTAGCTCCAGTAGTAGGAAGTCACAGAACAGATTAAAAAACATACAGTAAAGAGTAAAAATGAGTGAAAATTGTCTGTGCGCTGTGATAGAGAGGAGCACCAAGGATGGCATTTATCAGAAAGCTCCATGGCTCTGGATGAGTTTACCATCTTCCCTCCTTCAGGGAAGCAAACAAACTCCTGAAATGAAGCAGCAGCATTTCTCTCTGTAGATAAAAAAAGCTTTGGCTCCTGAGGGAATTAAACTTCAGAGATTACTTTAATAAACATGGACAGCTGTTTGCTGCTGTGCACAGAACTCATGTGGAAGTGTACTGACAGAAATCAGAACTTCCTCATGGTGAAAATTCAAATGGCAATAGAACTTTTTTTTACTGAGATTTAACTGTGTACAAACTGCCTTAGTTTAAGGAGAAAGGATGACAAAAGCAGAAAACTGTTTCTACCTTATTGGAGGGTTTGGGCTTTGCAAAGATGCCTGCATCTTTCAGTAGCTTTTCTTTCTTGAATTCTTCTTGTTTGCGGAAGAGCTCTGCTTTGAGATCTACCAGCTACATCATCAGCAAAAGGAACAAACACATTGCCAACCATCAGTTACTGGAGATAATTATTCCTCTATATAGTAAAATAATCTACTATTAACATCTGTGCGAGCACTTAATTGCAGTTATATGTGGACCCTAAAAGCAGCGATCTGATCGAGAGGTCACTGCTAAGCTTGCAGCGCTCGCGGCAAGCAGAGCTGTGCGGGCACTTCCCACGACAGAGCCGTGGGCAGCAGGCCGGCGCACAAACAGACGCTTCCCTCCCGCGCCCTCACTTCACAGCGCACCCTGACGAGACTTCAGGCCCTCTGACCGGCCCTGCGGGCCCGGCAAGGAGCCCAGCAGAGTGCTGCCCGGCCCGGCCTCGCACCGCCGAGCCACAGGCGCTGCTGCGGATGCTACCGCTCCCTTTCTCTGCTCCCCAGCCGCGGCAGAGCTTGCTCGCTTACCGAGGAGGCGGCCACGTCCAGCGGCTTCTTCCTCCGGTCCATGGCGGCCTGAGCTCCCCGGCAACCTCCCGCCGGTCGCTTCCGTCCCCGCTTTGCGGCGACGCCGTAAAGTGCGGAGAGGTCGTAAAGTGCGGCGCTGGTACGGGCTGATGGGTCCTTCCCTGCCGCTTTGCTGGGCGGGGGGGAGGATGGAGTCTGTGTGGCGTAGGTGCTGAGTTTGGGGCCGCGCAAGGAAGCATTATGGGGGGGTTGCATAGCAAAAGTGACTTCAGTTCTGGTTTAGTTGGTGACTGACTGCTAGAGAGCAGAAATTGCGCTTGGAGGCGGATTTAGCCTTGTAACCACTGCCTTGCTTGAGGCTGTACTGAGCAGAATTGCGGTGGTTGTCGTTGGCTCTCGCGGGTCAGTGCTGAGGGATGTGAGCTGATGAGGGCTGAGCCCTGTCTATAACGCCCAATACAAACCCCCCTGTGTGTGCTGGAGCCTCGCAGATGAGCGGAGGCTGGTCTCGGAGATTCGCTGCTGTACTTTCCCTGGGTAGCTCGTTATCTGCTTTATTCTCTCTGTGAGATAAAAGGATTGGCTGATATGTTTTAATTTTGAAGTGATTCAGATCATAATTATCCAGAGTTACAAGGGGAAGCTGCCTTTCACTTGTCTTCAATAAAGTGGTAAAATATACGGTGCTCTGATGTTGTTGCTTGGCAATGTGACAGCTGATAGAAATATCTCATGCAGTTCTTTGGCTTTTTGAAATGTGCTGCTTTTGTGTTTGGAAAGCTGGATCTGGCCCATGCTTGAGTAGTTCATTGGCACAGAATTGCAGATTACTGACACAGATACTTGGTAGCTAAAGTAGTTACACCTCTATGCCCATGAGTATTAAAGAGGTAGTTCAGAAAAAGCTGTTTGTGGCCTTAGTGAAGCGACTTCCTTTTGGCTTCTTAAAATAAGGGGAAATGATGGGAGACAACATCTCCAGAGAAGGGTAGCTCATGTTAGAGCAACAAGAATTCCTGTTTTAATTTGCAGTGTGAGAAGAGACATGAGCACTGCTGATAAATAGAACAAAGGAATGAAAACATCTGTGCTGTTTTAGTTAAATATCACTCCAACAAACTCTGTGAAGTGCCTTTCCAAACCCCACCTAGTGACAATACTGAGAAGAAAAAACAGCCCAAACCCAACCCAGGCTTGATTCTGATTTAGTAGTTTCTGACTTTTATCTTTTTCCCCCTTGAAGTTCATGGATTCTCCTCCATTTGTTCATACTCCACGTTATAGTGATAGGACTTGCTTGCTCATCCCTCTGGACTGCCAGTGCTGTAGGTGTTAAGTACTTTTTCAGGAGTTCAAGAATCCTCTTCATCCTGAGAGTCTCATAATGTGAAGTGTAACTGAAGAGCTGATAGTCAGACTTGGACCTGTATCTCCCATTGTAACTGCAGATGCAAAAACATTCTGAGAAATCTTGACTTCTTGAAAACTGGACTTGTTGTGACTGCTTCCTAAGCTTAGTATCTGAGGCTCTAGGATCTTACATGAGCGGTTTTAGAAATGTAATATTGAATAGCTTGTAGGTACTTCAGTGCTGCTTTGCCTTTTCTGACTGAAAAGAAAGATGATTCAAATGCTGACTCAGGCCACTACTCTGGAAGCCACTCCTACCTCACTGTCATCTGTCCTGTTCTTAGGTCTGGAATCAGACCTTGTGAGATTCCTTATTGCTTGGCACAGCCTATGGCTCCTCTAAGGCAGCTCCTTGCTGTCTTCTCTCCATGCTGCTTCATTTTTCCTCTATGACCTGCCAACCTCTATGGTTGCTTGTTGCACCATTCTGATTTTTCAATTCTTACAAGAAATCCATCTGTTTCTAGTGTTAAAAATGTGAGTGTGCAAACTTGGAAAAGGAAAACATCTTCAATGTATTTCTTCCTTCCTTGACACTATTTGTGTTTACCTGTCCAAACTGCACTGGAGCAGCATTCTTCCTGCTTTGAGTGTTGCATAAAATGGCTCAGCAATATCTCAGCAGCTCTCTATGTCCCGGGTATTATGCAGGTAGTTTAGTGAATGTGCAAAGATAGAAAGGCTCTGAAGGTGACTGCATCTGTCTAAAACTGATCCTTTCTGTTCAGTGGCATGGCCAGGATTGCAAGGAAAATCTGTGCTATTGAATGGTTATGTGACTGGATGTGAAAAAAGAATTACTCTTAAAAGATGAAGGCCAGCACATGTTGTAGAATGAGACACACAGCTGGTGATTCTGTGCTTGCAAGAAACAGGTGATTCTGTGGGTAGTGAAGCTCTACCTGGACATGCCTGACTCAGAATGAGTCAATCAGTGCCATTGATGCTTTGTACAAAGGATGAGCTCAACATATGAGGAGCTGTACTTTCCATTCTTCCTCAGTTAACACCAGCAAGGCCAGCAGGCAGGAACAGAGGCACATGCAGTGTGGCTCTCCCACCTGCCTGCTAGAAACATGGGTCTGCTCTGTGTGCTGCTGTGCTTGCCCACGTGTGGGACTTAGCTTTCAGAGTGCATCCAGGCAGGTGGCTTTCAGAGTGCTTCCTAAGTGTTGGTTCAGTAGTCCTGTGTTTCCTGAGAGCTGACAAGTTTTTGCATTTATAGCTCCCTCAGAAGGGCTCGGTGTTGGCTCTAATTTGTGGAAGGCTGATCCAGCCAACAGGCATTAATAAAATGTGAATGAGAGAGGGGGAACTGGAATAAGAACATTTCCAGAGTGGGAAGCAAAATCAGCTTAACCTAAAGAAAGGAGGTGAGGAAGTAGGGTAACTGTGTGTATAATACAGATTCAGTGTAGTTGTGTGATGCTCCTGTCTTACAGGGAATCAGTGAATGCTGTATAAGCTACTGTGTCTGATCTAAGTCTGCTGATAGCCTTGAATTCCTGGGGAATAATTGATTCAGCTCTTCTTATTAGTATGCTGCTCATTTTAGCATGAGGCTTAATTGTGTTTACTTCCACAAAGCTGCATCAACACAAAAAGCTTGTTTATTGTTGTTGAGAAAGATGGGGGATCACAGCAGTTCGTTTGAAGGGGATTTTGTATGAAACAGTGGCATCTCAGCAACTTGCAAGATTAGTGAGAGATGTTGCACAAACTCAAAACAAATTACTTGGAAATCTTGGGTGTGGGCTTTCCCTGTGCCTCCTCTATACAAAAAAAAAAAAAAAAGGATTTAAATAGGAATCCAGTGTGGAAATATGAGGGAGACTATTCAGAACAGGCACTGTGGAGCAAGACAAACAGCATGTGAAAGGCTGAGAACCAGTGTTACCTCTAGAAGAAGAGAAAAGCAGATGGAATGGTTCATGGCTCTGCTTGGATAAGCATCTGCATGCATGGCTAGGAAGTGTTTGTGGATATTGGGAAAGCTAGCTTTCCCATCTGCCTTTACAATAAAGAAAACTTGTTTATTAGAGGTTCTCACATCACTTTATATATTCACATTTGGATCATTTATATCTGAGTCTGTGCCTAATTGCCACAATCCAAAACTAAATTATGTTGATGTCTGGGAGATTTGCTGTTCTGAGACAGGTTTACTTATCATAGATACTAAGAACATCAAAGCCCTGGGGTAGGATGAAACCTGACTGACTTTCTGCATCTTGGCTTTAAGATGAAATAAAATTGTGTGCCAATAACACTTGGATATTTGTGATGCGTTGGTGCTAGCACACTATCTTCATGCATTTTCATAGCCAGTTGATATAAGGAACATAAGGGACACAAGGAACGAGTAACCTGAAAAGTAACCTAAGTTCTTGTATTCTAGCATTGTATTTATGGAAATACTGAGTTGGTGCAGCAAAAAGGGACAGGTGGGGGGAACGTGAAACAAACCCAAAACTTTGCTGCTCATAAGTCTAGATGGGCACTGTGCATTAGTTGTATGTGGGTTAGGAGAAATATTTTAATGGTTTGATTAAATGCGTGAAGTTTTTGTGTGATCCTGGGCAGAAAATCAAAGACAGAAATGGTGCATAATAATAGTGCTTGTAATGTCTCCCTGGTACACAGCTCTACTGCTCTTTGCTTCTTGTGTCATAAGCTGCGGTGCCAGCCTGCTTTTGTGCTAGCTTATTTTTCTTGCAAGCTACAAAATAGGTATAGAATACAATTCTGGCTGGATAATGAGAAATTGGAATCATGTCTAAAGTAGCCTCTTATAAAATGACAGTTCCATAGAATAAGGTGCTCATTTGTGTTTAGTGTCAACATCATCTTTTCTTCTCAAGTGTTATGAGAAAGGGAGTAGAGTACCCACTACTTGGGAACAGATTGTAATTCTTCTGATGCAGCCAGAAAAAAGGGATTCCCTAAAAGCAGATAAAAACTTAGATCAAAAATAGGCTTAATGCCATCTTTCCACAGCACGTGTGGGAGGGCCATAGTTATTGCAAGTGAAATGAATTTAGAAATCTCTTATTGATGACTGGTGCTTTTATATACATTTTAGCAAGCTTTGAGAATGGACATGATGATGATTCCTTCTTCAGGGAATGTGTAAATGCTCTTAAATCTGAAAAATAAGAGAGTTGGAGTGCCAGCTCAGAAGGTGAACATGTCTCATTATTTCCTGTACCAACAGATGCAAACTGTCTGAACTAGTGATGTACAAAGCAAGAAAGTTCCAAAGAAACTTGGGAGTGGGCAGGGTGATAGGTTCATTCCCTGAAAAGGAGCCTGAACCTATTGGAATACAATCGTGCTGTGAATGTTTTGTTGTTTGTAATTTCTATGCAGCTGCTATAAAAGACAAACTTGCCCTTTAAGTAACTGCTCAGTTCCTTGAGGTTTACCCATTCATCTGTCCACTCTTCTCTTGCCATCTGCTTCTTTCGCTGTGGTCATGTGAAATTGCTCCATCCCTGCAGCAAGATGCAGCCTGGATGGTTTGCAATCAGGCTTTTGCATGAAGTTTTCCTGTCTTTGCAAGCACAGATGAGTTTGCTGCCCTATCAAGGCACAGCTCCAGAAAGAAACTAGGTTTTCTATTCCAGTTGCACATCTGCAAGCCCTTTCAGGTGGCTACGGACTTGTTTCTTTCTTGCTGGGTCTGGGATGCCGAGCTGGAGGAAGAGCCTTGCTCTTTGTCTGCAGAGAATGCAGGATGGAGGTAAGGCAAGAGGGGAATATGACAGTGATGGGGGAGGCTGTGATCTAGAATGCTCACAGGAAGGAATTGGGCTCAATGCTGCTGCTTCCCACTGATGTTGCTGGAAACCCTAAAACATTTGACCAGCTATTTAAAGCAAACAAAAAACCCAACAGCAGCATAATTTTGCCCTTTGGAAGCAGATTTTCTCCTTACGATCTGTGGATCTCTATGAAGATGCTGCTAGTAATAATTCATGCCTGCTCTGCTTACAGCCCTGCCTGTACTCTGAGCTTGGCCCAGCAGACATAGCTTTGTAGTGCTAAGGCTGTGTGTCTGTAAAAAGGTCTCTATGAGAGCATAACATTTGGAGTCTTAGAAGATTGCATACCTGCTTCATGCTTTCTTTTTCTTCTTTTAAAGAAATCTCTGGTTATTGATCATGCCAGGTAGATAGACATTGTGGCTGTAACTTTCTTCAGAGGCCGCTTTCTAGCTTTTAGTTGAAACCCTGTTATTTATGTTCATTTAGTGTCAGGGTGATAGTGTAACCCATATTTCTGTCACCTTCACTGCCTGTGAAATGATTCTGTTTATATCCCATGATTTAAGTTGAATTATTTTAAACCAACAGGCTTGTAGCAGCAAATTCTGGTATCCTGACTTGGCATGGTGGCAGGAATATGTGCTACAGGGCCTAGCACCCCTTCAGAACCCTTTGTGGTTACGGAGGCACTGAGCAGAAGGCAGGCTGGTGTAATTGAGCAGACTAGCTAAGCTTGTGATTTCCTAATGCATGGGAATGATTAAATCTGCATTCTCGAACATATGATGGCATACGGTCACTTCTACCTTGATGCATTAGAGAGACTTGAATCGGCACAATTGAGCATGGCTTTTTTCCAGCATATGGGCCTTGGTTACCTAGCAGTTATCTACCACATGCCTGCCTAGGTGGCTGAGTGGCAGCCATGGCTTTTTGTTTTGAAAAAACAAAGCTACTCTATATGTATTCCTTCTCTAGTACTCTGGTGGTGGAAAGCTGCTGCTCGATGTCCTAAAATCATAGACTTCATTTTCCACTGCGGCTAAAAACTTTGATTCATTCTAGTTCAAATTTCTCTTTATTTTAATGCTTCAATTTATCTGCAATGAAGTGCTCTTTCACCATCTGTCATCCCGAGTTGCCCCCAGAACACGGGGTGGAAGAGGTACTTTCTGGTTGTGTACGTTTGAAGAAATGCTCAAAAGGCAATACAGCAAAATCTTCCTAGTACAAGGAACCTGTGTCTAAGGAAGAGAGAGCTGCAGATGGCTCACTCTCAGCAGCAAGTCCCAGAGGTGAATTGCTTGTGCTGGCAGCTGGATCTCAGCGCAGCAGAGGGCAGTACAAGACTATTGTTGCAGCCACGTAGCTCATTTCTCTGGTACTGTGAGCACTTTGCAGAGGTAACCTTCCCTAAATGACCATCTCCCCCCTGCATTTCGGTCATCTCTCCAGCATTTGACAAACAAATTGTCTGCCTCTCCCCATTCTTTCAGTCTCACTTGTCCTGTTTCCTCACACTACTTTTCACAAGTGGAGAACCCAGAATTTCAAGAGGAGCTCCCTTTGGATTCTCAGGTCGTGAGTTCAAAGTGTGCATGGGTTAGTGGGACTTGAGTTTTGGCTTATGCTTTACCAGGCTCTGTGAAATAAAAATTGGATGAGTGCCTACATGGTAAGCGGCGTGAGTGTAGCAGCTGTCACTCTGTCAAACTCACAGCTGGCAGTGCCCTTGCACTGGTTAGGCTGTTTAGGTAAGGAATTCTCCAAAAGGGTTGCTTCCTGGGGGAACACTAAGACACCCTTTCACTGTTAAGGGGAACTCATTTCTTTTTCCTGAGTGATTCCTGTCCTGTTGTTGAACAGATTCCAGTCCCCAGAACAGAGCTCCTGATACAAAGATTACTTAAAATAGAAGCCCAGAAGGCACTGAAGTGCTGCTGTATGGATTGCAAAAGAAAGCTCAGTGATTATGGATGTTATTTTAGAAATAATTGGGAAAAGAAATACTGAGTGTCTGCACATAGGGAACATAGAAATGTGTGTGTGGCACTGCTGCCATCAGTCAAATATAGACAAGCGGAATGGGAAGTGGAATAATATTTCAAAATGAATAATTACATCAGGCATAAGTCCAGTGATTGCTTTATTAAAGCCTTGATGAGTGCCAAGCAACTCCTCATCTATACCAGGGAGCTGTACAAAGTGTACAATTCCAGTACTTCATAAAACAGCAGAAGAGGGGGGCCTACACTACTTGAAGGTGGCTTTCCTTTTTTTTTTTTTTTTTTTTTTTCCCCCACTTCTTGCCCAAAGCACTAATTTCCTTGCAAGCTAGTGTGGGAGAGATCATAGTTATTTAGGTTGGAAAAGACCTTTGAGATCATCAAATCTATCAACCTTACCTAAGCCTAACCTGATGAGCCAGAATAGTCAGTAGCTGCTTTGCTTTGTGAAAGCATATGGCAAAACACTGTAATGGCCATTATTATCTCTTTTCTATCCCCTTTGAATATATTTGCAGGTACATGAAGTGTTTCCATTAAGATTAACAGTCAATTGCAATGATTTACAACTGTCTTTCTCCTCCTTTCCTGATCTGAAATGCAGTGCAGTCATTAATGTGTTACTGACAGCTGGGGCTGGCTTGCCACGAGAGGGACAAGGAAGCAAGATGGTCCCAGTAAGGATTTTTAACATATTTTAATGTAGCATTCCTTTCTGCTTCCTGTTTGCTTCTCTACTACTGTTTGCTGACCAGAAAAAAAGGAAAGTACTGAATCTTATCTTGTGGTAATATTGACATTAGTCTTCATGAAATGCCAGTGTGGATGGTCCTTATTGAGAGATGGGTAGGTGGCGTTTCCCTGTTTAGTACCAAAGGCAGTAGCTTGAAGCATCTTTAATGGAATAGATGAGAGTGTAATGCCAGTTCTGATTTAAGGAAGACTCAGGAGAGAGCCTGTGATTGTTGAAGGAATGAATGGTGGGCCTGAGTCTGTTCTCATGTGCCAAAACATCTGCCACTGAAGCACAAGTGAAGCTCACCTCAAACTCATTTAACACAGCTTCTGGTTTCCTTCTGAAGTCATTGAATCATAGAATGGCTTGGATTGGAAGGGATCTCAAAGATCATCTAGATCCTCTAGTTCATCTGGGTGAATCCTTCCTGAGGCATCTCTGCAGTGGGGAGCAGGGATGAAATCTTGTGCAGCCAGAAGCAAATTGTGATATTGCTGCCTGGAATGAAAGACTTTGAGGCAGTATTGAACGTGTGTGTTTAGGGAAAAGATGGCATGTACAAAGCAGAAATTACAGAAGCAAAAAAAGGAAAGGAGGGAAACCTGCAGGTAGTTTTGGAAGGGGAAGGAATGTGTTTCCAAGAGCAGCATCTTCAATCAAATTTAAAAAGTGGCTCTTACACTGCTGTGACTGAGCGAGTTCAGGTAGTCTACCTAAAGAGCAGTCCAGATCTCATGGCATCTTCACTCTAACCCAGATGAAGCTGTCAGCTGCCCAACCAAACGAGGCTTTAGACACAGAATGGCTTTTGTTTCTTACATTGTACATTGGCAAGCAAATATTGATACTGTTAAGCAACTGTATCAGCTGCTAGTACTTCAGGCCCTGTGCCAACTGCTGGGAGCTATGCAGAGTAAAATGCAACATGGTCCTGAATTTCTGAAACCTGCCTCAGCAAGCAGGAAATCAATGTGCAGCAGCTGCAGTGGAGCTGAGTGCTGCATGGCCCTGAGCATCCCTCTAAGGGAGGGACAGAGCTCTATGTTGTTTCAATGCTGATGTTTCTGACAGAGCAGTGAAGCTGACTTTGGAAAGTGGTGCAGGGCTGGTCTGAGCTCCTTTGTGCTCGTGCTGTAACTTGCAAGGAAACATGTGAGGAACCAGGTTCAGAGCTGATCTCTAAGCACATCTCTCGGGCAGAAACAAGAAGCCCTTCTGAGTTTCCTTCCAGCAGGGACAGAGCACAGTGGTAACCACAAACTCATGGTGCTTATTAATGGGATCTATTCTTGTGTCAATAAATTCCACAGACATGATCTGCTTCTCTGAAAGATGCTCAGCTTTTCAGAGGCATGAGAATCACCTAGGAAAGGTGGAATGACAGCCTGCTTTCAGCCTTCAAACCTAATTTGATGTGAGTACTTCTGTAGAAATCTGTAGTATGAATGTATGCCTTGAAGTTCCTAACAAGAAGCAGACATCAAACTCAATAAACTGTTTGTACTGTCTGTGTTGGAGGTAAAACAGAACCAAGTGGGATTAATAGGTGAATTTGCTATTGATCAACCTCTGGTGGAAGCAACAAAAATAATCCATTTTAAAACTGCCTTTAACCTTCCAGCATGACAGGATTACTTCTAAATTCCATGATCTCAACCCTGTTCACTGCTTCTGTGAGCTACAGGACACTGCTGCATACAGGTGGCATCCATCAGTGAAACAAATCCCTCTTGATGGTATTGTGACATTTATCCTTCTGTCTCCAGCCTCACTCTATGTGCCTGGGAGGTGAAAATAGACTTTGTTAAAGTAGCTGTGTGTCACTTACCTGTCACTGTGGGATGGAAATAGGCTGCCCGTTGTCCCCTGCCTGTCCCATGCAGAGCTGCAGGGATACAGGGTGCGCTGCATCAGCACTCACAGCAGCCCAATGTTGGTACAGAAAGGAAGCTTCTTTCTTACTTAATAAAGTAAGTGCTGAAGAGGGAGAGAGAAATGAGAAGATGAGTTTAGATACTTAAGTAGATCTTGTTTTTGTAGGATTACAGAGGTCAAAGTAATTTCTAGCTTGATCTTAATATTGAATTCTGCCAGGCAATAGCTGTAAATCAATACAGGAGGCAAAGCCCATAGGTTAAGTAGGTAGACTTGTAACAGCAGAAACCCCAGCTGCATCAAGGTGTACTTCCCATTTTCCCAGAGTGTTTCATGATGCCATGTCAGTGGTAAAGCAGTGTGGCCTTGGAAGATGCCCCACAGTGGCAGTCTTCACTCCCACCAGCAGCTTGAGTGGACAGCAATGCTGCTCCTGAGGGTCTCCCAAATGCTAGTTCCTCACTGGCTCAGAAATGGTAAAGGGGCCCTCTAAAATCACTTGCTTTGGGGTGGTAGCAAAAGCTGTCTGGTTTTCCTTAACTTTCCTGGCTGCAGGAAGTGAGTTTATTGTCACTATGGGCTGACAAAGTCAGTGACCTCCAAGATAAGGGAGTACATGGCAGGAGAATTTGCTGGAGAAGCCTAGAGACATACAGGTGAAGGCAAAAAAGCCTGGATGTTCTTCCTTAACCCTCTCGGGAAAATGGGATTTGCCTTGTATCTGGGAACCTCCTTTCACAAAAGGTGTGATATCAGTGTCTGCTCACTGCTCTGTGCATACAGCACGCAACAGAGTGACAATAAATAGATCTGATCTGAAAAACCTGGTTTGCATGCTTGGCAACAGACCCAAGCCTTTGCTCAACAGCCAGCTCCTGAGATTGAAAAACTTTGTGCTTTCTTCTTTTCCTCCTACAGCTGCAATAGGATTTAAAGCACAACTGGCCCAACTCTTTCCTCTTGTGCAAAGAAAGCTGCTGGGTGGAAGGTGCAGTGTTTGAAGAGCTGCATAGGTTGCTCTTTACAAACTTGTTGGGAGCAATCCTGCTGCTCAGGACCCACTGCTTTGTTATCTCTGGTTCAATTTCCCACTTTAGTGCTCAAGTTAGGCTAATGGGGAGCTTTAGGGAGCCTCTCCATACTAGCTTTAGGTCTTTCTACAATAATGTAGGTGTTAAATTCAATTGCTAAAAGCCCTAGGCTACATTTTCAACTAGTATTGTGCTTGCTGTTTTCATGTTTAATTATTTCTGTGGCACTAATGTTCTTTAAAAGCAGCACTGTTGTAGCCTGGATGGTCTACAGACATTAAGGCAGAAAGGTTTTGATGAGAGCAGCCAGAGTAAATGGTAACACTGGCAAACTTTTAGGTACAGAAGGTGTCAATTTGACCTTAATTTTAAGAGCACCTTTATCTGTCCTGTTATTCTCAGACTCTCATAACTTTTACTGAGAGCAATGTTAGATCAATAACAATTGCTTCTCTGGGAACCCTGTTCTCATACACAGAACCTGCACTTCATCAAGCAATTACAAATTACATCTGAGGAATGAAGGCCCAGCAGGGCAGGTGGTGGGTCTGTGTGGGGACTGAGTCAGACCAAGGGCCCAGCAACACTTGGCCCCACCTGCTGTGTTTTGTCTCTTAAGTGCTGGCTCCTCCCTCTTTTCTTAAAAAAAAAAAAATTTGGAGTTTCATTGTCAGCTGGAATATTTTGTGCCCATCACAAACCTCCTGTGAGTCAGTGTGATGTGCTCTGATCAAATCCAGCCATGCAGTTGTGATTTGCTGCTAGTCCCAAAGGTACCACATACATTGCAATCAAACTGCAGAGGGCTGTGTTTCCCCTGGGAAGCGATCTGCAGAAAAATGTCCAATTTAATGAAAGGATCTCTTTGAGAACAGAGCTTCTCTTTAGAGGAGAGAAGGAATGGCAGCAGGTCCCAACTCACCAATGCAGGCAACCCACATCCTGACCTGCCTCAGTTCCCACATGTCTATGTGTAAGTTCTGGCTGAGTGGGGAGTCAATCTCTACTTGTACTCTAATTACAAATGTGGTAGTAAAAGTTTTTGTGAATTTTTGCATGAGGGATTTCTTGTTTTTCTGCTGCTAGCAGAAGATGGGCAGAGGCTGAGCAATCTGTTGCTGATACTCCTCAGGAAAGCTCCTGGAAGCCCTTGCTCCAGCTGGCTGCAATAAGTCTGCAGGTGCCATCGCTCCAATCACTGCCACGTAAGCTGATGGGTAACCCTCTGCTCAGAATCACAGAGGGGAGTCAGTGTGTGACCTTCTCCTCTGCTATGATGGGAACCTCCTGTGCAGTGCTCAGGTGTGACATACTGCTGTGTGCTTTCTGCAGTGCTGCAAACCCTTATGCTTAAAGGAAGAGAGCTATTCTCATAGGGCTGTGATTACCTGAGTGTGACCCTGCAGGGAAAATACTGTACTGATGGCAACTTCAAAACAGATCCTCTCCAGTCCAGCTCCTAAGTTGCTCTTCAAGAATCTGTGAGAGAAGAAATAAAAAATACTCAGCTGATCTAACAGTGGCTGTTAAACTCAAGTACCTCTGTTAGGATTCTCATCCCCTCAGCCTCTGCTGCAGTCACTGACTTTGGTAGGTCTCTTTCTACTGAAGCTAGTTTTCTCCAAGACAAAGAGGAGCTGCAGGAGGGCCTTCTGTGAAAGATCACTGCCAGGCTTCCCTATGGCATTACAGCTTTCACCAGGCTGCAGAAATGCGTCTGAGCCCAGTGCCTGGCGCGTGCCCTGCAGACCTGGGAGCTCATAATCAAAATGGCAAATGCTTCTCAGACATGAGCCAGGGGCAGGGCTGACCCTTGCCTATCCTACCGCAATACAGAAAAGCTGTTTTTAAAACTAAGCTGGAGTCCATGTAGGCGTCTCTGGATGGGTGGCACTGCAGCTGCCATGCTGGTCCAGGTGCATCCTGACCCTGGAATTAGCTCATGCTATCTCGAGGACAACTTGGTCTGTAATATTTTAGTTTACAGCAGCTGTTGCACATAATGTTATCGCTCTTACAAAGGGAGGCAGAGATGCAGAGACCTACCAGCCAGATAATGAAAGGCCCGACAAAGAACAAAAAGCAGCAGCTAGTCATTGCAGAGATACGCCGCTCCCAGGAAATTAAAAATATGCCAACCACGGCACACGCAATAAACATCTCCTTTGTGTTCACAAAAAAGCACCGAAACCTCTGGAATATGAAGAAATGACAAAGATGCTATCCAGCCCCCCTCGTGGGCTTCACCTGCTCGCACGCAGCCATGACAAAGACGAAACGCGGCAGTCCGTCCGTCGCGCAACTTCCCTCCCAGCAAAGCCCAACTCGGGCACGAACACGTGAACCCACGATCGCGCCCGTGCCGGGGCTGGGCGTCCGCTGCAAAAGGCTCCGGGGTTGAAGCAGAAAGAGAAAGCGACGCGTTAAATGAGCCGGGCACCGGCGGCGCGGGGGCGGCCGAACGCCCGTCGCCCCTCAGCCGCGCCGCTGCGCGCAGACGGGGGCGGTTCCCGCGGCTCCCGGCCCGGCCCCGCCGTTCGCCCCGCCCGGCCATAAAGCGCCGGGGAGCCCGGAGCTCTCGCAGCGCCGCTCCCGCCGGCCCCCCCGGGTCCCCCGAGCCGTGCCGCTGCCCCGGGGGGCGGCGGTGCTGCCCGTCGCCATGCCGGGCTGGAGAAAGAGCCTCGCCCTGTGCCTGCAGCGGATGCAAGAGGACGGTGAGAGTCGGCCGGGGGAAGGAGGGCTGAGGGATGCGCTCGTTCTCCTTCTCCGTCTTTCGCTTTTATTAACGTTATTTTGGAGTAGGAGGGGAGGGTCTATCTGAGCTCGGGCACGGAGCTCCGCGAGCGGGGGGGTGTCTGAATGCCGTTAAACTTCGCTGCAGCCTATCTGTCCTCTCGTCCTCGGGCGGCGGTGAGCTCTGGCGCTCGGTCTCGTTTCTCTTTCTCCGAGCGGTGGGAGGAAGCCCGAGTGCAGCCGGCCGCCCCGTTACCCGGTTCTGCTGGGGGCATTCTGAGCTCCAACTTTTCGAGCTCCCGGTGCTGCTACCTTCAGCCGGTGATTCTTCCCAGCGCCCAATTCCAAAATGGGGATTAGAGGGTTTGCGAATTAGAGGATGCGTGGCGATAATCTCGTTCCTATTGTGCCGCTTACTATTGCTCGCGGCGGCTGCGAATGATTCTGCTTACGTGCTGCGGAGCGAGGTGTGAAACGAACGCCGGACCTGCGGCTCGGAGAGGTCGGGAAAAGGCTCCGGCTGGGTGGCACCGCGTGGCGGAGCCCCGAGTCCCGCACAGCGGATCCGGAGTGGAACTGGGGGCAGCGGTGGGAAAGTTTCAGCCTCGGGAAGCGCGGTTCTGTCGTGATCTCCTGAAACAGAGGTGCGGGGAACGAGACGCGCACGAGCAAACTGAACCTCAGCTTTATTGCCCGTTGCTGCGAGTGTTTAACAGGGAGTTTTTTTCTTTTGCATCCTTTCCCCACCTGCCTCCCCAGCCTTGCCGTGCTAAGCAGACTTAGTAAAGATCTGAAGCAGCACTGTTGCACCGTGAGTGATGCACGGATCAGGGAATTCTCTGGTCCTGCTGGTTAGTAAGCAGGGAGAGACTGTGCTGCTCGGTGCCTCGTGCGGGGTCGGGGCTGAGTCGTTCGGCTGCTCTGCCTTTCTGTTGCCGCTTCTTCCCTCCCACTGCTTTAGGAAAACACTGTTTATTTCTGATATTCGACCGCTCTGGGATCTCGGCTTCCAGGCACAGCGCTGTTAGGAATCCGAAGTCTTGTCTTATAGAAGAGAAAATCCATCCCCTGTTCCGCAAGCCGAGACGTGCCCGCGTGAATTCAGCCCTGGTGCAGTGCTGTGTAACGCTGCCCTGCTGCAGCTCGTAGGGATGCTCCTGCACTGCTGGACCGGGGGCTCTACAGAATAGGTATAGCAGGGAGCCCTGACGTGCAGCTAGGTAGAGTTTGCCACGTTACTTGATTTATATGCACTGGCTCTCATCTCTGGGGTCTGTGTAATGCATTTCCTCCTCATCTTCCCTTGCACTGACCTCAGCCCCAGCACTGCAGCACATCTCTGACCGATGTACCGGTCTCCACCTTGCATCCCTTCAGGGATGTTGGATGCTTCTCCTGGTGGCACTGCACTGATTTCTTTGGGTGGCTTGCACAGTTGGAAGTTGGTGTTAATCAGAGAGGATTTTCTGGAGGGGATAAATCTCACGGACTGAAGGTGATGCTCTGTCTAAGGGAGAAGCTATGCATCTGCTAAAGAATGTGCTCTATTTGTAGAGAACTTTCTGCTTTCCCCCAGGGCAACCAGTTTGATGCTTGTATGCAGTACATAGTTCATCCTTTTGCTGGGCTGTTGTAGCACTGCAGCACTAACAAGCACAGTATGAGCTTTAACTGGACTCTAGAGAAAGTTTTGCATCGCATTATGCCTAATGCTGCCAGGGCATCTCTGCAGTTTGCCAGGTTTTGTAAGCCAACCAGCCTCTAAAGAAATACTGACTTCCAATTTTTCTTATTCAAGACAAGTTGGGTCTGCCTCGTTGGCATCTCCCTGGCTATGCAGATGTGATAATTCTGCTCCAAACATGTGAAGCAGGGAGCTGCTCCCCACAGATGCTCCCTGTCCCATCCGTGTGTTCATTGAGGACTGCAGTACTTACTGCACGTTAATGTGATGAGCATCTCTTGCAATTTGCAGCCATTCAGTGCTGGGTTGGAAGCTTCATTAATCAGAGTTGGTACTGAAAAGGTCAGCCATGGTAAATCCCATAGGAAAACACAGGATGTACATGAGCTGTACTGAAGGATGATTGCTGTTTCAAAACACCACCCCCAGTGATTTTTTTCACGTGTTCTGTCTTAAACCTTCCTTCCAGTAAAGGGAGGGGAGTGACTGCTGACCAGGGTGCAGCAGTGCTGCATTCTCTAATTCATCTTTATTCCTGTGCATGGGATGTGCGCCTTCCTTTTTAGGCTGGGGGGACTGTAGCCTTGCTGCTCCCAGGCTTTCAGTAGCAAAGACAGCACAGGCTGATTGCTGCTTTGGGAAATGTGGGCAGGTGGGAAAATCTCTGGGGATTTTGGCATATCTGAGTGGATGTGGAACCTGAATGCCTAGAAAGGATAAGCTATCTGCAGGCTGAGCAGTAGCGATGTTTTTATCCGCACTGATGGAAGTAGATGTTATCTGGCTGCACACACTTGTGTAACGTGGGGCTCGGTGTGGGCAGGCACACTCTGCTGAACCTGACGTGCTTTCCTTGTTTGACTGGGAAGGAATGCAGGATTTGGGTGTAAATTTAGCTTGTTGATATCAATTCCATTCCTCCCCCGGGTGGTTTTCCTCAGTAAAACCAGAACATTTGACTGATACCTTAAAACTCTGGTATGATGCCTTATCCTTAGCTCTAAAATCTATGCATCTCCTTAAGAAAGCCTGATGTTCTGAAGCAAGTTACTGACCCTTGCGTGAATCACAGGGCAGCTGGAGGGGAAGGGGGGGAGGCAGCAACTCAAAAAAGTGGAAATATCACAGGGTTGTGTTGCTGCTGTTTTCTTCTTTCCCTTGTATATGGCTCTGCACTGGTTACCTTGGAAACAGCTGTAGGAGCATATAGGGGCACAGCGCTGCTGTGCAGCCCTGACACTGTGGGCTGAAGTGTCCCATGGTGTGTGGGGAAAAGGGGGGTGCAGTGTGGGCTGCGTTGTGGGATGAAGGTGACAAAGTAACACCAGTTAAATGTCCCTGTCTCGCCTGGACTTGCTGCAGGAGCAGTTTGGCAGCGGAGTGGCCCCAGGGAGCGTTTAGCAGGAAGGTGGTGGTTGGTGGCTTTGGCAGAGTTATTTAAATGTTCGTAGTGGGAAGGTAAAAAATATCGTGGCGGTCTGTCTTGGGGAGGGCTGTAATGGCTGGGCTGTAAGGTCAGCCTGTGTGTTCTGTCTGCAGGGCGGTGCAGCGGGGTGCTTAGCTCCAGAGCTGTGGGACTGTGGTTATGGCTGGAGGTGGGAATCTTTTTATTATTAAATCACAGACATCAAGGAGAGATGTCCCAATAAGAAAATGAAAAATTGTGTGCTTTTGCCCAATTAGCAGAAAATGAGATCTTTCACGCTGTCGTGCTGTTTGAGATGCACAGGTAATGTGTAGAATAACTCAAGTGAGCTCACTGTAAAAATCATATGAATTGCCTTTTGTTCACTTACCCATAAACGTTTTGATCTGGAGAACTGTAGTGTGCGTAATTTGAAATCAGCTGGAACACTCTGCTGCTTAAAATCAGGTGTGCTTGCCACATCAGTAGTAACAGTCATTCAGAAGGGAGCTCCTGAAGTTGTCAAGGCTTCATAGCCCCATCTCTCAGTGCTGGCTTGAGTCTGTTGAGCTTTCATACAGAGTCCTTTTGTCCAAACCTCTGATAACATGATTTATTGTACTGGCTCTTAATTTTCAGCTACAAAGTTCAGCTCCATAACTGTCACTTAGCGTGCAGTTATACTTGAAGGGCTGTTTGATCTGTGCTGAATGCAACATGTTAAGGTGTTCCTGCATGTGATGTTTGTACAGTGCACGTCCAAACTGTGCTGGAGATGAGGACTGGCATGCATGGTGTTCAAGGATTTATGGGCTGCTGTTTTGGTGTCGTGCTAATTCTACAAGCCAGTGCTTTCAAAGAAAATTTAAGAAGAGCAGTTCTGACCCTCGAGTGAAGTATGGTAGGGAATTAGGATCGCTTGAAGGCTGTGGTGGTAGTGCTTAAGGGATAATGTTCATTCATCAAACTGATGGGACAGCCAGAGCAAATCCTGCTAGACTTTGATGGACTCTTCTTTATTCGTTAATACGTTGATGTGGATTTAGGTGCCCATCAGATGAGGGAGCAGTATCTGCTGTGCTTGCCTGCGCCCTCCTCGCAGGCTGTCTCACTGTCACAGGGCGCTGGATCCACACTGCTGTATGTGATCCTGTGCTTCAGCTGTTGGAGAACTCATCTCTGATGAGCAGAGACACAGCCACTAGGGTTCTGCAGAAGGTTTTGTGATTGGGGTTCAGGCTGTGGTTGTTTTTTCCAGCTCACTGCTGTTTAATCCCTTCTTAGTAGGCATGAGCACTCTTGCTGGTGGAGCAGCCAAAGGAGGGCTCTTCCCCAGTGCATGTACTCTATGGCAGGCCATCTTTCTGGGGCTAAAACTGCAGACCTTCCTATGGATGCACCGATTTAGTATAAAAATGACTGTATTGTTCGTTACTTGACTCATCATAATGGAATAAAATTGCTTTTTTTGGAGTAGAAGCAGGTTTACAGAGGTGTAACTCTAGTGGAATAATTACCTGCTCATAGCTTTGTAGAAGAGCCTAAGATGGCAAATCAGGCATTTTTTGTAGCTATATATCACATAAACAGGTTTTTTGAAGTTTTTTAAGCCAGACCCAACCCCTGTAGGTGAAAGCAGTGATGTTGGCTTGGAAGACCTGTGTAACATCTAGGGCAAGTGGGAAAAACAAACAAACAAAACCCTTACTGTCTTCTTTTTGCAGTGGTCTCGTTTTCCAGGACCAGGCATTTCCTGCAGCATGTAGTGGTGAGGACAGCTTGTGGGCAGTGCTTTTGTCTGCATGCATTGCGCCGAACGTGGTTATGTTGCATGAGGGTCTCTGTGCCCCTGGAGCCAGTAAGCTTCTGTGGCTTGACTGTGGTGTAAGTGAAATCTTATTCCATGCTCTTAGCATGGGCATTTTGTCCAAAAAAATAAATCCAATGATGATGGCCTCCATAGGAGATGGTGGCTTCTCTTTTCTGCAGCCCTTGGACTGGGTGAACACACCTCCCCACGGCTGGGTCTGTGTTCTTTCTGGTTGCACTTGATCTTCCATGGGGTTGTTTCATTGAGAGGAAAAGTAATTAAGCTTTTCATATAAAATTCAAGTAGGATGATTTTTTTCCAGCACTTTCATTTTTCAAGGGAATAAATTACCTTTCCTCTATTCTTCCTTTTTTTTTTTTTTTCCCCCCTCTTTCTATTTGGAAGATGAAGAAATTCAGGTAAAGTAACCCAAACAAACTGTAGTAGCAGGGAGATCACCATAATTCTCACTTCCCCCTCATTAATGTCAGATACTTGGCATTTAGTAATTACTGGCTCTTACTTTAGAGCCAGAATTATTGTTTTTGGCTCTGGCAGAACTTGCTGATTCCACCAAGCATTGGGAATGCTGCTTTCCCCTGGGAAATCAGTTCATTCAGACACGCTTCTCTCCGATGGCTTCAGGTATCTTGTGCTGAGACCACTCTGGTTTTAAAGAGAAGGGGCTACAGAAAGCACTGTGCATCAAGATGTGGTCAGATCCATGTCTTGTCTGTGTGTAGGAGCAGAAATGTCAGTGACCTTGCCAGTAATGCTGTTCTCTTCTGATGGGTGGAAACATCTTGCTGAGGCTGCAAAATGAATTCAGTTCTGAACTCTGGATTCTTTCTTCTCTGCCTGTTTTCCATTTAAATCCAAAAAGAAATCTGTTCTTGAAGCAAAACGTAGGTAACTGTATGGTATCCAACACAGGATTGTGCTGGGTGTTGTCTTTCTTACCTTTGGCCCCACTTTGGTGATAAGCTGTTGCTGTACCATCAGCCCCATAGACTTGGGTTGTAGGGAGGAGTTGCTGTTCATTTGCATCCCCTTGCAGCAGAGGCCTCGAAGCTCCAGCAACAAGCAAGGAGTGAAGAAATAAGCAGAAAAATAAGATGAGGCAAACTGCCAGGCAGCATGACAGTTTTACAGCAGTTGGTGATGCTGAGTTGCTCACTTCTCGCTTGGTCCAATGTGCTTTAATGATGCAGACTCAGACCTTTGTGCATTTTCCAAAGATGTTTCCAGGTGTGGAGGCTCAGTTATGAAAACAGCTTGCCTTGATCCATTGCTTTTGGCTACCAGGAATTCAGGGAAATGTGTTGGGGCTGTCACAATGGGACAGATTTAGCAAAGAAGTGGGAGGATGAGTTAGTAAATATTTGTAGCAGCTTTTCTCAGCACTCTGCATTAATCCTTGATCTTCTCTTTCTTGTGATGCGGGGCTGGGGGTGGTGCTGCAGTGCAGTCAGTCCCCTTTTCCCTTGGGACCCGCACGAGGCTTTTCATTCCGTCAGGAAGTGCTTCCAGGTTGATTAGAAGGAATGAGGGGTGGAGAGGAACAAATTCTAATGCTCAGTCCAAGGAAGAGCCAGCAGAGGTCCAGTAGCAGAGCTGTATAACAGCAAGGCAAGAGCTGCTTTAACTCTGCAGTGCAGAAATCAATACAAGTAGCTGAAGAATGAGTAAGACTAGAACACCACATTCTTTTTTTTGTTGTTGTTAAATAACACTTGCAAACAGCTTCAGGCTAGTAGAAAGGCTTAAACTGTTCCTTAACACAGGAGCCACAAGATCTGAGAACTCCTTGGTGGGTTGGGAGGTGCCTGTGAATAACCCACCTCTGTCCCCACGTAGGGCTGCATGCTGCTTCTGAGTGGCTTCACACAGAAGTAGGCTCAGGCAGGCTGCAGAGCTCCAGCTGTGCATTTAGATGCTGTGGTTGTGCTGCTTACTGGTCGTGCTTTGCTATTCCCATTGTGTTTCATGGGCTGTCCCCTTTGCATCCTGTGTGAACTCCTTGTTGCATTAGATAGCTGCTGTGTTCCTTAGCAGGTTTGGCTGGGGTTGGAGCTACAGGTCCCTTTGGCCCTGTGGGTAGCTTTGGATGAAGTTACTGCTTGATTTCTTGGGGCAGTGGGGGCTTTTTCTGTCAGCTGAAATTAATAGGACTGCTGACCTCAGCTTGTCCATTCTTCACATCTGGAAGATGAACACTGACTATAGTGAAGGTTGCAATGCTCTGTTCAAAACAGATAGGAAAGTGTAGTTACTGAATGTAGCTTCATGGCCATCTTCCTCTGCTTAGTACCTTTACACCTGGAATTATGGCAGCTGTGCAGCATCCTTGAAAAAGACCAAAAATGATGAGGAGTATATGTCTGCTCTGCAATAGGTTTGCAGTGTTTGAGGGATGTCACAATTCTCCCTCATCAGTCCCACTGCTTCCCCAGCCTCTGGAGGATCCGTTTAAGCCTAGCATGAAGCTCATCTGTTGCTCTTGCTTTTTAAATCGTATTTGTTCTGCTTTTCCTCCTCTACCATCTGCAAGGGGTGTTTGGTTGCATATGGAGGTAGCTTCTGGTTTTATTTGGACTGGCCATTGCAATTGACTTTTTTTTTTGTTTGTTTGTTTGTTTTTGTTTTTTAGCACATCCTGTCTTACTCTTTGTTCATTTAGTCTGTGCTGTTACTGGGCTCACAAGGGGGGTTCTTAATAAGTGGGCTGAGGACTGGAAACAAGAATTTGCAAGCTAGCTGGGACTCTGTCTCTGGGGCTTGCAATAAGGTAAGGCTTGCTTGCTGTGGTGTCCCTTCACTTGGAGCTGGACTAAGCAGCATCTACGTGCCTGTAGCATGCTCTGTGAGCCCTGTGCTGCTCCTGCTGCCCTTCCTGCCAGCCAGCTGCCTCTTGCCAAGGGTCCCGTGTTGCCCCGGAGCAATTCAGTGACAGGCAACACTGTGCTGAACATGATCCAGTTTCTGCCTCTAAATAATGGAGAGCAGATGGCTTTAGGCCAAGGAATGCCATCTTCTGTAACCCATCTGCTTTCCCTCCCCCTGCTGCCTCTAGGGGCTGCCCAGCATGACATGGGGATGCAGATTGCCATGATTCTTTGCTTTGCCCCTGACTTCCCTAGTGAGCACTAAGTCCTCAGGGTGCTGTTTTCCTTTGCCTAGCTCTTCCCTCCTGCAAAACCATGCTGTGATGTGTGACTGTAGGCTGCAGTGTTGCTTCTGGGTGCTGTCATGCTGTGGAGTGCAATGGTGGAGCGAGGAGCTTCTTTCACCTGTTGGCTTCATCCCAGCCGTGAGCTGCTTACAGAAATCCAGCTGTGTGCAGCTGGCTGTGGGAGCTCATCCTCCTGTGTGGTGTGAGCTGTGCTGAATTGTGCAGCTGGGAGATCCCTTGTGCTCAGGTTTCTCAGCCCCATGTGTGGAAACAGGGATGTTTGTAGCGGAGTGTAAGGGAGAACTGCTGACAAAGCAGCTCTTGTGTTACAGAGGCAGGTGGTGATGGCCTCTGTGACATTCTAAAACAGAGAAATATCCTGTGTCTATGAATGTGTGCAGTCTTTTTGATGTGCATCTAACTCTGGGGTGGAGTGTCTCCGGGGCAGTGCCCTTATGTAGGCACCAGATCTCTTCTAGCTGTGCAAGAGCTGTACCCTGTACAGTGAGGGTGTTGTTTTGTTGAACTTGCTGAAGCAATAAGTAATTTTGGGGATGGGCAGGGGCAGCAAGAGAACTCATTTATTCAGCCAAATGAATGGAGGCAGCTCGCTGTGTCATGGCCAGGCACAGTGTGGCTCTCCTGGTGTGTCATATTGCTATCTGGTTGAAAGAGGAAACAAACACAAAGATTTGCCCAATGTTGCAAAAATCCTTTGTGGAAAGATGTCCTCTTCCCAGTTGGTGGCTGCTTTCTGGCTGAAGGACACGACCCAGCACTGGCAGGGTCCTGTAGGGTCTGCCTTCCCTGTGAGAGACATATTAAAACCCCAATCATCCCAGATAATCCTATTTCAGGAGCTCATTGATTTTTAGTGGAGGCAAGTGAGTTAAAATGATGAGTCACTGACCTATTTGAAAATGAATAACCTCCTCTCAGTGTCATTAGGAGTCGATAATGGATCATCCTGGTCTAGAGCTGGTGAAAGGGAATTGAGGGGGGCTGGGGAGCCTCGTGCCTGCTGTACTCTGCGCTGTGTGAGACTTCTGGTGTCTGTGGGGGAAGAGGAAGGACAAGTGGATGAGAACCAAAAATATATTGATAGTGTAATATATCGATGGTGTAATAGAAGTGAACCCCCAGTGCGCTTGGGGTCGCTTCTGTTTGCTCGTGCACCTTTGGCTTTTCCCTGTGGGTCTCCACGTTACATTACAGCTTGTGTACGTTGGGCACTGTTTGTTTGCTTTCTGCTGTCCCTCCAAGCAGTTGTGTCCAGCTCTAGGTGTGCTTTCCTTCGACTGACCATAGGTGAGTTGTTTGTGGCTTTCTGCCCTCTGCCATGCTCTGCATTTCTTCTTTCCTGTCTTTGGTCCCTGCACAGGGCTTTGGGATCATCAAGGGGAAAGCTGGCTACCAGAACATCTTTTATAGGTTTTATGCCAAGCCGTGACTTTGGGAATTCAGTCAGTGTTGTGTGCAGGTATGATCAATAAAGCTCCTAGTTATGTACTTCACTGCTAAGTCTTAGCTCATTGATTTAAGGAGTTATCAGGAACTAGGGAAATAACATGGTTAATTAAGTTAATTGGATTGCAAGGTCTGGAGGGACTGTGCCTTTCTGCTTGCTCTCTGAAGCACCTCGACACCTCTGATCACTATAAAATAATGACTTTTTCTTTCCACCTGCTGGGAGTTTGAACTATTTAGTTGCTTTAAAACTATTTGCATTTCAAGATGACTGATTTCTTTGTGAGCCATGGAGTCACGGCTTTGGAGAGCAGAGATGAGATGGGGGCTGCTAACAGGGCTCAGCTGAGTGATCTCAAGGATCTGGATCCTGTGTGAAGTGGCTGTTCCTGCTCTTAGCAAAACACCTGTGGTGAATCTTCCAGTCCATCGGTGTGTTGGTGCTGTGTATGTTGGCCTTGGAGTTAGTATTAATTATGTTGCCATTGCCATATAGCAAGGCATGTAGAAAAATAATATATTGGGCTCTAGATCAATATACTGTGACATCTGTTTTTCAGGAAAATAAGTAAACAGATCTGCCTCTGTCTAAAATGGAAATTTATTCTAGATATATAAAATGAGATCTAGCACAGAGGTATTCTTCTGGAGCTTGTATTTCTTCTAATTTATAGCTACTCTTCTTTTTCATGTGAATTGGAGACTAAAACCTCCCATTATGGGCCTGTAATTTATGTATTCAAAATTTTATGAATGTTATCTTTCAGTGTTTTTATGAAGCTCTGCTGTGGAGGTGCTAAGATAAGGTTATATATTAAATATTGGCCAATTCTCTAAGAGTAAAACTGAGCTTGTAAATTACCAGAAACGCTCTCCCTCTGTGTGAGCTCACTCTCATACTAATTTCTTTCATCTCCTTTGAAGAGTTAGGGAAGGCAAGCTGTGTAAATGCAGGTTGGGTGAAGGAAATGGCCTCAGGTTGCACCAGGGGAGGTTCAGGTTGGATATTAGGAAGAACTTCTTTTCAGAAAGCGTGGTGAGGCACTGGCACAGGCTGCACAGGGATGGTGGAGTCACCGTCCCTGGAGGTGTTTAAGGAAAGAGCAGATGTAGCACTGAGGGTTAGTGGGCAATTTTGGTGTCAGGTGGATGGCTGGACTTACTGACCTTAGCAGTCTTTTCCAACCTTTATGACACTGTTCTGTGGTGTCTGGAAAGCTCGTCTCAGTTTAGTTTCACTGGTTTGTTGTCAGTAGAAAACCAGATGGATTGAGGTTCCCATCTATCATGAGTCTGATATAAGTCAACACTTTCATTGATGATCCACTGAAAGGAAGGAGAATCTGCTTGTGTTTCCAAGCAGCACCAGGACGCCAGTTGCTACAACACTGGTAGCATGGATGGAAAGTACAGGCTTGAACATATCTAGTGATGCCTTCAGGAAAATGTGCTGATTCATGTGACTTCATAGGGAAAACAGTGAGCAGAAGACATCAAGGATACGTGGACCAAATTCTATCCACAAGTGTGAATCAAGGCTTCCATTTTTTTTTGCCCCTGGTATTCACTGGTGCTTAAAGGGAGGGGGGAATGGGGGGGGGGGGGGAAGGATGAGTGGGGTTGCTGAAAAACTTTTGTTTTTCATTTATGCATCTAATGGAGCAAAAATCTTGAAGCTGTATTTATCCAATCCTTTAAAGTTCTAAATGTAAAAGCTGAGCTGTCTGTGCTTCTGTCCCCCTTCCTGGGTTTCCTGGGATTCTCTTCCCCATGATTCCAGTCCTGCAGGCACCAAGGTGTCATTCAGACCTGGGAGTTAGCTTGTCAGTCAAAACCTCAACACTTCTTATTTTAGAAACATGATATCTGCTGCCTCAAATCAAGAAGTGGGAGTAATGTAGCAATTTTGTTCTTGGCATGGCTATTTTTTTTTCCTAGTAATGTTGTTTTTTTTTTAATAGTGAAACAAATTGTTCTAGAAAATCTTAGTGTTTCCTTTGTTCTATTTGTGATGGTATAAAGGACCAATTGCCCACCCCGCACCACTGTTTTCTTAGGAAAACGTAATCCCAAATGCTGCTAGCTGTACTTGTATCAACACACAGCAGAACAGCACAGAAAAAAAAAAAAAAAGTGCATTTAAAATTAATTTCTATGGGAGAAACTTGGCCCTATCTTTTTTTTTCTTTAATTGACAAATAGAAAACAGTTCTGTGTTTTGTTTTTTGTTTTTTTTTTTTTGAAAGGAAATATTTCTCAGCCAAAATTCATAATTCACTGGGGAAAAAAATCAGCTTGTTTGCTCCCGGGAGGAACTAACTTCTGCAGGTGATTGGAGGTATTGAGGAAATGCCCACCCCAACAGCAGGTCCACAAAGACAGGTTTTCTGAAGCTGTCTCAGTATTGCACCGCTGGAAGTAAGAATCAGTAGTGGGGTTTCTCTCGCTGCACATGAATGTGTTATAACCCTTGCCTGCAGACACCTGCATTTGCAGGAGATGGCTGTCACCTGGATGAAGGACTGTCTCCTCGTCTGCCGTGCCTGATGTATGGGCAATCTTACTGCCATCAGTAGCGAATTTATTGGCTGCACTGTAATTAAATGGAGGGCAATGGCAGTGTGCAAAGCAGTACTGGGTCCTTCTGTCCCTGCTGTGCTGCTGTCCCTGTGGACGTGAGTGGGAGAGAAAAGAGTGCTGGGGTATTTGGCCGTTGGTTCATCACAATTTTGGCAGCCAGTGTCCATTGCTGCTCACCAGCTCCATGCAAAGCTGCTGTGCTGCATCTCCTGGCGGTGTAGGAGCTCTGTGTCTGGCCTTCAGCTTTCCCCATCACAGCAACCTGAGTAAGTCAGGGTTTGAGATGCATGACCAGGACTGTGATGTTTGGGCTACAGTTCGTTATTGCCTTCCTTGGTGTTTAAAGCTTCCTTGGCATTTCTGCAGACGTCTCTCCAACTTCTCCCCCAGTTCACCGCAAAGACCCTGTTGCGTGGGATTACCCCAGCAGTGATAGATGAGCTCCTCCTGTTAGCGTTAGCAACACACTTTCTCTAGCTAATTTCCATGGCCTTAGTGCTGTTGGCTCTCAAGTTCAGTTTTGAGAGCCTGTAGTTATGTGTGGAACTGAAATGGATTGAGAAGCAATGTTCCCAAAGGGCTCCTCTGTTTCACCTCACCTAGAAACCTTATGACACTGCTAGCTCAGTTCCTACTTCTTTAAACCCACTGGAATACCAATCTCTACAACATAGCACAAGAGGAATTTTCTCTTCGGACTTCTTGCACTGTTTTAGATCTACTAAACTGCATTATTTGGGTTGCAGTCCTGCAAATTACATATGGAAAGTGTCCATTCAGCCTTTTTAGGCTGTCGAGTCATCTGTGAGGCTGTTGCTCTTCTCTTTCAATAAGTGACAGTGGAATGTAAACCCTAGTGTTTCTTCAGGTTAAAGCACTTTGAGGAGCAGAAGTCTTCTGCCAATCTTACTGCTAAGGTGCAGTGCTGGTATGGGCACAGCACTACCTGTGTGGGTACAGGCAGCTCTCAATAGCAATCCTGAAATCCTCTTTTCTAGCAATGGTGTTGGTTGTCAGCATAATCTTTAGCCCAACGGCTGTGGCAAGCACATGCCTACCTGTGTTTTGTCCTGCTGCCTTTGTTCTCAAGCCTTGCTCAGCAAACTGCAGCTGCTCCTTGGGCTGTGCATTTCTCCCGTCTGCAGGAGGGGTGGCTGGGACCAGAACAGTGGGGTTCCTGCAGGGATGTCAGTGCTTGGTTAGGTACTGCAAATGTGTACATGGGAGGGGAAAAACTCCAGCACTGGTGAGGAGGAGGAGGCTCTATATGCATAGGCTGTCCCAAGCAAAACAGAGATCCCACCAAAAACCCAAGAAGAGAAAATAGTAAAACAGCTCTAAACTACTCCTGAGTGCTGCCTCTGCAGCGCTTGCAGCTCCCAGCAGCACAAATCCCTGCGCTGCCAACAAGCAAAAGAGGAGCTCACACCTGAGTGCTGAAGTAAACTGTCCTGCAAAGCTTGGAATCAGTCCTTGTAAGCAGCTCAGCAACAGCTTGTTTCGTTCTCAGGATTGTTTGCTTGTGTGTGTGTGTTTGTTTTTTTGTTTTGTTTTGTTTTTTGGTGGTTGCTGGATTAGGGAATGAAACATAAATTTAGTACTAGAAAACCTGTACAGTCTTTCCCTACTGAGAGTTTGCAGCCAACTGCTTGCATCCCCTGGTAGGGTTTGAGTGAGTGTTGGTGACTTGCCTTTTCAAGGTCTTTATGGACCTCTTGTGGGGAGTTTTCTTTTTTCGTTTAGGGCTTCTTGTCTGCAGAGCACTTGCTTTATCTTCATTGGTCTCCCAGTGCACAGCCAGCCTGAGCTTGTCTGGACCTCGCTGCTCTCCCACCTCTCCAGTAATGCTTCCTTTTGTTTTTTTGTGAGGCTTTGAGACCTCACACACAGTCTTGCTTTCAGCTCATCAGCTGCATGTTTGCTCCAGCACTGGCAGCTCTTGTTCGCTGTCAGCAATATTTACTTCTCGGCTTCCTTTATTTTTCCTTAACACTTCATTTTAAGCAGACAGTTGGAGAATCTCTCTGTTGGCAAGCTCCAAATGGAAATGCTGTAGGATGGGATTTGTTTGCCTAACTTTGCCTCCCTTCATCATTACTGGAGGTGTTGTCAATCAAGTAATTCTTGCTTGGGTTAACAAGGAAATCAGTGGCTCCAGATGCCCCCTTCTGTGCCAGCTGGACACAACCTTGTGAAGTGTCTCGTGGATGGAGAGGGCATGGCAGAGTCCAGTTCTGCAGATGGGCAATAAGGGTGATGGGTATAAAAGAGAGGGTCTTCTGTGGAGCCCAGGGCTCTTGTGCTAAGGCAAATGGAGGGGGTGGGTATCCCCAGCCAGGGACAGCCCTTTGCTGATATCCAGGCAGGGGAAGATTGATCTGGAGATTCAATCAAAGTGAAATTTGAGTTGCCCCTTAGTGAGCATTGGTGAGTGATGCAGATAAGCCAGTCAGTCTATTGAACCTGAACCTTGCTTACCAAGTGCTCAGAGACCTAACTTTCAAAGTGGGGGTTCTGAGAAGGTGCCTGAGAGCAGGAGAAAATGAATGAGAGGAAGACTTGGGATCCCAAGCTGCAGCTGGCAGATGGCCTCTCGCCTTTGGCTTACCCCGAAGACCAACCATGTGGTGTAAGTCCTCCCCTGCCTTCTCCTTCTAGAAGGTCTTGATGTAGGGTAGTCCCTTCTGCCCATATTTCCTCCAACATACTGCAGGCATCAGTTTAATTAGAAATAAAAATTGATTAGCGTGGTCTCTAGTGGATCTGTCAGATTTTGGCAGTAATGGCAAGTAACGTGCATGCAGCTGTTCAGCTGTTAGTAGAATGGCTGCTGTTCCTGTTAAAAACTGCTCAGCCCTGCTCCTGGGTGTTGGTTCCTGGGTGCTGGAGCCAGCTCAGGTGTGGGCAGCAGGTGAGATTTTTCTTTGCTCTTCCTAAGGACTGACCTTGCTGTACAGCTTCCTTTGCCAGCAGGAGGGCAGAAGTGATGCCTCAAACAGCCATGTATTCCCTTTCTTTGTGCCCTGCTGGAGGCTGATCTGGGTGTCCCCAGGCTTGCCATCCATGGCATAGATCCCTTTTGCTGAGCCCACTCTGGATGAGGAGCCTTCTTGTTCAGATAGTGTGACCTCTTTCCCTGTTACAAATGTGTGTTGCAGCACTGAAAGCCAGCTGGGTGATTTCTCCTTTTTAATTTTTTTTAATAGTTCATACCCCATAACTTTAATCCACCTTGAAATGGAGAGTCAATATATTGGTTGCCTCTGTGCCGTAGGGAATTGTGTGTAAAAGAGGTAAGGGGGAGTTCAGGAGTTCATTGCATGGGATAAGCTGGGAGGCAGAGGGGGACTTTTTTCATTCTCTTGCAAGCATATTGAGACTGTGTAAGGGTAGTAGATTTGTTCCTGTCTGTGTTTTTTCCATGGAAGGCTCCTCCAAAATGAACTGATCTCTCAGCAATAGTGTGCTACGCTGCGTGGTCAGTAGCAACCAAGCAGGTCAGTAGCAGCAGGGCTGTGCTTCTTGCTTCTTCGCCAGCTTTAACAAAGTCTCACTACAGAGAGATGCCACTGTCCCAGTCTGAGCCTTGTGGGACCAGGTAAATTGCCTAACTCAGTGCTGCTCCTCACTCCTATAAAATAGGTTTGTGGTTGGGCTGGGCTACGGTATTTCTAAACCTGTGGCTCTCTGGTGGAGGTGTCCAGAGCAGCAGCTCAGCTTGTATGGCCCTGAGCAGAGGCTGATGCTGTGATGTGATGCCCAGAGCCCAGTTCACCAGACCATTGTGTTCTGTGCCTGGTACAGGTGTGCTGACAGTCAGGTTTTTATCCTTTGCTTGCCCTCCAGCCCTGTGTTCCTGAAACTTTCCTGAAGGCAGTAAGGGGCAGTGAGGTGATAGGAGGGAAGGGCTGCCTTTTTGTCTTGTTGAGATGTTTTTTTTCTTGCTTTGAGCCAACAGCAAAAACCTGGGAATGGAAGGAGTGGGACTGGAAGAGAATCCCGTAACAAGATTACCTGCTGGGGGAGTGGAGGGGAAGTGTAAGCAAGCTATCCATGGATGGATTTCCCAGTAACAGAGCTTGCTGCAGGGGAAGCAGCATCACAGGGATCACCTGCACTGGTGCCTTGAGACTCAGCTGGGCACAGCATGCTGGAGTGTTTTATATTGCCACTTGTGAACTGCAGGAGATTGCAGCACACCTGTTCTCACCTCCCTCCTGTGGGTTTTGCAGCTGAAAGTCATTCAGTTACCTTTTCTTGGGAGTGTTTTGATGTGAGTCTCAGTTCTTCACCACTTGGACATCTTGTCTAAGATGAGTTAATAACTTACCAATGGCTGTAGAGCATGGCTACCAGCTTTCGGATGATGACTGTATTAGCTGTGCTGCTGACAGCTCTTTGCCTTTCATGCTAGAGGGTTACCTAATGAAAAAATCCCTCAGGAAAGATGTAGAAGTACCACTGTGATAACTAACACTTCCCTGCACAATGAGGGCAGGAGAGACAAACGAAGCCCCCCAGGAAGGTGCCAGGAGCAAAGCCAGGGCCAGAAAGAACACTGGATCTGCCAGGATCGTAGGCTGGCTGCCTCACAGCTCCCCATCAGGCAGCTTTGCTGTGACAGCGAGCACAACCCCTGGGTGATGCTGTAGGAGTGAAATAGCTATTAATTGCAGCAGTCTGCTTCTCTGCTCCTGACTTGTTAGGATTTCTTGAGCGATTTCTGGGTTACAAAGCATAACCTCCTATGGTGAGTGGTATCTGAGAAGTCTAACCTTATGTGGTTGTGTTGGACCTTTGTTTGGATAGTGATGATGGTCACCTCACTGAGGAAAGCTCTGTAGAATTAGGGCGTATTCAGAGAATGGAAGAACAATTAATTACATGGAAAAACTTTTTTAGGAAGCAAGAAAACGAAGATAGGGAGTCTACCTCAGAAAGTACTTCTGTAAGAAAGGATGTTGGTAGAATACATACCATAATAACCAGCCCAGAGTAGGTCAAGTGTGTTAGTGTGTTCTGTTTTGTCAACAGAGGAACAACAAAGGAGAGGAACAATGAAGGGGGTGTAAAAATGCAATTAAGGTGACATTTGAGGCTAGTAAAGGGAAATGCATCATCCACACGGTGGGGCTGTGGAGTTGACCATCCCTTGAAATGTCATGAAGGGCAAGAATTTATTTTATTTCTTAGGATTCAAGGATGGGTGGGCTATTCCAGAAGTAGTTGAAATTCATCCTGCAATTCAATACAGGATGTGGGGCCACCCAGCATGAATTTCCTCGTGGAAGTGGGTCCAACACGAGAACATGTTTCTGCACTGCCTGTTGGCGTATCTTCTGTTAATGTGACCTGGAAGCAGGGCTGACATGCCTTCCTGCAGCTTTGCATATTGTCTATATCATATCTAAAAACTTGGAGGGGGTCACTAAAATGTTATGGAGGATGCTTGGTGACGTTCTGTCCCTTGTCTGAAGCTGGATGCCTTGCTCTCTTGTTCCTGTTTTAGTTTGTGACACTGTACCGAGCCACTATTCAGCCTGTTTGGGTTCTCAGCAGTATCCCTTGCTACTTTGAGGAAGGAGGTGTTTGCAATAACAGTGATGCTGAGAAATGCCACTGCTATACAAGGCAACGGCACATTTCTATGCACAGTATCTTGTTTTTCTCTTTGCCCATTGCACGTATTTTTAACAGGAAGGCAGATTTCTTCTGCTTTAAACAGAGGAGAAAGCCATCAGCTGCATGAAAGCCATAAAAAGCTTTCATCATTCAGAGCCTGGTAAATCTCCCATGGAAATCAACAAAATGGCTTCAGCTGATAGACATGCTATATCAAGTCAAACCTGATCTGGCAGAGGGGTTCACAATTGTTCCATCCTTTAGCCCATTCACGGTTAGGACAGTTTTTTGTAGATCCCTGGTATCACCCACTGACAGAAACAGCTGCTGTGCCCTTGGCTTTCCCTAATTTCCTACTATAACATAACCATCCAGAAGAGTCCAGATATCAGGAATGCGAGGAGGCTGCTGCAAAGCAAGCGATACTACAGATGGTTTGGTAGATCACAGCGCGTGCTCCGTGTGTACAGCAGAGATCTCCTTTGCATCTTCTCTTTTCTCTGTTTCTGCAGAGCTTAAAGTCTTCTTGCTGGAGAGGTGGGAAGAAAAAGGGCAGTCTTGAAACTTTATGACATCCATATCATTGCTTGGAGGACTACTATAGTGGTCACTAGCACTAAGGAGACTGTGTTAGCTTCAGTCTTGTAAAGTCATGGAACTGCAAGACTAGTTTATAGCAGTATAAAAAGTGGCATTAAAGCGGTCATAAATCACTCTGATTCTCAGGGGAGTTAGGACTCTTCCTATCTCCTGAAAGAGGTACTTGCTTTGTGAGTGGAAATGTGGCTTCTTTTGTGCTTAAATGCAGCTGTGAAAAAAATAAATGGCTTGTGCAGTTGGAGGGGGGTGGTGGTGGTGGCAAGGAGAGGTCAGAACCAGCAAATCCAGAACTGAATTGAGCAACTGAATAAAAAAGAATGTGCATACAAATCCTTACCAGGCTCTGTTGTTCCTGAGCACCTCTGGGTTGGAGGATGGGATGGATTCTCCCATGGCCACTTGGTGCTCTGCCAAGCAATGCTTTTCCACATACAAACCTGACACTGCATTTCTTCCTATCGCTCCATTCCTGGTACAAAATAAGATGTTTTCTGGGCAAATGCTTCCAAAGATGATGAATAAAACAAACTATATGTGGCCAAAAATACATATTGAAGATAAACTGTGAAGTGCAGGAAGTGGAGAAAAAGAAGGGATTTCTCAGCTCCCCTCTTTAGGCTGTTGAGATGCCAAACACTTTGTTTTCTTCCCAAAAGTTCATCTTTCTTTGTGCCGGGTTACCCAGTTTCATTTAAAATGAGTCTTCAAATCCGTTTTGTTGAATTGCTGCAAAATCCTGTGTGGATGCTCTTCAGTTGATTTAATCTTGGTTTATGTTGATTTAGTTTCTTGCCAACTTTTGCTAAATCCATTTGAGACAGAGTTAAATCAACTTATGAGTGTCCTTGCAATTTAATTAAATCGACTGATGTAGCTAATGTAACTGATTGTAATTAAACGCATGCAGCTTTTATATAAAGACAAGCCCTGAGGGTGTTCAGGAAATCCCATCTCGTGTTCCCATTAGCCCCTAAAAGCAGTTCGTTCGCTATTCCCCACTTCTGCCTCTGATTGTTGTCCCAGAGCAGAGCTTTGCAGTGCTGGGCCAGGCTTTGCACCATGCGTTCCCTGCCCCAGCAGCTCTGCCCCCCCGCTAGCTTTCTCCTCCATAGCTGCAGGTGTATATTTATGCCCTGATGTCCTTATGGGGAATAGTGCTGGGTCACTTGCTGCTCCAGATGAAAAATAACCTGCCTAAAAATAGGGGAACATGAAAAGGTGGGTTCATTCTTTAACCTCCTTCAGCATCCAGAGTCACCCCCTGAAAAGCCTAAAGCTATAGGGACTGGTCTAGGGGCTTCTCTTGTCTTGGTACCTTACAAAGGATGTTCTCGTTCAGTGTGAGCTTCCGTAGGTTCACTGATGGAAACAAGCAATGTGACAGCAATATTCTGAGTATTTAACTGACCCTGTAAGAACAAGTTACTTCAGACTCTGAATGTTGGCTTTTGCTCAGGTGTGTGTTGCTCTTTTTCTCAAACTGGAGCCGGAGGTCTGTAATGCTGTAATCTTTCCTACAACCAGGTCCTGCACCCCAAAGGCTGCCTTTGATCTCCAGCCAAGAGCTTTGCTATCCGAGGGGGCAAAGATCCTGTGTTCGTGTGAATTTCTGCCTTTGAGTGATAGAAGAAGCCTAGATGGGAGAGCAGCAGAGAGGGTTTGTAGCACCCTGCTCTTTTTTCCCAGTATTGCTTGAAATTTCTGTAATGATACCAGTGAAGGGAAAGCTGAGAAGGGTGTGCCTTCTCCCACCCCCTGCTGCCAACCTCCTCAAAAGTTTGGGTAGCAAGGGAATGGACAGGGGAGGCACCATCCACACCCATGCAAGCTTTCAATTTTTTTTCTCCTGCTCTCTTTCCAGCTCAGTTAACGCATTAAGAAAACATTAATAGCCTCTGAGTTTCACGCTCTGCTTGCGTCTCTCGTAACAAGATCTGCTGACTTCTGTGGAGCGCTCCCTCCATGAGTGAAGGTGCCATCTGTGGATGTAACACTAAGTGACAGCGTTGTAAACAAAGAGAGAAACCCGTGGGGTCCCGGTGGGGCTGTTTATGCTCCAATGCTCGAGTCTGTACCTTCTCAGGGTCTCCAAAGAGCAGTGTTAAGCCTCTGCTGCCAGGTGCTTTATTGTGGGGGCTCTTCTCCCTGGTTCCAGCAATGCCAGGGCTCACCTTGGGCTTTCTTCCTTTATTTCACCTCCCTTTCTTTCGTGTGGTGCATCACTGGACTTCTCTGGGGGACACTGGAGGTCTCAGGCTCTGTAATCCAGAGACAGAAGCATTTCTTGTTCCCTTGTTGGTTCAAGAGGAGCAGATGTGGTTGACAGGTGTCTTCTGCAACAGCACAGTCAGGTCAGGTCTGCTGGTGGAGCAGAGCCCTTCCCATACTGTGTCCTATTGTGTATGATGGCAGCTGTGCCTGTGAGAGTAGTGAGACTGCTGTGCTTGGGGCTGAGGAGCTGAGCAAGTCAGTAGCTCAAGAGAGCACCTAAGAGGAAAGCACACTGAGGTGCCTCTGTGTCTGAGCCATGTGAACTTCTCTGTTTGGGAGGTGAGGTGGGAGCTGGAGTTCAAAGAGCATCAGCTGGAGAGATCTGTGGCCAGAAAGAGGTGGGCAGGAGGAGGAAAAGACAAGCAACTTCTTAGCATGACTGTACAAGGAATGCAGTAAGAGATACACTAGAAGTAACTCTTTTAGGATGGAGTTACTGGTGGGAATCGAAGTGTGTGTGGTTTTTTGGGGTGTTTCTTTTTTTTAAGAGCAGCTGATTGTGAAATCCAAGTGTCTGAAGGCTGATTAAGTCCTAAGTCTTAGAATGCCAAAGGAGAATAGGAGACCTTTTAGCACATGTATTTCAAGTGAGCTTTGGAAATAGGCCAGACTGGGTGGCAGTGGTGAAGCTGACATCTTGCAGGACAGTTGAGGAAAATAAGAAAGGTCAATGTAAACATTCATCTAGGTGTTAAGCAGAGCACACCAAAGCACTTGCAACTAAAAATAGTTTCCAAAGGGAAAATCTATCTTAAAACAGTAGTTTTAAGTTGTTTTGTTCATTTGTTCAAACTCTCTTTCAATGTGCTCATCTGTAAAAATGAGTTTAGATTATTATTATTTTTTAATGAGTGGAGTGGAAAAAAATTGGGAAGTGACTTTTGATTATTTTTGTTGTTGGAAGAAATACTGCAGAGTAACTAATGAAGGAGAGAAGGAAGGCACTGGAACGTTTCTCAGCCTGTCTTGTACCAGGGAGTGTTGTACAGCAATATCACAGCTGTCTTGCTATCCAGCACTGAAGTGAAGAAAGAAAGCTGAGAGGCATGAGATGAGCACACACCACGTGTAACGCATACATGTGTTGCATATGTGTAGCACCTATGAGAGAAGTCAAGAGTGGTTAAATGGTGGAAGCAGCTCAAAGCTGTACAAACAAGGTAAGAGCAGTGGGGCTGCTGGTGCAGGGATGCACAGTGGCAGCAAGGACAGAGACTGCAGCGTGGCACTGTGAAACACTTGGATGTTTAAAATTCTTATTGGAGTCTTTCCCTTTCTTGAAGACTTTTTTCTCCCTGAATTTTTATATTTGCAAACTACCCACCCCACCCCTTCCCCCCTGAAAAAAGCCTAGGAAGTCAGTGGTGCTCTGTCCTCAATCACAAAATCAGTTTGGTGTCTCACTCTCCCAGCCTTGCGCCTGGGAACCAGGTAACAGCAGGGGAGAGTTGCTGGTTGGGGTTTCTGGTCAGTAACAGAAGAGTGGCAGCATGATGCCACTGTTCCCAGAGCCTTTCCTGCTGCAGAGGTGGGTGAGCACCCTGCTGACCCGTGGTGAAAACAGAACTGTTGAGGAGTGTGTTTGAGCTGTGGTTTGTGGATGACTTCTTAGGCACCTGACAGTACCTGGTTCCAGCAACTGAGGAATGTGCATCCATCGTCTCCTTCATCCCCTCCAAATGCTGCTATTGCTTTGGGTTTTGGATTGGCATGGAAGTTAGCTGTGAGGTGACCTAATAGGTGCTTGGGAGAAGCATTGCGAATTAGAAACAATTAAAATTGCTGTTAAGGTGTGTTTTTCCCTCTTCCCTCTGCTCCTCTGGGAGTTAAAGTGAGAAAATATGACACAGTGTGGAGCTCAAGCCTGGTGAGTCTGGCTCTACGGTAATCCTGAGCGCTTGGGAGTGAGTGGTGTTTGGAAGATCACAGGTGAGGGGGTTTTGATGTTCTCTCCAAAGAGATTCATGTACTAATGAGTCCTCCCCAGCTGTATGTCTCTGCTTTTCTTTTTTTCCCTCCCCCCCTTTTTTTTTTTTTTTGCAAATGCTGTTTTTATGATGTCCATCATGTCTGTGTGGTTCTGATATGCTCTGCAGAGGAAGCTCTGGCTAGCTTGATTTAACAAGTGAAAAGTGCTTCCAGTTCTGCCTCACTGAGAGCATTGGAATGGTGCAGCTTATGAGCCAGTAGTCTTGGGAGCCTGTTTTCTGTGCTGGTCCCTGAGGTGCATCAGTGTTCTTCCAGTTTGCAAGAAAAGTCACTGAACAATGCTGTCCAAAGGCAGAGTTACTGAAAGTATTGAGACCCAAATAGTCTCTATTTTTTTTTTTTAATTGCCTGTGAACTTGCTTTCAGCCAAATATCAAGTGCCATGCAGGCCAAAAGTATTCCTGGTACTTTGTCATAAAACACAGCACTGGTTATCCAAGCTGTCCTTTGCTTTAGGCACAAGATTCCTATCTACCATGAGGATGATTTGGGAGAGGTGGGTAAGGAGCTTTGTGCCTTCGCAAATACTCAATGCATCTTTTTCTTCTAATTCAAGACAATATTTGGCTTGAATCTGTACTGTAGGATAGATTAAAAGGCAAACAACCAACCAACTGGATGTTTGGTTGCTTTTAAGAGTTTAAGTAAGCCTTGGGAACTTTCACCATGGACTTTCATGGTTCTCAGACTTCCAGTCTATTCTTAGATCCAAAATTCTTCCTTCCCCCCCCAAATTAATAGACTTTTGCTATATAGCTGGGTTTTACTGCATAGCAGTGTTGAAACTCCTTGCCTGCAAAAGACACTTAACCAGCATGGCGCTGCCATGGGTTGGGCTCTTGGATCAGAATTGCACGTGGTCAACAGAGAGGGTGACAAAAAGCTCCGAATGCATAACTTGAAGACTCCACTTCCAACCGACCTCTCATTTGCAGGCTAATTCATGAATTTCAGCCCTTGTTGACTGACGTCTTATCTCTAAGTCTCCAGGAATGTTTCATGCCAACACAATTCCTCTTGAGATCTACAGGACAAAGCTCACCAGGGTTTCTCACAGGTCTGGACGCTTTCTCCAAAGGTGGGCCTTGCAATGCACTGCCACACAGGCAGCGTTCTGAGTTTAATTTCCTTACTGTTTCACTGCCCCCAGAGAACTTCCGCAAGTCGTTAGAAAATGCAGAACTGGTTTGGCCACAAAAAGTTCTCTCTGTGGTGTGGAGTTGCTGAGCAGAACCACCTGCTTTTAATTAATCTTTTGAACCAATTTGGTTCTAGAAAACCAATTCCATTAACAGGCTAAGCAGAATAATGATAGGCACAGCTGCTTGTTACACTTCTAGTTTAAACAAAATCCTCTTTGCATCGGGAAACACTAATCTAATGTCACGACTGTTTTCATTATGAAATCTTTGGTAGTTGAGCACATCCAAACGCTTCATATGTTTTCATAATTTTTTTCCTCCCTGTTATATGGCCAAAATATGTAAATTATGGGATGACTTCTCCCCAGAGAAACAGAGCTAATTGGTGCGTTAATATCTCAGAAACGAATCAAATTGACAGCCCCCACTATAGGGTGAGCTTATATAGTAGCTCTAATGTTCTTTGGGATGATTTAAATTTGATTTTGGCCAGTCTTGTAGCTTGCTTATCAACCAGAAAGTTCAAATGTGATGTTGCTGTCTTCACTTCGGAGAACTAGGACATTGTGGGTTAAGAATGAATTAGCAAATGGACTCAGCTGACTAGAAGGGGTGGCTTGCCAGATTAGGTCAGACTATCAGTTCCACTATCCTAATCTGGTGGTGCAAAAGGTTGCCCAGAGGATGGGGTCAGTGGGTGTGCACTGGGTATTTGTTCCCTGGCTGTCGCCTTCCTCCCACTTCTCTCTCCCAGCTGGGCTTCCTACACCTTGAGATTTAGCTGTGAATTGCTGATGTCCTCTTGAAACCCACCAGTGCTTCTTTTGAACTTTCATCCTTCACTTGCAAGATATGCAGGACAGCTGAAATTTGTGTAAGAACATCAGCCTCACTTTGTTTGGCTTAAATGTTATGTCCTTGTGTGTGCCCTAAATCCACAGGGACTTGTCTCTTGCTAGAAGCTCAGAACTGCCCTGAGAAGGTGCAGAAATGGCAAGGGTCTTGTCATAGAGTAGGCAAAATGTAAAACCCAAAGAAGTGAGAGGGGGATGCAGGTTCAGATGAACGTGTACTCCAACACCCAGCTTTTGAATGAATGCTTGCTGCTTGTTTTGCATGCTGTGTGCCTGGTGATATACGATGTGCTCTGCTGCCCTTTAGAGCTCACCCCTGAGATTTGACGTTGCTGATTCCTGAAGTAAGCACTGTTTTTCTGAGCTGGGTTTATCACTAAGAAACAGCCAAGGTTTTGTGAACCACAGCCAAGTCATCCACCCCGAGAGAAAAGTGCAGGAAGGGGAGTCCTGGCATGGGCTGCTTTCCTCCCTCTTGGATCGGGAGCAGCCCAGATCCTGCCCTGTGCCCAGGCTGGCACAGCAGTGGGGTGCTGCCCCTCCTCCTACCAAGATGCTGTTGCTCAGTGTCCCACCTCCATGTGACCTGCTCCCAGGATGTAGTATCTCACTGCATCTCTGCAAGGATGTTGTGAAGCTTTCTGGCCCTGGGGTGTGTTTGGGGTGTGCTTACAGACTGCGGTGCTGAACTCAAAGGGGAGGCACTGGCTTACGCTGCTGGGGTACAGCTGCTCATGTCCATGGGGATGTGCCACGGCCCTGTGTGTTCCCCACTGCTGTGTTCATGGAGCAGCCTTTGTTGCCAGGCTGGTGTTTGAGTCAAACTTGTGCTGCCTGAAAATGTGGAGGAGTGGGCCCTGGATATCTGTGCAAATGATTTATAATGAAATGATGTGAACAAAATGGAAATTGAAGTCACTGGGACAACTTCAGAACTCTGTCTTACCCTTGTGTGAGATTTTGAGTGATTTGAGAAGTGGTATTCAGCACAGCTTATCAGCTTAGTGTAGTTTGGAGGAACAGAAATTAGCTGAATACTGGAGGCCAACCTTCAGAGACTGGCTTTGCCAGAGGAGCAGCTGCCAAGCGGAGCTTTACACAACTTGCATGCAGTGGAGCAGGACTGGAAATCCTCCTGGCTCCAACTTTAAGTCACTTGCTGCAGATAAACAAGCACAGAACCCTCTGCTGACCACATCCATCCTATCGCAGAGGTGTAAGCTCTGGGTAAGCACTGCTTTACTTCTTGAGGTAGCTCCAAACCTGCTTCAGAAAGATAAATGGAGATGTGGCTAAAGCACTGCCGCGCTCCCCTCTCCCCCCCTAGCTTTGTTTTCACTGCATTAATTATGGAGATGGAGGCTTCCAGGCTGAAAGCTGCTGGGCGTTTGGGATGACCGTGTCAGGAGGTGAGCGTAAGCAGCCCCACTGCTGCTCTGAAGGGAGGAATGTGCCCAACGGGGCTGCCTTATTTCTATGGGGTGCTCCTGGAGCCCTTTACTTTTGCTCTCGCTCTGTCAGTGCAGCTCATGAAATACGTGGGTGTTTGGCAGGGATCACAGATGATACCAAAAGTGCTTCTTAGGGTTTATTAAAAAAAAAAAAAAAAAAGAGAGTTGTCCTTCTTCCCTTCAGAAAAAACAAAATCACAAAATCCATCTTGGACCAGCAGGCTGGGTATGAAGCCTCGTTCTGTGAATAAACCTTCAAAACCTCATTTCATCCAATCCCCTGGGGTGTGATGGATGGCTCCTTCCAGTAAATACTGGCAGATCAGCCAGGATGCTGGAAACAGTCAGGATGTTGCTCGTTACAAAGCTCTTTCAGCCAGCCCAGCTGAACGTGATGCTTATCCACTGGTTGGGGTGTTGTGTTTGCTGTCAGTACTCTCAATCTGCCTTGACTGAAACCAAGTTCCTAGACTGAAACCAGGTTTCTATCTTCTAGGCACCCATGTCAATGGGATGGCATCTGAATTACAGCTGCCAGGGTAGGCAGCGTAAGGTTTGCTCCCTAAATTAAAATAAATAGATTTTATATGTGCATATATGTGTGTGTGTATATATATATATTAAAAAAAAACCTGTCCCACACTGGCAAAGTAATAATTGCTGTTAATGTTTTCAAGGCTTAATGCTTCTGCCATGGTACTTAATCGATAATTGAAATTGCAAGAGGAATGTAATGCTTGGAGTTCATGCAGTTAATTTTATTGCTCACACTTGTAATTTGAAAGTAATTCTGCAATCAATATGAACATGGTGTGGTGTGGAACAGGAAAGCCTGCAGTCCAGCCACGAGCAGTCCTGTATTTCATTGGGAGCTGCTGTTCTGTGAGGCACTGGGATGAATTTGACCCAGTTTCCTTCTCTAATCATATAAATAAGATCTTGGTGCTGTTTGGGTGCACCTAGTGTTTTTGCATTGTGTGAGGTCGTTTCTCAAAGGCTTCTGATGTTTCAAGTTCTTTCTGTGCTTCACAATCTGCTCCAGGTGCTGCTGGAAGCTGTGGCAGGCTCCAAAACTTTTCCCTGTCTAAATCCTCCTCTTGCCCAGGAAAATGTGCCCCCCAGAAAGGGGCAGGAGGTGGAGGAGCTTTTCTGCTTGTGGGCCTTGCAAATACGTGTATCAGCAGGAGAGTGGCCTGACTCTGGCCTTGGAACCCATCTCTTAGGAGAGTCCGGCCGACTCTCTGACATCCTACCTTCCTTTCCCCAAGCACTTGTAGCTCCAGGGGGGAGGAAAGCCAAGAGCCCAGAGATGGATCTTTATGTTGTCACTGTCAGTGCTGGTTTCTGTCTTGCTAGCTGGAAGACCCTCCTCCCTTCCTGCAGCAGTCAGGTGGGCTTTCCAGGGGAAAAGGTGGTGTCTGAACACTCTGTGTGCCTCACCTGTGCTTCTGCTTTCCTGCATTTATTGCCACAGCAATAAACATAGCTTATTCCGCAGGCTGTCTCTGTGACACTGAAGTTCAAAGGTTCTTCTGATGTGAAGTCTGAAGTGACGCGTGCCCTGATCAAGAGAGCAGCACGAGCCCTTCATCTCCCTGAGCTGGGATTGGGGCCGAGTGCTGCCATCGGGCTGTCTGGCTGCTCACACAAACTGGCATCCTCTTGATCTCTGTGGGAGTACTGACAAATTTAAGAGCAAGTGGGGGTTTCTCTGGATGTAAAATAACCAAGCAGGCTAACTTTAGAAATATCGAGGCTCTGATTGTTTTCCAAAATAGCTTTGGTACGTAATTTCCAACAGCAGGCAGAACTTGTAGGGAGGCTATTTAAATTAGAAAACTCTTCTTTTACCTTCAGTCTCATCCTGTTAATTTATCAAGCCAATTAACCAACATTACCCAGGGACACTTTGTTCCCGTGCTGTGCCCTCCCCCACCCTGGTTGAGAGACGTCTGCACACACGGTGCGTTATTCCTCGCCTGTAAATCGTATGCAAGTACACTGGCACTTTCTCATTCATTTGGCTTTGTTTTAATCTCTCTTCACCCCGAGCCCAGCTGAAGTACATCACAGGTTCTGCAGCTAATTAGCACAATTACAGCTGTCCGAATCAGGATGGGAGATTGAGTTAGGGCAGTCGGGATCCCAATGTGCTGGAGTCTCATTACTGAGTCTCCAGTGCAGCCACATCTAATGAAATTCAAACAGATCAGGTTAAATTAGATTAGTTAATGGAATCCTCATCTTCTTAGTTTAATGTAATTCTGAACGGTGAATCTTTAGTTTCCCTGGAAAATAAATGTTTCTTTGGATTGTATGTGACTGAACCCTGCAGGCCTCAGCTCCTGGGGCTGGGAGCACTTTGTGTCCAGAACCGAACTGCATGGGCTCAGCTTGTTGGTGGCTTCCAGGGACTGTGTGCTAGAGAGGCCTGGGAGTAGTTTGGTGCTGGGAGAGGAAGGGAGGCTTTGCAGTGCTCTTCCTTGGTGGCTGTGGGGTGGTCTCAAGGGTCTCACATGGTGAGTCCTTCCTGCTCTTAGGTCACCAGAGCTGGGGCAGGAGAGGTGTGGAGGTGTTCTTTGTTGCGTCCCACTCTGTCATTTGTTAGTCTTATGCTACCTGTAACCTGGTGCTTTGCCTGGTACCTGGGAAGGGTGAAGGAGAGAGGAGGTGCCCAGCTGTGACTCAGCGATTGCCCCTGCTGGTGAGTTGACTCTCTTCTTTCAAAGTAGACAAACTTCTGGGAATATAGTGGCACCAGATTCCTTAGCCTCTATAGAGGCTAATAAAAGAATATTTTGCAAATTCTCTTGAAACTTGCTAAAAAGAAAGATTTAGGGGAAGCCACTTGCAAAATGCTCTTTTATAGAAGCAATGCCACTTCCTTTGCAGTCTCTAGCACAGGCAGCAAGAATGGTGGTGAAGTGAGTAGCTTACAGTAGCTCTCCAGCCTCATTGGTGAACTGCAAAAGTGCACCAGGCTCAATGAAGCAGCTTGAAGTGTCCTTTTGCCGTGATTTCTGCTAGCAGCAGGAGAACAAACAAGATGTAACAAAAGGTCAATTCTGTGCTTCTATCTGCCTGCTCATCTCCAACTTGGTGCCTGTGGGCACTGATGGGAGTGAATGGCAGGCAAGAGGAAGGGGGTTTGGATAGAAAAAATGAAACGTTTGCTATATTTCTACCCATGAGCAAGCTGCTTCAATTTTTGAACTCTGTAAGTATGACATCTTTTGCAAGTGCTAAATTCACATAATTTGCAGTGGAATTGTGAGTGCAGTTGCTTGGTGTTGCCTGCTCACAGCGTGAGGGCTTCTGAAAGGCCATTAAGGCTGCGTGCTGCGTTCAGTGCAGATCCCCATCATTTACCCGCTGGAACACCAGGCACTCTTCCTGACTGCGTGGTGCCTCGTCTGCGCTGCACTGCTGCTGATCAGAGCACCTCCTGGGATCAGGTAGCATGTCTGATTCTTCTCCCCTGTCTTCCAGTGAACTCTTAACGAGGTTGGATTAGAAGAAAAGTTAGCTTTCGGATGCACAGAGGCACTGAGGGCTTTGAGCTCCTCGTGATAGTTCCATTATCATAGTGTGCTTTTGGTAGCACCTGCTGGTAACAGTGAAGGTCCCAGAGAAAAGGTAGTGCCATTTCTGAGGGCCATCAATGCTGTGTCCCCTGTGGGCTCTGTGGTTTGGCAGATGTATTGTCCCCTGTCTGCTTGTTGCTCTCGTGCTGCCTTGCAGGTCTGATTGCTTTCCTGCAGGTCACAGGGTGCTGCCAGGACTGGAAGCGGTTGATCCCAGTGGAACTCCTCGCTCCTTCCTTAATACGTGTTTCTTCTCAGCTGAAAATCGCATTGCCAGCTCGATAATTGTTTTCATTGCTTCACTGGGAGTAGTGAGGTTAACATCTTGAGCAGCAGCTGAAATAGATGAGCAAATAGCACAGTAGCTTAATCCCCTGGAAATTACGCTTTTCAGCGTAGAGTTATGTTTCCTTTTTATCTCCCTCACGACTCTTTCTTTTAAAGGGCAGAATTACATTTCACTTACAGCTGAGCCCAGAACCTGTACTCTGTTGCTGCTGTGTGTACAGTTATTGAATAGTCCTGTGGGTATCCCTCTTCCTGAGTGCAATTTCCCATCTGTAGAGACTTTTGAGATATGGGAACTGCAGGCAGAGCTGCAAGGTCTCACCTCCAGGATTCAAATCGCTTGCATGCAGCACCTGAGGGCCTGCATGGAGCAGTAGCTCCTGGTCCTGCCCACAACAAAGCTGAGAGAGTGTTCAAGTTGTCATCTCAGAGACGAGCAGCTTCCAGTGTACACAAATATTCAGCCCTGCTCTGTTGGCTCTATGGCTTTCCTTATAAACAGGCATGCGGTCGATTTCCAAGTGAGCCATCTGGGTTTGACAGATGTCTGTGGCTTTTTCTGGGCCCATTGTTAAAGGGGGAAAAGGGAGGGAATATTCTGAATTGAAGGAAATGGCTTCTGCTGGCAGTCTGCAATTTGATGGGCTGGGAGATGAACTGCCCTGCTCTCTCTCTCAGCTGCCATCAGCTCCATTCACTGTAACCTACGTTTACAGCCTGGAAGCACTGCTTCGCTTGGGAAGTGCTAGAATTGCTGCTTTCTGGAGAGGAAGTTCAGATACACTCTTATGCAGAGCTAGGGGGCTTTGTGTGCAGAACTAAAGGTGTTGACACAGTTTCTGATGCCACACGTGGTCTTTGTAGCCCTTATTGGGGAGTTAAATTGCTGTACTATGCAGCATGCTGTTTTCCCTTTCCATCTCAAAGCTTTGCAAATGCTTGTGCAAGGTAAGGTCTTTCCTCCTCTCTATCTTAGAGTGTCGTGTGTCCTCTTACACTCTAAATACACAGTTCAAAGAGAATTCTACTTCCAAATGTAAAAAGATCCCTCTCTCTGATTATTGCTGACAAATTGTGAAGCTAGAAAAGTTGACATTATGGCTAAATACCAACGTCAAATGTCAACATTATGCTGTCTATATACTTTTCCTTTTGGACTTTTTGTTCTTGATGAAAGCGTGTGAAATACATCAGCTGTCTGAAAGAGGGGATATTAAAAATGGGGAGGGAGGCAAAGTATGTTCTAAAGGTATCTTATGGGAAGTGAACTTTGAATAATGTACTCGAGTGAGAAGTTAGGATGAGATTGTTCACTCCTCCTCCCTAACGACAGTGGGGAGCCTCCACGTCTCCCTGTGCTGACACACGTACAGGTTTTGCTCCACTTGAAGTGTTTCTGCCCTCCTTGAGATGCTGCTGCTGGTGTGTGGGGCATCTGGCTCAGCCTCTCTGAAGCTACAGGGCTGTTGCCACACTCGTGTCCTGACTTTGAGTGCATAAATGATTGTGATGCTGCAGTGAGAATGGAGTCCAAAGGACACATTTGGGATTACTTAAGTAAACCCACTGATTTTATGCTTGTGGAGTTTGGGTGATTAGCTGTAAAGGGAAGAAGTGCAGGGGAGCACCGTAATTATTCAATATTGCATTTGTGGCAACATACCAAGTGGAAAACAGTCAAAAATAGAAATCCTGTAAAGAAATCTGTTGATACTGGAAGCCTCTTTTCCTTCTCTGTGTTATCTTCCCCAAGGGAGGTAATAAAGGGTGATATTACATAATCCTTGTGTTTATTTGCTGTAACGATTTCCCACCAACCAGCTAGTACCAAATTACCATCCACAGACCATGGGTGGTCCAGAAGGTCAAGGAGAATAAGCTATGGGGCCATACTGCTGATGTTAAATGTTCGTTTGCAAGGTGAACATGGAGATGCTTCTTGCCTGAGAAATGGTAGGTGGGAGCTGGATATGAGATAGCAGTGTGCCCTCATAGCCCAGAAGGGCAACTGTACCCTGGGCTGTGTCCAAAGCAGTGTGGCCACCAGGTTGAGGAGGTGATCCTGCCCCTCTGCTGTGCACTGTGAGACCTCACCTGAGTGCTGCATCCAGATCTGGAGCCCTCAGTACAGGAGATTGTGGACATGCTGGAGTGCCTCCAGAGGAGGGCCACAAAAATGATCCAAGAGATGGAGCACCTCTCCTCTGAGGATGGTTGACAGAGCTGGGGCTGTGCAGCCTGGAGGAGAGAAGGCTCTGAGGAGACCTGAGAATGGCCTCTCAGTATTTAAAAGGGAACTAGAAGAACAGAGGTGACAGGCTGTTTAGCAGGATCCTTTGTGGTAGGACAAGGGGAAATAATTTTCAAACTAAAAGAGATTTACATTGACTGTAAGGAAGAAGTTTTTTTACAGTAAGGGTGGTGAGGCACTGGCACAGATTGCCCAGAGATGTGGTGGGTTCCTGGAGACAGCCAGGGTCAGCCTGGATGGGCTCTGAGCACCTGATGGAGCTGTAGGCGTTCATACTATATATTGCAGGGGATTTGGGCCAGATGGCCTTTAAGGGTCCCTTCCAACTCAGAAGATTATATGAAATATGTGAGCATAAATGAGAAATACCTCAAGTTACTGGTCCTTTGATAGTGCAGAAATTTTGCAAATGTCCCAGTGCTGTGGCAGGTGCTGTCTGCTGCCAGCTCCTGTAGCCTTATGGTGATAGGAGGTGCTGAGAGCTTAGGGCAGCAGCATGTTTCAGATTTACTGTGGGGCTCCCTGAGCAGCAGCCTACTTTGGCAGCACATCCCTGGGCACGTCTGCGTGTCAGGGGCAGGTCCATTCCCCCACCAAAGCAGCTGCTCTTCTGTGAGCTTTCCTCAGCCCCTGGCTTGGGAGCATCTTTGAGGCCCGTTCTTCCTATTCCTTAGCAGTTTCACCTCCAGGGGTCTTTCTGCAGATCTGAACTGTTCCAGGGATTACACCCAGTGTGACCTATGGATGTTAAATGAGGGGAGGAAATGGAATTTTAATGTAGTACCACAGTAGTGTGTTCTTTGCTGTGTTTACTAAGCCCTTAGCACATGCAAGATCTCACTTCTAAAAACACTGCATCATTTTTGTTTGGTGTCAAGTCTGTAGGAGAAACTTCCTCTGGTTCATAAACTCATAGCTTTCACATTTGGAGCCCTCTCTGAAGCCCTCAATTTGGGTTACAAATGTGTGTGGCTTGTGCTGTCCAGCTGTGCATGCTGCGTTGAATGCATCATGAAGGATGAACTTGATGTGTTTTGGACATACAGATTTATCTGAGGGCTGTCACTGCATTTCTGAGCCACCAAACTCCTTGTTTCTATTCAACATTTGCTCTGCAGAAATGTTTTCTCTTTGTCAGCTTTCTGTATGTTTTTAACATCAAGGTGCCTGCCCCGCAGTGTAAACATTTCTGAAGATTTTGTCCCTACCGTGCATTGCATGGTTTTGTGTTTTCTCATAGCTCTGGAATGGCGCCTAGGTTCATGTTTTTATGTCACTTAGGGGAAAGTGGTAATTTCTGCAGAAGGGTCTGACTGTGTAATAATTGTTAGGGAGATGTTAGGGAGATGTGAGTGAGAGGGAAAACAAGCAGAAATCAAGTGGCCAGCAAAACACTTTTGAGTGAGGTGGGATTCAGGGTGTGCCCAGATCTTCAGGTGCCTTTCCACATCCCTTTGCCACCAGTGGTGCATGGTGCTGGTGCACCTCTCTGTAGGAGCGGTGTGTGACAGCACTGGCTTTTCCCCTCTCACTACTGGATTCTGCCCTGGCACTGAGCTATCAGCAGTGGACACTAGGAGCTGAGTGTGGAGGGAGGCACGGGGCTATGCTGACTGCATGGGGTCCTGCAGCTGGGTTAAATGGGAGAAACCACTGGGAAGCATTGAATTTTGTAGAGACTTTGAGTGAATCTCATTTGCTTTAGGGGTCAATACCTGAATAAATATTTGCAATAAGACGTTTACCAGCTTTTGCTAAACCTAGTCTGAGGCTGGCTTGTACTCTCTGAAGAGGTGGAGGAAAAACAGATGAGATGAAAAGGTCTGCATTAGTATTGATAGTGATGTTTGGGCAAAGATTTCTTTTTGTCTTCCTTAAAGGGAAAATGGGTCCAGGAGGTGTTTGTGAGATTACAGAAGAGGCACATTGGGACATAATTCTTCCGTCTGTGTGAATTTTTAAAGTACCTGCAGCTAGAAAAGCTTTGCTCTTGAAAGCATCCCATGAAACTCAGAATTTGCTTTCAAAGTGAGAAGAGCTGCAAATGAATACGTAGGAAAGCAAAGGGCAAAATGCTGCTTTGAAGGGGTGTACGGCTGCGTGGAGTAGAGAGCTCTGTTGATAAAGCCTGCTTGGATTTTCAAAGGCTTTTATCTAAGTTCCTCATTGAAGACTTTTAAGGAAACAGACCTGCTGTGAAAACATAGGGAAAATCCTTATGTGTGGAAGTAGTAAGTTAGAACAAGAGGAATGGAGAGTGGAAGTAAATTGGCTTTCCTGGTGGAAGGAATCATAGAATCGTTAAGGTTAGAAAAGACCTTCAAGATGATCCAGTCCAACTGTCCACCTACCACCAGCATGCCCACTGACCACGTCCCTCAGTGCCACATCTCCCCAGTTCTTGAACCCCTCCAGGGATGATGACTCCACCGCTCCCTGGGCAGCAGTGCCAGTGCATCACCACTCTTACTGAGAAGAAATTCTTCCTACTATCCAACCTAGTTGTAGGTAGAATACTGCAAGGTTCATTCTGATGCCTTTGGTTGCTTCAGATGCACACCAGTGAATTGAAAAAGGAACAAAGAGAAGAGAAATGAGTTTTGGCAAAATAACTATTTGAGGTAGCAAATACAAGGGTGGAGTGTGAAGATGTGCAGAAGGATGTTCTGAAATGGAATGTCGGGATGATAAAATGACAGATGAATTTAATGGGTGGGAGATGTGAAGTCAGACACACGACAGTTCTGTCTATGTGAGGTGATGAGCTGTGAGGTGCCTGCAAGCTCCTGGGGCTCGAGGTCCTAGGTTATAATGCAGAGCTCTGTGGCAACGTTAGCTCAGTGCTAATCAAAACCAATTGGATCATTAGGAGTTATTAGCAAAGGCAATGGGAAGAAAACACGATACGTCTGTGTAAGCCTATGATTGCACCACCTGCTGCTCTTGATCTCCTGGCTCAGGAAGAAAACTGGGATTCCTTAGGCTGAGAAAGAAGCAACTAAGGGAAGATACCAAGGTTGTGAGTAAAGGTTATGAGAGAAGTTTTGGAAGAAGTGATTTCTGGAGTCCCACCTGTGCTCTGGTGCCAAAGGGTAAGGCTGAAAGTCGTCCTGCTTCTGCAAGGAAGTGTAGGCTGGGCTGTGTGGTTGTTGTAATGCATATGAAATAGAGTGCTAAGCACGGGTGTTGTGGCCTTTTTGCAAATGTCTAGAAAGTCTTTAATGAAAGGTTAATTGGTGGTGGATTGGCAGAGAGGTGGCCAGGGAGAACAGGGTGTTGCTGAGAGAAAAGGTCGAGAGTGCAAATGGAGACAAATCGATTTGATTTGTGTGGTGATGGGACGGTAATTTGCGTGGTTTTGTACACTGTGCTTACTGAGATGTCACTCTTCAACCAGTGTCTGTGTCCTCCTTGTGGCAGGAGGACAGGTCACTCCTTTGGCAATGTACCCCATTCCCCCATAAAACCAGGTGTGTTTCTGGGAACAAGATCTTGTGAACTCTTCTTTAGTGCCAGCACTGCCCTACTGAAGGAGCATATGTGCTGCTGAGCTCTGCTCTTCTTAACCTGGTCAGGAGCTCTTCAGAGCGTTCTGGAAAATGTTGGGCTCTGCTGGTTTTGTTCCTTGTGACCACCTGTTTCAGGGCAGCGTTGGCACCAATGAAGCAAAGCTGATGAGATCCTGTTCCTGGAAGTGCATCTGGGTTTTATCTCTGTTAATAAAAAGGAAAAGGTTAAAGGAAGCTCTGGATGGGAGAACAGTCTTTAAATTAATTTTCTAGTTGGATGGATATCTCAAAGATGATCTACATGGCTGAATCCAGATGAGACCTTTCCCCTTGGTCAAGACAAACGTTACCTTGTCAAAATTTTTGGGTCTGGGTGCTTACCAGAGGTAGGACTGCAGATCACATCAGAATTTTTTGAAGCGTCTCTTTTATTTTTTAATATAATTGGCTGCATTTGTGAACTATCCCTGAGATTGCTGTGTAGTGACACAAAACTAGCCTACTCCCAGTGTGCAGCGCTGTCCTGTTTGCTCCCTCTCTGCTGGCCTCCTAACTCCATGTGATTACTGTGTAAAATCTCATCCCTTCACCTGCCTGTAACTACTGATGTGACCATACTCTGTGCTGCCTCTTGGTGCCCCCTAATACTTCTATGGGTGGTTGAGGGCTCTGTTACCAGTGCGCTAAGTTGGGCCGTCCTGTGCCAGGACAGCATGCTTAGCATAGTGCTCACTGTTAGGAGCCCCAGGAGTAGCTCTGGTGTCTCTGTCATGGATTGAGGTCTTGCCTGTGAGAATCAAGTAAATAAATCAAACAGAATTGGGTCAAAACTGGCCAGGTAGATGCCAGGTCTTATTTAGAAACCCTTGCCTGGCATTTGGTTGCTATTCAGGCATGGTAGAGACATCTGCATTGAGTGTTGTCTATGCTAAGGACAGATGGCTGCCCTAAAAAGAAATGAGTGTTTTAATGAGCAGAGTTTATTGTCTGCTCACCTGAACGTTAGACCGAACGGATGTTCTGTGCATCTGGCTTTATACAAGGCTCAGGCTGTGACTGTTCTCACATGAGGCTGATGTTCTTTCGGTTTACTCCTTTTTTCATTGCTGTTGATCTTTATTTCCCCGTCACCTCCCCAATTATTCTGGTGGCATTGCAACATGAAAGAGGAAGACGAGAGGATTAAAACAGTAATTTTTGTGACATCTTTTGAAACATCAGTCCTTTGTTTAGAACGGTAATTGATTTTGAACATATAATCCTTGGTCAGACTTGGATCTACCACTTGTGTTTGCTTATTAATTTATCTCTGTTTTTCTAACCTTGTAATTTTTGATAACCTTAGACATTGGTGTCCATTAGAAGTATCTGCTTAGCTTCTATTCTTTCTCATTTATCAGCTCCTGTGAGTTGCTGCTGTTAAATGCCCCTGTAGGTTTGGCTGACAGAAGAGCTGGGGCAGCTGCTGGCAGCGTCATAGGTTATGATGCTCCTAAGGAAAGTAAAGTTTGCTCTCAGGGAAAATCCGCAATGTAACTTTCTTCAACAGGCCAAGTTTCTAAAAACAGAAGGCTGTAGCTGTACCTTTTAACTGTTCAAAGGCCTTTCTGCTCTTGGCTTTAAGTTGTTCCTAATAACAAAAAGCACAGTGGGGGGAAAAAAAGCTGATAACAAGAATTTGATCTACCAGTAACTAAATCTGAGAATGAGTAAATCCAGGATGACAGCTCAGGAAGATGCAATTTGCAGCATCATCAAATGCCCCGCTAGCCTGGTGAGGTGGGGGTGGTGGAGGGAGGGTACTGCAGAAGAAAGTATTTGGCAATATGCACTCTATGCTGTTTGTAGACCTTCTGTTTTCCTAAATCCAATCCACGCACCTTAGAAAAAGTCATAGAAGCATCCTGGATTTTCCGAAGTGCCCTGCTTTAAGGGGAGAGCTCTGGAGATCATTAAGATTTCTGACACTGTGCTCCTTCCTCGTGGTGCTTGTCAGGGAATTAGTTGAGCCACACACTGGAGTCCCATGGTACAGGAGGTAGGAATGAGGGTACTGGGCCCTTGTAGGCACTAATGAGGTACTTGGGGCTTGTTGTTCCTGCAGACACCCTCATGCTCTGTGTCATGCAGCTCCTGGATTACAGGTGGGATGGGCTCCCATGTCCTCCTGCAGCCCATGATGTCATGCCTCAAGGCTGTTGTATGGCTGCAGCAGACCCCTGTGCAGCTCTAAATTCGTGTTTTTCTCACTGCCAACATGGGCACAGTCTCGTGAGCTGGCACCGTTAGTGTGCGTGTTTTCCCCTCACACTGCACAGGAATAATTACCCTCTCTCAGCAGCATGAGCGTTTCTTTGCCTCTGATTTATGAAGGCAAGGAACTCGTTTGGGAGAATGAGTCAGAAGTAATTGAGCTCTGGGGGGGGCTGTATTTCATCTCTTTATTTTTGCCCTTTGCTGTACCTCACTGTTACCTCTGCTTCGGCCTTCCAGCAAACATCCACTAAAGCTTAGAAGTCAGCTTGGGCTGTATGCTTGGTTCCCATTTAAAAACAGACCTGATTCTGTAACTCAAGAAAATGACACAGAGATAATCTTTTAAGCTGTAATAAGATCATAAATATAATATGCTTCCGTGTAGGCTCTTGCCAAGCAGTTGGCATCCTCTATGGATGCAGAATGAGTCCGAGAACTTCTCTGTAGCAGCAGCATTCCTGTGCTGCTAGGGGGGGAGCTGGCAGCTGGTGAGCTGTGGGGAGCAGCGCATGGTTTGCATGCAGGATGTGGAATGTAACCAGATAGATGTAACAGGATCTCTCGAAAAGCCATTCAGAGGCCGGGTGAGGTTTTAAGGAAGGGTTGGCACAGCTGTGTCGAAGAAGATAGGGGAAGATGTGCAGCAGGTGATGTGAGGATGGCGATGCTGCTGCCGCTCGAGCACAGAGACAGACCCCCAGTGAGCTGGCTGAGATCCATGGGATTAACCATGACATCTGATATCTCGTGAAAGGACCTTGAGCAGTGACATTTGAGGCTCACAGTGGCTGTCTGACAATCAGGATAACATGTAAGACCCACAGACAAATGAGAGCCACAATCTGGCTGGCAGCAAGGAGCGGAGTTTCGTTACCCTCCTGACATAATTGCCATGCATGGTGGTGAGCCAATTGCTGGCATGAGTGGGGGCTTGAATCTCTTGTGCAGGATTTGAGTCACGGAGCTGAATGACTTCCACTGCCTTCCTAGAAGAGTACAGCAGAAACTCAGCAGCAGCCAGCAGCAGCTCTTGGAACCTCAAGCCCCTCATGTTGGGATGGCTGCATCTTTGCTGGTTTCGTTTCCCCTCCTTTTTCCATCGCTTGTTTTTTTTTTTTTTAGTTCAAGACTTTTCTTTCTAAAGCTTTTTGCTGATAGAAAACAGCAAGGTGGCTCACACTGTCCCCCATCCTTTGCTATTTTGCACAAGTCTTGTGCTGGAGTAATCACTGACCCAGCTTGGGGCTGGCTGATAAACCCCATGAGAGCCTCAGCAACTGAGGACTCTGCTTTCACAGTTCTATTTCTGTTTACAGTTTAATGTATCCTTCCCTCTGCTGAGTGCTCCTTGAGAACACTTCAGTGCCTTTTTTCTTCAAGTGTAGCAAAGCTAAACAAAGGAGTCTGATGTTTCTTTGCTGGGCTGACTAACTCCCTGTTATGATTGATAATGGTGAAACTGGTTTATAAGCCATCTGAACAGTGATGCACATCATTAAAAGCCAAGCAGGCAAACTCAAAGTCCTCCGCAACTGATTGCTTTCAACAGCAGCTGATCTCTGGGGAATTCAGAGTGGGAGCTCTAGCTCTGAGGGTGCTTTGAAGCAAGAAGCTGAATGTGTTCTAAGAAGTAATTGTGAAAACAAAGGTGGTGAATCAACAGTTGATTGATTTTTATTTGTGCCTTTGATGGGTAGAATCGTCTGCTGTAGGTAGTTTTTGCTAGCTTTCAGCCAATAATCTCCTGTTTTCACCTATTTCTACTGAAAAGACTGAAGAGATACTGTTAGTCTTATTTTCTCAATGGCTTCTTTAATCTGTGGACTGAAATTGTGAATGGCGGTGGTATGGGTGCATAGCATTTTCTATGCTGTGGCCAGCTCCAGCTGGGGGTTTAGATGCTCATGGTTATTAAAATGAGAACGTCGATGTTGCAGATGTTTAAGCTATATTTTCTTCAGGTGCATCCACTGTTGCTGTTAGGGGCACATATGTTGGGAACGTGCAAACCGACACTGGTGGAAGGCTTTCTGGTGAGGCCAATCTTCTCAGATACATTTTGCAAATTGAGCTCTCATGAAGAAGCAGCCAAGGTAGATTGCACGCAAAGGTTTGTAACTCTGGTCTGTGACTCAGTTGATGTAACACATCGAGGTGCTTGTTGGGAAGGCCATGCTCATGGTTATAATCAGTGCCTGACGCTTTTTGTCTAGAGCAATCAAATGATCAGTCTGTTGTCCATCCACCTGATGGCCTCCCTCACCATCTGCTCTGACCTTTCAAGTAATGTTCTGCTATGTATAGCTTCCAAAGGTGGTAGGAATTGTTTCTCTTTCACAGGAATGTACCTGTTGTGATTTATCCTCAGTCATGTTAAATGGTGGTATTGAAGCAGAGATTTAAACCTGAATTCTCTGGCCACTGAACAATTCTTCATCTCTAATGAGCTGAATTCCTCTTTAGACTATTTTCTAGATGCCTGAGTTACTTACACTGAAGTACTTCCTCCCTCTCCAGTGGTACTGCCATTCCCATCTCTCTCTGTCACTTTGGGAGCAGCTGGTGTACTCAAGACACCAGGACCCTCAATTACAGTATTAATCAGAGCTTATTTTTGTACTTTGCTACTTTGAACACAAATATCCTAAAATGGCCCTAGGATGCATGGTTGAGTAGCCGTGTGAAACAACTCCAGCCTTCCAATAAATCCAAAATACAGATGGCTGCTAAAAATGATGTTGCCTAGAAAAGTCTAGAGACCTTTTGATTTACCAAGGGTAATTACTGCAATCAGACATCTTTGTGGTTTATGGCAAGGGACTTTGAAGGTCACTAGGTGGTCAGAAATAAGAGATTAGTTTCTTATTACAGGGCAGTGATGTTGGTCCCAAGTCACCACTAACTCATGTTGGTGACCCAGAGGGACAGAAGATCTGCAGCGTAAGGCGCGGAAGAGCTGTTGGCAGAGCTCAGCCTGGAAGGCAATTTTGTAATTCAGATGGTGAAGCATAAGACACCAGATTGCTTTAAATGTGTTGCATCCCTGTATGTCAAGAATTTGATGCGTCCCCAGGGGCTTAGTGACAAGCAGCCCCACCTCCGTGCTAGACTTCTGAAACACAAGCTGTGCAGAAGCCTCTCCTCCGCACATCCTTTGAAATGGGCTGGGTCCCTCAAGAACATGGATTGCTAACAGCTTTCAGGGAGTGCCTTGTGCTGCTTTTGACGGCATTGCGGGATAGAGGTGTTCCCTCTGCTGCTGGAGCTGCCTTGTTAATACCACGACGTTCCCCCGTGAGAGATTTGGGGTGATTTAAGTGTCTTTGCATTGTTTGTTGGTAAGAGGAGGTGAGGCATTAAGATGTCAGGAACGAGGAGGTGTGAGGATTGCAGGGGAAGTGGTGGCAGAGCAGCAGAAGGTACGCACAACCCTGCTGTGGTAGGGCAGGAGGTCGTTTTAATTTCGTTCAAGGCCCTTTTGCTGATAAAGATACAGAATGTGGATGCAAATGTTCTTTCAGCTGATGACATTTGGAGACGAATGCACTTCTTCTAGATTTTACCCAGAGGCATGTTGTTGCGTGCTTTGATTTGTTATGCTAAGTAATTGCAAAATGTCTCTATGCTGGGCAGTGGTTTGGTTCACTTCCACTGCTGTGTGTTTCCCTTTTCCATCTGCCATTCTACTTTTATGATCTGAGCAGAACAGCAGTGGAATTGAGAGCTTTCATGGTGTGTTAGGACTTGTCAGGTTGGATATTAGGAAGAATTCTTTTTTTTTCCTCTCAGAAAGTGTGGTTGGGCATTGGAATGGGCTGCCCAGGGAGGTGGTGGAGTCACTGTCCAGGGAATTGTTCCGGAAAAAGGTAGATGTAGTACTTACTGACATGGTTGGTGTGCAGTATTGGTGGTAGGTACGTGATTGGACGGGATGATCTTTTCCAACTTTATGAATCTATGACAGCAGACATGCTCCCCTCCGAGTAGCAGCCACCTGAGGCGCCGCTGGGGGCTGATTTGGGGTGTCTGTGCTGCTGATCCCTCACAGCAATTCCAATCCGGGCGTGGAAATAACTGGATTCCATTTATGCCCCAAGCAGGGTTGCTGTGGGTTTGGTGTTCAGCAGTGCTGGAGCTTTGTGAGAAGCATTACCTGTGGCCTGCTGCAGCCCAGCATCCGTGCTGCTTGTATTATTCAAACTGAAATAAGTACATGAATGATGTGTTTCTTTAATTGTTGATAGAATACATTTGCTTTTCCCTTAGAAATGGAAATAGGTAGCCAAATGTCATCTATGTATGTCTTCAAGTTCGATCCTGCTTTTTTCAATTGCATCTAATGAGGTTTCCTTGTTATAAGGATGATGGCTGGCCTTGTTTTTATACCCCAACCAGCAGCTGTTCTGGGGTAGATCGATGTCTGATATTGCAGAGCAGTGTAACATGTTAACAGTAGAGTGCAGGTTCATAGAAACAGTGGTGGCAAATCCACATCTTTGTTGCTACATCCTCTGCTTCCTCCATCAGTTATTATTTATGAGCCGTATCCCAGCAGCATTCAGAGGCCTCTGTGATCAGATTTCTGCTGTGCTAGGCATGGTTTGGAGAATCCTACTGCGACACTGTGCTAGGAGGGTAGGGAAGAAGAGGGTGGCTGATCCTGCAGATGAGAATGAGCAGCTGTGCAGAAGGACATGGCACAGAGTGGGCAGCTGCTACACCTGTCTTCCTGGTGGTATCAGTGTGGGTTTTTGGCCCGTGACAAAGATCTCTTGCTGAAAGGATGAGTAAAGAGAGACTTGCTGAGTTTAACATGCTGCTGGTGGGTCAGGATGGCTGTCCAGCTGTTACCTTCTGACTTGGAAAGGCTGGTGTGGAGAAAGAAGATGCTTTTCTTGAATCCATACCTTGGGATCTACAGCACTTCAATTTATTTTTGCATTGTCAATGAAGTGTGTTTTCTTCAATTGTCCTAACTCCCTCTGGTGGCAAATTCCCAGCTGGAAGTCTGAATTTTGGTTTCTGTAGCTCTGGCTCGTGGCTGTGCATCCCTTGCCTTCATGGGTATCTCTGCTCTCCACTCCTGCCTTTACTTGCTGGCACCTCAGCTACAGAATAAGTATGACATTCCTGCAAAGTCATCAGTTGTAAAATATATACACTTCAAAAATAATAAATAATAGGTTCCCCTTTTCTGAGAAAGAAAAGACGGATATTATCTTTTTGTTCTCTGGGTATTAGACTTTGCTGCTTGGGATTGAGTTTAATTAAATTCTTGACGTTTAACCTGCAAACGAAGTTGATGGATTGTGTTTAAAACTACATGTCAGGCAGCAGTATTGTGGGGATGTTGCTGGATTGCTCAGGAGCTGTCAGGGCAGGAGAGCGGTCTGCTCTCTCCCCGGTTCCTATGGGCTCACCCTGAGATAGGGCAGAAATGCCAGGGCCCAGATCCATAACTGGGTTGCTGGTAGGTGAGGTGGCTTGGATCAGGTTGAAAGTGTCACTCGTATCCTGATGTATTTTCTCTATTTAGGGAGAGAATCCTTCTCTTCTTTTTTTCTGGGCTGATTTAACTTTGATCTTGACAAATGTGTGTGTATATGTCAAGCTAATAAAATGAAGGGGAAAAATCAGCCCTGATTTGTTTTGGTATGAGGAGAGGATGGAGTTGGTTGGACCTTGTGCATTCTTATGGACATGCAACCCAGTGGTACAACAAGTCCAACCTGGGATGTGCCTGCCCAGTAGATGAAAGAAGGGTGCAGAGATCCCCAGCCTGGAAGCAGAGGGACCATGTCCAGGGAGACAGAGAGCATCCTCCATGGACAGCCAACACACAGTTTGGTGCAAGGCATCTTGGGATGATGGAGGCTGGTGCAGGATGAAGTAGCGAGAGAACAGGAGCCAGGGAGCAGAGATGGGGAGTGAAGTCTGAGTTGGAAAAAGGAGAGGGAATAGCTGTCTCATCTCATCAGGGTTGAGCTTAAATTCTTCTTGAAAGATTGCCTTTCCCTGCTGGGTCAGGTGAGGGGTAGACTAGAGGCAATGGAGAAGGCAGTGTTCCCTTTTCACCTTGGTGGATGTTGCTTGGGGAAGAGCAGCAGTGAGTCCTGCTGGGAGGGTCCTGCTGCAGGACCAGAGCTGTCTGCTCTCAGAGACCTGGAAAATGGCACAAATTTGGGCTGGAGGAGATGAGACACTGCAGAGGCAGCACAACGTGCTGTCAGTGCTTCTCTGGGGGCTACAGGAGTGAATGCTGCATCTCGCCTGGTCTTGGCAGCGTGGCTGGGTGCTGGAGGTGCTGCCGCACAACTCAGCATCGCGTGTCCCTTTGTGTTGAGCACTTGTCGACGTGGGTATGAAAGGAGGAAAATTCATCATGACCTGAGCGTGCTTCTGCTGTGATAGGAAATTGGAGGTGTCCTCACCTAGCCCTTGCCTGAAGCACATGCCACGTTCCCATCCCATGCTCTATCGGCCGAGCAAAGCAGCGATGGAGGAGCTGTGGCTCGTGTGGGAGATGATAGTGGGAGTTTTGGGGTGAATCATAGAATGACCTGGGTTGAAAAGGACCGTAATGGTCATCTAGTTTCAACCCCCTGCCACGGGCAGGATGGCCAACCACTAGAATGTCCCAGCACGGTGCTTAAAGGGTTTTGACACACATATCTCAAAATGTGATGGGGGAGAACTAGCTAGGGGAGCTAGGGGAACTGACTGCACTTCTGCAAACCATTGTGGCTGGGGGAAAAAAAAACAAAAACCTGTGAACTGAGGAATGTATTACAGTAATTAACTGCAGGGTGAAGAAAGTGAGGGACATCCTGAGCACAGAGGAAATTAAATGGAAAGTGGTATTGAGCTTAGTGGGATGGAATTGCAAAGAGCTCTGTTTGCAGAGTGGAAATTAATTATTGGATTTTGTCTGAAGCTGAGCTTACATAACAAAGGCATGTCTCTGTCTTCCAAACTCTGCCACCTCGAGTCTTTGCTTCTCCATTTGTTAATGTTCAGGTAATGATCCACCTGGCCACAGCTCAGGCTGACATAATGAACCTGGCTTGCTAAGATCACTGATGTCTTTATTCAAGGATACTTTTGCTTCAATTGACCAAGATTGTAGAGGGTCAAACCAAATCTGGCTGTGTGTGGCCCATAACTCACATTTGCCCCTCAGCAGCATCCAGCTGTGAGCACAGACATGGACACCCTGCCAGCAGTGCGATGAGGAGCGCACTGAGCTGACCGAGATTTCCTTGTTCCATCAGGGATGTGGGGCTGTCTGTGCCAGGAAAAGTGGCTCTTGGGGTCAGCATTGCTTGTGCTTTGGCTGCTGATGCTGCTGGCCTTGGGCGTGCTGAGAATGGGACATCCCAGTGGCAAGCAGGGGACGTTTGTTGGCAATGGTCATCTTTAGCACCATGATTGTTCATTTGCCAGAGGTATTCAGAAGTGAAGGGGTTAGGCTGTTCTGGTAGAGTTGTTATTGCTTACTGTGTATTTTGTGGGTATCCCATAGGAGCTCAGACAGTAGACCAGGACAGGTAGGCTCTTGTCAGACACAGAGCAGCGTTTAATTCATTGATTGTTCTGCCAGAACCTTGACATCTGTAATGCTTTTTTTTTCCTTTTTCATTTTCCCGCATGCAGGGAGCAGCTCCAATATTTTTCTATATATTTTGACCTTTATTTGAAATGAAAGCAAAAGAAAAGTGTAGAAAGCCCCAGTGAGAAAGGCAGGAGTCGTTCTCCTTTAATGTACTGCATGGCTTGCGTCTCGCAGAAAGGCCATTTGTCTGGTTACAACGTTTTCATTACAATTCTTTTTCTAGGAGAAATGGTTTTTCCAAGGGAGCAAAACATTACTCAGAATTTTTGCTATTGCACTGTTTTTCCTATTTAATCTGAAAGACAGTGGTCAGTGCCTTTTTTCAGCAAATGTCACACATTCAAGATGTCAGACATTCAAGACTTTGGTTTTGCCATGGAATAATCTTCCCAGTTTTCTAATTGTTCTTTATCAGTGCACAGAGAAACTGCCTCTGTGTGTGACCTGGCAGAACCAATTAGAGATGTTTTTCATAGAAAATTGATGAAAACCAAATGAGAGTAAGGAAGTAATGCTCTGCCTCAGTGTGTTACACAATAGCACAGGTCCTACCGCCAAGGTTACGCTGTCCTTAGAGGAAGGGGACAGGAGAGGAGGAAACCAGAGCTGCCCTGAAGCTCTGCAAGAATGTATTTAAGTGGGAGTAATAATGATGCAATTTTTTTTTTTTTTCCCATCAAAACAGCATTTAGTTGAAAATTCAGTTTGTCTGAGAAGAAAACAGTAATGACTAAAAATTTCCTATTACAAAAACACCTTGGGGATAACGCAGTTAGTGGTGGGAGACCACTAACCAAATTGGAATATTCAAAATATATGACAGCAAAGATTGTGTTCTCATAAAATGCTGTCTTCTGTTGGGTCCACATAGGATTCCTGTTGTGTGTAGGGGAGGGGGGAAGGGTCAGACATGTGGAGGTGGCAGCTGCCTACTGTGCTGTCCTCAAACCACAGTGCTTTGGGAAAGAGCCAGCAGGGCTCCCTGTGCTGCTCTGTCTCCGTTTTGTTTTGGTTGTTTAAAGTGAGTGATGTATGAGCTTCCTGCATGGCTTTTGAAGGGTCTGACAAATATGATGGGGTTGCTTTCATTTCTCACTTTATATTTCTGACAAACGAAGGGAAGATGAATAATGTGAGATACCTTTCTTTAAATTTGCAAGACTTATGCCTGACGTGATTGATAATTAGTGCTTCTGATAGAAACTGAATGAAGATGGGGAGGCACAGATGCTGAGGAGTGTTGGATAAGACATGCTGGGGGGAGATATGCTGTTCCAGTGTGATGGGAAGGCAGGAATATGACTGTGGAGTGGCAGATAGGGTGAGCCTTGAGAGAAGAGACCTTGCATTCACGTGCTCTTCTCCTTTCTTCTCCTTTCCCTTTGTGAAATCAAAAGAGACCCGTTAATTATTTTAAACCTTTGACCTCCGAAAGACACAGTGCTCAGTACGACCTTCTCTGACTCGCTGAGCAGTTATTAGCTGTTTCAGTCTGCTCAGCCATCACACCTTGCAGCCCTTGGTGGAGGGCCTGGGGAGATGCAGAGCCTTTAAGTAAAATGATTTTTCATCAAAAACAGAAAAGCAGAAGCTTGGTTCTGCTCTCTGCTGTGTTGAGATCTTGACTCTTTCTCACAGAAGCTTCCTTGTGTCAACGCTTCAGAGATTACATCTTTTGCCTTTTGCATTATTGGGATATATTTACTTACCGTGTGGCATCATAAGATGAGCAAGTTGTAACAATTCCTGCAAGGCCAGGCCTAGTTTTCCAGGCTGACACCTTCAGAGGTGGGACAGGACCCTTCCCTCACCTTGCTCCAGCCCCTGGTTAGGAAGGGGTGGCAAAGCCACACTGTAGTGCAGCACCATGGGCATGGCCTTTCTGCTTAGTCTGCCCGTGTGTTGGTTGCCCTGCATGCTCCAGCCAGTGCCTTGTGTGTGTGTCAGTGAATGAATGTTTGAAACCTGAGGGGAAAAGATCAACTTAAAAAAGAGAAAACAAGGTTCAAAGCAGCCTGCATCTCCCTTCTGGTTCTTTCATTGCCTTCTGCAGTCCGTGGGGAGTCTTTGTGTCAGTTTGCATGAACGTGCTTTTTCCACTCGCTGTTTGAATCACTTGGTTTCTGGGTGTTTTATGTTGGTTATTTTGATTGCTGGATTTTCTTTCTCTAATGTTATCTCTGTGTGCAGTTGGTGCATTTTATGGCTGCTACCATGATTTCTGAAAACAAGACAGTGAGTGTCCATAATGAGCTTAATTAAGAACGTTGGCCTCATGGTAGTGTCCCACACACAGCAGGGATGTGCAGGCCTCCAACAGACAAGGAGCAGGTACAGCAAGCAGGGATGTGAGGACAGGATGGTGAGGTTGGAGGAAGTGTTTGGGAGCTCCATCTGCACAGTGGGGTAGCAAATGCACCCAGCTCTTCCATGCACTGTGATGGGCAGAGGATGAACTCTACCTGGCCCAAAGTGGAAGTGGTTGAACCTTGCTTGCACTGATGCATCTTTGTGTCTGGTGCAGCTCTTGAAGCCACATGGGAACAGTTGCTCCTGTTGCTTTCTGACTTCGGAAACTTGCAGTTGCCTGTTGCACCCAGGACGTTTCAAAGGCTGAGATCTTAATTTCCAGTCCAGTCATGTAAAAAGTCATCACCTGCTTTTTCTAATTCTTTATACAGCTTTTCTTATCTTTTTTCAATATCTGTGTCTGAGGTCTGCTCCGATTTGTGTGTGTTTGTGCATGAGGACAACAGGGCGAGTCCTAATGCCAGCAGAGGGAAGTGAGATAGGAACAAATGCTTTTTTTGTTAGGGCTGTAATTTGACATAATGCAAGCTACAGAGCTGGGTACTGCTGTGTGTCCTGGGGACTGCAGGAAAGGAAAATGAGCAGGGGAGATGTGATGCCGTGGAAAAGATTTTAAATCTTTGTTAAAATATTGTAGAGTCGACTGAATTATTATCAGCAGCACTTGAGTCCTTGCTGTGTGTCCCTCTGTGAAATGTGTAAAGTCTCTGGCATGAGAATGTTGTTAGAGGAACACCTCCGCCTCTTCAGGCATAATTGTGCATCACATGGGACCCTTTCCCAAAGCTGGGAACATGATCGGGACCCTCCTGTGATTGGAGAGAGACTATGGATGTAATTGCCCTCCTCTTCCCTGAAAAAGGAGCCGACTGTTAAGTAAATGTGTGCTGTGGGTCATTGATTGATCTTTGTGGATGAGAGATACTTTTGTTCCTTCAATTATAACGATCATGATTTTTTTTTTAAAGCAATTATATATGATTTTTAAAGGATTCCTTGCTATTGAGAAGTTTGCACGTTTTTCAATATCTGCCTCTCAACAACTCTGTCTTTCCATCTCCTATTCATCTCCTCAAATGGCCACAATTTCCTGTTGTTGAGCAGCAGTGTAGTGTTCCCATAGTGGTGGAGAGGTGTGAAAAGTGCTGTTGATGAGGCAGTGTGGTACATTGTACTGGGAGGGAAGCAAAACTTGCCTCCACTGTTAGCTCTTCCATAGAACAGAGGGAGAGCATGGGTTGCTCTGAGATGCTCTCATGTGTCGCAGACTGCCCTCACCCAGGAAAGCCTAAACAACACAGTGGCAGAGGGTTCTTCCTTCCTTAGAAAGACTTCATCCTTTACATCTGTGGTATGTCACTGTCATGCCTCAGCTGTAATATTTTAACACTTGAACTTAGTCTTTCAGCTGCTGGTAGAAATTAAAATGGCACCCTAGAACTATGGTTAGCCAACTGGTGATTGAGATGGTAAGGATGCTTTGCATGAACGGTGTCCAGTGGCCATGCTGCATCATGTTATAGCTGGAGAGTGAGGCAACCTGCAGAAATTGGTGCTGTATGGGAGCTGGGGAATCATAAAAGTCATTAAATTTGAAAAAGACCTCTAAGGTCATGTTGTCCAACTACCAACCCATTTCTACCATGCCCACTAAGCCGTGTGTTAAGGGAATGGGAGATGGGAGCCACCAGGCATGGGTAGGACATGGCTGGACTCAGCCCTTCTATCAGTAGCCTGACAGCTGAACTGCTTCATATAAAAACCTTCCCTCAGATATGTATTCACACGTGTGTATGTGTGAGTGTTTGTACAGCCCAAGGCAGACACACAATGTGAAAAATGTTGTCCCGATCCATTCAAATTTGGTGGAGACTTCAGCAACAAAAGACAGCTTTATAATGGAAAATAGATGCTCTAGCACAGCTGGTAGAACTCAGCAAACTGAGAAAAATGCCTCTTGAGCCATAGTGAATGGCTTGCTTACTGAGCCTTGCTGAGGTGCTGGGTCCAGGTAATTAATTACCTGCTGCTCCTCAGATGGGTTGAGCTGAGGGACCTGTAACACTGTGGACAGGCATGTAAGCAGCTATGGCTGGATTTTACCTGATGTAAATCAGCTTAGTTCTGGGGCTTCAGTGTAGCTCCGCTGATTACCTTAGCATAGGCTGACACCTTCTAACAGAGCTGGTGAGGAGCAGCTTTCAGTAACTGACCCTTGCACCTCCTGCCCTTCATCTCTGTTCCTCCTCCTCCGGGCTACCAGCTCAAAGCTCGTGGCAGGAGCATTAAAAAGTCAGGAGATGGGATTAAAAATGGAGGGATTTTAACAACAGAAGTTTTCCTTTCTTCTTTAGTTGCCAGAGAGTTTTGAAATGTTTCTGTGCACTTGGATTATGTTTTAAAGATTTTCTGTTGCCTGTTTGGGAAAAATTAGAAGCTGTTGAGACCTAAAGAGAAAAATAGAGATGAGGGATAAAATTGTATAGGCAGCACTGAGTAGCTAACTCCACACTGGGCTAAGTCATCATTATTTGGATTTGCAAATCCGAATGTTCTGAGCAAAACCAGCAGTCACATCCTGCTTTCTTAATTGATGTTTGATATGAACCATGATAATTTCCATTATGAAGCCAGCTTTAATTAAGCAAAACCTCTTTATTCTCCTTTCTGGTCAGCTTCTGGTCAGCTCCTTCTGAATTGTGACAGTTAGGTTTCAATGTGCTCTTCAGGCACAGCAGGTTTAGAAGCTCTCATAAAGCAGGACAATGTGCATGCCCTTAAGCAGTAGCTTTGCATGATGCAGAGGCCGTAGTGCTTGCTGCTGCCTGCCAAGCAGGATTTCAGACACTGGAAAGTGGCGATCTCTGCATTGCTCAGGGTCTGAAGGATGATGTTTAGCTGAATGCAATAGTTTTAGGGGATCAAGAGGACTTTAATTAACAGGGATTTTGTCCTGAGTGTTGTGACTTCTGTCACAAGGCTGCAACTGCAGTTGTGTTGCGGGGAGGGCCGTAAATACCCAATGTTTTCTATATTCTCCCTGGTACAGGAAGAGTCAATCTTGGGCCTCAACGGAGAGGCGCAGTTACAGTGTGCCAGACTATGGCCAGAGGTGGGGCTGAGGATGACACCTGTGAGCCATCTTCTGCAGAATCTGTGCATCACTTTCTGTGCTCAGATCTTCCTAGTGGGCTTTGGCCAATAGTGGTCAGAAGTAAGGAAAGCGTGTTTAGAATTATCTCCTGGTTGGATATTAGGAACAAATTCTTCTCAGAGTGGTGAGGCATGAGCACAGGCTGCACAGCAGGGCGGTGGTGTCACCATCCTTTGGAAGTGTTAAAGAATCATGGAGATGTGGCCCTGGTTACTGGGCATGGTAATGGTGAGTTGATGGTTGGACTTGGTGGTCTTAGTGGTCCCTTCCAACCTTTATGATTCTATGAATGGGCTTGGGTTGTGCTTGTGACCTGCACCCTCATGAGAAAGTCCCAGAAATGATTCCAGGAAAATCAGGGCCCCATCTGGGGATTGCTCATTAGGGCAATTAGGCAGTGCAGGCCGATGATGTCTCGGGGGGCTGCTGGATTGCCACACCGGTGTGGGGAAATCGTTCATTGCTAAGGAGCACAGGGATGATTTAACATAGCACATAGATGCAGACAGCAGGTAATTTATTTCTTCCCCATTACTAGTAAATATTCATGACACATAAATAATATATAACAGATAACCTGTACCTGAATAAATAATAGTCAGGACAGAATGTGAGCAGCACGTGACTTGTTTCGCTTCTTGCTTCCCTTTGGATAAGCAAGGGAGTTAATGAAACACTCAGGACTTATGCAGGTCCCTGAGCACGGCCATGGGAGTGTTAAGATGTAAAAAAAAAAAAAAAAAAAAAAAAAAAAAATCTTCTAGGCCTTAAGTTGAGCGGTGCTTTCCAGGAGAGTGGGGAGGGATGGTGCTTCCAGAAGTACAGCCTTGTGCACAAAGCTGCTGGGCACAGATGGGGCGAGATCTTCTCTGCTCTATGATCATGTGGGATAGCTGACAACTGATTATAGTCCTCCACTGCTCGAGTTCTCCTTTGTCCTTTGAGTTGTCTGATATTAGCCATGAGTGGTCTCTTCCCAGCAGCTTTTTACCTTCCTTATGCTATTACCTGGGTTTCTTCCCACATGGGTGGTGCTAATGGCCACTTTAAATGTTAATACCCCTTTACTAATCATATTGGTAATTCTGCTAGGGCTGCTTAGTTATGATCTAATTGTCCTAGTGGAATGAAATACTCTAAGCTCCATTCCCCAGTGAATCTGTAATTCGTAAAAGTGCCGTGGACAGTATGTTGTGCCTGTCTGATGTGTTTTAGAGAACATTGCTGCTGATGACTGTACTTTGGGAAATTGGAAGAACATTTCCCTAGGACATATGAAGTGGCTTGTCTATTAGGGATGTGTAGAGGATGTGTCAGACTTTGTGAGAAATATACTAGGCAAAGCAATTAGGTTTGAAAAAGCTGATGCACTGAGGAAGGAAGGCAACCCCATTTTTTCTGAGATGGGCAAATCTGGATTCAGTTTAGGCTTGTATGCAATTTCAGAGCTGCATGTACAGGCTCAGGAGGGATCAAAATAACATTTTCAAGAGGCTGGCACTACTTGTCTTGAAACAACGGTGCCTCATTAGCAGATACTGATTCTATCAGAAAGAAAGTAAATGGAGTATTTGCTTCACCGAGAAAAGTGCTTGTTTAAATCCCCTCCCTACCAGCAGAGAGTCCCTAGAAAGCAGAGATTAAGGCTTGAGCAGAGCAATCCTGAGCCAGGGACCAGAGGTTCTAGCAAAGCCCGGCAGACACTGAAATACTGTTAATCCTATTGTCTTTATCAGTGGGCCACCTTGCAGGGAAGGGATGCGTTAGAGTACCTTCCTGGTCCTGCTGGGGGAGTGGGCTGAAAGATGGGCATGGTACCAGACGTGAAGTGCTGCTTTTAGACGGGGTGCCCGTGAAGGTGTTCCATGGAAGAAAGACAGTGCAGTGTTGTGTGAAGCCATGGGGAGGAGGAGCAGGCTGCAAGTTTTATTATACCCGAACCTCGCAGCGCTGGGACAGGGACGCTGCTTTGAATTTTGTTTGCTATAGTTTATGGCAGTCGTCACTGTGGTAGTGAGGGCCATGCAGACAGAGAGGCAAAAAGAGGACACTGAAGGTGGAAGTCTGGGCCCTGGAGTTGATGTCATTCCTCACGTACACTGAAGAATTCAGGCCCAGGTGCTACGAGCTAGCTGTGCTATTAATCCTTCTAGTTGGTGTGCAAAAGGAAGAAGAAAAAGCAGTGAATACATCCTTAGCTGAAAGGCTTGGGGCTCTGATTTGCAATGTATAAGTCTTAGAAGTAAAGATATGGGATAATGACAAATTCTGAGCGCTCCACCTGGGCTGTAGAGAAACCTTTAGGAGGAGGGAGGAGTAATGGGAAGAGTCAGTATATCTAAGGACGTTGGATTCGTGGTTACCTGTTGTGTGGTGGTACCTGTGAGCAGATTCTGCTTCTGTCTTCATTCTCTCTTGTCTTAAAGGGTTTAATTAGTACCTAATTGCTGCTTGTTTTGCTCATTCAGAGCATCCAGGTGCTGTACAATGTCCTTAATCAAGTGTGAGAGCACTGTTTGTCAGGAAAGCTTTTACTCCTTCAGCAAGGGCTTTGGAAAATGTTTGGCTGTTGTCTGTGGTTAGGTACGAAAAAAAAAAAGTCTTGAACCTGAATGAGATCCTGGCTTGATGCTACCACTGTAGCAACAAAAGCCCCATCTGAAGGAACCAGAACCAATTCAATAGGATGATAGGACCCCACCCCCACCGTGCTCACTGATGGTGTCCCTTAGTGCCACATCTCCCTGGTTCTTGAACAGGGACAGTGACTCCACCAACTAATATCCAACCTGAGCCTTCTCTGGTGCATCTTGGGGCTCTCCCCTCTCATGCTTGCATCCCGTTGGAGATGTTCAGCAGTAGAAGTGATGATTCAAGCTGTGGTGTATGCAGGCTGTGCTCCCTCTGGCAACATGCAAAGTTTGAGGAATCAGAGATTTGTTATGGCTACCAGGGAGGCTGGCAGGCTAGTAGAGCTATGAGAATGGCATCCTTTGAGAGAAGGGGCACTTCTCACTTGCGTGATTGAAACTGACTGTAGAAAGCACTGAGAGTATTTTCCCCTCCTCTGCTTTACAGAATTAATCCAGTGGAAACAATCTGGATTTAAGCTAGCATAGTTGAAATCAGAATAAATTCCTTATTCTTCTGGGCTATTAAGATATTTGCTGGCTATTGGCCAAAATCTCTGCTGGTATGACTTCACTACATTCAGTGAAGCTTGGATCAAGGTCTCCATTGGCATATTTTTCTTCCAGTTGGTTAAGCAGCAAGAAGTTGGATCAGATAAGAAACAGAAAGTGCATAACTTTCATGTAACATCTTTCATTAGTCAGCTGGGCTTTCGAAAGAGCAGGGAGGGTTGTGCCCAATGAGTCCCTTTGCTGACACACTCTGAGCCATGTGAGGCTGTGGTGGGTGCCCCTGTGTGAGCGGTGCTGCTGCTGCTTAAAACACAGACCTGCTCATCTTCTTCAGCCAGCATAGCTCATGGGGAGCCTCAGCTTTACTCTGGAGAGGCTGACAATGAGTGTAGCATTGGCCAAACATACCTGTTTGCAGTGAACTGCAGCAAGCATGCTGGAAAGCGTAAGCATTCCACGTGCACATCCAAAGGTGGTGTGCTGGTCTCTCTGAGCCCTTTGGTGTTTACATATATGGCTGTGTGACCATGGGAGGAGGGGGAAAGGCAGGGGTGCAGGAGGAAGATTGCAGCTCCTTTGAAACGTGGAAAGGATTACACCCACAGCGTTTGACAGGGGAGAGCAGGGATTACTGCTGTGTGTGACATCGCATCGCAGAGATTAAAGTCATCCTGGGCAGGCAAGAGTTGGGAGTGAAGCAGAGAAAGGGAGAGAGATGAGGCTGGGAGGGGTGTGGCGGGGGGTGGAAGGAGGGAGTGAAACAGGCAGTACAAGGCAGTGAGACTTGGCTGGTGCAGGTAGCAGAGGTGCAAGGACTGAAAGATCCCCAGAATGGACCTGGTGTTGATTCCCAGCCTTAAACTTCTGCAGCATTCCTGCTCCAGAGCTGGTTCTCTCTCACCTGCTTCAGCAGGTGGTACAAGGTTGACCAAGAGAAGGCTTTGATAGTCAGCTGTTAAGGTTGGGTTGACTCAGAATGCTTCGGAATTAGTAAAAAATTCAGGACTGTCATTTTCCAGGAGCTGTGGTTGGCTCTGGGGCCAGTTCTCGGGTTTCCGAGGTGTCACTTCTTAGTAGCTCTGCACTCTTTTTGTTAACGTGATCCCTTCTGTAGTCACAACGCCCAGAAATTTTGAACAAATTAAGTTTCTGTTGTGTCAAGTGCTATGTAGGAATATAGGAATGGTTTTTGCCCTGAGGAGATTGATCTGCTGTAGAAAATGTAGCGTGTGACACAGCTCTGCAACAGAAGGGCTGTTGTGTTGTCAGTGCATCATCTTATGGAGGTAAACATCGGCACACTGGGTGCTAGGGAAGGCTCTGGAGTGAACCTGGTGAGATGTGGAGCTGGCAGGAATCTGTTGCAGTGGCCACTTATTACATGCAAAGCACAAAGACCATCCTCTGAGCATCTAAAGCTGATGCTCCAGTTGTGCTGCATGTAGGGTGTCTGCATTGTTTACTCATGTTTAAAAATCCATCCATAAAATTGTATTTGGAGTGGCTGTTACACATTTCCTGCTCCAGGAGCAGACTTTTAAAGCCCACAAGAAATATTCACTTACAATTACGTCTGATTTAAAGGGAAAAGATCTGTAGCTTTGTAGCCTTAATAATTTGCTCAAACAGCTGTAGATTAATGAAAGTGTTGCTCAGGGCATGTTTCCAGAAATAGCACGCAGCTCGGCCCTCTGAAGTCACATTGGGTTAGGAAATGTGTTTGTGCTTTTAGTGCTGGGAGTGCACACAGGAGGTGATGAGCCAGAGCACAGTGGATTCGGGGTCTGTCTGGTTGGCTGATATCTGGAATGGCTTGAAAACTCTTTATGAAATTGCAGAAGCACCTAATATTTGTTTATATGTGCTGCAGAGGGAATGCCAGCCTCATGCCAGCTAGTGACCGCCACACGCCCTGCAGATGGAGCACTGGGCTCCTGACGTGGTTTTTCTGCTCCAGGGAGCAGGAAAGCAGATAGAAATCTGCTATTTGAAACACTGAGATTTGGTTTTCTTGCTAAGCTTCTCGCTTCATAATGTTGGATGCTGTTTTCAATGACTTGAGTCCCTATTGTGTATGCTAGAAATGTGCTTTTTAGCTGTATGGTTTTTGATCCATTGTCTTTTAAGTGAGGATGGAATGACAAGGGACAAGAGAAGAAAACCAAGCAGAGCGAGTTCTTGCTCCCTTCATTACCCTTCTTGCACACAGAGGCACAGGGGACCTTGCTCCATGACAAGCAGTGTGCTTTCCCCCAACAACTGCAGTTCTTTGAGGTTACTCTTATCTGCTAGATCCCAGCCTGTGCTGGAGTAACTGTGGGGACTGTTGCTCAGGTGTGCAAGTGACAGGTATAGTTGCTGCTCAGGACAGTCCCTAACAGCCCTAATTGGGTCCAAGTCCTGTTACATATACTGGATGTGCATATAGATCCCTAGAAGGATGCCTTAGGTGTTAGGGACCATACAGCCCTCCTGTGCACTGTGCTGTGGTTCTCCCCTGCTTTACTGAAGGAGAGTGAGAATACAACAGGAGCAAACATCCTCTTCACTCTTGCTGAGATCTGAGCCCTGAGGTTGGGATGCTCCTTTGCTGAGAGGTACGGGGAGATCAGGGCCTAACTCAGCTGTGGGTGTTTTGGGGTAGCTGAGTAAACTTGGATTTTGTGGCTGCTTGTCATTCCTGTGCATGGAGCTGCAGAGCTCCCTGCTGAGACTAGTGAGCTGGCCTGCCTCAGCTCAGAAACACCTCTTGTTCTTGCAGGAAGCAAGAAATCTGTTGTAGTCGCATGCTGCTCTCTGTGTAATGTACGCTTTTCTTCTTAGATGCCCCTGAGATTGGGATTTTTCCATTGATGTGTATAGCCTGATTTATCCATTTCAAACGTGACCGCAAATAAAAGTGGTGCTCATTGAGTTGATCCAATTTGACCTGACAGGGACAAAATGACTAGAGCTGGATGGAAATTGTCTTTTCCAATAGAGAATGGCAGTGGAAGATTGGGGGAAATATGTCTTGGTTGATGTTTTCTGCAGAAGTGGTGCCCCTCTCTTTTCATTTCTCCTGTGAACCTGAATGCCAATTTGATTTCTTTTCAATGAAATCATGACCACTTAGTCATGGATGGGAGAGATCCATTTGACTAAAAGGATCAGAAGGACAATTATCTGTCAAATGTGATGCTGGAAAAATGTTGACCAGCCTTAGAAAGGTATAACTTTGTGATGTGTGTCTGTGCTGACTGCGTGAGCTCTCGGTTGTGCATGCCTCAGAGCTTTCTTTGCCTGATGTGATCACTGCAGAGGTTCAGAAATGTCAGCTGACTGCTGCCAACATCTGTTGGACCCAAACACAAGGAGATCTGCATCTTTGGAGGGGGGGAGGACAGGTTGGAGCTTCCACGTGTCACATTATTTGCTCTGTAAGGCAAAGTGAAGGTGGCACTCGATCCTGAGTTGCTTCCAGAAGCCTGGTGGGATGTGAGCAAAGCCCTGGTGATGGGGGATGGGGTGCTAGGGTCAGAGGAACAAAATGAATTCAGATTGCAGGGAGGAAGTGGCTCCTGAGAAGTGGGAAGGTTGTTTAATTTCTCTGCTGTCCTTCTGTTTCACTGGAGTTTATTACTATAGATTGCTACTTTTCTCATTAACAAACTTCTCCTTCAGGATGCTGTGGGGTCACTGTTAACCTTTTAGCTGGTGTGTACAGGGAGATGTAGCAGCTGGTCACACCATCTATGATACCGTGTCTCCAGAAACACTGAAAGGATATACAGAAAAACCACAAAACCAGATGTGTGATATCCTGAAGTGTGCTTCCCTCCATTCCCAGCACCTGCTGACTCCTGATGTTACAATACAAGCAGTGTATGACCTGGAAGAGTAAGAGGGATGATTTCAGGGGTGCTTCTAGATGTATCTGACTACAAAATAGGGGCACTGAACCATGCTTCTTGTCCTTGTACTGAAGGTAGAGTCAATTTACCTGTGCAAGGGGCTGGAAAATAATGACAGGCTTACTACTAGTAAAGCATGCTATCAAGGAAGCAGTGCTGTGAAATAACAAGGCTGGCAGCCACAAAGCAGTTGGTGTGAACTGGGAGGCACAGGGGGTTGCTTAGCACATTCTTGCTGTCTTATTGACACCGAAGGTGAGTGAGGAGTTGTTACTGTGCTAAGGTGCAGAACCAGATGCTGTTTTAATGATGTGAGTAATGTCTGTGGGGCTAGCCTGTGCTGGAATGAGAAAAAAATCCTGATTTCCTCCCTCCATTCAGGCTGTTCTGCAAATAATTGAGCTAGGATGCTTGGGGCTGCTGGCCCAAGTGTGGCTATTCAGAACAGCTTAAAGATGCCTGTGGCATCTCCATGGGGAATCCTGAAGGATTTAATCTGTCTTTGTCCTCAGCCTAAGGAAAAGTGCCTCTCGATTTCAAGAGATGAATCTACTAGACCAGAGTATTACAAGATCAGTTTTCTTTGCAGAAGTAATGCAAAGTGACCTTATTGTCATTTCCTGATGCAGGTGAGCAGGAAGAGGAGAGGAGCGGGGATGGCAGAGAACTTGTGGACTTTCACGGGGTTTGGTTTTGCTGTCTTGATGGAGAGAATTAATTGCAGGCTTCCTGCTTGCCACTAGATGACAGCCTTATCCCGAGCACCAGGGGCTTAGTTATCATTATTAGGGGGCAGGGAAATGATACCCTTAAAGGACATGTCCTACCTGTCTTGCTTCCCAAATTCACTGGTGCCAGGCAGGGAGCTGGGCACAGCAGAGCTGCTGCTGAGGGTACACCCGCTGAATAGAGAAGATGGTGCTTGAATTTTGGTCACATTTGAAATATGGGCAAAACAAAAATTAAGAACAAGAAATTGCTTGTTTCATGAATGTTAAAAGGATGGATTTGTTTTCAGGAGCCAGGCTGTGCTCTTTGGATTCCTTTCACTGGCCTGACCTAGTGTGGTTTCCAGGCTGTCAAGGTCTGAGCTTCAAGTCAAGGCTTCAAGTTGGCTCCCGTGGGTGTTTGTGGTTATCTTCTATAGGGCATCCTTGGAAAGTCCAATGCACCATCTGCTGCTAACACAGTCCTGTTCTTTTAAGGTGGCTTGCTGCAGTGAATCTCTTGGCATTTGCTATTCCAAATCTCTTTTGCCCTATATTAATTAATCTGGCCCCACTACTTCACTTTTGGGGTGTAGGCTCCTCATTCTTCTTTTGTCCCTCTCATTTCCATGGTGGAGATGCATTGAAAGCACACACTTCCTATTTGGAAATATAAATTAGGACTCCTGCTGCCTGTAATTTGAAGTTCATAGTTTGTTCAAGCAAGCTGCGTGATGTGTGACTAACAAAGGGAGAAAACCTGCTCTGAGTCAGGGTTTTAAGGATACTTTGTGCCCGCTTCTTTCTGCAAATACTAGCATCATCTGCTGCCTGCTGTGGTCCTCAGTTTCCTTGCTTGGTGTATTTGTATCTTGCAGATATTCAGCACAACATTGTGACCTGAGAAGTATGAGATTGATGCCACTGAAACTGAGCGATGATCACCTTCTCTAGTGGAAATGTTTCCATGTAGGTTTTGATTTGTGGCACTGGGATGTGAGCCAGAGGCAGCAACCATGCAAGCAGTGCGCTGGCACAACCAGCAGCAGATCCCAGACCTCTTGCCTTCTCACTCTGGGTGCCATTTCTTGCATAGCTGCAGGCTGGTTCTGTGGCTAAGGCAGTGAGCTTGGACCTTGGGGCATGCAGGATGGTGCTGTGCAAGTAGAGGACTCCTTTTGGGTAACACTATTGCTGATCTATGGGGTAGTCTACCTGTCACTTAATGTACAGAGCGCAGTGAGCCAGTGCTGCTACAGAGCAGGTTATGGATGCTCAGCATTGCTCTTCAGCGCCCAGCAGCAGCCCAGTGCTTACTGGCACGCATTGGCTCGGGCTGGCAGTGGGCACAGATGGATGCACACAGCACACGGCAGGCAGGCAGACAGCTGCTGGGCCAGCCCTGAGGTAGCAGCAGCAGTACCCACTCCCTCTGTGCATTGCTGCAACTCAACCCGGCCTCGTCCCTGCTGCACGGATCCTGCCACGGGCGGGATGCGTGAGGAAAAGCTGCAGAATAATGTGCAGTTCCTTTGTACGGTACGTTACACATGCACACGACAGCCGTGATCTTCTGGTTTGCGTGGCGGCTGATAACCCCCCTCTGAAACACAGCCTTTCTTTGGCTGTGAGCATCCCTATCGTATCTGGTTTGATTAGGGGGCTGATACATATTTATATTTTATCACTTTTCACCTATCAGTTGAAGAAGGGAAGTGCTTTACGGGCGGTTAGCTGGCTTTAATGGGCATACCGTATAAATAATAATAATGAGAGTGGAAGGGGGAAATACATGGAGTGGAACTCATTAATTACTGTATATTAGTCATTAAGGAGCAAAAAAAAAAAAAAAAGCTAATTGAAGTGTATGAGCTTGACTAACCATGTGTATTTTCACGGAGCTGTAAGAAAATCACTGCTTCTCCAAATGCTGGAGCATTGGAATTCTATGAAATATTTTTGCCATCCTTGGTCTTTGCTGAAGGTTTTCAAGCCATGGTGCTGTGTGAAGGTTCTGCTGGTAGTATTCGACACAACTTGTAGCCTGTAGACATCTGTGAGGAGGCATCCTTACATTTTTGAAGAGCTGTTTTGTTTTGTGCTTTTTCAAAATGGGCCGCGCCTGGCTGCAGGTTTCTTCTGCAGCGTAGCTGAGAGCTGTGTCCTCTCTGAGCCAGGTTCTGGTTTGATTCTGTATTTCCAGTCTTACGTGTAGTGACAGAGCTGAGATCTGTCCCCAGGTGTTCCTGCATGTATTTGCATGTGCCTGTGTGCAAATACATTTGTATCTTCATTATGAACCTTCAGTGTGGATGGTACATTTTGCAGTTTTGCACTTACAGAAATGCCTGCTCTCAAGCAAGAGCTGTAACCCTCTGCAAACAACCATGATCCTGTCTAAGACTCTCAATATGCTGTCAGAATGGTACATGATTCTGCTGCATGTATCTTCCTTTTCCCTTTAGCAGAGAAGCAGGCCATGAGCATGGTCCTTGCCATGAGGCAGGTGAGCAGCACCTCCAGAACTTCTGAGCATAGACAGTTCCTCTTGGAGGAGCATCTCTGTCTCGAAGTGTGCAACTGGGCTTCAGTTGTTCCTCTTGTTTGTTTGCTTTAATAGTAGCTTCTAGTTATACTAAACAAGAAAGCTCTGCGTATCCTGCTGAAAGTAACAAACCCCTAAATGCTGTTGTGCCTGAATAATCTTGATTTGGCAACCCACAAACCATAAAAGAAATCATTTTCTGTTAGGAGCCAGATGGCTCAGTTCAATCTCAGTGAAGCACTCAAAGAAGTGCTGTAGAGGTTCAGCAAGAAACTCATTTCAGAAGTCTGGGAGAGCTCTGGAAGGCTGGAGGGAACACACCCACAAATTACATATCTCGACAGGGGAGAGGAGAGAAGATGTGGGAGGGAAAAAGGACAAAATAATTATCACACAATTCATTCTATGCATTTTCCTTTCCTTTCTTTTTCCCTCTACAAAGAAATTGCAAAATTCATGTGTTTGTTCAGTGCACACATCATGGCAAACTTTTTTCGCTCTGTAATTCTCAGCCTGGAGCTGTTAACTGAACTCCTTAAAGCTGTTTGCACTCCATGTTGTGGCAGTTTGCTCTGCACATCACCTGGCAGCGCCGTGCCTCTCCCCTCGTGTGACTGCAGCAGAGTGGATCTGGAGCAGCGTGTCTGAACGCAGTGTTTGCAGAGCGATGGCTGTACGGCTGCACATGTGGAGCCGAGTGTAGAATTTGCTCTTGCCTGAGTGTTCACACCTGCAGAGCTCGAGTGTTAGAGCTGGTGCTGTGAGAAAGACTTCGGTCTGAGGGAAGGATGGGGAGCAGGAGGAGGAGGATGGCTCAGACCACGGTCATGGGGAATATCCCACAGAGAGCATCTGCGTGCTTCTCTTGAGCTTCCTTGGGTATGTCTGTTAGCTGTCCTGTTTCCCCGGGATGGAGAGGAGTTTTGATTCTCATTTTATGACATGTTTTGGCATCATCTGCTGTAAAACTACAGGGCACTTGTGAAGATAATGGATATTGCCCTGCTGCTGTGGGATCTCTGGAGGGAAGAGGGCATATGGAAGAGAAGATGTCACTGCAGGAGCACATCTGATCAGAGAATAAAATACAGGAAGAACAGAAGGATGGAGAGTGAAAGAGGGAAATAAGTGTACCCTTGTTTATTCTCTAAACAAATGACTTTTTTTTTGTTGTTGTTGTTCCCTGGGGCAGAATAAGGTACAATTAATATAACAAAGTCTGACACATTAACAGAGAGGTGCAAAGGTTTGTGAAGCTGTGGAAGTAATTGCTTTGACTCTTGCACTGGAGCTTCAGGACAGCCGAAGAAGTGGGTGATATTTCTTCTGCCTCTGTCATTGTCTCCTTGTTCTTGTGCATCACCTAACACAAAACATCATCATCCCTGCAGGCTTTGTAATCTACAGCAAACTGTTATCTTGCCATTACTGCCTTTTCCTTTAACTGCCAGTTTGTATTCCATAGCCTAAAGCTGCAATCACCAGCTTCCCAAAGAAAGGAAGGAGTGTGTTTGCCATTTGCTCCTCAGTTTCTGGATGATTTTGTTCCCTTTTTTCCCGGGGGGATCTGTGTTTGTTCCATGCCAGGAGAAAGAGCTTGCTAAGAGCTTTGTCACTGTCATTATTTTGCTGCAGGCTGGAATTGGTGCTGTGCTTTACAATTTTTCCCCTTTTGCTCTTCCTCTAGGGGCTGTCCTTGCTGCCCACTCAGCTGGGCAGCCCCTGGACAAGCCCCAAGTCCTTGGCAGCATTGAACTCCAATCTGTCTTCCCAACTCAATCTTTCTTTCTTTCTTTTTTTTTTTTTTTTTAAAAAAGGTGGACCCCAACCTCTCATGTTTATGCAGATTTTAGCAAAAGGATGCTGTGTTCTCCATCTCCATAGCATGCTGGTGGCTCTTGCCTTTCTCAGGTGTCCCAGCTTATGTTAAAATTAGTGGCATGTTTCTTTGCTGCTTTGTTTAATAGAAGACAGCTCTTGATTTATGCTAGAAGGGTTCTGTTTTGTGATCAGAAGCTTTGATAGCAATACATCAAAATATTAGTATGCTGTCTTTATAGGAAAGATGTTGGGGTGACGGGGTCAGTGGCATCGTGGATGTTGAAACAGAGAGCTTTTACATACTTCAGATGGAAGAAGGAAAATTCTGGTATCACCTCTCTGTTGTCCTCTGACCTTTCTTCCATTCTGTAATAAAAGATCATAAGATTTGACCTTCTTCTGTTAAAATGCTCTGTCTCCTGAATTTTTGGACAGTCCTGGAAAGAATGAAGGTGCAAAGGCAACTCTGGTTATTAGTACTGAGTCTTCATGGCTGGGAATGTACCTAAAATGAACTGGGCAGAGGATATGGTATTCAGACTTGGATAGTTTTGTTAGATGTTGTGGTCAGTCACATCAGAACATTGCATAACTCTTTTGTAATCTCTGCTTAAAGCAGGAATTTTTTTAGATGCAGCTAAAACATGCAACATGCAGCACATGAAGTTTTATGGGATGAACCTCAACCTCAGGAATATGGTGTCTTTGGGATGTAGATGTAGCTTGATAGCATGAAACTAAGGCGATGGAGATAACTTACAGGCTTAAATCCGGTTCCCAAACCTTGAAACTTGAAGTGGTTCAGCTCTAATGTTAGTTTCTTTTTATTTTCTGTGGCCACCGGAATCCTGAGCCATCAGCTTTTGTGACAGAGATGAGCCAAGAAGCCAAGATGATGTGTCCTGTGGGCCTGTGAGATGCCATGTCACAACCTGCTATGGCTCATTAAGAGTCTGTTCTGATTACTGTTTGATACTAATAACGGGGTGTCCTCTGAAGGGGCTGTCCTCATTGCAGAGGGGAGAGATGGCTTTGCTCCGCATTCTTTGAAGATGGATGAAGTATGTGAACTTAAATCTCATGTTTTATTTAGCTCTACCAGGAAGACGTGGTCATTTAAGATCAACATCACTGATTTTTTTTCCTTCGGTGTGCTGTCCAACCCAGAGCTGTGGCACATCACTTTTTGACCTCTCCCAACTGCCCCACTGTGCTGCTGCAGGGCAGGCTGGTGTTGTGTGGGTGATTGGCTCTGAGCTGTGGTGGCCAAGGAGGAAAAGTGGAAAACTGATCCCAACGAGATTGTGTGCCACAATTTTGTGTTTCCTTCCTTAGACAGTCTGTAGAATGTAGGGAAAGAGGAAACAGAAATAACAGCAGAAGAATGCCAATACTCTCATCTGGTTGTGAACTCCAGTGGTTCAGTTGATGTTGGAGGCAGAATTACAGGCCTGCTTATCCAACCTCATCACTGCAGTGGAGGTGGTGTCTTGGAGGTGTTGTGGGAGGGTAGGCTGGCTTCTCTTCTGCTGCATATATCAAAACCAAAGCTAGTGGGGCTCTGGTTGTGGTTTTTTATTTTTTTTTAAACATAACATTCAGCAGTGATGCATGAAACTAAAAGGCAGTTGTTTGATTTCCCCCCTCCTCTCCTCCAACAGCAGCCTTAGCTCTTTGTGTGCTGTCAGCAATGGGAAAATAATGCTGAGACTTGAAATGGAGCAAATAATATGAGAGAATAGGAGGGAAAGAAATAAACACAAACAGCTTTAGCATTCCTTCTTTTCAGAGTCATACAGTGGTGGTGTCTCACCAGGTGTGAGGACTGAGTGGGGAGATGCTGTGAGTGCTGGAGGTGCCAACTGTAGAGATGCTGGTGTGGGTACCAGCAATATTCTGCTATGTTCTCTGGATGGCCTCACCTGTAGTGTGCAGAGTACTTGGACCATTCAAGTTGTTTCTGAGAGAGATTATTAATTTGAATGAGTTGGTCGATTTTCTGACTCAGCTAGGAGAATTGTTTTGAAGGCAAAGATGTAGGCGGCAGGGACATCAATTCATTCTTTCTACCTGTTCACTAATTTAGCTCAATTTTGCAATAATTTTACTCAGCAAAGCTCATTTTGGCAGTTGAAAGGCCTAACCTATTGGAATAGCACTTCCTACACCTCACCTGCATCAATTGCCCTTTGGACTTTGTCATTGAGAATGGGAAATCTGGTCATAATGCCACACCAAATGTCAAGTGCACTGATGTTCTACTAGTTTGCACAAGCAAAGGGCACACTGCACAGAGACCCTCTGTTTAAAGGCTATGCTGAATGCAAAATCCACAATGAAATAACAGTGGGCTGTATATAAACCTGCACCAGGCACAAACTCAGAGATGCGGCCGCAGATGACTTTTTTGCTGAGCATATTGCAATCAGTGGGTGGGCATTCAGGCTATCCTACAGTAGTGAATGGGGGAGTGGATTTTGTTCATCCTAAAACTGTGTTCAGGTGGTCACACTGTGCCTTTTGGTCAGGGACTCAGCAGCGTTCTAGCTTGTGCCCTTCTGTTTCCCTAAACATGGATTGGTGCTGGGCAGTGGACAGTCTGCAGTCCAGGTGGCTTCTTGGGGTGAAGAAAGACCAACCCTAAGCTGCTGACTCCTTCAGCTGTGGCTTTTGCTCCTTCTGGGGCATCACATCCTTCTTGTGATGCCCAGGTGAGGTGATGTGAGCTTCTGGCTCTGCATGGATCATAGGGGAAATAGTCCAATTTCCCCAGGGTTCATTGAGGAAGACAGCAGTTGGGAGTGGATCATGTTTTAGTAAGAAGGGACACTGTTACCCTCTTGTTTTGTAGGGATACCTGGCCCATGGAGAACCCTGTATTTTCTGATCCTTCTCTGAACTCAGTGATGGTCACTCTTCTGAGCTTTTGTAAGATAATTTGAGCTTTTATCATAGAATTGTTTGAGTTGAAAGGGACTCCTAAAGGTTATCCAGTCCAACTCCTCTTCAGTGAACAGGGGACTGTTCAATCCTATGTTCAGTCCTATTTTTGCCCATGTAGTGCTAATCTTTTTTTTTTTTTTTTTTTTAAACCAGGTCTGGCCACCATGAAAAGAACTTGGTAAACTTTAAAGTGTACTTAATGTTGATTTAAAGTAAACTGAAAAGGCTCATTATTTTACTGAGGAGTAGCAGACCTTGTTAGCTCAAGGCACTAGTAATGAGATACTGAACCTTTCCTCTGCGGGTTGCCAGGCTGAATTTAGTCACACCATATGAAAAGCAGATCCCAAGTAACAGTTCATCTTTTGTTCCCACCTGAAGCCATAATAAATCCTCTGTTGACGTACCAGTTGTTCTGACAGTAATCAGGATGCTACCAACTGCCAGGAAGGCTATCAACAGGAATAATCAGTGGGGGAGGAGCCTGTGACTGCTTCTGCAATGGAGAATGAGTTTATATAGGAACCTCTAGGGGATAACTGATAGGCAAAGCACTGAATGATGGTGTGATGTACCAGGGGCATGGGCATAATAATAACTAGGGGCCCCCAGTGACCTTTAGAGCTCAAAATTGTGGTGGGGGAATAAAGGTTTGGCATGCTTCTCTGAAAGTGATAGACAAACACCTGTGTGTAGGCTTAGATCCATGTTTCTCAGAGCCCTCTTAGGACTGATGCATTTATTCATGGTGGTGGAACCCCAGAGGAGCTTATGCATTTAACATCAGCCACAATCTCATTTCCATAGACTCCACCGAAGGTCTGAGCCATTTCTAACGTGTCAGGTGGTGCTGGCACCTTCCAGAAAGGTTCTTGCCAGTTTAGTTGAAACGAGGGATGATTTCAGGAAATAGTCACTGTAAGATTAGCTCTCATCTAACTTCTCACCACTTTGAGCATACTAGCTATTTGGAGCTTCAGTATAAGGACTGAGCAGCTTTAAGCATTAGGGCTGGTTGTTTGGGAGTGCACATCAATAGAGATTCCTGGATGAGAGCCCACAGCACTTACTTTGGGTAGAGAACAGTGGTCTGCTGGAGTATTTTGGCACCTGCACTTCAGTTCCTGAGGCAAAATGCTTAGGGAGAAGAAGTAAAACTGAAGAATTTGGTTGCTGTTTCAGAACATTTTGTACAGATGAGCTCAGCTGTCAGTTTGAAAGTGGGCAAATGTCTTATTCTCATGTTCTAGCACAGATCACAGGGCACTGGTTGGTTCATATACTATAGTGAGGAAGCGATGAAGTCCTTGGGTTGTTTAGCTGGCCTTTTATTTTATCTTTCTCATCTGACCACTTTGCTCTTCAATAATTGGATGCTCTACTCGCTTTGTAGCTCCTTCATATGGCACAGATGTGATGGAGATCTTCTCCAGAAAAACAAACGTGTTGGTTGAGCCTAATTAGAGGGAGAGGGTGTATGACACACATTAAAAAAATAATAATAAAATTAAGCAATCCTGAATCTCTCCACTGGAGGGAAGTGTTTCACATCCAGTGTTGAGAGCATCAGCACGTTTTTTTCCTGCAAATCTAGTGTGAATTAGAAGTCTAAGGAGGAGGTTTGAGGGATCTGTAGATTTCCAGGGTTGGTTGATTTATTGCAGTTACCTCATTTGATTGACATCCTTGGCATTTGAAACAAGTCTATAACATTTTCTTTCAAGGGATGGTGAAAACATGCTGTGCCTTCCCAATGACAGGCTGTTCACTTTTAGACACTGAAGGGATGTGTTTCAGTCTTGTCCACGTTTGTTCTCTGCCTACCAATGAAGTCCTGTTCCCAAATGTTTTCTTGAGCTATGTTTGCTGATATTGACATTTTTATTGCAAAATCAATTGCAAAAGCTTAAACTGAGGGAAAAGAAAGCACAAGGAACTAGCTCTGGAAAGTGCATGTGTGCAGGATGACAAGTTGCAGAGTGTGGCTGAGCAATTGTGCTGCTGAATGGTTTCTACTGAACCCACTTGAGAATGAAACTTGGGATTCAACACAGGTAAGTCAGGGTTGGTGTGCTCTGCTCTGCATGTCCTCTGCAGGCAGGATGGTCCCTGAGCAAAATTCATATCACCTGAGACTATAAAACCATCTCCAGGAAATTCCACTCCCCGTGTGGCTGTGTGCAGTGGTGCAACGTGAGACTTAACAGCAGAATGTATTTGATTTATGAGTGGTAATGAAGGCTCAGGCTGGGTCCGGGTTCCATTAATGCATCCTGTGCTGTCAGGAGATGTGAGTACACTAATAGTCACTATTACATTAAGGTTATACCAGCTGTATTGAATCATAGAATGACTTGGGTTGGAAGGGACTTCAAAGATCATCTTGTTGATCCATTAGAGAAGTTGGTTTAATTCTCTTCTTTTTCCCAAGACCTTGAATAAAGCACCAAGGCAAACCTCAGCCCCAACAGAGATTTTGTACTCAGGGGTTGTTCCTGGCTGGATCCACATCTCTGGGGATGTACTGTCTGTAAGAAATGTGAAATGTGGAAACTTGGAGGGCTGAATCCAGGTCTTAGCCCATGTGTTTGTTACTGTCTTCAACATAAGGATGGCAGCTTACAGCACTCTTGTTCTGTGGAATGCTGTAAGGATAAATGAATTGAAGATGATGAGGTGGAGAAGTGGTGCTGTAGAGAATAGGGTGACGTAGAGGGGACTGTTGTGTTGTGTGCAGCACGTTGTCCAATAGTGCCATCATCTCTAGGCTTCAGTGAATCATCAGGTATAGTAAGGATAATTAGTTGCTCTGTGACCTTGAGCAATTTACTGCTTTGCTCTGGGTCTTTTTCCCTAGGGAAGGGGAATAGATTTTGCTGCTTAAGGCTTTGACAAATGAGCACTACTTTATCTCAACTCATCCACCATCTGTAGCTGCTCTCTTCCCCCAGAGTATTACCAGGTAGGGCTCATGAATGTGCAGACGGTAGGAGAGAGGCAGTGTGGCCCCTTCCCTTAAACCATGAAGAGCCTAAGGCAGAGCCCATCCAAAAAATAAAAGATAAGATCTTCCTTTGTTTTTTACCCTCCAGATGCAGCAAGGACACAATTCTGCTCTTTGCTGAGCTCTGCAAATCTGAGTAAACCTCCCATGTGATGTTTAACACATTGGTAGTCCCAGATTTTTGGGATGCTGGGATCAACCTCAGGAATGATGAGTGTGCCTGCTCAGCACTGCAGCTCCTAGCCCATTCACATGCACTGTATCTGCCCAGGGAAGCAGCAGACTTTTTTTTTTTTTTTTTTTTTTTTTTTTTTGTATGCTCTGCTCTTCACAAGGGGGTGATTTTCTCATTTTTGTCTGGTGAAGTGGGAAGGCTTTCATTTTTCCATCAGTGACTCAAACAAAGCCTGAGTCACTGGGAGAGAAGTCTTTACCATCTGATAGCTGCTCTGTAATCTGTGAAGAATAATTTGGTGAGTGTTGGTTTAGTCCCTACTGGGACAGATGTCTGCATCACAAAAATTGATTTGCCATTTGAACAGAGAGGTTAAATGGACTGTGAAGACTGCTCTCTCGTCAGCTCTAGAGGCGACGATGTCTTGTGATTTCATAGTATCAAATGTAAGGCACCTTGACCGACAGAGTGGGAAAGGATTGCATTGCCAGGGGATGATCTGTAGCTACTTTGTAGCCAAAATATTCTCTTTTGGGGGTTGGAATAACTGTGGGGTATGCCAAGAGTGTGTGGATATGCTTGTATGAATGTGTGCTCAGGCACAGGCAGTCATGCCCATGAAAGCTTACGTAGTGCCTACAAATGGCAGGGAGAGAATCAGATCCACATGTTGGCAGATGATGAGAAAATTCCCATTTCGTTGAAACATTTGAGGGACTTCCAGGTAACAGACAGCTTGACTTTCAGCCTTGAAATGCTCATTGGTGACCTGAATAAAATCATTATGCAGACCTGTCTCCCTCTTTATCCCCCTTTTTTTAACAAGCTTTTATTTGCCTTCCTCATTTTCATGCCCACATCACAGTTAAAACCATTTTAGCAAGACGGCCGTGTTTAATCTGGCTCCCTGTGCCATGTGTATCTTGTTGATTACAGACCCACTTAAGATGCCATTATGAGTGACTCTTTGCATGCCCTCCTGTCAGCAGCTTTTCCCTTCCTTAAGCCTCTTGAACGTCTTTGCTTGCAGGATTATAAGCCTTTCAATAAATACAGTGTGATTACTGAATTAGTGTAAACTTTGCTCTGGGATTGCCAATCACTCAGTGTTTGGAAAGCAACAGCAAACAAAGGCACCTGTAGATGGTCACACCATGTCTGATGGGAGCCATGAGGATACTGCAAAGGTGTCTTTATTTCCACAGGCATTGTGTAAGGACGCTTTGGCCTTGGTTGATGTCTTTCATGCGCCGGGTAATTTGGGAATAGGAGCAGCAGCACAACCTCTCACGGTGCACGGGGGTCCCTGGGCACTCCCTGCTGCAAGCCAGGATGGGGCTGGTGGGAAGGGGAGAGCTGGCTGGTGGGGAGAGAGGCAAATGTTTTGGTACAGTCTCATTTTTTCTGTGTGTCTTGTTGAGAGCTCAAAACTTTGTGTCTCTGCAAAGCAGTGGCAGGTATCGGGGTACATGGGAAGGTACATTGTAAAAAGGTGAAAAGAAATGCCAGTGGGGAAAAACTCTTTAAATGAATGGAGGTAAATGCTGTGACTCTGTTGTCTGTGGTTGCTACTGAAAGACAAGTGGATGAGAAGCCTCTGAGTGGGCATTTATCTTGTTCACTTCAGACCTGAATAAATATTTAATTTGCACCTGTCTCAGTTTTTCTTTTTTTTTTCTTTTTTTTCTTTTCTTTCTTTTTTTTTTTTTTGTACAATGATGTGAGAGGACGTTTTCCAAAGAGCTTCCAATCAGATTTGCATTCTAAGATCACAGAGCTGCTTTGAAAGGCTTGCCCACAAGTTAAGAGAAATTCTGTGCTGGGATGTTTGAGCAGCTTAGAAAAGTGCTGTGGTTCTCAGCTTCAAAGCCCAATCTCAGTCTGTCTTGTTTTTATCAAAAGCTGATTGCTTCCCTCAGCTATATGCTGTCTTGAAAATGAGTTTGACTTGATTTGAGTCAACTCTTTTAAGCCAGCCCAGGTTTGCCTGTGCATGTGGTACGTGAACACAGCCTGGGGGTGTTTTTTGGGGGGTCCCACAAGAGACACGGCCTTGTTTTGGGAAATGGCAATTAGCAAACACTTGACTATGTCTGATTTAGTCCTTCAGCTGTTCTGTGTGCCTGCATAAATGCCATGGAGTGCAGCTGTCCAGGTATGCTCTGTGAGCATTGTAATAATGCTGCTAACGTAGCAAATACTTTTAATTAACACTTGCAAGCGGTATTTTTTTGCTTCCTGTACTAGATTTTTAAGGCATTTTGCTGCTCAGTTAAATTGTCCGTGTGCCTTTCTGCATGCATGTTAATGGCAGCTGAATGGTCTGGAGGAATGCATTTCCAAAGCTGCAGAGAGAGACTGAGGTGAGCAGAACTCTGAATGCCTGCAGGATGCCTATGCATCTGCAGTGGCTACAGCAGTGTGCATTGTGTACAAATGTATCCTTATTTTTTATGCAGAATTAGGGGGGAGGAAGAAACTTGAGCTTTGTGCAAAGCGGTGTGGCACAGCGTGCTCACTGCCAGCTGTGGTGTCACAGGATGTGCTGGGAGGCATCACAGAATCAGTGAATCATTAAGGTTGGAAAAGACTCCTAAGATCAAGTCCACCCATCTACCCTTCCATCCGTGTTGTCCCCAGCTGAGAGCTGAGGCTGTTCAGCCTGGAGTAGGAAAGGCTTTGTGGAGACTTGAGAGCGGCCCTGGCCCTTTAGTATCTGACAGGGGGCTGTAAGAAGGAAGGTAGTGGGTGCTCCATTCCTGAAGATGGCCAAGGTCAGACTGGATGGGCTCTGTGCATAGAGCTGTGGGTGTCCCTGTTCACCGCAAGGGAGTTGGACCAGATGGTCTTTATGGATCCTTACCAACTCAAAAGATCCTGTGATTCTCTGCTCTTCTTGAAGGCAGAGAAGAACTCCTCACAAGCTGTAATGAATCTGCTCATTCCCTCCTTCCTCCCATCTCCTCCAGCCTCATTGATGTTAATTTTCTTAGAATTCCTCAAAGCTTCCCCCACACCTGTGCTGGCTCCAGTAGTTGATGTTTCCCCTGCAGTTGAAGGGAACAGAAGCACAACTTTGTAGAGCAAAAAGCAATCTTTCTGTGGCAGTGGGAAAGGAGGTCTGGGGAAGCTCCTTTGGGCTAGATCTTTTTCAGTATCATCTAATGGAGTGGTTGTCGCTCCCATGAAGGAGGGCCTGGTGGAATCCAGCTTGGTCCAAGCCCAACAGGAACAAGATTAAATGCACGGCTGAGCCGTACTGATTTATTTTTTCACTTATTGTTTAAGGTTAATATTGTGACAAAATAAGCCAAGGCATAACTAAGCTAGATGTGAAGGAACCTGGAAGCTGGGATTTATGGTCTAGCTCTGCACTCACACAGTTTGAGCAGACTTTAATGGGATCTGTGTGTGCTTAGCACCTGGGAAAAATCGAAAGCCATCTGCTAAGCATTTGTGGGAGCAGATTTTCCCTCCCTTCCAGACAGCGCAGTGTTGAGCTAGGAGCCTGGGAGATGGAGCCAGCCACAAATCAACTCCGGGACGGTTCTGTTTCACTAACACATTTTTTGGTCTCCTCTGGTTAAGGCAGCACCAGCTGGGTTTGGGGAGCTGCTCAGGCACCTGGTGCTGCCTTTCTCTTGTGTTGTTATTCGTTGTTTGTTCAGAACTAAGAGGACCAAGTGGAAAGACCTGCGCCCTGCAGCCTGCTTGGCTGCTGAGTTTCTGAAGGCTGCCATTCAACCAGTGGGGTAATGGTGTGGTAATCGTTACTCACAGGGAACAAGCAGAAATGGCAAAACACAGGCTGCAAGAACTGCACATGATACATTTCAATGTGGAAGGGAATAGTACAACATTGATTTTTGCTGTGTTTGCCAGCAAACTGATTACAACATTTTCACTTGTCTCCTTGCGTGGCATTTGTCTCCTGTGTGTGACAGGGACAACGCTTGTTGTCTGTGGGTTCAGCACACAGTGCTTGTGGGAGAGCAGATCCAGCCCTGGCACTCAGCAGCATGGCTCAGCCCCGCACTGGGATGCTCACGGGGCATTGTGCTGCTCTAAATAGTGGACTGCAGAGTCCCAGCAGCCCATGCTGCTCGGTCATTTCTTGAATTCTCTGATCTACTTGTTAGTTTTTAACCAGATTTATTCCAAAGCATTCCCATTTCAGCATGTAATTTGCTAAGTCAGCGCACAGCCTTTGTGGGGGATCAGGTGAAAGTAGGCTGAGCTCATGGCAGGGCACAAATAGCAGCGGGCTGCCCAGTGTGAAAGGCTGCTTACTTTTTCAGCACTGCTAATTTCAGGATAATGATAGAAGTTTTCTCCTTCAAGGTGAGAGGGAATGGAGGAAAAGAGATATTTGCTGTGCAGGGAGGAGCAGTAAGAAGTCAGGGCTGTCTGTTCTCTGGAGCTGCTTGGACCTGTGCTGTCTGTTTGCTCTATAGGAGAGAAAGAAGTGAGAGGTGATCTGCACAATCCTCTTTTTCCTCCCAGACTAGGGCTGTAGGTGCACTGCACTGCCATCTTATCCTCTTTAATGCAGCTGGCCACGTTGCACAGCCTGTGTGCTGTGTGTACAGCAAAAGGGGAATGCGCCTGGGAATGGAGGATCTTTGTACTACGAGACCCATATTTTACATCCTTAGTAAATAAAGATTAAATGAAAGGCTCCTAGTGTTTTATCCTGTCCTATGTTAATGAGCTAGATGTTATTTATAAAGGTGCAGGTTTAAGGATGTTTCCCTGGTGATTTTCCTGTTTGTTGATGTGGCCATGGCAGCCGCTCTCTCCATCAGGCAATGAGGGCTCATTACGTTTTGAAGGGAGCAGATAGATTCTGTTTGTTTTTCTCAGTATCCTCTTCAGTGTTTTTACTTAGTAATGGATAAGACATCTATATTTGCTAAATGATGAAGTCTGCCCTTGTGTGCATTTCTAGAGTGCAGTAGTGCTGCTATGAACACGTACGGAATGAAGTCTTCCTGTTATATCCTGAAGCCACTTTTGGTTGTTGTTGCCTTTGTTTGCAGCTACATCATCTGTCATGTGCTTCAGGTCTGGCTCAGAGGTGGCTCTGGGCATCCTCCATGGTGAATGGGTTGAGAAGGAACTGGCTTAAATAGCAGATGGGAAGATAAAGGTTGGGAGCGAGCTTTAGGGGTAAGAAAAACGCTAAGGCTGTATTGTGGAGCACCATGGCAGTGAGGGTGTTTTCACAAATACCTTTGTGGGCAGTGCCCCCCATCCTCAGCACACGGCTCGTAGTGTACCTAAGAAGGAAAATCCTTTTTAGAAAGGGAGAAACAGTGAGAAGAGTAAGTATGTACTGATTTCCAACATCAATTGCTCTGGGATTCAGCCTGTTCAGGGCCAAGAGAGAGTCCTTGCCAACTTCAGCAGGTCCTTTTTCACCAGAGACAGCTAAGGGCTAATTAAAATTGTGCCCTGCAACACTTGGTTTTAATGAGCTGCTTAGTGTCAGGGAGGAATAAATAAATTAAAAAGCAAACAAACAAAGAAAAACTTCAAAACTCAAAGAAAACCTTTGGTAGGCACACAATTATGACAATTCTCCAATAGTTTTAAGATGCATGTAAGCAAAAGTAGCAAGATTTAGGGTCCCGTTCTTCTGAGCTTGGTGCCCCAGGACTTCCCTGGGTGCAGGAATTGGGTGCTGTAGTCAGGTTAGGCTTTGCCACGTTTTTGTACCCTCTGCAATGACCCATGTTGCTTTCATTTCCATCTCCTGTTTTCATGGTTACATGAATTACATGGCCCCACCATGTCTTATGTGTCTGAATTATTGAGGTTTTGTTTTGCTGTCCTTGGGTTTCAAAGGTGAGAATGGAGGGGAAAAAAAAACCAAACCCAAACCCAACAACACATGTAGCATTTGTGTTCTGCAGCTACTCCCTTAGTGTCAAAAAGGAATGTGTCCTCAGACTTCAGCTCCTTTCCAGGGTCGGAAGAAAGCAGAATGGCACTTGGCGGATGCTGGTTTGATTGGGATGCCCAGATTTAACTGTGGCAGGCAGAGCTCTGTGTGACTGTGTTCCTCTCTGGATGCCGATGTCCTCCCCTTGTGCAACTACTGAAACCACACAGGTGGGGATTCCCCTTGTGCCTCCATCCCCTGACATGCAGACGTCTCACTGAGCCTGAGGCAAGTTTGCATTGCATCTGATTTTACATACAAGCTGGAGCAATTTCAGAAATAGGTTATACTTCTGCAGTGGGGGATATTATTGCAATGTTTTATCTCTGTCCAGTCCCCACTTTCCTCCTTGATGGGTCCTACTCTTGTCAGCAGAGACATTTGGAAGCGTGGCTGTCTGCTCAGCCACTGTGCACTGACCAAGGACAAGGGCAAAACAGTGGTTCACAGAGGACATGCTCTGGCTTCTTTGTCTGTTGGACAAGGGCTGCTGTGGTGCATCACCACTTGTATGCAGGGGCTGTGTGGGAGCCGTGGGCATAGTACCACCCACTTTGGACTTTGCCCAGGCTTTTTTCGCCCAAAGAACTTCCTTTGCACTGTGTATTACATTACGGTTATGTGCTATGATTGCTTACAGGGATGTGAGTTAAAGTTTAACGAGTTTCTGTCCAAGAGGTGCTGTGAAAATAAATGTAATTCCTCCTCCTTGCTCTCCTCCCCACGCTCCAGCTTCCTCTGCCCACCCTGTGTCTGAGAAATCCCATAATCATATGTTGCTGAGTAAACACAACAGCCTAATGCTCTTAATGCGGTGCAAAGGGAGCAGTAATAGCAACTGGCAGATTTTCATTTCTTTAAGAACCAAATGGTCTGAGGATGTTGGATTTGCTCACGAAGGGGACAAGGTGGTGTCTTGTCCCCATTTCTGCTGGTGGTGGATGCTGAAGGACCATTGCAATGGGGTTGGAGGACCCAGAAGAGCCAGCCAGGATCTTTGTGCTGGTATTACTTTCTGGTTTGCTGCGGTTGTGTTTGCAGGTTTCCTTCCCAGCTATGCCAAATCTCTTTGATTTCCAGGATGCTTCTTTAATGTTTGTTGCCAGAAGGACAAAGAGAGGCCTGGAAGCAGCAGCTGTCATGTGAGAGCCGTGGTCGATCAGATAGAATGGTATTATTACATTGTTCTCTTTGCAATTTTTTCACAATTTCATGGTCCTGGATAGGGCAGCAGGAGAATCTGAAGGTACCTGTCACTCACAGCATCTGCTGAAAGGCAATCAGCAACAACACAGAGTGTGAAAGAAGATAAAGCAACAAAATCAGCTGGCTTTCAAGGAGATTTTTCAGGTCCCCCTTTGCTTGCTCCGGCTGTTATTCCAAGGATAATGTGAGACTTTGGTCAGCATGTCTCCATGTTAGGCAAGATTTTGCAGCTCAGAAGATGGTGGCTGTGCTCTCACTGATCTTACCCTGTTGTAGGGAACCTTTTATCAATTCATTATTCTTTATTTACTCCCCTTTTGGCAAATAACTGTGAAATATTCAGATCCACAAGTATTCTCCCATACACCTGCATGGGAAAGCTGGCACTTGTGTTATGAAAAACAGTGTGGTTTTGGGTCCTAGGAACCAAGGTGCATCTTAATTAGCTGGGAGATGCTGGTGTTGCCGCCTCTGGCTAATTACTGGAAACTGGATCAAATGTGGAGGGACCCCTCATTGAAATGAGGCTTGATATCTTAATTGTGCCCTTAACTTCTTACCTTGAGAAGCAGTAAATGAAGCTGTTTTTCTTCTGCTACTCTGTTGCTTTTGTGGATTTCAGATTCTTCAGGTGTGAAAGGAGCCAGAAAGCTTAGTTTTGTTTTTTTCTGTGACAAGCGGAGGGGCTTAAAGCAAATGTGCTTGGGTAAACACTTGGGTGTTAAATGAACAATAAAGAAATAAAGGGTTTGCTTAAATAAATAAAGACATAACCCCCTTAGCTGTAAGATGGCTGTGAATTGCATAGGTGCCTCTGCGCCTTGCGTAGCTGTGGGGAACACATCCATTGCGCTGTCAGGATGAGTGATGCCCTGTTTTGGGAGGAACAACAGGAGTCATTCATTACTTCCAGAGCTCTTCTCAGGCTGAGGTGGCAGGCTGTGTGCCGGTGGTAGGGTCTCGTTAAGCTGAAATTACCACTCCATGCGTGGTCAGGAGCGACTGCAGGTTTAATGAGCCTCTTCCCACTGACCTGGTGTTGGCACTGTTGTTGGGGTGAGTGCCTGCAGGACAGCTTTGGGGATCCACAGCCTGCGGCAGAGGAGAAATGGATGGTTTTAAGCGTTACTGCTGTGCTTGCAACTCCCCACTAATCCTAATTTAAAGGCAGTGTTTGCAGGAGCGCAGTGGTGATTTATGAACCTAGGTGTCATGGAGTGGCAAGGGGCTGCAGGGACCAAAGTCATCTCAGAGCTTTTGGCATGTTTTATCCTCTGGCTGTATGTGAAAATGTCCCAGCTGAGATCCCAAATACACCATGGCTGATAATTATAGAGGGGATGAAGACTTCTGGATGCTTAACAGGGCGAATGCTTTTTGAGGAATGCACCTCATCCTCTGTCACTGCCTTGTAAGAATGGTAAAGAAATTAAAAATGAACTCGCTGCTTTCAGTGTTCTGGCCATGGCATTACTGAAACCCCTAAGCCTTTTCTGGCTGTGTGAGCTCTGGCGTCAATGCACAAATGCTGCACAAGCATCTTTGCATATCTGCCTTTGCTTGGAACAACAGAACAACAGTCTTTGTGGGCTGCACAGCGCGTGCCTTGGTCCTGCCGTTCTGTCCTTGCTTGCTGTGCCACCTTGGGCCTCTCTAGTAGTTTCTTGTATTTGTTATTTACGTTTGAGCTGGGGAAAATACCTCATATTAAGCTCTGGAGGCCATTCATTCACATGCAGAATTGAAGTTGTGCAGGGAGGTTCAGTTTGGATGTTAGAAAACATTTCTTCTTAGAAGGAATGGTTGGGGGCTGGCACAGACTGCCCAGGGAGTGGTGGTGGAGTCACCATCCCTAGAGGTGTTCAGGCACCGTGTGGACGTGGCACTGAAGGATGTCAGTGGGCAGCACTGGTGGTAGGCGAATGGTTGGACCTGATGATCTTAGAGGTCTTTCCAACCTTAACGATTCTATGAAAATGGTGTTGTCTTAGACTCTTCCTTCTTTCATTTTCTTCTCCTAAAATAGCCTCCTCGATTAATTCTCCTCATCTCCATTTGCTGTCCCTGGCTTCTACATCTGAATCTATATGTCAAATTATTACTTTTCTTTATAAATAATACATTTGCAGGCCTTGATGTGAATTATGATTCCTTAGCCTTTGAGGGACAGTCAGTTTATGTTTTCAGAGTTTTTCATCGGCAGTCATGAAGTTTAAAGGCACAGCCTTTTCGAAAATGAAAACTGAGATTCTCACGTAATTACTTGCCTTCAGGAACTGCAGATTTAAAAGAACCACCAAATGTTGTATGATCCCCAGTGAAATCATAAGGCTTGGCCATTCTGGGAATACTCTCAGATGTTTAATTTGATAGGTTAAGCACTGACAGTCTTCTGAGTTCTGTGTTTCATCCAAAAGGAATGAATTTTAAGAGGCTTGTTGGGATTTTATTTCCTCAAAACCAAGTGTTGAGGTTTGCGAATGTAAACCTTCATACTGGAAAAGCATGTCCAGTAAGTAAAAGGAAGAGAAACAGAGGTGAGCCAAGACAAAACCTGAGTGGACCCAGCACTGGCAGCACTGTCTGAACATCCAGAAGTTACAGTAATTTTTACCTGTAGAGGAAAGCATCACCCCATCTCAGTCACTAGCAAAATCACTTTGGGTGTCAGTGGAGCGCAGAATCAGCCCTATCTGCAGTGCCTGCATTTCTTACAGAAGAATGTTCCAGCTCTGCAGTCAAGTGCTGTTTTCCTCTGTGCTGAGCAAATATCAGACTGACCCTCTTTCAGTGGCTTTGTAAAACATTTCCTTCCCAAATCATATGTTGTTCAGTCAGGACGATCTTGGTGTGGGTGCTGTGTTGATAGCTTCCCCTGGGCTTATTTGTTTTTGGTTTTCTGAAATGAGGCTATTTGTCAGCATCTGCTGCCTTCACCACATGTGCCATCGCTTTCCTCATACTGTCATGTGCTATCAGTGGCAGCAATGGCTGCAGGAAGAGCAGGCCATCAGCCTCAGCGTGTTTGAACCAACCATTTCGTGTACAAAGTGCTGCAGTTTGGATGAGGAGCTCTCTGACACCTTGGGACTCTGTGCGCTTTGGGGTTTGACTTTCTTCCCATCTTTGCAGGGTCACACACAGCACACGCAATGGTAGCAGCTGGAGGACACCACAGTGCCACAGTGGTCTGAGCTACACTGGGATCATGAGGCACATGTTGCTGTGTGGCAGCAACGTTCAATGGTTTTCTGTAGTCTGGGAGACTCAGCCAGTATAACTGGGCAAAAAGTAATGGTCTGTGTTAGGTAGGAGTTGCCACCTGATATCAAAGGGCCATTCTGGCCTTAGCTGCTGTGAACTGAAGTTTAGGACTTGGTGCATAGTAGCCACAGTTTGGTTGGCTGTGGAAGGCATTTTCTAGGACTTCTATATACGATGGAAGTTGGATGGTATTTCAATTCTGCTTTTTGCTTGCGGTTCTAATTCAGGTTTTGGGGGTATGGTGTGACAGATAAAGAGGAGGACTTTAAAATTAGACATACTTCATCTGCTGATAACAATGGTAACATCTGCATTTAGTGCTTAAAATTAAATACTGGAGCTAAATATCATCTGAGTTTTGAGTTAAACCTGATGAGCCTGGACTAATTGCTTGTGCTGCTGGTCTTACTTCAAATACAAAGTATATCATAATTTATGGCTCCTTTATAGACTGATGAATGCTTGTTGAGGGCCTCTATTTTCCAACGATTGAATTTTACAATTTTATTATTTAATTCTATAAAGATTTGTTGGTTTGCTCTGAGAACCTCAAGTAGAAAATCTCATATAGGCAGAAGGCATCACAAGGGGAAATCCTGTGCTATAAAAAACCCATCTGCTACAGCAGGTGGTATCTATCCCTGGGGACCTTTCAGTGGAAGAGGCTGTGAAGCCAGGAGGAGTCCTCGGTGTTTGAGGTTTGAGTAGTGCCTGAATCTCTCACATGGAAATGAGAGGGGATTTCTTCTTACTGCTGTTTGAAGAAGGAATCTTGTTGGAGCTTTAAGTGGAGAAGTTGGAAATACTCTTCCTTGGCTCCTGGCGGAGGGTCTCTTGATTCTTCTGCTCCAAGGACGCAATCCCCAAACTGTTTCACATGTAATTTTTAAGTGTAACATTAAAGGCCTCTCTCTCAGAGCCCATCATATTGAACTCCTGTATTTTCTCACTGAGATGCTTCCTTCAGGAGGCTTCCCTGTCAAACCATCAAATCTCTGCAGAGCTGCTGGCTTTCCTTGCTACAGTAATCTCTTCTGCCAATTCCTAGGGAGCGTGGATCTGAGCATTTTCTGAAAGGACAGTTATACGTATTAGCAGAAAATGCTTTTGACAGAGCAGCAGGTGTTGCTCAATATAATCCTTCCCCTGGTAGACAAGAAGAGCTCGATGCCTTCAGACAGTGACTGGATAGCAATTGCTGGTGGAGACCAACCATATCTTCCTGCCCTGGATGTGACCACAGCCCACTCCTGCAGCCCTGCAAAGCAGATATTGAGACAATTGATGAACGAATATATGCTGGGTTGGAGGGGCTGGGACCGGAGTCAGAGGTGGAGAGGGACTGAGGGCTGGGGAGGGTAGTGACAGGGCTGAGACTTCACAGCCTGCAGAGCTGACTGATGGAGAGACTCGGATGAGATGGATCACGAGACCCAGGAAGTGTGATCAAGGGCTGATGGTTTTCTGCCTGTTGCCATACCTAAAGGTGCTTTTTCCTCATGCACTGTTGCATGGCTGCAGTCTTGGAAGGGTGTTGGCTGGCTGTCCCCCCATACCTTGTTGCTCCTAGTTAGGCTTGTATTTAATTAATTTTTACTTGCAAGACTTGGCATCTCGATACTGCAGTGATGGAAATAATACAAGTCCTATAGGCAGCTGCTGTGCTTCACATGAAAAACTGATACTGAAATGAAGCAAGGAATTTTGTGTCTGAGTAATGAAATTTTGAGCTGTAAAGCCAACATGGAGAGTGCATGGGCTCCAGTTTCTGCCACCTGCAATCTCTGTACTGCTCGCTACTCCGATGTAGACCTGATGCGATGGAGATCCACCTTCCCTCTCTTTATTTATACATGGAGCAAAGTAATTCAGCTGTGAGTGAGGTATTTATACCAGTGGGATCCTGGTGCTGTATAAATAATAGCAGCATTGCGAGCGTTGCCTGCTGACTGCTTGGCGTAACCTCACTATTTATGTGATTCTGACAATGTAACTATAGTCGTGGAAGACGATTTAAATACAGCTGTCAAAGTAAGTGTACCCTTAGGAAGATATAGCTAACTACACAGATAATAGCATCAGGTAACTATACCCACTGGAAAGCATAAACATACAAATAATAGCCACAATTTAAATATAATATATAAGTCAGAGGGTCTCCATATTGATATAATAGCAGTAGGGTAACTTTACTCAGAGGAGAAGAATATAACTCTGAATAACAGCTGCAGAGTAATTGCAGTGATGGAGAAGGTAGCTCTGAGAATTACAGCTCTCCTAGTAACAGGAGGTCATCTGCACATGGCCAGAGTGGTGTCTGGGTTTGAAACTTTAGGAGCTGGGACTTTGAGGGTGGGTGAGTGCAGCGTCTGATGCATGGACTCAGATGTGAACAATCCAAATCCTTTATTACAAGTTCTCACATCACTTATATATATCTTCACAAGTTTTCTTTTTCTAGCTTTCCCATCCGCCCCTACAACTTTCCCATCCACCTTTACATGTCAACAGAGCATTCTACAAAACACTCTTCAACTGTTCATGCGGGTGCTTATCCAGTCAGAGCCGTGAGATGTTCTTTCTTCTTCTAGAGGTGTCCTTGGTTCTCATGCTGTTTATCTTGCTCCACAGCTGCTGCTCTGAGCAGTTTTTCTCGTATTCTCACAGGTGAGCATCTAGGGAGGGGTCTGTGCCCAGGACATGTGTATTTGGGAACTGCAGACTTGTGGGATCACACTGCATGTGCCAGATATGGGGTCCCCCCAAAAAGGGGATGGGAAGGCATGGAAGCTACACCATCAGTGTGTGCGGACAGACTAAGAGTAAACACAAAAATAAAGACTCAATGTGATCTATTTTTAAGCTCTTTCCAAGTTGGTCCCACTAACTCTAAATATAGATGCCTCTATTTTTTCATTCCTTATCTCCTAAAAACAAAAACAAAAATTATCACCAGTTGTCTTCATTTTTATACCTCTCCAAACAGCAAAGCTGTCTGAAGAAAGAGTAGAAGTGCTCCTTTCCCCCTTCTCTGCCATATTAGGTTGCGACTGGTGCTGTTCTCTGAGCTGTGTTCACTTGGAAATTCGATTGCACTAAATAACACGACTGCTGTCTCCTTTAGCCCTTCATGTAGGCTTTCTGTATTTTATAAGATGTCTTTGACAGTGGAGGGGAATGACTTAGTTTTAAAATAGAGTCTGCTTAAATGTTCCATGAGTGGTTTAAGACATGAAGCTGGGTTTAGGGGAGTGGGGGTGGTTTGCAGTTTTTGGTTTTTTTTTTCTAGAATTGTTTGGTGATGCTGATTATCAAAACCCAGAATTGAATACCGGGGGGTTGTGTGAGGATGAGCACTGAAATGCCACTGCATCCAGGGCACCATATTGCTCTGGCTGTCAGATCAGCTATTTTTTATCTAAGAAGCTGCTCTGCTCAGTTGCAATTTTTCAGAAACAGGCAGCAAGATAAATTCCTTGATATCTATTTGGAAACGTACTGTACATACATAACGATTAGATGGGTTTTCCTTTGTCCTTGGTGCAGTGGCATCTGTCTGAATGCTATGACAGCTCTGCAGGAATTGCTGCCTGGAGCAGGCCACTGGTCGTCCCATGGAGTACTGTCTTACAAATGGCTCATTGGAAATCTAAGAATAACTTCCATTACAGCTTTAAGCTGAAGCATCTGGCCACTTTACCTTAATGTGCCAAGAATATCCTTTACCCTGCAAGCAAGATGTTTAGGAAATACTTGGTACTCAGTATTGAATTCCCACAGGGATACAGGCAGAGAGTGCAAAGACCAAGTGAAATAAGAGGTACGTTTTCAGCTTGAAATTCTCCACTTATGGGAAGAAGGACGTGTGCTGTTTCCTGAAGGAAGCTTCTTTGGGAGGATGTCTCGTTAGCAATGTGTTCCCCTTTTAAAGTTCAACACGGGAATCTTTCCTGATTTGAAGTGACTGGAAAGCAATGTGACAGCATACTGGTGAGCAGGGCATGGGCAACAAGAAGCCCTACAGGTAGAAGGAAAGGCCACCAAGAAGGGGAGGGAAGCAATGCTGAGTGTGGAGAGATGTCAGCTACATTATGCACCAGCTTCCTTCAGGCTGGCTGCAAGACTCGTGTTCTGCTCTGCTGCATCCAGAAATCACTGAGGTGAGTGCTCTGTGTCATCCCCAACCTTTTAACAAACATTTAGCTTTAACAACACCAATAGATAGGTTTACCAGATGGTATCAGATGCAAATAGCAATGTCTGACAGGCCCTCATAATCACAATTTATATTGATTGAAGTCAAGGGTTCTGGAATGACAAAGAACATTTATATATTGGTTGCATGATCTGGTTGAGTCTGGTCCTAATCAGAGTCCTGCTGCAGAAATGAGGGAGACTTGAGGATACATCTGTTGTAGGAGATAACATAGGACTTTTAGGGGTCCTCTTCCTCAATTGGTGATGCATGCCTTGATTTCATTCTTAGTTTTGGCCTTTTTTACAGAAGGTACTTGTCTTGCTTCTGGCATGTTAAAAAGTATAATCATTGATGACAGCCAAAAAGATGTTCTGAGAAAAGACTAATTAGTCCGAATCTCTGCTAGAATAGGAAACAAATAAGAAAAAGCCAAATCAAGAATGAAAACCCAAACCACTCCTCATAAATACAGCTATAACTGCCAGCCTGTTGCAGGGTCTGTCCTTGTAGGACATGCTCAGACCGTCCAACCTGCTGCTCATTTAAGCAGCTGGGTATTTTGTCTCTCTGGAATTTGAGATAGTATGGTCCCTTAGAAGAGTGACTTAAGGCATGTCAGCAAAGAGCCCAATTATGGGTTTTGAATCTCCTGTCCCTTCTTCTGTGGCTTTTCCCTTGGTCTCTGGTGAAAACATGGGAAGATGATTGGTCCATAGCAGACGTAAATGAAGGTGTGAACGCAGAAGGGGAACAAGTGATAGGCAGATACTTCTTTTTGTAAGTTTTACATAATTTATCTTGGTAGACCCAAGAACCTTTTTTTTTTTTTTGTTATGGGCCAAATAAGTTTTCTTTGCCATTGAGCCCTGAGGTGTCATTGGGTCACTGATGACCAACAGCTGATGGCAAATCTCAGCCTACATTGGGATGTGTATCTTCACCTACTGCTGGCCAGCTCCTGTCAACTTGTGCTGTCTTGGCAGCTCAGCTGACAATCTCAACTTGGCTGTAAGTAGATTGGGACAGTTCTTTCACCAGCAGTCCTAGCAGAGTGAGTATGAGAGACTCTGCTCATATGCATCAAGCATAAACTCCATTCTTGCACCTACGTAGCCTCTTCTGAGACAGGTAGAGACACAAAAGCAAACTGGTGCTGTGCCACTAGGGAAATTATGCTGGCACTGCTGTGATCAGTGGGCAGACTTTGGTCAGCCTTTCCTTGAGTGCAGAGAGAAAATTAATAAAACCATTCCTTGCCTCAACAGGTTCTGGCACTAATAAAGCAAGATTTCCTCTGTGCTTCTTCTGTATGCAAACTGTGCTCTGCATTGATGTGCTCTGGCAGAGCTTTCCATCTGGAGGGGCTGATGTGCTCAGCTGCCCAGTGGGCTGCTGCTGCTGCTAAAGGCATCCATTAACCTCGATGACTGTGGTGGGGCTGTGCACGTGCTTTGTGTTCTCCTTCAGTGCCTGATAACACTTCTGAATAAAGAACAGAACAATACATTTGCTTTGATTTTGGAGGTGTTTCACTCTTGGCATGTAGTGGCGAAAGCCTTGACCCTGCTAAGTTGCAGGTTCTGCTTTGAATTCTAAGATAATACAGGGGAAAATTAAAATATAGTTTGAGTATTCATTGGCATAAATAGTATACTAGGAAGATTTATGTACATGGGGGTGGGAGTAAACAGAGTGTGGTGGCTCTGTCTGGAGTACTTGGTAGCAAATGTGGTTAAGATTAGTGTAGAGATGCTGTAAGGAAATTTTGAGAATGTTTTGTTTTTGTTCTTGTTGATTTTTGTTCCTATTAAAGCGAATGGAAATTCTCAGTGATCTGTGGCTCCAAGCCTTTTACCATTCTAATATTATTTGCTTAGATCCACATAGCAGCTGTCATTGCAGACTTACTAGATTTGTTTTAATATATTTTGTTTGGATCCGACTGACAAAGTCTGTTTCAATTTGTTGTCTTTGTTGCACATATTCTTAGTGATTATGCTCCCATTTAGCTAATGACTAGAAATGTTGCATTATAAGGTTTCAGTTTCCAAATTCCATCATCCGATATTCTTTCCTGCAGCAGAGTCAGCTGCTTTGTATCAGCCTGACTTCTAAAGAAATGTAATAACTATTTAATGGTAATAGTAAAACAGTTGTACTTCATTAAATGCAGTTGCCTTTTACTTCAGAATTTTGGTACTGCTGACTTTTACTTGACTCCGACTGCTGTTTCATAACAAGCCTTATTTGAGGCCATTTCAGAATATCCCAACTCAACCTATATGTATTTTTTGAGGGTAATGGGCCAAAACTTGCAAATGAAAAGAAGTGGTTCATAGGAAATTTGTCGAACGTGCTTCCAATGGATGCTGTAAATGCAGAATGTATAGACCCTGATGGACCTCCTGTCCATCACCTTGCAGTGAGTGGTAGATGTGTTGATTTAGATCAGACTCAGAAAAATCCAGACCAGAAGATATCTGGAGCCTGCAAGGCTGGTTGGAGGTGTCTTGTACACTTGTTCTTGATTGGATGGCTTCTTGTGTCATTGCTGGCATGCCAGGCTACAGGGATCCTTTGTCTGGCTCATAATATAGCATCAACAACTGTTGGCTGCTCTGAAAAATGAGCTCGTTTGGGTTTTGGTCATTGAGTGTACGATTTTTTTCCCCCACTGCTGAATACCCGTGACTCCTCCACCTCAGTCGGGCTCCTGGCAGAGGAGCTTCCCTCTAACTGGCAGAGAAGTTCAGTTCATCTCAGGGGAAATAGTTGGTAGAGGGTTAATGGTCATGTAAAGAGCTGTTATTTGGATCTCAAGTCTTTCTTAGGTGGCAGTGCCCTTGTGGTGGCTTTCCTAGGAAGAACCGAGAAAGATGGAGAGTTTGTGTAGCCAACAACAGTTCTCACCAGCACCTTGGAGAAAAGAACCCTATGTGAAAAAAGCCTATTTTTAATTTTCCCTCTATGAAATCCATTCATCCAGAATTGTCTTTCCTCTTCATTATGAAATTTTCTTTCTGTGATGTTTTTGAGCTGGCCCAAATAGAGGAGTGCTTAAAATAGCAGTGTCTTTTTTACAGAAGCTTTTCTAGCATTAATTTCTTTATGTTCTTTTAACTGAAAATTCTGCTCTTGCTATACAGAATTGCTCTAAAAGTTACCCTGTGACCTAGAGGTTGCAGGCTGAGGGCCATTATTTAAAGGAAGAAGAAAGAACTGTCAAGGGAGAGTGGTTCTTATGTAGCTTTATCATCCCATGGATGAAGAGAAAGTACCATCCTCTGCACTTTGGCTTTGTGAGCAGCAAGGGGGAATTTGATGCTATTGGAAAGAGAAAAGTTTGGTAAAGGTGTAAGAGGTGGGTTTTAACTCACTGGTTGGTCTCCTTTCTCAGCACTCTGGCCTTTCAAATCTTTTGCGAAGTACGAGAAAGTTATCTTGAAAGCCAGGGGAGTGTTGTGCCCAGATCTCTCTGGAGAACGAGCTGGCAAGTAGAAGGGGTGGCCATTTCCATTTGTCACCTCAGTGGATCTCCATGAAATTAAAATTAAAGCCCTTGTCTCCACTGGCACTCAGTGATTTTTGTGTTGAGCTGTGTTTCTGTCTGAAGCTATGGTAGGTTTTGTTGCATGCAATTTATGTTTTGTATATATATATATATATATATATATATGTATGTATGTATATATGTATCTATGTATATATGTATATATATATTTGGCTGCTGGGAGAGAGTTCTTCAGCCCAATTTTTCTTCTAATATTCATTTCTGCATAAAGATAAAAAGTGTTTTCAAGGATTCCCTCGAGGACCAATTTGAAGTTCAGTTTTGATTGAATTAGTTGGATGTATGTAAATAGAATCACACATTTAACAGAAATGCAAATGAGAGACACTTTCAGGAGGGCTAGGGGCAGATGTTGTCAGTTAGCCTGCAGCAAGCACCTCAGAGCAAATCCTGCACTTCTCCCTTTTATCGCGGCTTACTCCTTTCTCCTTCCCAACTCAGCCACTGGTGAATACTGTTGTGAGATGCATCTTTGTTTTGGGCTCTTGTGCCTTGGATCTACCTTGTGTCTGTGGCTGGCCCCTTTTATGCAGTTGCGGGCCACAGAAAGAAATGTCTTTGTGTCGGTCCCGTGTGTTCGTTGCTAACTGGAGTCATAAATATGGATGGCAGAAATTTGTCAGCACAAGCAGGGAAGGAGGCGAAGATGAAGGGAAGTGGCTTTAATTAGGCATCTCTCTGCTCTGGGGGATGCACAGCCCATGTGCCGGCAGCCCAGGAAGGGGGATGTAGGCCTCATACCTCCAGGCAGGACATAGGCTGCACAATCTGCAGAAAGAACTTGGCCCCCAGGCATGGCTGAGGTGGGAAGAGCCGCACGGTCCCGCATCTCCCTGACACACATCAGGAGCATGGGGACCGCCAGCCAATTTGCACCCGTATACCAGTCTGCAGTGGATTCTGCTCTGGACGTGTCTCCTGTGTAATTGCTTAGGACCTTTCAAGGGCTGATCTCGATTTTTCATGCTAAGACCCTTAATTGCAATTTTTTTTCTTAGCTGGCAGTTATTTTTCATCTGAGTAGCTTTAACACTGCTGTATTACTGCTTCTGCACCTAAAGGCCCCTGTTGTCTTCCTATGGAACCATGGCCACTATCGCTTTAAGCTGCTCCAGAGGAGGATCGGGTTGGATATTAAGAAAAATTTCTTCTCAGAAGAAGAGGTAATGCACTGGTACAGGCTGCCCAGGGAGTGATGGAGTCACCATCCCCAGAGATGTTCAGGGAAAGGGTAGGTGTCACATTGAGAGACATGGTTTAGTGGTACGGTAGTGGATCAATGATTGGACTAGATTATATTAGTGGTCTTTCCAACCTTTCCTGATCTTTTGCAAGATGTAGCTGCTGGGCTGTTGCTGGAAGAGGCCGATGTTCACCCCAGCAAAAAAGCAGAGCTCACTGTGATGCCACTGACACATTGAAAATGCAGGCAAAACTGTGGGTTGCAAGAGGACTTGGAAGTGATCACCTTGCTTTCTTCTGACTTCCCTCTCCTACCCCCTGCCCACCTGCCTGCCTGAGTGTGGGCTGTGCGAGTTGTTTAGCTTAAGGCTAAATCACATCATGTTGTACATAAGTGGAAACAAAGCATGCACCTTAGCAGATGCCAAATGTCAGTTTGATGGGAAATGCTTAATTACTTCTCTCCAACCTAGCTTTTTTTCTTCCTGATTTTTTTAATTCCTCCCTCCCCACATAAAAGGAGGCCATTTCAAGCCTCAGCTCAGCTCTCCAGCTTCTTATTCCTTGTGAGAAGATGGAAGTCCCAGCATGAGGAAGTTTGGAAGAATGAGATTGCTTCAACATAGTTTTTTTTAGCTTATTTTTATTTTTATTTTCATTTTCATTATCAGCTTTCCTCAATGGAATGATTTTTTTTGTGTGTGTGTTATGATTTGCTTTCTGCTTTCTGTCCTTTAGCTCTTCTTTCCAATGGATTTTTGCACTGTACCACTTGTATTTTTATTGCTTGCTATATTCCAGAGTGGATTGCAGAGTGTGTAGTAGTGATGCGATAAAACCTGGGAGGAGAGCTGCTCAGGAGTGTTTCTCTGATCCTGAGTGAAATTCCTGGTCAAAATGGAGGGGGAGGCTGAAAAGCTTGAGAACTTGTCATAAGAACTGTGCATTATGTGCATGAAATCCAGGTTCAATTCACTGTACTAAGCTGGCCAGGGCACAGGCTTAAGTCAGTCTTTTTCACGGCCAAAGCAAGTGTGTGGTCCATGAGATTATTCTGGGAGGACTCCTTTCCTCCTCTACTATTTCTAATGTTGATCTAATGATGAATTCAGGTGGGAAAACATGTTTATGAAATGGTCCTTCCTCACTCTTTGCCTGCTATAGCAGTTGGCAGAATGAACGGCCTGGATGAGGTGAGGATTAGAATATATGGTCGTAGGCTGATGCATTTTCCAGGAGCTGGATTTTAGGTATTGGAAAGCTTTGTGCTCAGAGAGGCTGAGTGTTATGTCAGCAAGAGAAGCTTTGCATGTCCCAGATGACAGAAAGCAGGGGAAGGAGAGCTACACAAACCAAGAAGGGAAACACAGGTGATCCCAGCGATGCTGAAAATAGCCCATACTGCCCTGTTCCCTACGAGTGGGGTGACTGCTGTGCCAGCAGTGCAGCTCCAGTGCTGTGTCACCGCAGCTTTGGGTTTGCACTGACAGTAGCAGAGACTTTCCCTCAATATAGGAGGTGTGGCAGCTGCTTCTCCCTCATGAAGTGAAGAAGGAAACAGTAAGTTCAGGAGTCTCTTCGAACGAATTGAATTTTCTCTCTAAGCACCTTTTCTACTCCCTGGATTATTTTTTTATTCTTTACTGTTCCTTGCCTGATCTGAGCACTGAGCAGCACAGTCACTGCAAAGCATGGACAAGGATGTATGGCATGAACAAGGATCCTGTTGATGGTACACAAGTGTGATGAATGAGTTGCATTTTTTCATTTTTGAAATTCTTTCTGTGATAAATGAGTTGCTTCTGCTTGAATATCAGTGATTGCCAGACCTGCCGTGTGCCTTGCCTAATCATTCCATTTGCTCTCCCCAGTCACACAGGGCCAGCCCATGGGAACAAAGCTTTTCCTTGGGCAGGACCTCCCAGCATATGAGGGGGAAGGGCAGAGTGCACTTGTTGCATTATTTCCACAGATGTGGGAAGCTGGAAAGCATGGCAGGGTATCTCACAGATTCTCCTTTGTCAGGCAGGGCACAAGCAGCCTGTAGCATATCATTACTAGCATTAAAAGGTGAACCATAAACTGGAGAAGATAATGAAATGAACTTGTATTTGCTCACCTTTTAGCTAGTTCCCTTCGTGCCTCCCTGCTGAGCATCCCCAAAGTGCTGACCTGCACCTGCGCAGCCTTTGCCATCTGCAGGCCGTTGCCAACACGATGCTCTGCTTGTGCTGGGACTTGGGTGTCCTCTCCCACCGGGTTCTGGTGTTTGCAGCATCTTCAGCCCCGTTCAGAAGCAGACCCAGAGCAATTCTCTTTGATATGTAAAGTCTGAGTTAATGAAATGTCTGAATTAATGATTTGTGCCTCTTGAGAAAGAGAGCGCAGGGAACATGCTGGCCTATATTTCGTCAGAGGGAAAAGCTTGTTTAGTTGCATGCACCAAGCTGAGAGTTCTCAGAGTGTGTGGTCTCTAAACCTGCTCCCTTCATTCTGCAGCACCTTTGCTGACCAGAACAAGGCAACTTTTCCTCCGAGGGCTGCAAGGACAAAGTTAAATGTTCGCTTCAAAAGTCCTTCTTGGAAAAGGATGGTGAGGCACTGGCATAGGCAGCCCAGGGAGTGGTGGGGTCACTGTCCTGGAGGTGTCTAATTAGAGGGGAAATGTGGCGTTGAGTAACATGGTCAGTGGGCACGGTAGGGGATGGGCTGATGGTTGGACTTAGTGATCATAGAGTTCTTTTCCAACCTTAAAGATTCTGTGGCTCTAAGTTGGAACAGGGTGTTGAAATGAAGCCTTTCCGCTGACCCTTTGCGGCTGTGCCTTGCAGGACTCTGCTGCAGGAGAGCAAAGGGGAGTTTTGAAGATTAATTCCTTAATGTTAGTGAAGTGCTTGGATGCTGTAGTGATTAATCCTGTAGAAGAGGTGTGCCCGTGAGGTGGAAATGTGCAGTGAGTGCTGAGACCCACGACAGTGGAGGGGCTGCCTCTGATGAGCACCATTACACCACCAAAGGGAAAGAAGGAACCCTGAGTTAAAAATAGCATGAGTCATATAATTAAACCCTCTACCTCCATATTTATGCAGTCAGGTTGAATTAATGCACTACAAACCCTCTTAAATGCACACTTCATAACGCTTCCATCACACAGTTTATAGCTTTAATATTCTTGCGCTTGGTTCTGTTTTCCTATGGGGTTTTTCTAGCACGCAATCTGTCTGGAGTGGCTGGGGATGGGGTGCAGGCAGTGACAGTGCTCACACACGGCTCCCTGAGCACAGAGGAATGCTTGCTGGCAGCTGCCGAGCTGCTCGGGGCCAGTATGTCTGCTTGCAGACCCAGTTCCTGGGTTCTGGCACCACTGCACCTCACTAAATTCCAATCTGAGCCCACTCCACACAAGGCATGTTTTTCCAGCAGGTTGAGCATATCACTGCTTCAGCTGAATCTCAGCTGGACTCTCTTCACTTCACTGGAGAGGGCAGAACACTTTACTGCCCTAATTAATCATTAATTAGGGGCACGAGGTCTTAACGTGCAGCTTGGTATTCTGCAGGAACATTGTGAAGGATTTGCCCCAAAATTCCTTGCCCTGACATCAGCAGAAAACAACCTGCAAACATGGAGGAATGGGAACGTTTCACTTCTTTGTTTTCTGAGAAACTGGGTCTTCTCATGCCTTCCTCATCCAAATAGCTTCCAGGGAGAGAACATTTTTCTGCAATAACATTTTTTGGCGATGCTTTCTTATGTTGTGGAAAAAACGTATTGCTGTGGTGTATGTTTGGTGTTGTGGCAGGATATTTTTTTAATTAACATTATTATTCTCTGCCCAAGATGCTCTTGGGAAAATGATCCCGAGCCAAGGGTAAAGGAGCAGGGCAGACCCAGAGAGAGACAAAGCAGTAAGAGCTGTATCCGTTTTCAGAATGCCTGGTCCCTTTCATTAGCTTTATTTATTTGGTTAGAAACCCATTGAGATTGCAACCTCGTCTTCCAGTGTGACTTGTCCCAGTCTCTTGCTTTTGAAAAACAGTGCTGTAGTCTCAAGACCATCTCAAGGGTGACACTCTGGCTGTTCTCTTTGGCTACTTGCAATCTATTATGCTGCTATAGGAAGCTGTAAATGGTTTGTTTGTTTGCTTTTCTCTACACAGCTTGTGTAAATCTTTCCTCCCCCGCTAAGGGTGTGACTTATGGCTCATCAGGGGGTTGGCAAAAATCACCTTGAAAGGGATGGGGAGTACCGATGTGCTGGTCATACAGCCAGTAAGTCATTTATTTACAAGGGCAGAGAGAAACACTCCGGGTAATCACAGCTCTGTGCCTCTTAACAGCCTTCCCACTGCTCATGCCATAGCAGTGGAGTTGATAGTGTTGCATTCCTGCAGCGCAGGATGGCTGATGGCACTCCTGCAGACACCTGGGCTAGCAAAAGGAGGAGCAGAGGCTGGCTGCATTGCTCCCTGTGTGCAGACCCTTCCTCTCCAGGTCCATGCTGGAAGCATGCATAAAATAAGCCTTTCTCATGCTTTGCCTGAATTGTGGTCCAAAAAATGGGAATTGTGGAACCGTAGTTTGAGTTGGAAGGGACTGCCAAAGGACATCTCGTCCAACACCCCAGCAATGACCAGGGACAAACATTTCTCAGTAATCCGTGGCACTGGCAAATCTGTACGCAGGTGATGTTTTCTGTTTTCTCCTTGCAGCCCGCTCAGCCCTGACACCGGCAAGGCAAGACTTCACCACATTGGGAATTGCAAGGCAGGCTTTGCCCTAGTGATGTATTTCAGCTGGGTTTTGTAGTGGAAAGCCTTTGAAGGAATGAGCGGGAGCTGTGCTGGCAGCAGGAGGCTGGGGCTGCCTGAGCTGGTGTCAGTCTGGATTTAGCCGTGTTGAAGGGAATGAGGTTAGTCTAGATTGACACCAGTATAAAAGGAGGGCAGAATTAGGCTTACAGTATCTAAGAAATGTCTTAGGTCTTGATTCATCAAAGTACTTAAATGCGGGTGAATTCATCCTAAAGCCCATATGTTAGCATTTTGCTGACAGGGGACATTTATTTTTATTCAGAAATGTTAAACTAAATGAAAACTCCTGAAATGGCTTCCTTCTGATGGGCAGTGCAGCATCTCAATGCAGGGGCAAACATGAGACTCTCACCTTCTAGGCTGAGAATTTCTTGTGTGTTAAATGGTGTTTTTAAATGCGGAAAGCAGTCTCTGATGAAATATCTTGTCAGTTATGATGACAGCGTTGCTAATACAATGGTGTAATTATTATTTTCATAATGAAAGAACAAACTATTACCTCGTTTTAAGCCAAGAAAGGTATGGAGTGATCATCATGTAGGATTTTTTTTTTTAACTGGCAATAACCTATTGCCATATGAAATTATAATGGTGACATAATCACACACTTGAGATAGTACAAGCACTTGTCTGCTCTTTGTGCATCAAAATACCCCAGGGATGTAATTATCTCATGGCTACTACACTCTCTGACAAGTCTTATTGCTTAAATATTGCAAGCTCCGAACACTGATACGTACAGAAAACATCAAATATTAATTTGCTGATACATGTATTTATAAAAATCCCGTTTTTCATCTGAGAGAGTGGTATAGTTTTCAGGTCACCCAATTCAATAGCTGTGAAGATATTTGAGGACTCAGGGATTCTTCCTCATTTGAAGTTCTGTAGGATTTTTTTTTTTTTCTTGGGCAAAATAAATGCAGCAACTTGCTGCTGTGAGGGCAATACATTTCTTCCACAGTGCGATCTGCTAACAGTGCCTGCTTGCTGCATGTGCAGCTGCCCTGGCCTAATTCACACACATCCCCATATATACATAGTGCCCCATGTAACCATGCAGCTCGTCCTACCTTAAAGTGGCCTTTATTTGGGATGAAGTGATGTACCCCACCTCCCTGGGCATTTTTTTGCCAAAGCAACCCCTTGCACCGAACTTTTCAGTGCTGCTTTGGCAGCCTCAAACTCAGAAAATGTTAGAAGAGGCCTCAGCTTTACAAATGCAAAGCAGTTTGTTCCAGGTCTGCATCTGCACAAAATGGTCTGATTCATATTTCAAAGTGGATATCCATTATGGCTATGTATAGACACTGCTTATGCAAAACCGTTGTCCCTGTTGTGTATGCATGAGCACTGCATGCCTACGGCTCTCCTTGGAGTCTGTATCTGTGTTGCTCTTGCTGCTGAACGCATGTTTGCTCCTTTCAAGCTGCTCAGGATGAGAGAGGAGCTGTGCATCCCTAAAGTGAGTTTTGCTCTTGAGTTTCACCAGAAGAGCAGTGTGTTGGTGTCACCTGCGATACCAGTGAATGGCCCAAGAAATCAGATAGCACTGTGAGCTCTTGCCAGCAATCATAGAATTGTTAAAGTTGGAAAAGATCTCTAGGATTACCAAGTCCAATCATCAACCCACTCCCACCACGCCTTCTGACCACGTCCCTCAGTGCCACATCTCCTCTTTTCTTGGACATCTCCATGGACAGTGACCTCACCACTCCGTGTGCAGCCTGTGCATCACCATCTTTCTGAGAATAATTTTTTCCTAATATCCAATCTTATGTGGTAGTCTGGAAATGGCCAATGAAGCTGCAAGAGGTAAGTGTGCCTCAGAATGCTCCCCTGCTTCAGCACCCCACTGAAGTGATGGATAAATCTGGAAACTGCTCAGCTAGAAATTAAATCGTCCATTAGTAATTGCCTGAAATGTAGTTCCTGATGTTCTCTGATACTGAGCAGTTGCACTGCTGTTTGTGCACCTCCAAATGGCCCAGGCACCAAGGATTGCGTGGTTCCACTGGGGTATGCCAAACACCAGTGAGAAATAGGAGCCAGAGGTGACTTTTTTTTTCTTTAAATGAGAAAAAGCACAATAAATCCCAGGTGGTCAGCCCAATTAGCACGACGCCTTGTCTCTTGTGGTGGCTAATAACCTATGCTTTACAGCAAAAATAAATTGCCTGCTGATGTACTGACTTACAGGGGTGCTGTGTGAGGGGGAGAGGTTCTCTCAGTCCAAGTAGCCAGATTCCCTCTGGCCTGCAGCTTTGCCTCCTGTACGAGCGCAGGAGGATTCTTCAAACTGCTGACAGCCTCCTGTCTGTTCTGGGAGAAATGGCAGAGCCCTGGGTTCCCAGATGTACTCTGGTCTCAGGGAGCCACGTGGGTTTGCAGTCTCAGCCTGAAGTGATGCTTCTGGAGGTTGTTGCTTTATTTCAGTCCTTCTTCAAAGCCTAAGAATCATCCCTCTCTTGCTGCTGCTTCCCTCTATCCCTCCCTCTACACCTCCAAAGGATCAAAATGCCTTTTATTTTCTTGTGTGCATTTGTCAGTTCGGAACTGTTTCATCCTTTCTCAGGTACGTAGCTGTTAAACTGCTGCTAGGAGGAGAGTATCACTTTAAAACCAACCCGACTGGATTTCTGCTTCATGCGCTTGTAGGGAAGTTAAACAAACAGCTCTTTAGTTCAGTTCAAACTCTTCACCCCTAAGAAAATGTGAAGCCAAGTGGAATCCGGGGAAAGGCTGTACAGCAAGTAGTTTGTCCATGAAATGCATTTGTTTTTAATTGCCTCATTAAGTCAAGTTACGATGGATTATATGACCTTAGCCAATGCAATCTGACATAATGGGATGCTGTCAGAAGTTCTGGAATAACAGAGCCATATTCACTTGACTGGAGACTTTTTTTTGCTTGTATATGGCTGTGTCGATCACTTGCGTGGTTATATGCATTAAGATTGCTTTGGCATGCGAAAAGGCAAGGCCATTAATGCTTTTTGTCACAACTACGTGATGGGTTTGTTGTTCCACCAGGAAGTAATGCCGTGCTGGTAGCACGAGTGTGTCATGCCATGGTGCAGTGGGGTGGCCGTGGGGCTCGGGGATCCATGCTGATGTCCAGAGCTCCGTCCATCAGCTGCTGGCAGGACTCACAGCTGGAAGCAGCACAGCCATTTCCTGCAACCCACAGGCTATAATTCCTTATAATTCCTATAAGCAGGAATAATAATCAAAAAAGTCAAACAGGTAAATTGTTGTGCTGCGTTTGTTTCTCAAAATATGCAAAAAATAACAATTTTAAGTAAAATTCCTTGTGCTGTTTTTGCTTCTCCCTCAACCTCTCCCGTTGCTAAATTAATCTTTACTTTCAACAAAACCTTAAGAAAACTTCTTTGACTCTCTTCACTTATCCCTTTCTCCTCCCAATTCTTTTCCAGAACAATGTACAATGAGTTAAGGTTTTGAAACAGTATTTCCATACATAAGTCAGACCTTAAATAAGGAGATGCTGGTGTTTTTTACATGGAGTGTAGTTCTGCTTAAATACCAAGAGCTGGACTGTTGAGTTGGATGAAGCTCCACTATGAGTAAATGCTCTTGTGAGTCTTGATTAGGATGGCAGGTTTTGACAGCTGAGTCAGCCAGAAACCTTCAAGTATGCCTTTTGGGGCTGTTTGTTGGTGATAATGAACCTAAACTGCCACAGGCTTTATTCTTTCCTTTTTTTTCCCTGAAGCTTAAAGCTTTCTCCTTCATGAGAACAAGGGTGTTCTTCAGATTCTCTTTAGATAGATGCAGATGTTTGGAACAGAATGTATTTTATCAGAAAAGTCCTTTCTTGCCATTCTTCCTCTCTATACTCCATATTCTTGTTCCCATTCTTCTCTTTGCCCCTTTCTTTACATCCACCCCAAAGTTGTGGCACAGGGGCTGGAATTGGGCTGCTAGCCCCTTGCAAGCAGCCAGAGCTGACATGTTGTTTTGGGAAAGTCCAAGCCCAGATATAGCATGGAAACGTGAACACTTCTCTGAGGGCACAGAGAAAACCTTGCAGCCAAACCCTAGCCCTGATAAAATCCAGGGAGGTTTTACCATCACAAAGTTCTTTAGCAAGAACTGTCATTTATTCAGAGCTGCCATGCATGAATTGTTTTTTCAGTAAGAGCTCCAGCATCACCTGGGTGTATCTCTAGTGATTATGAGAGCGAGCCTAAATGTCTGGGGACAAGATGCTGAACTTGACTGCCGTTCGTGCCAGGACTCAGTAATACTTAGCTCCACAAGCCTAAGGGTTTAGACATCTGCTTTTCTTGGGCTATCTGCAGATGAGACCCCCAAGGAGCTTAAGGGTATGAAATAAGCTGCACAGATAGGGCATGGTACAGAAATGTCCTTCCTTAACCAACCTGCTGATATGTGGCTTCAGTGTGGAAGCAAAGGCAGGTTGATGGCTGAGAGTCAAAAAAAAAAAAAAAAAAAGTTGAAATCACACTGAGGTTTGGGTTTGAACTGCAGAAAACAATAGAGGAAATTTGCTCCAGAAATGTTGTTCCATTTCTTAACGGTTCAAGAGGACAATGAGGTACCTCAGCTCCTTCGACCAGCAGTACTTTGCAGTACCATCTTTTTCAGTGTGTTCTGTTTTCCTGAATGCCAGACCAGGAGAGCGGAGCCCTGAACCACTGGGATGAGCCCAAGGTTTCGTTCCCAAGTGGTGCCTCTTGAGAATGTTAGGAAGGTGGGGGGAGTTAAATGACAGGGAGCCAGCAGAAACCCACGGAGGGGTCAGGGCTGTGAACTCTTTAAAATATTGGAAACCTTCATAGCAGGAAGCCTGCTGCAGCCCTGCATAGTGTGAGCAACCACTGTCCAAGCACCATGGTAGTTTGTGCCATCATTAGCCTCTCAGTGTCAAGCAGAATCTTGGACATATGCAACCAGGAAAATGTGTGGTGGGAGAGGAGGCTTGGGCTGTCAAGTAGTGCTGGGAGCAGGCTGCATCCCAGCGCTTGGGACGAGTGGGCTCAGCACTGACCAAGGGCCCCAGCAGTGTCTCCAGCAGACCCACCTGTGCATGGGCTGCCAGCTCGGAATATTCTGGGATTCTGTTGTGTGAAGGGTGACTCAGCTGCCAGGGGTGGGACTGAAGAGGAGATCAGAGAGAGGTGTTGCCCAGGCTGAGGCAGACAGGAGCCTGATCTCGCTCTTGTTGGGCGAGAGGCAGCTGCTGCGTGCTGCTGACTCACGTAATGACCCTTGTGCTAATGCTGTTCCCTATCATTTAGCACAAAAATAAAACTGCTATATCGAGACCGATTTGAAAGATGTGTGGCTTGCTTTGGAAAACACTTAATGGCTGCTATGCTGCAGCTCTAGGACTGTGATTGGAAAAGGAAGGAAAAGTAAAGTTTGGATTAATTTAGAGATATTAAACTGTTCTTATTGAACTTTCTTGAATTCCACCCAAATCTTGGCTCAAACCAGAGGACTTGAGCTCATCTGTGAGAAACTGAAGGTGAAGAGAAGAGGGAATAGAACATGAAAGAGCACATGATTACCTGAATGCAAACCGAAGTGTTTCCAGTCCTGACAGTATTTAGTGAGTGGCTTTGAATGACTTTCAACCCTTAAATCCTTAGCATTTGGAAGCACTGGTTTCAACCTTCAGATGAAAAAGGCACAACTTGCTGCCTCGACTGTAGAATAAAGTTTGAAAGCAATAAGAGTGCAGTGTATGGGATTAGCCATCAGATTGGCCATAAAGAACTTTTCCAAAACAGGCTATTAAGAGACCTCCTGGTTACTTTATTGTGAAAACAGGACCTGCAGAGAGCAGCAGCTCTATAGATGTTGGAACACTAAGGCAGACAGTGACGTTGCACCAAAGACAGTTTTCCTTCTCCATTTGTCCTGCATGATGCTGCAGCAGGGAGGACTGAGCTGAGTGCAAGTAGTGCCTGCAGACCTGCGGCACACATAGGCTGTGGCACAAGGACTCCTTGGTCCCCCAAAAGCTTATCCCAGAGAAATCCCTTATGCTGCTCAATGCTCTCTTGTTTTCCTCTATTGCTGCTGTTCTCTAGAATATTGATTACAGCATCACCCTCAGATGACCCTCTGTAGCATTGCTTACAGGACGCAGAATTCAGGCTTCTGCACAGCCCAAATCCAGTTTAGATGAGTAAGTGGGAATGGTGACTCAGTACGGACGACAAATTGAATTGGTTTTGTCAGCTCTAACTAATGACATTGAAAGCCAATAAAGTTACTCTTAGATTGGTTTGGCATTATTAGTCTCATTATTAATTATGTAGACATGACAGCAGCATTAGTGCTAGTATTAACCATCAAAATAAAATAGAATTGTACTCATAAATCTCACTGATGAAGAATGTGTGAATGATTGTAGCCATCCTCCAAAGGAAAGGAGAGGAAACGGAACAAGTCTGAAATGGGACCGAGATAGATGGGGAGCATCTGGATAAGGACAGGATTGAGTTGTGCCACCTCTCCCAGTATGCAGAGGGGAGCAGGACTCAGGGTACAGCCTGCCTCTGCCCCGGAGGCATTTGAGGCTGGGCTGGCTGAGATCCTGGCCAGCCTGATCTAGTGTCTGGCAGTCCTGCCAATGGCAGGGGGGGGGTGGAACTCCATGGTCTTTAAGGTCTCCTCCAACCTAGGCCATTCTGTGATTGCATAAGGATGAGTGCCCCCATTTGTAGAGGACACGAATGTTAGCAGGAATCACGGACCATCACCACAGTGGAAGTGGAAGAATTCTGCCCCCGAGGGATGCGTGGGAGCATCACAGTTTCCTGGGGTGCTGCAGTTTGCACAGCACTGCTTGTTTGGGGCTGTCTCATTAAAATGTGGGACTTAATGAGCTGACAAAAGTGTATCTACTGAAGCTTACTGCTGGGGTATGCTCTGCGGCAGTGCTGACATGGCTGTGGGTGTGTGCCTGTACTCAGGGCTGAGCAAGGCTGGCCGTGACCTGGCTGGGATAGTGCTGTGTGTGCTGCACCTTGATCAGCAGGGAGAGGAATGGCTCTATTTATAATGCCTGAAAGCGCGTGATAATTTAATTTGTACATCCATTAATACTGTTTACTGCAGGGCTTTTTCTTAATTGTATTGCTCTAAGAGGAGTTTTAGGTACATTACTGGGCTCCTGGTCCTTCTGCCCAACAGAACAATGCCCATCCCACACATGGCTGCTTGGACAATCTCTCCATTCCATTAACTCCACCACCTTGTCTGGACAGGGCTCCTCCTGGTCATTCCCCAGAAAGGAGACCTTTCATTCCTCCAGGAGACAACCCAGATGGATATTTGGTCTGTAGTACCAACGTAGTAACAGTGGACAGGACTCTGAGGCTCTCAATTGGACGTTGCCATGGATGGGAGATTGCTCTGGGAAGTTCTTGCCACCCAAATGAGGGAGAGAAGAATGCATCTGTGAGCAGTTATGGGCCTCGATTGGTGCCATGGACACCTGCTGAAGTCTGCTCAGGAACACCGGAGAGTTGTTGAAAATATGTCATGACTCTGAACTATTCCAAAAGTTTAGAGAGTCTGATTCACTTTTAAAGCAGGGAGACTGTTTGCAGGGATTTTTTCAGCTGTTGTGCAAAAATGGAGCTGCTTCACCTCTCTGTGGCTGTAGGAACCTGGAGAAATTACTGTTCTCCAAAGATGTCAGTGAGAAAGTGATTGCTGAAAGGGAATGGATAAATGTAAGTAATTATTAAAGTCCAGGAAGGCCAAGTTTCTTTCCTGCATAGTGTACAGGTTTTTAGCATTTGCCTTAGTTGCAGCTATTATTTGCTGTCTGCGTTAGCTATTTCTAATCTTTGAAATGAAGCCAGAATTCTTTTTCCTTTTTTCTTTAAGAATCACTGCTGCTTCTGAGCTGATGCTGACTCTCGCCTGAGGAGCATTTGAAATCTGCCAGAATGCATGTATTGTCAAAACCAGAAATCGAAAGCCCTGTACAGGATCTGCTGCCCCTGTGAGTTATGAGCTTTCCCAAGTCGTCAGAATAAGAAATGCCTCCTCTTGTTGTCTACAAGAGCTGTGGATGGACAGAGGCAAAAGAAATCCTTCTCCCTCCTTCCCCCCCCGCTCCCATCGGCACCCAAAACTCTCTCTTTGGGTGGAAAGCAGCTTTTGACACAGAGGCTCGCCTGCACGCGGAGCGCTCTGTGCCTCCCAGTGACCTGCCTGCTTTCTGCCTGTCCCTGCTTCCCTGCTGCTGAGGCACAGCCAGGGCAATCCCAGCCCCTCTCCGTGGCCGTGGGACCAAATGAATCGAGTCAGCAAGGTGTTGAAGATCATTAAGAAGTCGTCGAGGAGGAGGAGGAGATGGAGAGAGGAGCTGAGGGTGGAGGAGGAAGGGGAAGGCCGGGAACTCTGTGACCCGGGTGGTTTGTGCCACCTGCACCTCTGTACCTGTGGTAAGGAAACAGGGATGCTCCTGCTTGCCCGGAGATAGCATGCCTGTGCTTAATATCCATCACTGATGTGACAGGAGAGCTTCCCACAGCCAGCCAGGGCTCTCACAGTTCTCAAGGGCTTAAAAATATCGTTTGGAGAAGTGGTGAGGGCAGGGAGCTGGCATGGCTGGGAACCCTTCAGGAACCTTCCGTGGGTTGTGTGGGTGGTGTTTTGTTCAGCTGCAGAGTGAGGACAGTGAAGAGTCGTCTTCTGGTGGGATGGTGTTCCTAAAAGTGCAGGGAAAGTGCTCAGCTCAATGAGGTTTATGTCTGACGCGTGTTGCTTTGATTTAACTTTGGATGCTCGTATATTGTGTGATAGAAGAGCAGTGGGGAATGGATACATTTAGGTTACTGTTTCTCTGAGGAATACTTTTGTCTGCAAAAGTGTGGTAAAGCCACAGCTGGTCTGGACCCAGATCCTGTTCTATCCATCCTTATCTTCCAAGTAAACTGTGCTGTGGCTGTGGTATCGTTGAAAATGATTCTGATTTTAGCCTCTCTGTACAAAAGCCAAACAGGAGGAGCCCAGAACGGAGAGAGGGGCATTTTCTGTACCCACTGGCACGGCCCCAGTGTGCTTAAACTCTGTGCGTGGCAGTGACCCAGCAGAGGGAAAACGTGAGGGGCTGTGCCCTTGGTCATCAGGCTGCACTTCCTCTGTTCCACACTGCCAGCATCAGAGGGATACAGAATGCTTATGAAACTACATGAGAGGAAGCTACACTCATGCTGAATGTAGGTCACTGTTCATTTCACTGTCACATTTGATAGTTTGTTTGCAATAGTAGTGTTGCAGCTTTTGAACATTTTATGGGCTCGTTCTTTTTCATCCACCTTGCCCTTCTGAGTTGCTTTCATGAGTGCTGCCCTGAAGTGCCCTATGGCCCTGCTCCAGCAGCATCCCTTTGGCTGCAAGGTTTTGCTGGCAGCTGGGGACCTGGGAGCTTGCCCAGAGCTGCACAGGCTGGGGCAGGGCTGGGCATGGCCTCTGAGCTCGAGGTCCAGGCCTGTGGCGTGATAGTCCATCCTGGTGACATCTCTGCTGTCTGCTTCAGCTTTCACATGAAAAATGGTTTCTGCTAAATCTGTATTGCAGAAGCAGTTCAGATGATATGGGTGAGTGGTAGAAAGCCAGCAAACTCTGGGGCGAGGGGGGCACACAGCTCATGCTCTCTGTTTTTGCTTTTGGATGTATTGCCTTTTTTATTGCATCGTAGCAATCAGGAAATTGCAGTCCATCATGCCTTGCCATCTTTCTCTGCATTCTAGGTCAGGCCTAAAGCAAGGCGGCATAGAAATCACTTAACGGGGCTTGCTGTTATCCCAGTGGGATCAAATCTTCTCTTTCTGTGGTCTCTTTGAGGTTTTTCTGTTTTTTTGCAGTCAGCAGTAGGTATAGAGCATCCATCCTTGACTGGGTCATCCTTGCTTGTAGTAGGACTTCATCTGACCTGATTTTACTCACTCATTCTGCTTCCAGTTGCCTGGACTTTCTCCTGTTTAACTTTGTCAGGTAGTTCAAGAGTCTGAGATTTGTTTGTGTCACCATTTATTCCAGTGAAATACAGCTCAATTATTTTTGCTTGACCTTCTTGTGATATTTCTCACATCATTTTTAGTTGAACTGATCAACAAATAAGAAAGGAAGGAAATAGTGAGGGGAGAGGAATTGGTGCTTCTCAGCCCAAAGCAGACATCTCCAACTCAAGCTGATGTGTGGTTCTCCAGAAAGCCCTGTTCCTCCCCATTGGCTGTAAGGGAAATAGGAGTGACTGACTAAGCTGAGGATGTCTTGGGTGGGCTGGCTTCTGTTCTGTATGTTGCTTCTTCATGGGAAGCAAATGTGCCAGTTTTACTGCCTGGATGTGACTCAGATGGAGACCACCCTTCACAGTCTCTTCTCTGTAATGACTCATTATTGAGAGGCTTTGCTAGAAGCTGAACTGATGGCTTTTTTTTTTTAACCTAAATGCAAGATAGGCAGTGGGTTAATGCCCCTTCTGCCATCTCGCTAGCAGTGATAGAGATGGATTGCCAGGAAAAAAACCCATCTGTTAAGGCAAATGGGGAGAAAAATAATGCATTCCTGCAGTTGGGTTCTCTGCTGGCAGTTATTCCAGCCAGTTATATCTCCACAATAAAATGTAAATGAATGCAATCATTTACTTTGCAGCCTGGAGGCCTAGTGCTATGAAAAGATAAGAGAGCATTTTCCATTGTTTATATGGTGGAGGTGGCTCCTCTGTGTGTGCCACTGCCTCTCTGATACCTTGGCAGCATCTAAATGTTGCCTTTATTATTAAAAACACATATATAGGAGTCTAATATCTTAAACAGATTAGCACAGTGTTTGCAGAAGCGTCAGGCAGCCTCCGCTCCCCGCAGGCTCTCAGCAGTCGTGTGCGTTCTGCAGGAGCAGTGCTCAGAAAGCAGAAATGTCAGCAGCTGGCCTAGGACGGGTAAGGAAGCAGCGTGCACCAAGATAAAAGCAAGGAGCCATGAGCTGCAATTCGTGCAGTTGTCTCTGGTTGGGAAGACGAGCAGGGATGGAGGGTGGCCATTGAGCTGCTCCTGCAGATGTTGGGGAGGGAGACAAAAGGAGCGTGGAGAACAATAGGACATGACAGTGGCTTGGAATAATCTCTGATCGTATTTAGGCTTGTTTAATTGGCCTGTCAGTTTTGCACATCTCATACATTTTCATAAGGATTCCTCTTTGCTTCTCGTTTTATCTTCTTGTGGCTCCTTGCCTTTCCCCACGGACAGTCTCTCTGGATTTCTTTGTTTTATTTCCACCGTTTCAAAGCAGTGCTGAGTTGCCTGGCTTTGTGGCATCCACACAGAAAGGCAGGCACACCAAAGGGACTGTTTGGAAAGTCTCAACAGAAAGAGAAATTTGGGATGGGATGGGGAACTGGTCTACTTGCTTGCTTTCTTGCTTTCTTTGTGCTGTACTATAAATCCACATCCCAGTAATGTTATGGGGAATTTAAATCTATAATGGAGGTGACTTTTTAAATTTATTCATTTTTATTCCAACCACTCTAAGAGCTGAGGTAGTTTTTCTTCTGATGTTCATAGAATCATAAGATTGTTTGAGTTAGAAGGGATCTTTAAAGCCAACCTCCATGCAGTGAACAGGGACACCCACAGCTCCATCAGGTGCTCAGATTAGGGCAGCCTGACCTTGGCTGTCTCCAGGGATGGGGCACCACCACCTCTCTGGGCAGCCTGTGCCAGTACCCCACCAACGTATATTCCGTCCTTAGAAATATAGAGCTATCCAACTTGTAGTTTAAATAAATGCATTCAAAAGTTCAATGCTAAGCCTTTCAGATCATGTGTTAAATCCCCACACTTGCATTGCTAAGTGATGCCAGATGTAGTTGCTCCATCCTCCCACAAGAAATCCCCCAGGCACATAATTAAAACAGAGCCATCCTCATGGAGCCACTGGCTGAGCTGCCCAGCATTGTTCCTGCACTTCTTGTGGCTTTGAAGTCCAGGAGAGCTCAGGCTTGGAGGGATGCAATGACCCTCAGAGACATAGCCCTGGCAGGCAGAGGAGATCAGGAGCCAAAGTAGTTGCTGCTGGTCTCCTCTCAGAGCCGATCTTGTGCTCCTTGGGTGAAAGCAAACACCTTCACATGGGTCACTGGTCACCAGTGGGACTATCCCAACATCAGAATACAAAGCTATGTGTCCGGGGCATCCAAAGTGTTTGGGTGCTGTAGGTGCCTTTGGATCTGATAAATCTTGATTACCTTTGGAAACCTGTGGGCTTTAGAGGTTTGAGCTCTGGATGCCATGGATGAAAGCTTGTGAGAAGCCACGGGGTATTCCAGCCCCCATCCCATCCCAGCTGTGGCTGGGAGGAGGCCAGGGACTGCCATCCCCCCTTTGCCTGTACCCTCTGCCAGCTAGAGAGCAGCTGCCAAAAGATCCTCTGTGTCCCATCTTTGGGGTTGTTTTCACGTGGTTTTTAAGCATTTTGTGATGACAGTTTGGTTTGTGGCAATTTATTGTCCTGCAGGGTTGTCTCCTCTGTTTATATCTCATGGGTTTTGTTGTACAGCAGTAAATCACTGCAGAGCTGATAACTTCATTTCCAGCAGTAAATTCAGAAGCTAGAAGAAGAGATTTCTGCATCCCTGTGTTTTTCTTCTTCAAATGCAGCTCTTTAAATAGCTCCACACACTCCGAAATGTGGAGATGCTGTTCAGTAAAAGTGGTAGTAGCTAAAAGAGTGTCTTGTGGGACCTCTAAATAAATCTTTGCTGCTTTTATATGGAAATCTGTCCAGGGATAGTGCTGGAGGGCTGTGAGCAGCCGAGGTGCTGCCTGCTGCAGGTTCTGCTGCAGTGCTGGGATGTGGCACTGAGGAGTGCACTGCTCATGGGAGCAGGATTGTGCTGGTGGAAAGGGGAAACCTCAAAGCAGGGGTTTACTTGTGGCTATGAAGAAGTCAGGGTTATTAGCACTGAGGCAGGTACACGTGTAGCTAAAGGTAAAGGATCCTAAAGAAGGGAGAGGCTGGAGACCTTAATAATCAGTATGGGCCTACGCCCCATGGTAGTGTGCTCACTGTAAATGAAGCAATTATTAGCAGTTCACATCACAAGATGTAAGCCAGTCTATTGAGCTAAAAGGAGCTGCCCTTTCCCCACCTTTCTAAGTGATTTCCCTTGCGGTGACCAGTAGAAGGAGAAAGCTGTATTTCCTAAGTGGAGCATGGTGCCCTCTCAAAGCGCCAGCATCCCCCTCTTTGCTAATGGGGTCGTGGAGCTGCATTATTCATAGTCCTCCTGGGCACCCACTTGCATGTCCTGCACTGCGGAAAGGGGATTGCTGGCAAACACTGGGGGTTCAGAGGTGACTGAAAGCTCACGTCTGGTTATGGGATATCTACCTTCCAGCAAGGGCTGTTGTACAGAGAAAGCTTTTGATCAAACAGAATCAAGCCGCTGTAGCCAAACATAACTTTTGCTGTGAAAATATTCTGTTTCAACATTTTCAGCAATTAAACCCTTCTTCATCTGGACTGTTTGGTGCTAGAAATTAATTAGCTGATAATATCCTCTTTAGAATAAAGACAAATGTTTTCATGTCTTTGCTGAAGGCTAATATTTGCAAAAAGAAAAAGTAGATGAGTTTCTTAAATCTCTGTAATCTTGCCCTGATAAATATACTCGCACATCGTTAAGCTTGCCATAAATTTCTGCGTGTCTCTTGCTCACCTTTCACGTAGTGCAGAGTGCTGGAGAGAGGCTAAATCACAGCTGCAGGTTTGTGCTTTCAGAGGACTGATGTGGTCCAGTCAATCCACTCCTTCTATCGCAGTCATCTTTAAAATGTGCTCAGGAAGTGGACAAGACTGAAAATGTGTAACAAGACAGATGGTCTTTTTCTTCAAGAGCATATATGTGAATGCTCATGTAGTGAAATCGTGGCCTTTGCAATGGGTTGGGAGTGAGTTTGACGTTGCTGATTATAGAAACGTGTGTAGCAATTTTGAAGGAGATTTTGGGGGTGAAGGGTACTTCAGCAGTAGGGATAATAAATGAGGCCTGAAGACTGCTGACGTGGGAGCTGAAGTTCTTGAAGCATCCCTTGGATGGCAAAAGGAAGGTATCCCTTTAGTAGAAAGTATTAAATTGATGGTAAGTGCTTTTCAAAATACCACCTGTCAGTGAGATTACATCAATTTTTAATTATGCCATCATGATGGTAATTACTATGATTTAGGCATTTACAAACAAGTCGGTAGTTAATTATGGGTGCTGTCAATTTTGGAAGAGTGAGCGTTGGGTCACCTTGCAGCAGTGCAGCTCTGGGTCTGATAACTACGGGCTGGCAAATCTGCACCTCCTGTCAAACGGGGTAAAAAAATCAAGCCTTATGTGAACGGAAGAGTGCTTAAAGCAGGAAAAGTTAATGATGAGATTTCAGATGGATGTATGCATTTAATTAGGGCTGGGCTCAATTCCCTGCTCTACTGTTGGCTCCCAGTGCAAGACTGGGCACACCACCGATGAGCAAGTTTTGTGCCAGAGTAAACTGGTGTGGCAGTTTTGCAGGCAAGAAGGTAATGGCAGTTATATGCCACACTGAACGTGGTCATTAGGTTTGATGGTGGACAAAGATAGTTTAATTTGATGTCCTGTAACGACACAGGCCAAAAACTTCATCAATGTATCCCTCGTAATCTGAATAAGACCAGAGCAGAACGTGCTACCTATGTTTCCTGGCAGGATTCTGCACGATAATTTAACATTTCCCAATATAACACGCCTGAAGTGGTGCAGTTTATAATTCCAAAGCTAAGCTGCATGCTGCAGTCATCACAGAGCTTTCCTGGCATCCTTCTTGGGCAGGGAGGAGCGATGGTGCTCTGTAAGTAACGGCTGCATTTGTGTATTGGCTCCTCGCAGCACTCAGTTAAAAGACTGCAGCTGGCACTTAAGCGGGGTAATGAGAACCTGCTTAAAAGGAAATGACTTCTGCCCTTTGGCGTGCTAACTTGTCTCAGGCTGTTACTAACTAATTACTTCATTAGCACAGCAGCAACGTAATGTACAGTGAGAAAGCTGTTGGGAGAACATACATGAAGGCTCAGTGTGACCCTGTCTATGCTGGCATCTGCAGCCCACGTCTGCAAGAGGCTTTCGTTCTCCCGACTCAATTGGCAGTCAGAGCAAGCAGTGCAGTGCATGGAGATAAGACTGTTTTAATTTCTTGCTTCAGGAGACTCAGCAGTCTCCTTGGAAAGACTGATGCCTTGTCCGTGGATTTGCAGATTGAACAAACACACTGTGCTATTTAATTATTAGAGAATGGTTTCAGCATTTTCAGGAAAAATATAATATAGGCTTTGGATGAATCTGGGCACCTGCAAGGCAACGTTTCTTACCAGGGGAAATAGGCAGCACCACTTTGTTCGCTGCTCTCTGGGATAACACAGCAATCCTAATTTTCAAATCTCTGCAGTTTTCTCTTGCAATAAAATAGCTGCTATTTACTGCTGCTGCTGGAGCGTTTCCAAGTGGATATCTGCTCTTATGCTCTGGTGTTGTGCAGGCTCTGAGCATCCAGGGCCTGAGTTTTTGGCTTGCTGTGGATGCTGATAAGACTGCAGCATCACCTCTGAAACACTTCCAGAGAAAAATAATAGAATATTTTTACAGATGAGTTGTTGGGAACTTCTTGTTAGCTGATAAATTGATGATGAAGAGATGGCTAAGTTAATACTGATAGGGCTCAAGTTAGAAGTTAAAAAAAAAAAAAAAAGAACAGAGATGTGAAAATTTCAATTAGCCTTTTTCTGTGCTTTGGAAGATAATCCAAATGTCATTTTCCCACTTGAATTGCTGAAAAGTGCCCATACAATTGAATGCATTCAGCCTTCCTGTCATAGTGGGGTGTGAGTTACGGAGAGGACAAGTAGGAAGCAGCGCACAGCCACCACCTTTAGCCTTCCTTTGTCTTTACATCACCTTCACTGAATTCTAGTCCCAGTTTATACAAATCGTGAGCATCTCAGTGATTTGGGTTGGCATGCAGTCCCCGTGAGTGTTACTTTTGAAACACTGATGAGATTGGGACATTGCTCCAATGAACCTTGTGCTGGGCAGCTGCAGGGGCTGGGAAGTTCTAATTCAGGGGCATGGCTGCTTAGCTGAAAGTGAGCTGCTCAATTCCTACCATGGGACTTTCTGTGGAGCTGCTGGATTTGTAAAAAGTTGCACAAGATATTCAGAGAATGTGTCAGAGGATTCACCCGCGAGTACAGAAAAGAACAAAGGCTTTCAGAACCCTGAGGGTGAAGGTTAATGACTGAAACCTGTTTGTCTATTTAGCTGAAATCTGTTTCATGACAGACTGTCACTTTCCTAAGTTTTTGTCAGGGTAATTAAACCTAATGGTGCCAGATCAAACTTCCCCCCCGTTGTTGCTCGATTGGACGCAGTGGCATCACGCAGGGGAAGGCTGCAGCCTCGCTAATTAGGGCCAGGCGATGTACTTGTAAAGCATAATTTAGACCTTTAGACCATTTCCTTTTGGGAATTGTCTACTAATGGAGCACAGTTTCAATGAGACCATTTGTTGTTCATGCTGTCACTGGGCTCACTCATTAAGGACCATCAATTAAAGCAGCACAGGTGTCAGTGTGTCAGGGCGTCTTCCCCAGCCTTTGCTAAGGGCAGAGTGAGCGTGTGAGAAGTTCAGCCTTGCTAAGCTCTCAGTCTGAACCCCCAGCCTAACATCCTACATGCCTAACATCCTACGTCCCTAACACGCGGCCCAGTCATCTCCAGGAGTCCGTGGAATTTCTGATTGCAATAGATCGACTCAGCCCGAGTTTGGTTCAAGATGTTACTGCATTGGATTTGCTGCTTCCGTATTGATCCAGCTTTGCTTATCTGACAGACTGCTCGTGTCCAAGTGCTTTAATGCCATGTTTGTCCAATGCTGTTTGCTTCTGCCTCTCCCCAAGAGCTCCCAAACTCTTTTGGGGAGATCTGTCGTCTGCTAATTGCGGTGGCTTATCTCCATGTGCGCAACTGAATTCATATTTTTGAGAGAGATCTTCAGTCTATCACTGCATGGCTTTCTACATTTCTTTTTTTAGACAGTCATACAACAAAGTCTATTTACTAAAGGTAAGTTTTTAACAAAGTGCTGTATTAAAAGATTCATACCTTTTTCTGGCGATATCTGAAATCACTCCAATTAGGAGTTACTCGTGTTGTTTCTTGAGCACAGCCATCGCAGTGAACTTTATTTTCCTTTATTTTCTAATGAAAGATGTACACTGGTGAACCAGTTCAATGCATTCTGATCTACAGTAATGATAAAATGGCTGTTAGCCCGGTACCAATAAAAGTCTCTTCATACATTTTTGCAGACATTGTGCAAATATCTAAGGTAATGGAAAAGAAAACCCTCACTTATATTGGTCTTCCCACTGACAGCACCCATAGTCATAAAGAATCAACGCCTATATAAAATGAACTCAGAACATCCTTCAAACTAGTGAAGAGGAGATGAAAATAATAGGAAGAAATTCACAACAGCAGTGCCATTGGTATTTGTAATGGTAATGTGTTCATCCATAACTGCACCTGTTTGCAAGAGACATGCTGCCTTTTAAAACCTGAGTACAACGTGTAATTTTCGGGATATGGATTAGACACACAGGGCTTTGCATTGTTATTGCAGAGGAAGGGAACAAACTGTACGGCAACTTCTAGGAAGGAATGAACTAATTTAAAGTAAGTTCTACTGAGAATAGTTACTGCTCCTTTAATGTTGTTCTGATAGGTATTTTTGAATGTTTATGTGAATAGAGGACTATTTTCTTCCCTTCCATTCCTCTACAATTTGCTGTTATAAAAAAAGTCTAATCATTACCAGATATGCACAGAAGCATACACATCTATTCTGATACTGTATATTCATTAATCACACTGCATTTTGCTTTATTTTTGTGATACTCGGTGTATATCAGTTTTCATTATCCTGTGGCATTATTCGCAATGGATTCTGAGGCTTGGCAGAGCCACTTCAAATACCAGCCTTGATAAATGGTAATAGATTTCCCGTTAAACAAATGCTCTTTTATCCTCTTACTTTAATTGCTGCATTTCTCACTCTTTCTGTTGTGTGCTTCTGATGACCAGTGTCCCTACAGCCATTTCCTTAGCTGAAATGAGGGCTGGATTTATGTGCAGGAGAGCTGAAAACACGCTTGTTTCAGTATCAAGGAAAAACAGCTGTGCTTTGTTTCTGACTGGAATTTCCTCTGAGGTTAAGCCAATTCTCTTGGGACATCCAGGCAATTCCCCTGGCTGGCCAAGATCTCTGCAGCTCTCAGAGGAGGGAATGCCAGATGTTAATGGTTTGCATCCAAATCCACTTAAATTCTAGTGATGAACCCAGAGAGAGGAGGGAGTGGCACTTTTCCTCTGGTCTTATTTGTGGACTGGCAATTCAGCATCATTACAGCATGTACAATCTGGTGCAAAATAATATTATCATAGAATCATTAAGATTGGAAAAGACCCCTAACATCATCATCCAACTGTCCACCTACCACCAATGTTGCCCACTGACCATGTCCCTCAGTGCCACATCTCCATGATTCTTGAACAACTCCAGGTGACTCCACCACTCCCTGGGCAGCCTGTGCCACCACCTCACTGCTCTTTCGGAGAAGAAATGTTTCCTGATATCCCATTTGAACTTCTCCATTTTGGTTGGACAAACCATGTAAGTTCCTCTGCTACATCTCCTGCAAAATGAATTGGAAACTCATCTTCTCAGTAGAGGTGAGAGAAAGAAGAGGAACTTAGAAAAGAGCAAGTAGCTGTGGGTAGGAAGCAAGGGATCAGCCCCCTATCTCAAAAACCAGAACATTTAGGGCTCAGCATGAATGTACGTTACCAAGTAACATCCATATTTCCAGGCTTGCTGGCTGTTAAATAATACCAGCAAAGCTTAAGGTTCAGTTGCTCAGCCAAACTTGTACTGCTTGACTGAAATGTTGGGTACAAACTTCTTCTCTGCAGGAAGAGGGGGATGGTGGCAGAAAGGATATCCACAGCTGGCTAGGGAAGCAGAAATTAGGAAGAAGAAGTATGCTGCAGGGATGCGGCTGGGACAGTATGCTGTGGCAGGAAATACACCAGTGGGTACAGTCCCTGGTGCAAAGAGTGTCCAGTCCTCTGAGATAAAAGATGGACAGCTGGGGCAAGAGATCAGCTGCTTTGGGCTCCCACAGCTGAGGCAGTGCAGGAGAGTCAGCCCTGCTGCCTGGCCCCGTCCCTGACCCCAGCATCAGCCCCTCATACCCAGCTCGGCAATGCTCATGGGCTGGGTACCAATAGCAGCCTGTTTCTCACACACTGCACATGTGTTCAGGCACATCTTCTGTACGAGGCTTTAAATACGTACATTACATCTAAATTTATCTATACTTAATCTATATGTACACACCTGTCAATGCTTTCAACTCTATATTTTATAGAAAACAGGATTGAGTCAAGAAGGAAATCTCTGGTGCTGTTACATAAAGATTGATCTCTGAAACACTGAGGGCTTATTGAGTTTAGAGGGCTGTAATTGGAATTCTTGAATTTGAAATGCAGCCTCGGCTCCTCTGGGACTGCCACTTGTGCTGTACCACTTGTTTTCAGAGCAGCTCTCAGCCCACTGCTTGCTGGAAAGCTTTCTGGGTCGGCGTGTGTTAGGTTCTCCTTTGGCTCCGCATTGGTACCTCTTGGTCTGAATTTACCAAATTGTGTAACTGTCCTTCCAACCTGAAAAGGTGAATGGTGACTCAGGTAATGAAGTGCAAAGGCTCAGAAGCAGAGCTCTGCTAAGAGCAGGTGTCAGAAGGGAATTATTCTGTGCCATGTCTCTAAAGGGCCTCCTGAAGCCATGCAGTGTGTTGCTGCCTGCAGCGGTTGATCTGTGGAAAGAAGTTGTGATCTCTGAAGTCAACTATGAAATCAGCAGAAATGTTTGCTAGAGAAGGCAATCTGACTTTGCGTTAGTCAGTTCCCAAGTGTCCCTCTGTTGTGGGCACCCTTTGACCCTTGGCCACTGATTTGGTGGTGGGGACTTCTGTGCACCCAGAGTTTCCTCACGAGCTCCTGGAAGGCTCTTTGGGACTGTGCTAAGAAGAACCACTTTAGCTATAGTGTCAGTCCCCAGAGAGAAGGCAAGGAATATTTCCTTCTTCTAGACTTCCTACAAAGTCTGTGAACTACTCCTGGTGTCATTTGGGTCTGAAAGCAGATGAGAAGTGTCTGGTCAATGCTCTCAGATACACGGTCTGATTTTTAGGTGGTCCTATGTGGAACCAGGGATGGGTTCGATGATCCTTGTGTGTTGCTTCCAGCTCGGGATATTCTGTGATTCTAGTAAAATTTGTTGTCTCAGTTCTGCAAGGAAGAGGTGAGAATCAAGATGTGTCAGGCACTGAGGAGCTGGAGTTCCCTGGTGGTCTGTGTGTCCCCAGGACTGCTTTGTTCTTGGGCCTATGGGATGTTGTCGCTGGCTTCTGCAGACCCAAAAAGTTCTTTATAGAGTCATATAATTGTTAAGCTTGGAAAGACTCTGAAGATCATTGAGTCCAACCATCAACACACCCCATTGTGCCCACTGTCCACCTCCCTCAGTGCCACATCTCTATGGCTCTTGAAAGCCTACAGGGATGGTGACTACCACCTCCCTGGGCAGCAGTGCCAGTGCATCACCACTCTTTTGTGGAAGAGTTTCTTTCACACAACTTGTGCTAAAGACTCAGCATGTGCACCAGGGCTGGGTTTGTGGTGAGCCGGTCCCATAAAATTCAGGGCTTTTGTGCTCTCTGCTCTGATAAGCTCTGGATTAGCTTTGTGAAGTGCAAACATACCCCCGTATGTGCTAGGGAGCAACGTTACTTTGCAAATGAATATGTTAATGCAGTGCCAGCTTCCCAGCAGGAGGCTGGAGATAGATCTATATACATTAATTGGTGATTTTATTGATCTAGACAAGATAACAAGACAAAACAGCCCCACACCAAAACTCCTGTTGGAAAGGGTCCGCATCCCCTCTAGCGCTGTCTTTGCTGTCCTCCTCCCAAACCCTTCCCTCTCAGTCCCTCTGCAACTCCATAAAGCACGACTCCATTTCACAGTAATCATAAATTAATTTAGAGCCGGCAGCCCCTCGCAGAGCCAGGCAGAGGTGCGGGGGGAGAAGCAGCATTAGAGCCATGTGAGCGGGAGCTGGCGGCTGCGGTCGGAAGATGTTCGCTGTTTCGCTCAAGTGCCGGCTCGGGGTGGTGAGACGGAGGAATAAAGGTATGGTGAGAGCAGAGAGCTCCTGCCTGCAGCAGGGACTTGGAGGGGACCCACCGGAACGCTTGCTTTTCCTTTGCTGGACAGGAGGGAAAAACTCTTTGGCTGTGTTTGCATGTGTTGGCAGGGGCTGGGGGCAGTAGGATTATTTTACTTTCTTGCATGCTATACATTTTTCAGAGGTATTTGACCAACTCTTAGGATTTTTAGTCTATCCATCTGCCACGGCTGTTATCACAGTGAAGCAGATTTAGGTGCGTGCGGGGTCTCGCAAGACTTCCCTCCTCCTGCTGGAGCTGTGCTGGGGGAGGTGCTGGGACACAAGCTAGCCCCATGGTGCTGCTCGGCCATCCGGTGTTTGTCCCCCTCACTTCTTCCAGCAGAGGAATGGGTTGGAGGGATGAGAAAATGGGGAGGATAATGGGGCAGTGCCTGGGCTGAAAATTGAGTTCAGGATGATTTGGGAAGTGAGAAGCAGCATTGCGTTAAGTATATCTCAGCATAAGTTAATCTGAGGCAGGACAGTTACTCAGCTCACAACCCTGCAGCATCATGTGCACTGATAAGTTCCTCGTGCTGTACTGTGACCCCTCATCCCTCTTCAGTTTGTGGTTACTGGACCTGCCCGCCAGGCTGCTGCCTGGGCAGCTTTCCGAGGAAGTTAGGAAAGACTGTTCTGACTTGAGACATGGGAAGAATAAGTTAATTTCTGCCTGCAGAACACTGGAAATATAGCTTGGGATTGTAATGAAGGTTAAAAAAGTGCTCTCCTTAGTCTACGTGATGAAGTTGTAGTAGCTTTGGTTCTGTTGCTTAGAATTGCCTTATATTGCCTGCATATCTTAGAGACAGATTTAAATAAGAGAATCACTAATCCAGTACTGAGTTGTACTGCTTTGATCAAGGATTAATCTGAGCAGAAACTGGCTGTTGGGACTAGAGCTTTGAAATAAACAGCCAGAGAGGGATGTTGTACACTTGTCATGTACGTTGTGGGACAGCTGATGTTTAAAGAGCATCCCCAGAAGACTGAGCAGAACTAAGCCCTGTTGCCACCAGGATGAGCCTATTATGTCTGGGGAGCGAGCAAGGATGGGAGCTAGTGTGAGCTGTGCTAGCAAGTAATGAACCCTGCTGCATTTCCCATCTCCTGGCTCTAACCTCCTGGCTATCTGCCGCATCCTAGCAATGGCCAGGACTGGGGAAATTGGTCACTTGGCACTGAAAAGCCCGGCTACCTTTTGTTTCTAAGAGAGGAGGGAAAATAGAGCAAAGTGATGTATAAAAGGGAGTGGCAGGTGTCCCAGCCCAAGTGTTTGTCTGTCTGTCCTCTTGTCCGGGCACCAAGGTGACCCCGTGTCCCCAAAGCACGTGGCACTGCCTGCTGGGGGACTGCCCCTCTGCTCAGCTGCGATCACAGTGTGACACGTGTTGGAATCTCAGCTGTCAGCTGCCATTAGGTCTGTATAGCTTTAAGTTTTCTCATCCTCTCAGAAGGGGCCCTGGCAGAGCTCTTCTCACGGGCACATCTTAGGCAAGCTTTCCTCCAGCTGCATTTCCTTTCCCTGCCTCGAGCTCTTCTTGCTCCTCCCCAGCTAATCCCTTCACTTCAGAGAGAAATTTTTGCTGTCAGTCCTCTTGGATTCCTGCTTTCCCTCTCTTGCTGAGCCCTTGAGCTTTTCCTGGCACGATGGATGCTAGTTAATCCCACAGGCATTGCCTCCCTGCCGCAGGGCCCACAAATCCTTCAGGCCCCTTTATCCCCTGTGGGAGCTGCCAGCAGCCCCCAGGGAACAGCCCCTTGTCCTGTACAAAGATTCAACTTTCCTCAATACTAGTGGGATTTCCCGTTGGAAAAGCCAAATATCGTGAGCAAATGCCAGGGAAGCAGATATCTGCTGGAAAAGCTGTTCCCCACATAACCATGTCACCACTGTGCATCCCGCTGCTGCAGCTTCTGTGTGACCGTGCCTGACGTTCAGCTGAGCTCAAATTGGGCTGTTTGGAGAGTTGTGGCCAGTTTCCCTTATAGTCTCCAATTACTGCAGCAAATCAACTATATTTTACAAATAAATAAACAGAAGTGGTGGAGATTCTAAACCACTAACCAGATACATGTGTTGGCTGAAAATTAGCAATTAGAGCAATATAAGTGAGCGCTGGCTGCTCCCCCAAGCCTTCAGCTGATGCAGGGGCTCTGCAGAAGCACTCAGAGGCCTGAATCTGCTGCTGCATTGAAAAAAAGAGGAGGTTTGAGGTGCTTGAGCTTAAAATGTTTATTTTTGTCCACTCTGATTCCTCCCAGTGTGTGGTGTGAATGATGTTAGAGTAATAAAAGTCATTTTGCTGTTACTTTGTCAAAAGCTGTAATTTGGAACATGCCAGACATCCAAATTTGTGAAGGAAAATAGATGTTCTGTTTTCCTTTTACTTATCTCTGGGTTTTTCAGCCTTTTAAGCATCACTGGGGCATGTTTACTACCCTTTTTTCTTTTCAGTTTGGATTAGATGTGTCCTTTTAATTTTGTTCTTTCTTTTCTCGTGTTTGAGTGCAAACTGTGAAAAGGTAAGCAAAGGAAACCCAACCCCTAACCCAATGAACTAACAAGAAGAACGTGTTCAGAAAAACTGTCTAACAATGGGAGACTTGCAATAAAATCATGGATTTTGGCACGGCAGCTATACCGAGATCCAGATTTTTCAGACACCATATTTGTGCCTGTAGGCATCCTGACTTGTTCTTTGGACAGAAGCTACTTTGTCCTGTTCAGCTTAAAAAGACATTAGGGCTTTTTTGCATGATTTTGCTGTGAGGAGTTTCGTGGAAATCAGTCCCAGGATCTGGGAACAAGCTCTCATGCTGTGCTGGTGTGTTTGCCATGCAGCAGTACAGTGCCATAAAGCATCCTGGCTGTGCTTCATAGCAAAAAGCGTTTCAGCAGTTGGGTTTTTGTCACCACAAGAGCTACTGAAATAGTTTGGATCTCCTGTTGAAAAGGAACATAAAAAGTGGGAAAGAGGTGAAAAATGGGCCAACGTGTAAATGCTGTTTCCAACTTTGGAGCAGCGTTAAGTCCAGAGTGCTGCACAGCCCAGTGTTGAGAGGTCCTATGGAGCATCCATTCCTGGAGCAGGTAGCAATCATTACTGGTGCATTCGTCCTCCAGACCTGGAGTACCTGGTAAAAAACAAAGCAGTTTTTGTTTAGCTGATGCACAGCCAATGTACAGAGAACCAAGGCTTCTGCCCAAAATGCAGCCATGGTGCAGAGATTGGGCTAAGGCTGAAAGCTCAGCTGTACCCTTCCTTGGCCACCTGTTCTTCAGGATGGTCACTGCCTCCTAGTGTTTATCCTCAACTGCACTTTTCACAGCAGAAGATATCTCAGAGGCTGCTGCAGTGAATATTGATGGGCTCATTCTCTCTGCAGCCAGGAAAGCCTGGCAGTGGTAAGCGTAGGAAAGCTCCCTGAGCCCAAGCCACCACGCTGGGGAAGGCCACGATTCCTCTTCTGTCAGCATGGTTACACTTCAGCCCTTTCCATAATTCATGAATAACTCATGACCAGGCATGTTTTATTTATGCCTCTTAATGAAGCCCATTTTTCAGCCTAGTGGCGCAGCATCCCAGGTGACTGCCACCTGCTCTGAGCGCCGTGCGGCTCCTTCAGCTTCAGCTCATCCCTCATCTTTCTCCAGGCTCCAGTGACAGAGAGGATATTGGTCTCCTAGGGGGGTAATTGAATGAAAAAAGGCCCTTGCTGCCTTGAGGCTGGCAATGAATCCTTACAGCAGAGCCACTGTGCAGGACTGTGAGTCCCAGGCTGTTTTGGTTGTGGCTTTGCTGAAGTCACAAGCTTTTACTTTTCCTTTCAGTAGTCGTTGCCGTTCAGCAGCATAAAAGTGTCCTAAAACCAGAGTGTGTGCAGGGACGTGAGGTACACAGAGTACCCATGAAGAGCATTTCATGACCACACATACAGGGCTTGCTGCGTGGTGTCTGACAGAAATCATAAAAGAACACACCTGGTTAGGAAAGGTTGGGCTTTACTAGCTCTAAACTACTGCAAAAAAAGGGGTCAATTCCTTGTGCTTCTTGTGTGCGCCCGTGCCTCCTTTTCTGTTTTTGCATATAGAACCTTGTGCAGACCCTGCTCCTTTGCTGAGCGCTGGTTTTGTCATTGACCCACCTGGCTCTTCAGGTCTCTCATAACCCATCTCCAGGCTCATCCTCAGAGTACATGAGATAGGCACATATTCACATGACATTGTGGTTTGACGATTGCTATTTAACCGTTTTGTGTTTTTTTTTTAAATAAAACTTCATTCACAGATGTTTGTAAGCCACAGTGAGCCCAGGATCAGTATAAATAGTTTTTTTTTGTTTTTTGTTTTTTTGTTTAATATTATTTCAGACATTGAATCTTTCTCCTTGCAAACTGTGTCTGGGATTTCTCTGAGTCTGTTGTGGACTTGACACCAGAGGGGGTTTGGATGTTAAAACCATGGATCAAAGAAAGTTGTTCTTCCCTGATAAGTAATTGAGCTACTTTGCTACTGACTTACATCCAGCTGAGATTGGTGCTTATTTCTAAGTCAGTGAATAACATGAAGCAGCCTGGAAGTAATCACTTAGAACAGGTGAGGAAACGCCTTTGTCTCCTATTCCCCTGCTCCTGTAGAGCTTTTTGTCTGTGTCATTGCTTCCCACGTGCACAGGCATCAGACTGCATACTCACAGGGATGTGCCAAATCACACTTCTTCCTTTCTTTTGGAATTGATGCGGGGTTATGCAGTTGGTCTGGAGGCCAATCTGCTGAAATGCCCAAGGGCCATGTCAGGGAACTCGGTGCTGTTTTACCTCTATTAGCCTCTCAGTTGCTCTGATCTCTCAGCGTGGCAGGAAGTATTTCTGTTTTTATCATGAAGATCCACCCACATTTGACAGTTGAAATTCTAAATTTGCTATGTGGGCACCCGGGTAAATTTGGATAATGCTGTTCTCCCTCCCAGCAAAAGTCTCAAAAGCCGGGATGCCCACCAGGCTGCCCTGCACTGTGGCATCTGAAGCAACCAGACAAAATTAGAGCTTCACATCACTAAGAATGAATTTTCTTCCTTCTTTCTGCTATATTTACCTACAAAAATATATATTTTTTCTTACATTCAAAATCAGTTGCTGGAAAGGTAGGAGCTCTAGATTTCTACAGACTGTTGTTGCTGGCAGGAGGTATTTTATACCCTTACTGGTACACCTAGATTTCCTATCCTGCCTCAGTGTAAACACCTGGAATGAGGTTTCCATTTCCTACTTCAGTGGATTTACTGTGGTGGATAAAATGAAGTGGTTTTAGTAACAAACAAAATATTTTAGCAATGCACTGCAGAAGGATTAGAGGTCAAAAATAACGTGAAGTGAGTTTTCTGGCTCTGGTGGAGTCCTGAGATTACACCAAGGTGCTGTGTTAGTAAGGTACAATGATCTGTATTTTAATTAAAAAAAAAAAAAAAAAAAAGAATGCTTTTATGTGTTATGGATGCAAATAGAAAGCTAAACAAGATTGGCTTTTGCTGTAGGCTAAAATTAGGATCGTTTTCCCATTATTTCCAATGAATTTGGTGGTCACCAGTTGCACTTTGCAGCAAAGAGCCCCGAAGGAGCAGTGCCCCACCAGCTCCCCTGGCTCCCTGCTGCCTTACACAGACCTGTGGGTGCAGGGAAAGGCTCAGGCTGTGTCCCTGCAGGGCAGGCTCCCTTCCTGCTGTCCTCTCTTATATCAGCTAGTTGCATCATGAAATCATTTGAGTCGGAAGCGACCCCTAAAGGCCATCAGTCCAATCCCCCTGCACTGAACAGGGACACCTGCAGCTCCATCAGGTGCTCAGAGCCCATCCAGCCTGACCTTGGCTGTCTCCAGGAACATCCACCATCCACCACCTCTCTGGGCATCCTGTGCCAGTGCCTCAATGCCCTTAAAAAACCTTTCCTTAGTGTAATTCCTGAAGAAACATTTGGTTTCCATTATTTGCTTTTCACAACCATTTATAAAAGCTTCTTTTCCAAGCGTGCTGTGTGCTGGAGCTGAGGTTGTGTCCTTGCCAGCCTGGCAGCCCAGCGCTGAACTTTTCTCCTCTTCTTGGTTTCACTCAGACCCTGAGGGCTGTTGTAACCTAGTTTTTTGTGAGCAATTTCCTTTCCTCTCTCTCCCTCTTGCTCTCTTGCTTTACAGAGTATAGCCAGATTAATCACACAAAGCTGTGGAAATTAACAGTGGTAGTTCAGGGCTTGGTAACTGGTCATGGGAGGGCACAGGGAAGCATTTCCCTCCTTTGGAAATCACCACACGATTTATCAATCCCCAGGATGTCTGTCTGTGATTCCGTTTTTACAATCTATTTCAGGAAACACAAAACCAAAAGGAAGCTAACTGCCTTTTCAAATAAATTGTCTGTGTTCATGACCAATACGTCCCTTCTCATCCGAGTGCATTGAGCTGTAAAGGAGAAGTCATGAGATAATGTTTTCTCCTCATACACACAGGCTTTTTTCCACCAAGGAAACGTGCCTGAGCAGAAACCAAGTGCTTTGGACACTTGTCCAGAGTTCTGCAGCAGTTTGCTGGCACTATTGCTACTGCTAAGACCATGCTGCCTCTACCTCTTCTGCCAGCTAACAGCAACAGGACGAGAGGTGATGGCCTTAAGTTGCCTCAGGGGAGGTTCAGGTTGGATACCAGGAAAGATTTCTTCTCTGAAAGAGAGGTGTTCAAGGAAAGGGGCGATGTGGAACTGAGGACGTGGTTCGGTGGGCACGGTGGGAGTGGTTTGGACGAGATGATCTTAGAGGTCTTTTCCAACCCTAACGATGCTATGATTCTATGATAGATTGGCATCCATTGCACTGAGGCCAAACACACTGCAAAAGAGTAGAAGCAATTGAGTAGCACCGCTTGCTGAGATCTTTATGTGTGTCCTCTTCACCAAGATGTTTCAACCTAAGCAAGAAGTTTCGAGATTCAGCATTTTCTCTGCATGGCCGGGTGCTCAGGACATTCACACAGCCAGAGCTCCCCGTGCAAGTCCCTGCTGTGCCTGATGGAGGCCTGGGGCTGGAACTGACCTCTCAGCTCCTCTAGGTTTTCAGCTGTGACAAGTACAACCTCTACCACAAAAATAGTTCAGTTTTAGCAACACAAAAAAATACTTCCCACTCAAATCTGCTGCCAGTGCAACATGAACTGCTCACAGGTCTCTCCTGCTGTCTTTCTCTGCCTGGAAGGGAGAGCTGCAAGGCAGAACATCGGTTCATCCATTATCTGTTCAGCGATCCCACGGAAAATAAATCAGTTGTCAGTTAGTTATCAGCTGCTGTAATATCCCCAGATATTACTAACACCTCTGTCTGTGTTTCTCGGGGATACAGGCAAGGTTTTTCTTTGACAAACTCCTCCCAGGTTGGTGAAACAAGAAGAAATATCTCCTCTCTGTTCCCATAATAGGTAGCTGAACATTCATAAAAATGAGACGGTTTCAGAAAGCGAGGAATTTAAATAGTGATACAGTGTCTGTGTTCCCCCCATAAAATAAGCATTGCTTCTCTGTTCATTTCTTATGCATTTTCTTTCTTTGTGTTTTCTGATGAACTCCCTTCGTGCCCTGGAAGCAGCTGCTGCTTACAGTTTTGTCTTCAAGCAGTGATCATAATAATGTATACTAAAATGACTCAGGAAATTCAGGTACTAGCAAACCTGCATTATACAATTCTTTCTGGGAAGAACAAAAAAACAAGGAAATATTGAAAGGAAATGAAACAGACTGATTCGAACAACAAAAATCAATTCTAGCATCCCTCAGAGGGTAAATTAAAATGATTATAGTACTTCTGATATATTTTTATTGGAAAACAGTCAAGAACTGAGGATTTGTTGAGTAAGTTCAGGCTTTGTCCGTGCGTCTATCTGACAAAGGCTGTACTACCTGGCTCTATGGGTTGTGCTGGGTTCAGGCTGCAAGCAGTGCGTATGTGCTGGTGGTTAAAGCCACCTTGATTTTGGGAACCCACTTTATTTGTCTTTTCTACTTGAGCTTGGTGTAATGTAATATTTTCATTTTCCAACAATTTCACCACTTCTTTTCCCCTGCATGTAAGCATCACATACTGTTTGCTGAATATTTCACTTGTTCTTATTTAGACTGAAGGTTTCTGTTACCACTGGCCCTTAGGGGACCAATTTAGCTGCTCTGAACCAGTTTTGGTGTTCAATTCCTTCTTTTCAAAGGGCCGCATTTCCACATCAGTTCAACCCTTCGTGTGCTGGCATCTTCCACACTTCTGGCTCAATGAATGTTTAAAAATGCTATTTCTCCCTCCTGTCTATCCTCATACATACATATGCCTCTGCTATCTAAATGATGGGGGGACATGAAAGTCATGCTGAGAAGTGGAGGGGATTTTAATGTAAATGATGAGCCACAAGGGACACAACCTCATTCTGGCTGAGTGAGGTTTTATGCGCAGAAATGCAAAATATTCAGCACGTGTATCGTTCAAGTGTTGCAGCAAAGCCTCGCGAAGGCAGCGAGCGCCTGAGTAAATTCTGAATTGCTGACCATGTCTCAGCTCTGCCCCATCCGTCTGTCCTGGCTGTGAACACATCCTGCAGCATCCTGCTGCTCGTCGTATCCTTGTCCTGAGAAAGTCTTGACCCCCACTCAGCTGCATGCAAGTCAGACTCTACAGGACAGAGGTACTGGAGCCATGGCAAACTCCCACACAGTAACACAGCATCTGTGCTGGGTCTGTCTGAATTGGAGTTGTTGCGTGTTTGTTTTAGCAGTGTGTAAAGCCCACCCAGAAGCCAGAACACTGCTCTCCCACGGAAACATGGCTCTGAGCTGATTCTAGCCCTGCCTGATAACAAAGGAGGTCCCAGGCTGATGACCAAGTCATTGAGGATTGGGATCCGTATATCTGAGCGATGTCCTCTCAGCTCTAGGAGGTGTGTTATTAAAATGAGGCTGTCAGCACCCCGAAGAGAGCTGGGGGCGGGCTGTGCATCTTCCATGCGGTTTGATCCTGCCTGACTTGTTAACACTCCCTTGCTTTTGTGATTAATTATTTAATCCTCTCCCTCAGTACCAGGGTAGAATAGTGCATCCCCCATTTCTGCTGAGATTCACAGTTTTCCCTGCGAGCCACCTCGAAGCACAGCACGAGGAGACCGGGGCTGCAGTGCTGGAAGGGTCCATCCAGTGCTGCAGTCTCTGGTGGGGATGTGGGGACAGTTAGCCCTGAGCAACCCATGATGCCAACACAACTGCTAGCTGTGAGGTGGATTGAGTCACGGAGAGGCATTGGATGGGGATGGCTTTGGCTCCACATGCTGTCAGACATGATAATTACAAATTGGAGGTGAACGTGTCAGTGAAGAGACTTTATTTCAGGAGTCAGGCTTGGCAACCTTCTTCCCTTTCTCTTTTGGATGCCTTTGAACAGCTTTCAGTTCAAGTTTTTGTAATCACCAGGGCGTAGCTCCTTCAGCAGCTTTGTTTTGGACATGTTGCAAAGACCCAAAGATGCTTCCCTGTTCTCCGTGCCCAGTGCTCATGTAACAAAGCTGCTGCCCATGGTGAAGTACCCACCTGAAGTGCTGGTGTGTGCATGGGAGTAGGGGGAATTTGTCTCGGTGGGTACCAGAGCTCTGTTTCCAGAAGGGTGAGCCCAGTGCTTAGCAACAGCCAAACCATTGCCTGTCCTCTGGGGCTGCAGAACCTCTCACCACATGCAGCCGAGGGCTGCCAGGTCCTTCCTCCCTCCTTGAGCATCCTTGGCTGCTTCCTGCATGAAGCCCCCGCTGCTGGATAAGGCAAAGCCTGAGGTCTGAATAATTAGCAAGGAATTAGCTGTGCTTTCATTACAAGACAGTCTTCTCGGTTCCTCTGGTGTTTGCATCTTCCTTCTTTCATCTCCTGCCTGTCATAGGTGCCTCACGCGGCTGTGGAAACTCTGGGGGGCTCTGCTGAAGGGAGCAACAACTCAGAGCAGGGGGGTGAGAGCTCATGCTTTGGCCCCACAGATGTGGCTCAGGGCTCTGGGTCCAGCCTTCACCCCTCTACAGTTGCCACTGGCCAACTCACCTCTCCATGAAGTAGCCAAGTGCCAGTTCCCCACCTAACGTGTTAGGAAAGCTGATTGCTTGATGCCTAGGAAGCTGATGGAGTCTTAGGCTGGATTTCTCTGTGTTTTATCAGGGTCTATAAATTAAACAGAAACTTACGGTGATGAGGAAAGGAGCCCAGGAGAGCCATTATTTGTCGGTAAGACATCGTGTCTAGTGGTTTTGCTATGTGTTAATTGAAAGCACTGGAAGTTTTAGCAGGAACACCTGAAGGCAGCAGTACTGAGTGCAGCTGTGAGGGGCTGCATCACTCACAGCCTTGCTGTTCAGCAGTAACCAAACATGTTAATGAAATGGCTGAGTGATGGGGTCACAGAGCCCTGGGTCTTTGTTGCTAAAGCTCGGGTCCCTGCCTGCGCACCCATTTATTCTCCCCTAGTGCTATCCATATTGCAATTTCCCTACCAACCATAATTTTCCAACTGGCTTATCCCTGTTTTGGTGGTGCCCGGTGTGGTAGGGACTGTTCATCATCACTGTCCCCTTCCCTGGTTGGGAGCAGTGATGTGGAAGGGGTTGCCCCCTTCCCTGGGGATCCAGCTGGTGGGAATGATGTCTTGTTTCTGATTAGAGAATCATAGCATGTGCTTCCACCTCCAGCGCTCATTAATAGCTCATAAATAACCCGCTAGGACAGAGATGTTGAGGATAACACATTGGCTGGAAGGGATCCAGGGCAGGGGCTGGACTCACTGCCTGGGCAAGCATTCACAGCCAAAGTGAAATTTTAAAACCCAGAGTCCCTTCCGTATGAAGGATTGGGTCTTGACATGTAAGCTTTGCCCTATACTGTCACCTATGCTGTTAGTGCCCCTGGAACTGTACATGTTGAGGAGAAATTGCTATACATAACAGTCTGTGGGAGATAAGAATGTTTGCCCTCTCATTTTTCAAGAAATTAGCAGGAAAGGACAGTTTTGCAACAGAGAAACGTATGAACTGATCAAATGTTTAAAATGCACATTTTGTACAACATCTTGGTAAAGTCCTCCTTAGAAAATTGTTAAATCTCTCAAATTATTATCTAAATAAATATTTTATTGTGTTTTAATTCACTTTATTATATTGCACCACGACCTGAGCACCTTGAATTCATAAATAAAAGAATTATTACGTGCAGTCATTGCAATATGAAAATTAATTCTTAAGTGCTTGGAGTCTTATAAAAATTTCAGCAGGCTTTCTAAAGCAAGTGATATGAGTTATTAAGCACACGCATTTTTCCGCTCTTAAACATTGCAGGTCTGCAGAGTAGAAGAGGAGACACTAACAAAACCTGTGCTCTTTTATTGAGAGAGCAGAGCGTTTGGAGGGCAGAGTACCCAGCTGTTACACTGCAGCACTCTAATGGCACCTCTGGACACCGCAGTAGTGATAAAGCACCACAGCACTGTCTAACAAGTCAATTAATAACCAGTTCTGGTAATGGGAAGAGAGCGTGCTTTAGTTGCCGTTCAGCACAGTGTTCTCCATTTCTGTCTCTAGAAGATCCTCTCAGCAAGGAGGAATGGTGAGGTCTGCTCCCCTTTGTGTAAATGTGCACTTCCAATGGCCTCTGGGGCAGCGGATGCCCAAAATTGAGTTGGATGGTACCCAACCTCTGGCACCCACCCTTTGCGGAGCTCCTCGCTACCCAGGGGGTGTCCCAGAAGAAGATAATTAGGCTTGTGCTAGTTCAGCTTCCTCTGATCTCTAAGAAAGAGTTAATTACAGCCTTCTCCCTTTTGCTCAAAGGTGGCTGGGTATTATCATCAGAGCTGTAATTATTCATGCTAATTACTTATTTGGAGAGGGAGAGAGAATGAGAGAGTGAAGCCCCAGACTCCACATCAGCGATTAGCAGAGCAGAGCAGACCAGGTGCACTCCGTTAGGTTTGGATCAAGGTGGGGCTTGGGGGTGCCAGGAGGTTGGGGATGCAGGAGCAGCTGTGAGTGGACACGGAGCAGACCTGGCTCTTCTGATGCTGCCGCCTCCTCTGGGACTGAAGAAAAAGAGCATGCACTTCTTGCAGACCTTCCTCCGGTGGAGGGCACTCCGAGGTAATCCTGGCTGGAGCCTTTGTCGATTCGGTGGCTTAATTAACCTTTTGCTCACTCCTCTTTCCTTTGGTTTTGAATCTCTCTAGGAGAGAGCGGGGTGGGCTGTGAGGTGCTTGGTGTCTGGGCTGATTATTTCATTAATGGAACAGGAACTTGGGTGACCCCTGGCTGCCTCGGTGCCGGTGTGCTGCCCAAGCAAGCTGGGGAGGGGAAAGGAGGCGATGTGTTTTGTCTCTCCTACGTTTGTGCTTTAATAAAAAGCACGATTTCTTTTGGAGGTGTATTCCTGTAAATGAGTCTGGGTTTGCATGTTCAAGCCAACTGGATTTAAGCTCCCTTTGTTGGTGGCAGGGGGCACCTGCTTATTTGATGGCCGCAGTGAAGTGCTTGGAAGGCAGCAGTGTGGTGAAGCTGAGTGTGCTGTAGAAGCTGGGACCAGGTGGGAAAACGCTTCCTTTGTGCAGACAGTGGGAAGTTGTCTCCTTTGGTGTACCTGGAGGGATTTGGGGATGGTGTGCCCTGAGCATGATGGCACACGACAGCTTTGTCCAAACCAAATGAATAGCTGTGACGTGGGAGACTGCTGTGAGAGCTTGAATCATCCCCACAACAAAGTGGTTTGCCGTGCTTTTATTTTTCACTGGAACAGTAGGAACTGCATGTCCTGCCCGACCCAGGTCACTAACTGCTCCTGGTAGCTCATCTGTGCACTGATCAGTGCTGAGCGCTCAGCTGTGATGCAGGTTGCTTTTTGTTGGCTCTTCTGCTTTAATCCTTTGGTTCCTGCAGTTCTTAAGGCTAAGGAAGAACAGCCTTAAGTCTCATGTTTAAAGGTGACTTGAAATACACAGGTTTTAACAAAATAACCACAGGGAACTGCCCCTTGCTTTGCCTGTTCCTCTCCATTCTGACAAAGGTCTCTGTCATCGTTTTTACGGCCATCATCCATGTGCTGTGCTGGAAGCCAAACCGGACTGCTCCTTTCTGGAGATCTTCAATTCCTCTTGTGTTTTAACTTCCTGACTCAGGAAAGACTTGCCATAATCATACTCTGAGTAATCTTTTCACCTGGACGTTTTACTACTTGTTTAAATGACACAGACTTTCCATTCCCATACCCTTTTCCAGCCAGGGAAGGCTGGCTCAAGCATAGTGAGCTGAGGACCAAGGACTGCAGTCATCCCTTCCTCCAGAGCAGGAGGTGGGGATGGGCAGATATTCCCTTGCCAGTACTGGGGCAGTTTGGATTTGCAAAGAGGTTGGAGGTGGGGATCGTTGTTCTAACAGAGGGTATTGCTGAACCTGAGCTTAAGATTTATTTCTAGTCCTTTAAGTCTTTTGCCTGCTGCTTATTGGGAACAGGAGACACCTCCAGAAAGACAAGGAATCCGAATTCGCTGCAGTGGTACAATAGAAATAGCCTTTATTTTGAGCCCACACAATCCTTCCAAATCTACACCCTCTAAAGACAGCAATTCTTTTACTTCTCTTGAAATGCATGGGCTTTAAGAACCTACTTGCTTCCTAAGGAAGCTAGTCAAAGTAGATTTTTCTATATTTATTCTCTTTTTTTCCCTTTCCCTCTGTATCTTCTGAAAATTACCCTCACCCTTTGCAGTTCTGCCTCTGAGCTGTGTGTAAGGGCACATTATCCAACTAATTGCTACTTAATACTTTCCTATGGACATCAGATTTCCCAAACAATTCCTGCATAAAGCTGTTGCAGAGCATTATAGCGTGCACACCCTTATAGCAAGCTTGCTTTCGATCTGCCTGTGGTTTGCTCCTCAAGGCAGGGTTGCAGGGTTACAAATGAATATTGACCTACTTGCACCTGCGTCACTCAGTAGCCTGAGTAGGTCTGGAACCTTTGGGCTGTGGGCCTGATCTTTGCTTAATGGAGTTTAAAGGCCAGGTGTTGGTGCCACTGGGGAGGAGAACAATGCTCTGGAGGCCAACAGGGCTTCTGGGAGACCACAGACTTCCTACTGTCTGTGTGGGCCCAAGATGTGAGGGAAACACATATGTCCATAGAGGGATGGTGTATGGCAAATGGTGCATTGCTCTGATCGAGGTCCTGCAGCTGTGGGACCCAAAAGGAGCGGAATTTACTTTGAAAATCTCCATGGGCTATGTCCTTTTCAAGCCACTCCTTGATGGATTTTCACCTCTCCTGTTTCTGCCTTGAGATCAGAGTTACCTCATATAGGTAGGGAGGAACTCTAAGATTGGATTTTCCAGTCAAGCTTTTGCTGTAGGGAGCAATCAAAAGAACCTTCAGATTCAGCACTCTAAATGTCCCTGTAGGCATGGGCTGGTGCTGGCTTGAGTTGGGCTATGGCCAAAGCTGTTTTGCTGTGATGGTCTTTGTAGCTGTCCTGTGCCAGGAGTGACTTGTCCACTTGCTGCTTGATGCTGGGAGCTGCTGCTGTGTGTGTTCAGCTTCTGGAGGATGACCAACATGCATCCCAGGAATGTTAAGATATGCTTTGTATGAAGTTGGCTCTGGGAGGAGAGGAAGCTGACTTAGGCTCCATCAGCTGCTGCAGTAGTTGGGGCAGTGTTGCAGTTTTCCTCCATTTTTTTTCCTGACAAAATCTGTTAATTAGAAGGCTATATCAATCACCACTCATTGTGTTTGACGCACCTGAGACTTGATGCTAATTTGTGGACCTGCTCTGCATGGCATTTGTGTCTGCCTGCCTGTCTGTAGGGAATAGGGCAGTTAGTAAGCAATAAAAGTTCTTGCTCCATCTCTTCCCAGCATATCTGTGTGTGGGGGAGGCAAAATGGTCAAGAGAGTGTTTACAAAACTATGCAATTTTAGAGTATATCCAAAAAAAAGCCTGTAAATTAGCTATGAAAATAGCAGAGCTGAGAAAAGGTGTTTTGCTTGGACCACTGACTTTTTTCGTGAGATATGACTTTTTCCTTCTTTTGTCCTCCTGACATTGATGAGGGCATCCTGTGCTGTCCTCATCCCCAGCAGAACCTCAGAATCCTTTCTCATGTCTCTCTGTGTCATTTTGTTAAATGGTGACATGCAGTGGTGATGTGATGGAGATGGCACGTGCCAAGCTTCTGCTGAGGGTGATTGATGTGTGTGTGTGTGTGTGTATATATACACACTAATATTATATATATATATATATATCACTAATGCTGAGATATGTAACCAGTTTCTCCTACATTCTTGTGCCTGTGCAGCACTTGTTAGGGATTTTGTGGGCCATTCCCAAGCTCACAGACAGACGTGTTGCAGTTTTCTTTTGTATTTTCCTTTCTATGCTCAGCTGTAGCTACAAGGTCCTTCATGCATTAATGGTCATCTTTTGTTTTTCCAGTATATACCTAAACATTTTTAACAGTATTACAATTAATAAGCTGTGCTGCCCTGGCATTGTGCTGTTTTGTTCTCTTAACCCCCATGGCATTATGCACACATCCATACGTGCAGACCCACCGCATTGTTTTCTGCTGAGGTTCTCACCAGCTGCAAAGCTTTTGTATGTTAACTTTTTCTTTATTGAGCCGTTGCAAAACTTAAGTTACTGTGTGAATTTTGCATGAGGGGAGCAGCAAGGACAAATGTCAAACCAGGATTCTGTTCATGTTGAAAGGGTGAGAGAGAAGATAAAAGGGGTATCTTGTGCTTGTGTTAGATTCATTGGGAATATGAATGAATTATTATGATGACTGGGTCAGGCTTTCTCCTGGCTTACAAACCTGAAGGACTTGGTGCAGTGCCTGATTCTGCCTGATACATGGGTTTCTTGTGATGGTTATTATTTTTTAATTGTACAGCTGCTATTTGCTCTGATCAGCCTATATGGGCAACAGCAACAAACAGTCCATGCATTGCAGCAACATTTTTTTTTCTTGCAGGGTGATGCTGTGACCCTGTGTGCGTGTGAGGGAATAAAAACATTAAACTGCATCCCTCTCTGTCCCTGCTCTCCTCCCCCAGCCCTGCGTTAGCCATTTTACAGGAGCTGTAGACCCTCCCAACTGCAAGCACATGCTGCTCTCTTGTGGAGCTGCATGCGTTGCAGGCTGAGCCCAGCTGGCAGCAGGCTGCTCGCCTTGCAGACTTAGGTGGGTTGCTGTGCATGAAGGGCCTGGTTTAGCAGCTTCTGAAACAAGTGATGCTCCGTTTGGGAATGGGAAATGGGATTTGCAGGTGATAAAATGAGGGTTTTTCCTGTACAAAACTATATCCCCTGCATGGGATGTAGCACAGAAGAATTGTTTGTGGAGCTGACTTGGTTTTGGAAGATGGGTGAGTGAGGAAGGATGGAGTTGGGAAAGGTTCTCCATTCTGTTTCAGAGCTGAGTTGGTATGGAGAGGCTGATGTGCCACCAGCCAGCCTAACTGGGATGTTAGAAACCTGCCTGCATGCCCAGCAAACTCCCTGCATATCCTGTGCCTGCTGTGCCACAGCATGAGGCAGTCACGGCACTGGTCCCTGCTGAGTACAAGGCAAGAGGTGGAGCAAACTTGAGATCTGGGCTGCTCCCAGAGGGGAACAGGAATTGCAGCTCTACTGAGGAACCTGCTGAATCCCAACGTTGTCTTTGCAACTCTTGAAAGCTTTGCTAAATAAACAGTGCCTATCATGTCTGCTAAAAGCAGGGTCCATTTTGGAGAGAAGCTCTGTTGCCCCGTAGGACAGGGAACAGGGAAGGTTTGAAGCTGGGCTGCAATCACAAGAGGGCAGAGCTGGCTCGTGGTCCTGAACTCCTGCAACCGTGGGGGACATCGGGAGCCTGTGCTGGTGGCAGTCAGGACTGTGATAGGTATGGGGCTGTGAGCAGGAACGTGCCTCTGTCCTTCTGACCCTGGCCTTGTGCATCAGTGTTACTGGGGAGGAATATATGAGTAAGATGAGCCTCTTGCTTGTGACCCTGCAGCTGCACTCGTGCCGTGCTTGTGGGAATTTCACTGTGCCATTAATAAAGGTTTCATATTAATATTGATGTTAGAATTGAAAGCATCAATTGAAAGCATCATGATTGTTAATCAGTGGCTGAATGGTGGCTTGAGCAGTGCTAGTAATGATATGTGGTAATAGGGCTTCCCAGGCAACCTCTGACCTAAAACACACAAATGGCATAAATGCAAATCATGGGTCCAGTTTGGATTGAAAATTGTGGAGGCATCATTGCTAATGAACATGTCTTCCTAGCAGAGTGCTAGTGTCTGTTGTAGTACTGCCTGGAAGGAGCTGGAAGGATCACAGTGGGATCTGACTCTTGATCACCTGTTGATGGCTGCTCTTGGCACTTATTTTGAACATACTACTCTATACTATGGGAGTTCTTCTGGGTTGGGAGAATAGGGTGGCATTCCAGTTCTATTTCCTGTAAAAATAAATAAATGAAACAGAGTTGTAAAACTGAAGACAGAACCATGGCACCATCCAAAACACACTGGCATCTCCCATGGCTCTTCCTTGCTGTGAATGGCACTGAAGAATAGCCCTCCTACACAGCTTTGTTAGGGTTTGCAGTTGGCTCTGCTGATCGGTCAGGCTACTCTGGTGTGTGTCTGTGCTAGTTAGGCACAGAGCTCATGTCTGCATCCTGGATCCTCCTCTAATGAGGTGATAGCAGATGGCACATAGCATTAGCCTTCTTGGCTGCTCTCTTTACTTACTTTCTTATCAGACACCTACTTGCTCTTGTGCAAGTAGGTGATGGCTGAACTCCATTCCATGAGCTCTGCTCTCCAGCAGACTCCTCTCTTCTTAATCTTGTTCCCTTGTATTGTATGCAAGGAAGGTAAGACAGAGGGGCTGGGGGAGGGAATTCAAGCCAGAAGCAGCCTATAGAGTAGAAGAAAACTATAAGAGCATCCTAGATTGTATGTCTTTGAACTCCACTATTTTCAGTATTGTTCTTGTCATCCTTTTGTATTTCCCCCATACCTCTATCTTATCAGTTTTAGGAGTTGCTTTGAAATGGATTTTTCCCCAATTTACCCTCACTACCTCATTTGTTTAATTCAAATACTGCTTTAATCCTTTTCTGGCCCTACCTGAGCCCAACATTTTCACAGGAAATTAAAAACTTATTTCACTGGTTAGTTGCTTGCTCCCTGGTTTGCTGGCTGGGTGCCTAATGCTTGGGTTTTGTAATCTGCAGGGAGGTGGTGTCTGGTAGCACACAAATGGTGCATAAGGTAGGTCGAGCTAGTGCAGGCATGCAAGCATGCCTCAATAGCTCCTGGAGCACAGCCAGCTCCCAGCAGTGCCAGCCGGGCCAAGGGTGACAGTGTGTACTCATCTAAACAAGCAGATGCTCTTCTCTGTTGCCAGTGTGTAGCAGAGGTGCTTATGGCAATGCAGAAGAGCCTGATGGTGGGGCCTCTGGCTGTGGGTTCCAAACTAGAGCAGCACAAGAGGGGTCCCACAGCTGGATGCTGCAATATCTCTTCAGGATTCTGTACAGAAGCAACATCAAATGATACTAACTTCCTCTATTGATCTCCAAAGAAAGGTTCCCCAAGGTACTGTGCATGAGGTGACTGGGAATGCTTTTCCTTGGGTGTCTTTCCAAGAGAAGTAGTCTTTTTTCTTGGGAGGAATTCAATTAACAAGGGAGCTGGGGATAAATGTTACCCTCCCCTTAATGGGAATGTACAGGGAACATATGTATGCTAGACTTGGCTTGTCTTAACAAGACTGAAGAGCCTGGTCTAAGATGCAGAGCAACACTTCTGAAATTGCTTAAACCTAAACCTATCCCTAGGCAACAACATTTGCTTCAGTGAAGGCTCATCTCACACCTGTATGCTCATTATAGCTGAGTTCTGTTTAAGCATACTCATGGTAGAGCAGCCCATAAAATACAACCACTTATGCTTCAGTCATCTTATCCCCACTAAGTAAAAAGTGAGGATTGTTTGTGCCTCTGAGAAGAAAATGCCACGTAACACAACTCCTTTATACCTAAATGTGTTCCTGGTAGAACAAAGCCACTTAAAAACAGCCGTAGCAAGAGCGTGACACTGAGGCTGAATGGGACCTGGTGCTGCCTTCTGCCCTAAAAGCTGATTTGGGAAGTGTCCTGTACTACCTTAATACAGCATCCTTTTTGCAAGTGCATTTGAACAACAGTCTTGGGAACAACCTCAAACGTAATACCTGATCAAATTCTGCTCATGATGTGTCAGATTAGCTGCAGATGCACTGCCAAAGCAGTCTTGTTTAATAGATCTCTATCTTCTGTACCAGTGGATTGAAACGGGTGAAAAAGATCTGGAGTTCTGGGCCACAGCATGTGGGAGGAAAGCAGCCTCTGAGTCACTGCTGGTTAATAAATGACAACAGAATTGAAATGCCTGGAAAGTCCCAACCATACTCTCATGTAGATTGCTAATTGTTGATCATCTGCAAAGCTCTGACCTAACTTCCTTGTTTCCCTAATGAAAAAGAGGATTAAAATGGCCTTTTCTCTGACATTTCAGCTGAGCTGTAATAGCATGCAGAAGGCACTGAGTTGTGGGGTGGGTGGGATGCCCTAGGCTCCCCTAGTGGCTCATCTCCCCTACCTCCCCCTGCACAGCCCTGCAGGGACCCTGTGGTGGTGGATCCTGGCAGCTGCCTCTTCTCCCATAGTTGTGAGAACATGGTGCAAAGAGTAGCTGCCCCCTCTTATTCTGGGAGGAGTCCCAGGACGTGATGCTGAAAAAAAGGAGGAGTGCTGGGTACAGAACTGCTGCTGCCTGTGCCAAGAGCCCCTTTTAATTCCCCAAAGGATGAGGGTACTCTTCCAGCATTTAAAGCTTGAGGCTCAACCAGCTATGTGTGTCTTGGGTTGGGGTGCTGCGTAATCTAAGATATGCATGCTGAGATAGCATGAATGATGAGCTTACAGCTCGCTTTGAACTCAGTCAGAGGAAGGGCCAACTTTGGTCTCTCTGCTGACAACCCCAGGAGATCAGGGCTTTCATATTTGTGTTTTAAAATGACTTTTGCACCTAAAACTGTTGCTGACTAATTCTACAAAAGGACATGCTGAAGCTATAGCCTGGGGAGATGTTGGAAGTATTAGTAGGTCATTGACTAAAGCTGTGTAAAGCTTACCAGGGTTGGGTTTGAGGTCAGAGCCTTGCTCCCAGATGTGCAGACACAGGCACACACCTGCCTCCGGCTCCTCTGGGCTCACTGTACTGCCAGCTCCCTCCTGGCTGTCCCCGTCTGCCTGATCCTCTGGAAGGAAACACAATGCTTTCCTAAGTTTAACTGCATAAGTACTATGGATGTTATCTCTTCTCCCCCCACCCTCTTTTGAAAGCCACTTTAAAAACTGCACAGCGATTTAAGTGGCAGCTTGATGGGAATCCATAGCAAATGACTCTGCAATTAGTAAATCTTTCCTATTGTGACAGCTCTATTATTAAACTGCCACACATGCCAGGCTATTAATCCACTGTCTCCTCAATCCTCATGTTATCCCTTCCTTGCCCATCCTTTCCACCATTTCTTTTCTTGTTGTTTCAAGTTTCTGCTGCCTTCCAGTGGGTGTTTCTGGAGAGGGAGTGGGAAGGTTTGGTGGCACCATCTGTGCCAGGGGAGGCTCAGCTTGGACATCAGGGGAAACCTCTTCTCCGTAAGAGTGGAAATGCATTGAACAGGCTGCTCAGGGAGTGGTGGAGTCAACTGGAGGTGTTCAAGGTGCATGGAGAGGTGGTATTTAGAAACATGGGTTAGTGGACAATATTGGTGATAGGTGGATGGTTGGACTTGATGATGTTAGAGGTCTTTTCCAACCTTAGCAATGCTATGATTCTATGATCTCTTAGGTGCTGTCATCCACAACTTGCTTGAAACTTTTGCTACTTCATAACTAAAGAATGTGAAACTCCTCATTGGCAAAAGCCAAAGTTTAGTCCTCAGGAAATCACCTTTTGTTTTCAGGAGGGTGAAGGGGTGCTGTGGGAAGCTGTGGCAGTGAATGGGTGGCAATATCGTCTTGGTGGAGGGAAGAGCTCCCTCCTGGGAATAGTCACAGCTTTCCCAAGATCAGGTAGTGGAAGAGGACTTCTCAACCCAAAATCTGAGGCTTAAAAACTGTTGTGTGGATAAAGTGAAAGGCACCCAAAGTCATCCATAAAGGAGTAGCACCTTATTTTTGCAGACTCTTTCCTTTGGCCTCAGTCACTTAAATGTGGCCAAGATGGTGCAAATCAGCTCTGCAATATGAATACCTAAATGATGTCTGCATCCTGTTGCTATGGGAATTTCCCCAAAGCCTGGGTACGTGCACAGCCTTGGTGCTGCACTGGGGATGTTGGATGCCTGCAAGCTGGGGCATCTGGTCAAAGAGATCTGCAGGGCTGGCAGGTCCAGGGAAGGGCTTCTGTCTCCTGCAGCTGCTGAGGCATTAAAGAACATGAGGGTCTGCATCCATGTAGTGCCAGCTTTGGTCCCATAGAATGAGGGATGGGCTTCTGCTGAGTTTGCTGCCCTCTGTCAGCTGTTATTTAGGAGGCTTTTAAATACAGTATTATACTCCTAATTGTGCTGAAATCCCTCAATCTGGCTGGATTTATTTGGAATTATGATCTTTTGCTCAACTGCCAAATCCAGTCAAATGCCATCTACAGGGAGCGAGGGCTACTGGTGCTCTTGGATTGCCTCAAGCAGTGAATCCTGGTTTCTTTGTGGCAGTGCTTGCAGTGGAGGCTATGTGGAGGCTGTCCCTGGAGGAGGAGAAGGTGGGAGAGCAGGGAGCTCCTTTGGGAGGTGGCTGATATGGCAGCGATTGGACTGACTGGTGAAGGACACTTCTGTCTTCCTACTCCTCCAACTCACCATTCTTCTGCCCAAAGGACTTCACGTGCAGAGTGAATTGTTCCAGGAGTTACTCAGGCTATCTATGCTTTGTATAGTTAAATAGTCTATTAAAATAGTCTATTAACACAGCTGCAATTCAGATCACAAATATCCCTTGCAATGGCACAACTGCTGCCTAAAAAAAAAGACCCTACTGGCTTGCATGATACTTCTAAAGGAATCTGGTTCTTAATTACACTTGAAAATGACAGGAAGTGCAGGTAATCATTACCAGAGATCCCTGGGTCACCATCTGCTTTGCACTCGATGCTCTCCAGGAGCATGGAGTTACTGCTGGTGGCACCTGGAGTCCTGCAATGAGGCGTTGATGGCCCTTTGCCATCCTCAGGGCTGTGTGTTGGCTCAGAGCACTGTAAGCTTCATTGCTCTGATTCTTTTGGTCAAAGCCTGTTTTCCTCTTGTCTCCCCCCACCTCTTAACATACATGCATCAATCCACAGCTATGTAGAGAGCAAGCCCATAATTTTCACTCAAATCTCCGTGTCCTATTAAGCCTTGTGCTGCTTCTTAGCAACAAATTAATAGCTGAGAGAAAGGGCTTTACAGTACAATATATTTTAGAGAATGAATATTCTTAAATTACCATTCTGTGAGTAACTGGGGAGAGTATTTCTGTTAGAAGAAACTTTTTCTAGGGATCTCTTTTCGACCTGTAGTGCCAGCTCCTGTTGTGCAGTAAGTCTGGTTATTACTGGTGTCAGGGATGTCAGCTAGCATGAAGGTGGGAGACAGCAAAAGCAAGACTTCAGAGCTCTTTTGAAAGCACTCACATTTTCTCTTTGTGCCTTCTTAAAAAAAAAAAAAATAAGTTCTTTGGGGGGAAAAAAAAAGAGGCAGTCAAACCTTTTTTTTTTTTTTTTTTTTCTTTGCCAAGTTTTCAGCTTCTAAACGTGGTTTCTTGGCAGTAATTCCTACAGTGTTGATTCTGGCCTGAATTCTGTGTGTTTGCCTTTGTGCAGTAGTGCAGCTTGCAGCCGGGAGGCTCTTGGGGTTGTTCCATTCCCCTTGCACAGAAATATGCTAATGGAGTAGGAAACGTAGCACTGAGGCACGAACTTCTACAGCACGCTGCTCCTTGGAACAGCAGAAACAAGGGATAGCACAGTGAAATGAGATACTGAGGGAACAGCTCTGCCCTGAATATTGCTCTGAACTTTGTGGTGATAACGAACGAATAGCTAACTGTGGTGCTTGTTGCCACATGTAGTTGAGGCAGCAGAGTACACACTTGCTTCTTGGTGTCATCCAAAGGTGCACATGAAGAGGCTTCTTGCACACACACTGGGTCTCTGAGTTCATGGAGTTGTGAGAACACCCCCTCCTTACCCATGCATTTACCATTAGTATCCAGCTAGGTTTTGATACCATCATGTGCCCATTGTATGGGTGTTTGTCATCTGCATGCTCAGTTTTCTCCCTCAGTTGAGGACATGCTCTGTGTGATAGAGATCCCTACTGAATGCGGAGTGATGATTGGCAAGAGTTCATCTTCATTTGAACGCTAAATGCTCAACTTCTCCAGCTACCGAAAGACTTGATTTAAGGCAGCAATTTAGTGACTGTTCAAGACAGGGGTTTGAATAGGCAAATATTTGGCCAAAATGTGTATACATTCAATTTCTAGAACCTAGTTGAGCTTGAGAGATTTCTCTGCCTGGTGCCTATTCCATACACTCGTGTCTTCCACTGCCATGTGTTTGACTGAGACATTGCTGTATGGGTGGTGCTTGCTGTGCTGTCTTGCTGGGTTTTGGTATGTTCTCTGTGACAGGATTCAGCAGGGAACTCTAGGCTTGAGGAGGAGGGATAGAGGAAGCAGTTAATGAGCCGTATTTGTTGCTCTTTCAAGAGATGAATCTCCTCTCTAGTTTACAGATTGCTAAAGTTAGGCACTTCGTTCCATGCAGCTGAGATGAATTGTTCTCTAGGGAAAGGCATCTTTCTCCACCATCCTGGAGGAAACCCAGGTGATGCTCTCCTGTCTGTGGGGCACTGCTCCTTGATGGGATTGATCCCTTGTTTAGCCCTTTCCTGGAAAATACTGCTCAGCACTGCTGAGCTTTTGTGTTGCAAGCACTAGCTTTGCTTTCCTGCCAATTCAAACACCAAATGCTTCATCCTTCTCCCCACTGCTTGTGGCCCCAGGAGCTCTGTTGCTTTTTGAAGGCAGGGTCTGGGTGGGGCAGGCAGGCCCACTGCTAAAAGGGAGGTGTGGCCTTCCCACCATCTGATAATGGAAATATGAAAAATATTTATCTGGTTATCCCTCCTGGATCTTTCAAGGAAGCATTGCGTGCCTCGTTTTCCAAGGAGTGTGGGTGCAGGTTTCCCTGCCCTGTAGCAAAAGTATTTGTGCTCTCTCAGCTTAAATGGAAGTTGCTCTTTGAGCAGCTCCTGTAAATCTTCTCCCAGCCCAGAGAGCAGCAGCCAGGTCCTGGCCACCCTGAAGTTTGTGGAAGCATGCGCTGATTTCGGGATAATGTCTTTTCTGCCCATGTCCAAGTGGCGCTGGCTACCAGTTACGAAAGGAGAATGGTAAATTTGTCTGTTAAATGCTCTCTCCTGCAAGATTTATTTCCCTCGTGGGTTTTATAGGCTAATGCTGTGTCTTTCGTGATGGGGATGTGTGGTGGAGGAAATTTATTGTTCCCTTTCTAATAGATGGCTGTAATTTCATTTCAGAACGGCCATTTTATGTGTGAGAAGGCAATTCCATTATGCCACTGCACAGCACTGGGAGCATCTGTGGCAGTGGGGGCATTTGGATTAAAGAGAGTAAAGGCTGCACATCTGCTGCCCTCCACCCCTGTTCACAGAACACAGTGTTAATCCTAAAGAAAAGAGAGCAATTAGCTTGTAAACCCTTTCTAAACCCACTGGAAGATTAGCTATTTTCAATTAAAGCTTTTCAGCTGGAAAGAAAATGGACTAAAACTTCCAGCTTTTTAAAAATACTATTATTGACTATGTGGTTTTATTTCTGTCAATTTACATCCTTTATAATTAGCTACTCTGGGATAATTAGGCCTGATTTGTGCCATACCCTGTTCCCCACTCTTTCCCCTTATAATACAAATGGCAGACAGACTTTGTAGTCCATCTTCTGCCTGTTGCAACCAGCACAGACCCACTGTTGTTGCCTACACCCACATCAGTGATGAGCTGTAAACAGTACTTTTAAAGGTTCCCGTAACTAGTAAGAAAAAGGATAAACCTTTACCTACCAGTGTGCTGTTCTTGTGGGGCCCACATGGGAGGGGAAGGCTGATCCCATCTTGCAAACCTACAATAAGAAACAAAATGCGGTTCCTCGGGGCGCTCTGCGCACTCCAAAGCCAAAATATTTTATTGTTTATCACTGATTCCATTGCTTGGAGGCTGCCTGTCGCTGTGTATGGCTCCACTATGGCCCGCCTTGGGACAGAAAACTGATCACTGCAGGGCCTTTGGGGTCATCCCTCTTTGCTTATTGTCTTTCCTCCCCTCTGTGCTTCCCGTGGCTGATGCCCATGGTATCATCTCGGGGGCTTGAAGCTTTGGTCCCAGGACTGTGGCCAGCCCTACCTGTGCTGCTGGCAGTGGCTGTACCACACAGAATGCACCAAGGCTGTTTTTTCAGGCAACTGTTCAGTTGTGTAGGCTGAGGTGCCCAGCAAGGAAATTAGACCTCTGACCACGGCCAAGGACGTTAGAATGAGGTAAGCTCAATGAGCTGTCTGAATGCAAAACTGCCCAGAGGCTCTGACTTCTGGGGGTGGTGTGGGCTGTGCTATTCTGAGTCACTGGAATGGTTGGCATTGCTCTGTACATTGGCTGTCTCCCAGGCAGACCTTGGCCACATCCCACCTTGCTGTGCTGTCTCTTCTAGAAGAGTTGCTTCGTGTAGATGCTGTAAGGTGTAAGAGTGGATATAAAAGCCGTTACAGTTTTTTTTGCTTGTAAGGAATATGGCTCAGTACTCTTGGGATCTCGCTAGCCTTATCGTGTGACTGATACCAACGTTGTCTTTTTGCAGTTGGAGCTCCTTCTGCTATTTCTTCCTCTGTCAAAATGCATGTGAAAATAGCCTTGCAAAACATTTCACATCTCAGCTAGTTAACACAGTACCTTGGAGAGAAGGTATCTGATGCAAGAGAGTACAAATGAAGGCTCATTAAGCAGGAATTCAGTGATTCTGCTGGATGCCCCAGCAATTAAATTTCCTCTCGATTCATATGCAGGTCAGGAGAGTTTGGAGGAAGAATACAGGAAGCAAAGCACTGTGGCTCTGTACTATGCAAATTAGTGTTAACATGGCATTTCATTTATTGTTAATGCATTGTTACACAGCTACTCATTGAAAAGAAACTGTGTGACAACTGTGAAAACTTATGACCCACTTGCTTATTTATCCCTATGCGTTGGCAATGGTATCTCTGAAAATACCAGGAGAAATCTTTTAAGGAAGATGCAGAGGTTTTCTTTCCACATAGAAGAGTGATGTTAGATACTGACTCAATGTTCAGACCTGTCCTTCCAGCCACTGTAAGCTGTAGTGCTGCACTGCTCTCCTCTTGGGGGTGAGATGTGCCAGAGCCCGTGGGACTGCTTCTGGAAGGAGACTTTGTTTGGGTTCAAGTGCCAGATCCTTTGGAGCAAGAAGAGTGATTTTTATTTTATTTTATTTTATTTTATTTTATTTTATTTTATTTTATTTTATTTTATTTTTTTTCTCTCTCCAGTCTTCTGCCGCAAAGATCTCTGGATTTGTAGCTGCAAACAATTTGCTCTCATGCTAAAGCACTGATCCCTACTAGCCTAGAAGGTGGGAGCTGCAAGTGTTTTGGTTTCCCTCTGTGGCATGACTCCGCTTTTCTGCATGGTTCCTCCATCCCTGCTCAGTTCCCTGCTGGGCCACTTCAGTGTGTGCTCAGGATGATTTCTCTTGTGTCACTGCACAGCTGAGATGCAGTTTTTTGGGGGTGACCTCTGCTAACAAGGTCCCCAAGTTAGCTCTTTTGCATCATTAGGGCTAGCTGGGCAGTAGGGGATCTTGCACTCTGCTTCAGCCTATTTCTCTTCCACTGTTTCTCTTAGCACCACTGGAGTCTACAACCCTGAATTATTCCTGTTCTGAATACCTAAATCAAAAAATCTTTGGGATAAATTGTGGGATTTCCCCTTGTGGTCAGTGATTAAGAAAATAATTGCATAGCATATATACAGCATTAACGGAGAAAGATGTGCTCCATGCTGTCCTGAGGACCACTGCTCTTGGCCTTTGTGTAACATGGAGTAGGGATTTAAGTGAAGGACCCACAAGTGTAACTGCTCCCCGTAGTTCAGAGCAGTGCTTCCTTCAATCTGATCTTCTCATACTGGAGTTTTGTGCCAGTTTGTATAATCTGTGCTCACCAACTGAAGTGTTAGCTAAAGGAGGCAGTCAGGAGGAATTGCCTGGAGGAGGCAGGTTAACCATTAAAGTTAAACCCACAAAATCTGGAAAATGCTTTGAAGTGATGCAAGAGCACAGCTTCAGGCGTGGCTCGGCAATGGCTCTTGACTCCTGTTGACTCAAGATGCACCATTTTGCTTCTCCATTTTGCTAAAAATCTTCTAGCTAAGTCAACTTAGATGCTTGCAAAAAGAAAGGGCTGAGTAGGCTATGATTAGTTTCTGGTCTTGCAATGAAGAATAGACCGATTTGGAGAGAAACAATCGATGTTGTCCTAGGAATGGACTCGCTAAGGACTGGGATGTTTTCCCCCAAGAAAACACATTGTTTGTAGTTTTGGCAGGTGAAAGTGCCTATGCTTACATGTACATGGAATATGGAAGGAAATGTTCCCCTGCTCTTAGGAGGGAGAGGGAGGGAGATTGCCTGGGGGACATTGGTCACTGGGAAGAGATCAAGAGTTTTGAGTTTTAAAAACTGGAACATCCAATCACTGCAGTTCTTGGCTTTCTTTCCTGAGAGGGGAGCGTGCTGCTTTAACATGTGTTTCAGATAGATCAATGATGCTGGTGCACAGGCAAAATCCATCACTGGGGAGTGCCAGATTGCTGGTGTTGCATGGAGGGGTCACTGCAGAGCTTGGTTCTTCCCATTACTCAGAGCTCCAGGAGGCTGCTGGCATTCACTGCCGACTTCTCCCCCACCACTTCCCCACTGTGCAGACGGGCAGTGACAGATGCAGATGGCTCTTTTGAAAACGGTTAAGCAGAAAAATGTACAGTGACTGTATCAGTGTGCTTATTAGAGATGAAGGGGATGGGCGGGGGTCTTGGAAGTACCCTCAGCAACATTCTCCATCTCTCTGCTCTGTGTGCAGCGATGGCTCTGATTGCCTACTGGATGGGTAAATGCATCCCACTGTGTTCATTACCTAAAATAAGTTAATGTTTAGGACTAGCTGGTGGAATTTGCACTTAAAGGAAAGAATAATCAAAGAGTTCTTATGAAATGATTTAAATTCCAGACTTCTTAAAAAGACCTTTTTAAAAAGTCCATTTTCATCTCCCCATAGAAATATATAAGTAAAGAACTGTTACATTTTGAGTCAGCTTCCTAAAAACAGGGCATCTGCTTAAGCCAAAGAAAAGCCCCATTGCAAGCCTCAGGCTGCGGTGCTGTTGTCTGGGGTTTCTGAATAAGCACAGCTAAGGAAAATTGGAGCAGATGAAATGGAGCAAGTGTGAGGCCATGGATAGTTGGGTAATCAGCTGTGAAATTTCTTTCACCAAGAGGGTAATGGACCTTCTTCTTGTCCCTCCTCCTCTTCCCCATCAGCTGTAGCCCAAAATCAGTCAAGGAGGGGCATACACTCCCCAGACCTCTTGGTTTTGCAGAGCCAGGCTGGAGTTCCCAATTAAAACCAGCTTTCCCAGCAATCCACCTGTGAGCAGCAGGTCTGGTGTGCCAGAAACCAGTCTTGAGGGGGTGATGGGCTGGCAGAGAGAACTGCAGCCCAATGCAGACCGCAGTGTGTAGGGGTGCATTTGTAAATTGAAGAAGTAGGTGAGAAGAAGGGGATGGCAACGTAAAATCTCTATTTAAGATCTGAATTTAAAAGAAATAGCGAGCATCTGCGTCAGTCTCTTCTGAACCTCCCCTAACCCAAAACAATTTCTGTTGCTATTAATGTGATCTTTATGTGCGGTTGGAACTTTGGCGTTTCTCGGAGCACTGTAAGTGTGTGTGGTTGGGTGTTTTTCCTCCTCGTTTTTCTCTGCCTGACTGTTCATTACGTTCATTCAACTGTCTTCAGAGAGTCTCCTGAGGCTTCCTAATGTGGAGTGATGTAAGATGCTCTGTGTGTTCTCCCAGGCTCAGAGCATGTTCACTGCTAAATGGTCCGTTGCAGGATCTTGTAGTGTTGCACGGTCCTGTGACTTCTGATGAAGATACTTCTAGAGGCGATTAAATAAGTAATGGTTAAAGTCACAGGAACAAATATCCATCAAGCAGTGGACTAAATCACTAACATTTTGAACAGCTTGTGATCTTCCTTCTGCTGTGCTCTCTGTCTTCTTTGCATAAAAGTGTATTCTGCAAATGTCATCCCAACCAGTTTAGGCCGTGTGAAGTTTCCAGCTCCACTCCCACCAAAGTTCTGGGAGGACTTGAAAGTTTGCTTTGGGGAAAGAGAACAAGTTCAAAAGCAGCAGAGTATTTGTTAGGTACAAGAAAAAGCAGGTGCTAGTACATATGTATATAGGAGGGTAGCTTTCTTGCACCAGGTGAATTTTGCTCAAAGGTCAGCCTGTTCTAGAAAAGAAAGATTACCCTTTTCTCTGGACTGATGTCTTATGGGCCGGTACTGCCTCTTTAGCTGCATGCTCCCCTCGCAAGCCCACATGGATGTTTCCAATAGGGACCACTTGGAGGCCGTTCCAACATGAACTTTCCTCTGCCCATTCTCTCCTCGGCTCAGTTTTTACATTGAATAGAAACCAGAGAAAGCATTCTCCATGTCCTCTTTACTCCTGGGGAGCAGTATGTGCCAAGAAAACCAAATGGAGTTCACTGGTTTTTTTTTGTTTGTTTGTTTGTTTGTTTTTTACCCGGTGTTGAAAGGCTTTGTAACACCCCCTATACCCCAAATCTACTCCTGTTTCCAGTGGGCACAGTGTTTGGGTCAATAAATCATTCTTAGGTGAGGCTTGTTTCATAGAGTGTTTTTAGAGAGCTTTTAGTTCGGGGCATACAAGCATAAAGTTAATGCCAAGAGCTGGAGTGTACAGACTGTTGAAAAACGATGGTTTAGGTTGGTGCCTCATGGTCTTTTATGACACCTATATATTTTGATATCACAATGTGTCTTTTCTGGCTGCCTATTTTTTTTTTTTTTTTTTTTTTGATGTGTGTGGTGTGCCCTTTTCCTTCCCCTTGAGAGACTCAAGCTTTTCACTTCAACTGGTCTTAATATACTGCCACCTGAAATAGGAAGCAAGCATTGTGTTTTTATGGGTTTTGGCCAGAAACCACAGAGTAAATATCCTCTCTGGGCTCCTGGCAGGCTGTACCACCTCAGTAAATGCCACAAACAGTTCTGGATTGGAAATTCCAAAATGCCTCTTCATTTTTGATGGCAGAAGAGGGATGGGACAGCTCTTCCCAGTTCTCACCACAACCCAAAGCAGCTACAACTGTGTAGCAGACTAGTCCTTTCCTGCCATTTCCACTGAGACATGGATTAGTGGGCAATATTGGTGGTAGGTGAATGGGTTGGCCTTGATGTTCCTAGAGACCTTTTCCAACCTTAATGATTCTCTGATTCTCAGTGCAGCAGATATTCTGGGAAGGTCTCTGTGGTGGCATGAGTGTAAGTGATTGCTTTGAGCTTTGCCTTAAAACACCCTATGGAGATGCCCACTTCATGCATCCAAAGCAATGTGCTGTTCTCAAATTAGCATCTTCTCCTTATATTTATGGTGCAAATGTAGATTTTTTTTTTATTTTTTTCCCCTTAAGATGAGATTTCTTTGCAGGAAAAACATTAATAGCCATGTGAAAAGATTTCTAATTACAAATTTCAGCTCAATTTCTAATTAAGTCTATTGTCAGACTGAACAACTTCTTAAAAACAAATTATGGACCAAAATATCTCTTTTGGAAGTGTTTTTTTTCTGACTTAGTAATTTTATTGCTTTTATTTAAGTTATCTGTACATGAAACAGCTGAGTTTGAACCAAAGTAGAGATGTTAGAGCCTTTCAATCCAAGCAAAAACCTCTGGCATTAGGCTGAAACCCAGTTCCCACTCTGAGTGTGGGGTCCCCAGTTTGCAGAACTTCCTGCTAGCACATCCAGCTGTATTCAGGCCCTTCTGAGCTATCCAGATTTCATTTTCCTAAGGAAAAGGCTTTGCCCACGAGTTTCCTTCAAAACTTCCAAGCTCTTGGCCATATTCAACCAAACACTGAAGTAGACTCAAACTCATCTGACTCTCCTAAAGAACCAGCCTTTGTGCTGCTGTGCTCCGCTTGCACCATCTGTGCATACAACCTTGCCTCTATAGGTGATGTCGGTTCCCAGGGGATTGCAGTGCCTATGGATAAGCTGCCTTTTGGATGTGAGATATGGGCTGATGAATGTAAATGCAGACTGTATCTCACGGCATGACTGATGGCTGTGTTGTGCTGCAGCTTTGCTGCCTGCCCTGCCGAGTGTCCGAGGGAGGTCACCTCACTGCATCTTCAGTGCAGCAAAGGGAGCAGATGCTGGTCTTCTGAAACAATTTCCAGTCCAGTGCCCTATGCCCACCCCTAGAGTAGGACCAACTGCTTGAGGGTAAAGCAAGGAGCATCCTGCCGTGTCCCAGCATTGCCCCAGAGCCCCACCGCTTGCCCAGACCCCAGCAGGGGGCCTGCACGTATGGTGACGGTGTCTCTGCCCTTCCTAAGAAAGGGTTAAGCTGAGTTTTCAGGAAGCGCTGCAGGCAGGCCATAAGACTGCAGCTTCATGCTCCCTTACGAGCACCCGGCATGTGTTTGGGAGGCAGCGTAATGCTTTGACAGCAGCTTGACATTGCCTTGAAAGGTGCTGGAGGCTCTGCAAGCACTTGCCAGGGGGGGGTGGGGGAGAGGGAAGTGTGTCAGGCAGCGCTGCAGCCGCAGCCTCCTCTGCTGCTGCAACTTGGAGGCTCAGCCGCCAGCCAACTTCTGCAGCTGGCTGTGCGCGCAGCTCTGTGCGTACCTCCGCAGGACCAGCTGCCGCCTTCTCTCTTGTCCCCCTTTCCCCACGGTTTTTTTTTTTTTTTTAATTCTCCCCCTGCCTGAGATCCCCATGGAAGCGCTAGAAGGGCTCGTGCTGTGGGCTGACAGCTCTCCGTGGGATGCTGCCTGCTCCCAGCCGGCACAGCACGAGGGGCAATGCCGCCGGGAATGAAGCGCTCTGCATTCGCTGCATCTGCCGGAGCCAGGGCTGGCCGGCTGCCTCCCCTCCAACCAGCTGTTCCCTGTAATCACTGCGCTCCTAACTTTTGCTTTGCAATGCTTGATGGCCACTCGATCCAAGCCAACCACCACGGGATTTTAGGACCGTAGCCTTCATTTTCCTATCTCTATACAGAACTGGGGAGCCATGTAAAGACGTTTCTTTTGGAAGGATTGCAACATTTTTAGAGTTCTTGCAAACTGGACTGTCTGCGGTCCAGGACGATTTCTTTTTCTGTCCCTACGGTGAAGCAAGGAGCAGTGTGTGTTCTGCAGCCCTCCTTGGCTGCGGGTGGCAGCGAAAAGTGATCCCAGAGCAGTCGGGGTGAGAGCAAGGAGTGCCTGCTGCAGTTAGTTGAATGGTGTGATAGCTAATAGCAGACATGCTTTGTGGACTGAAAAAGGATTTGCAATCAGACTTTGGTGAGTGAGCCTATATATGTGTGTGTGTATATATATATATTTTTTCCCTTCTCCAACAGTTTGCTTTTACTTATTCTCATTTCCTTTAACTACCTTAAATATCACTAACAGTTTCAAAGCAGAGGGGGAGGTTTACAAATCCAAACCTTTGCATCCAAACTGTGACTTAATTGCTTTGATTTTTGAAAATCAAAATCTCTGGAAAGAATTTCTCCCTGTGACCACTGCGAGCACCCTTCAGGCTGCTTCCTGCCTTCACCGCCTTGGGCTGGAGGATCAGCAGAGCCAGGCTCCAAATACTGCGGAGCCTTTGCAACTCTTCTGTTTTAGTGAAACCTAACGATAGCTCTTTTTCAAGATGAGCAGTGAATGGGCTGAGCATTTAGCAGTGGTAGAAAGAGGACTGGTGCAGGGAAATAAGAAGTAAGGGACTGCTGAACATGGTGGGATTGCTGCCATGTCCCCTCCCCCCATCTCCAGTGTAACACACTGCTACGTTTTCTAACAAATAATTTGGCTTAAGCTAGAAATTTGCCATTTCAATGAGATGCTGACGCCTGTTTTGGAAGCCTCAGACGGGCTATTTGCTTTTTTCTGTGGAATTTAACGTAGCCATTTAACCTCTGCTCAAGAGTGGGTTGATCAGTGTAGAAAGGCACCTCTGCAAGGGGCACAAGCACCAGATCCTGGCCCCAGGCTCTCCACCATGGATAGGCTCTGTTATTTCCAGCTGGGTGCGATGTTCAGGTACTTTCTTGCATGCTGTAGCTCTGCTTGTTGCAGCTAAATATACTGCATGGAGCTTGTTCTGCTCTGCTGCAAGTGTTCCCCTTCTGAAAGACATTGGAGTTGGAAGTACAGAGGTAATTTATGGTGTTGGAACCGTTTTACTTTGCCTGAAGCAGGGTAGGATTGACTTTGTGCTCTCCTTGGTACAAATATTCAATGCCCTAAAACACGAACCTAACTCTAGAAAATTATTGTTTTTTTTTTTTTTTCCCCTCCCTAAATCTGAGAGGTGAAATAAACCAGGTTCAGTGCAGCTCATCCTGGTTGTGTTGCTTAATCCTATGGGTGGTGACTAGATGCGATATGCACTTGCTGTAGCAGCACAGCAATGAGTAGTCAGGGGGGTGGGGCTTGTTTCAAAGCTGTCCAAGCCATGGCGATGTGTCCCAGTAGGCAGAAGAAGCCTAAACACGTGATTTAGCAGGACAGGAATGCAGCTGTTCCATGGAAAGATCAAAAACCAGCTTGGCAGGAATTCCATTGCTCTTGGGGCTGAGCCATAAAGTGGGCCCCAGCACAGGGGTGGCTGGCACTGGCTGTGCCAGAGAAATCCCAGCCATGGAGGAGAATCATTTCTCTGGTTCCATGTCACTGGAGGCATCCGGTCCTACATTCATGCAGGTCTCCATGGTCGCTGTGTTGCTGCAAATTGAGTGAAGGAATGAGAAGTATTTTTGGTCTCAGGCTCAAACTTCTAATGGAGTTTTCAGCTGCCTGTATGTCCTGGTGTCCTCATCCCATAGCTGGAGCCATCCTCTCCACCTGGCACAGGGCAAAGATGGAGAGAGGGAATGATGGCTGTTTTGTTTTGCATCTGCCATTTCTCCTTTTCCTCATGCACAGAAAAAAGCTTTGAGGGGGACTGATTACAGTGCATTGGGTTTGATTTTGCTGAGGCTTAATTGAGCTCTCTCGGCTACTCAGCTGATTTCTCAATGTTTTATAGCGTGTTTCCAAAAAAGACATGGCAACAAATCATTCTTGCAATTGTAGGACTTCCCTGAAATGCCTTATGGCATTTCTGAAGTCTGGGGAGAAGTTCTATATTTTGCTCTACTAAACTTTGCATTCAGTTAGTCCTTACTGCAGGATCACTGCAGGAGTGGGCAGAGCAATGGAGCCAGCTCAGTCTCCTTGCTGCTGCAAGTGACCAGCTGAGGTTCCTATATATAAGAGGCAAAGAAGAAATACTGTAGATCAGTATGTACTTCTGTGCTTTTCCCTTCTGTGTTTTTTGTTTGGTTTGCCCTCAGAAGATGTGCTTTTAGCATAAGTGATATTGAAGAAGAGCAGTGCAAATTTCCTGTGCTTTCTTACTGAGCTGCAAGCTGCATCCCTTATTTGCAGGGTGAAAGTGCCCTAGGAAAGAGATCTAACAGATCTTTGCCTCCTCCTGCCTGCTGATTTTTACTGCTCTGTGCTGTGTTTTCTTTGAAATGGCCCCAGATCATCACAACTTCCAAAGAGGCATGGGGAGAAATAGAGACAGCATCTGAAAGGATGGAGAACTAAAGCGTGGAGTTAGACTAAGACAGGAGGAAATCTTTACAGATAAAACTTCTATGAAGAAAGATTTTATCTTTCTTATGAAAGAATTTATCACAATAGCACTATTTAATATAACTCCTGCTCATCAACCTGCTTGCGTCACTTGTCAGCTTTGCCTCAGAAGCAGCAAAAGGAAGGATGAAAAGAAGCTGGGGTGTGTGTACCAAGACAGCTCCTGGGGTCTGGAGTTGAATCACAGTGATTTTAATTTCCTTAAGCCAAAGTGGATGGAAAGTTAGAGAAGTCTGAGTTCGCCTTGTCTGTTCTCTGCCTTTCTTGAGCTGTAGTACCCAAATCTAGACTCTGCCTTCAAGGCGAGGCTCTTTGTAAGGTGGGTAAAAAGAAAGGATTTACAGACTTCCCATGCTATACCCATCTTTCTAGATACCACTGGGTGTTTGTGGAATTGTTTCATTTGTGATCCACAGTATCTGAAGAGCCTATCTGCAAAACTGTCACTTAGATCTGTTTTTTTCTATCCTGAATTTGTTAATTTGATTATTCCTGCCCAGTTTTGTTTACTTGAATGCACCTCTGTGTGTTTTCTGGATCATTCCGGTTTCATAGCATCTGATTTATAGAACCATAGAATTAAGATTGGAAAGATCTCTAAGATCATCAAGTCCAACCACCCATCTACCACCAATATTGCCCTCTGAACCATGTTCCTCAGTGCCACATGTTTATGGTTCTTGGACACCTCCAGGGTTGGTGACTACCACTCCATGGGCAGTCTGTGCCAGTGCTCAACTGTTCCCTCTCAGAAGAAATTCTTTGTAATATCCAACTTATTCAAAAATCTGTTTTCCAGCCTACTTTCAATCCTTCATAACTGGTGCCCATCAGCAAACTTAATAAGAGCAATCTCTCTACAGTCATTCAGGTCATTTTGTGAAAACCTGGAGCCTTTCCAGACTGGGATTGGCCCCACAGAACTTCATTTAATACATCCGTCCCTTCTGATTGTGAGTAAGTGATGAATTTTCTCAGTGTGTGGTTTTCCAATCAATTTTGTGTACACTTTATAATCATCTGTATCCTACTTCCCAAACATGCTTATAAAAATAGCATGTAAAACCATGTCAGAAGCATTTCTAAAATTGAGATGTAAGAACTTGCATTTTCTGCCTACCCAGAAATGATGCTCTGTTATAGAAGGTAGTTGAGTGAGCTTTCTGTTGGCTTATTTGTGGTAGATCCAGGATTGTGGTTAGTCCTCTTTTTCTTTCAGCACCTCACCATAGATAGTCCATTCTGGGAACTGAAGATAAGGTGATAAATTTGTCATTCTCCTGCTCCCACTCTGATATTGTTTCTATTTCATTTTATTTTGTTTTCCCAAGTTGAACTCTACATCTTGCTCCTTTGCTGTCCTGTGATGTCCTACCCACCCTCCAGGAGATCTGAAGAATACCTGCTGATGGCATTAGGACTTTGGTGTCCAGGATTCTGAAGTTTTTTTGACTACGTGAGATACTGGTCCATAGTGTCAGCTGAGCACATGCTTGTTAGGCTTTCTCTCTATCACTGACTATTGGAGTTCACATGTGCCTCTCTGCCAACTGGCTGAAGCAAATCTCATTGCAGTTGGAATAGGTGCATTCAGACACGAGTGACCATAGGAGGAAACTGACTTCATGTGCTGTGTTACACCTAGCTTCTGGCTTTTTGTCCAGGTTCATTACTCTTTATAATGTTTGTTCTACTTTGTTAATACATGTAAGCCAAGGATAGCCACACTGCCAAAGAGGTTTTTGTATGTCGAGGGATGCAGGATTTGATTTTTGGGTTGGCCTCTTCTCTCGGGTGATAGGAGAGGAGGTGATGGCATTAAGTTGCACTCGAGAAGATTCAGGTTGGATGTTAGGAAAACTTTCTTCTCAGAGAGGGTGGTTGGGCACTGGCACAGGCTGCCCAAGGGGGATGGTGGAGTCACTGTCCTTGGGTGTGTTCAAGAACAGTGGAGATGTGGCACTGAGGGATGTGGTTATGGGCATGGTGGGGGTGGGCTGGGGTTGGACTTGATAATTCTAGCAGTCCTGACCAATCCTAATGATTCTATGGTACTATGATTTATTTTGAAAATCGGTGTTAAAATTCATACTGGCATGCGGATGCCAATGTCTGTTGCTTAAGCGATGATTTCCATCCTTATGTAGATAATATGAAATTTTGCTTGGAAGGTCAGAAAAAGCTGTTGGCTAACTGGGAGGGAAGGTGCCTATATTTTTATATTTATGCATGAGTAGGTGTTGCAAACAATGGAAAAGAAGTAATAATCAGAAAGAGGTGTTGTTGGAGAACTGAAGGAGAGAAAGTAGAGCTAAAATAAATACTTAGCAATGTTCATCAATTGACAATTGAGTGCTACCAGGCATAAGAACATTTAAGGCTCTTTTCAGCTGTCAGTTCAGCTGCTGCATAATTTTCAGCATGTGAGTAATCCCATCAGGGTGTGCATGGTCTTAAGCCTTGATAGGATAGGACCCCCAGGTCATTGTATGGCTGTCTGTTCGAGGTGGCAGAATGCTGTTTCAAGACAAGTGTGCTTACGTGGGAGTTAGGAAATTCTGGGTCTGTGACAGCCTGACTGCCAGTTTGCTTCTGATTTTTTTTTTTTAATATTATTATTCTGTTCATAACAAGAGAAATTACTAACCAAGCTTGATGTTCTCAGCTGCCAAATTTATTAATCTCTGGATTTTCAAATCAGTCTGGTAACTTCAGAGACATGTAAAATCAGACATGGTGTTATGTGAATTTCCATTCCCAGCAGTTCTCCTTCCATTCCAAACAATTGCTGTACCCCAGTTTTTATTTCAATGAAAGTATTTCTTGTTTTTCTTTGGCCGTGTGTTTTTGTTCAAGGATCTGATAATTACATGCTTGGAGATGATGGCTTTTCAAAAGCATCTTTCCTAGCAATTTTCAACTGGGGATGTGGATAAAAATATCTTTTTTTTTTTTTTTTTTAAATCAGAAATGTTTTCAGTAATGTGCAATTATGAGCTCTGCTTTCATTCAATTCATCCTGGAAGAATTTGCTTCACAGGGAAATTCATTTCCTCGCTGCTGTAGATGCCAACATAGTTGGCAGCTGCAGGTTTTTGTGGGGAGGAGGTGAGAGAAAAGGCCCAGAAATTGCTGTGAAGTATATTGGTCCCAACACCTGGAAACCATAAAAGAATGCGGAATATATATATAAAATACATACACGATTTTGTTAAATCATTGTTAGACTGCTCAGCATAGCAGTCCCAAAATGGCCTTTAAAGTTATTTAGCATAGCCAACTTATGAAGAGATGATCCCACTTAATCGTGCCTCAGTTGCTCTGTTTCTTGTTGTGCAAGTTCATGAAATGATGTTGGAAAGATGGGAGGAGCTGTGGTTTTCACCCCAGCAGTTTTTTAGCTTCTGATCTCAGTGTGTAATGAGTGCTCACCTGGTGCATCCCAATGGAGCTATAAGCTAAGAGCTGGTAATGCTGAGGAGAGTACATTTGGCATTAAGGTGAGAAGGGCTGTGGAGCAGTTGTGAAATGAATAAAAATACGCTGAGAGGCAGGAACTTGTGCCATTAAGAGTAAGATCTGGCTCCTTGCTGCTCTGGTGTAAGAATGAAAATGGGTTTGGTGGACCAGCTTCATTGCATCCTCCTCCTTCCTAAAGGATGGGAGTCATTCTCTGGTCCCATGCCTGCTGCTGTTTTGAGGACTGTGCACTGTGTCATCCACAGCCTCTGAGCCAGCCAACGTGCTCAGTTTTTATTTCAGAAGAGTAACTTCCTGCCAGGTTCTGCTCCTTCTGCAGTGCCCTCCTGATGCTATGTGAGCAGCCAGCTCCAGCAGAGCCCACCAGCCTTAGGGATCTTCTGCCATAGCAGCACTGTGATGGTGCAACTCCATCAGCTGGCTTTTCCCAGCCAGATCACCAAGCTAGCTCGTGGCCCTGCTTCTCTTTGAGCAACAATCTGTGTGACCATACAAGTGTTGGATGTCTGTCAAACCTCTGATTCATGAACAGTGTTGTGCAGAGGGGCTGTCCCAGCATATGACTCTGCTATGCCTCTGCTACCAGTGGAGATCCCTTCTGGTCCCACTATCACCACGCTGGCAGATCCGTGCAGCATAATGACCTCAGCAGATGGCACAGCCTGAAATCTGAGGGATGTGGCCTGCTCCTGCCCCAGTGATTTATAGGGGATAATTTCTTCATGGAATGTATACCCATTTGGGTATGCCAAGATTAACCTCTTGGCATAGGAAGAATGTACACATTTCGTTTCATTAGATGTTTATTTTTATAATGTAATGCATTTCCCATGTCACCCAGTGCTGCCTGTGTCTCAGTCCCATACTTTACACTCAGGTGAGCTCTGGACCCCGCTGTTGTTGGCGGATGAATGCTCCCCTCCCACAGCCTGGGAACAAAGTGCTTCCTCCTCTTTCTAAATGTCCCTTTATCATTCGGCAGCCAACTCGAGCAGTACCATGAGCTATATAATAGGCAATTAGCTCCTAGCAGATTTATGTGCCGCTGCATTTTATAAGCAAACAATCGTGTCTGTTTAATCATTAAATGGATCTGCCGTATCCAGTGTTCACGGAGCTGATCTTTTCTCTCTCTTCTCCCTGTGCCCCTGCTCTGCTTTCTTGCACCCGTTTTACACCAGCGTAGAGGAGGAGCACTGAGGAGCTGTGCTGGTACGGTGCAGTGCCCATGCAGTGGTGGGCAGCATGCCCCCAGTGATTGGTGCAGCATGCCCCCAGCTCTATGGGGGCTTGGGAAGCAGTCAGGTTTTGTATTCCTGGTTAATTTTAGAAATACCTGCACAAACTGCTCTTCTACACATCCATTACACACTCGACAGAACCTGCTGGTTTTAATTTTTATTAGCACAAGTGCCTTGTTGAATCAGAATTAAGTGCGTATTTGGGAAGCATAATGTGAAGCATTACACTTAATGGTCTGTGTTCCTGACGTGAGTCTCCTCTATCCCCAATACTGTGTGGTTTTTAGTTACACTTGAATTTTTCCTGTGCTCGCTGCCACTTCCTACCCTCCGAAAGCTGTAGGAATCCCTGTGAGCCTTTTGGAGGGTGGCAGAGCCCTGCTTGCTGCAATACGTTCTGATTTGCACCGGGATTTCCCATGCCTTTTGGGAATTTCTTTGCTGGTTGTAGCTGAGACTGTGTTCTCCCAATGACTCGTGCTTCCTATACGGTGTGAAGCAACAGCAAATCAAACAACTGTTTGCATGGAGGTAGCTGCACGAAACGGAGTGCATTAGTAACTGCTGGACTGTTGTCTTAACTATCTTTTGCGCCAGATAATGTCTTCCATTATGGTTGTGCTGTGATTTCTGGGGAGCAAGGGGAGCAAGAAGAGGGCAGAAAGGAAGCAGGGTTTGCTAGAAGCGAGATTTAACGGGCAGTTCAGGTAAACAGCTGGTTTGATGGGGTCAGACCACACCATTTCCAATATCAAATACCTCTGGGCTTTGAAACGTTCTTATTTTGTCATCTTGTCCTCCTAAATCTGATACTGCCTGACTCTTTGATTTCTCTCTTTCCCTTTTTCTCCTTTCACTTTAAGCAAGCCTCTTGCTTAAACTTTCTTTAGTCTTTTAACTATAAGCTTCTTCCATCTCTCACTGCGAATCCTCCTGACACAGCTGAGGATAAAAGCAGCCCAGACGCGTACATGGGCCATTGCATAATGGATGGTTTGTGTGTCAGAGTCTAAAATCTACATATGTTTAGATCAATTCTGAAGTGGGTACATCTGTATATATTCATATATAGTGGCTCTTACCACATGAATGAATAATCCAACACCCACGACTTGATATTTATTTTTTTTTTTTGAAGCACTGCTACTTAGCTAAACACGGAGGGGAGAATCACATTTATGGGAATTAAGTCTTAGTAAGGTTTAGCAGAGCTTCGTGGATAAGCTGGAAATGAGTCTAAATGGGGTGCCGGAAATCCTTCTTTGAAAACAGTTAATGCTGTCTGGTACTCCTTCCTTATTTCTTGACTCCCACTGGTTTTTAAACACTTTGCTTCGGAATGCAGTACAAATCCAGGATAAAGCACCTGATTTTCAACCTACTGCATTGTGTGTCTTCTTCTAAGCACTGTCAGTCCTCCTGGAAGAGGAACCCAACTATTGCGACCTGGGAGTGTTGTCTCATTGCAGTGCAGAGGCAAATCTGGCTGTGAGATATTTTGGTGCACTGACCCAAGGTGATGGAGCTGTAGGTGTCCCTGTTCATTGCAGGGCTATTGGACTGGATGGCCTTTAAGGGTCCCTCCCAACTCAAATGATTCTAAGTCGTAGGCCACCACGGCTTAAAAGGCTACAGTGAGCCAGGGTTACTTGATTCACCAGGCTGTGAATTCTGTGATTGTTCACTGCTCCTTTTGGAGCCATAGCCTTGCTGCGATTCTAAGATCAGTGCAGTAGCAAAAGAGGACACAGACAGCTTTGGTATTTGCTTCTCTTCTGACTTTTTCACACTAGTGTTGATGGGATCCTTTAGATTTTGTTAGTATCTATTTTCTCAGTTCACCCTTGCTCATGCTTTCATTAGATATTACTGCACTGAAGTGCATCTCGTGCCTTTTTGCTCATTGTTGGGTTTTGTGGGTTTACCTTTTTCTTTTTTGTTTCTTTTTTTTTTTCTTTTTGCTTTGTTTTCTTCTTTTCTTCTCTTGTGATTTGCATGGATTTTCTACTTGAAGCTCCTCGATGCAGGAGCTGCTGTTGTCAAACTGCTGTTGCTCCCAGAGATTAGCACAGAAGGAGGTTTTTCACTGGTACGAAGGGTTTTTCCTCAACTCATCACTGTCTAAGGAATTGTGTTTTCTAGAAGGTTTCCTTAAGACTAGCTTGCCACTCTCAGCCCATCCCCATGCTGTGTGCTGTAAGTTTAGCACAGGTGCTGATGTGCTCTTAGGAGCACTTATTTTACACGTGTAACATGGGCTCTCCTGGAAGTGCTGTAGGAGTAAAACAGAAAACCATATTACAGCTTCAGTGAGTGCATCTTCAGAAGGATTACCTGGCTGAGTGATGGCACAGTGCCTTGTTGCCACCTCCTGATGTGTCCTCATTCTTCAAGTGGAGGTGGGAACTCCTGCTCTGAGCTGGCCAGAATCACAAACATATTTTTGTTATGGATGAAAATGACCTTTCTCTGAACTGTGCTTTTTCTTCTCAGCCAGCCTTAGCCCAAATTACATCTTTTCCTATTTTTTTTCCTTAAGACCGGGTTGTTTTGAGCCGAAATGACCCGTTCACAGTCCATTATCACCCCCTGCATAATGCAGGTCAAAGAGCTAAGTCCAATTACTGTGAATCATGCTCCAAATCCCTGTCAATGGTGCAAAATGATTTTTAGAAAGATTCCCATTTGTCACAATAAGATACACAGTGACACAATGTCCAGGAGGTTAATCCTTCTCTTGGGGTAGAAGGGGAGGGCGCACATGTTCCCACACCTAGGCTGAATCTCTGTGGCTTTCCTCCCCAGTTTTTGGCTCTCCTATCTCTCCATTAATGATTCATGTGCTCAGATATTAGGAAGGATTTCTTCTCAGAAATGGTGGTGATGCACTGGCACAGGCTGCTCAGGAAAGTGGTGGAGTTACTATCCCTGAAAGTGTTCAATAAAAGGGTAGATGTGGTACTTATGGACATGGATAGTGAGCAATATTGGTGGGAGGTGAACAGTTGGACTTAATGATCTTAGAAGTCTTTATGACCTTAATGATTCCATGATTCTATAAATCAGATTGCTTTCTCCCCTTCTCTTCAATGCAGTGCTGCCTTGAGCTTCTGATGCATCCTTGAAGGACGGAAGCCACCAGGTATCACTTCTAATGCAGAGACCATAGGGACCAAAATGGAGTTTGTAAAAGCAAAATAGGTCAAATAATTTACTGTCATCATCACTGCAGAAATGATCTGTTTCAAAAGGGCTAACCAGGTGTTGGGATTGATTGGTTTTGTTCCTAAAGAGATTTTTGTTGCTCAGAAACAAAGCAAAACATTTTGTATTATGGATATATATATATATTTTGGCTTTAACCCTTGAGGTATTGGAAGTAAAAGCCTACCTGTCTGAGTGTACCACAGACAAACCTTGATGTGATCTTTTGTCAGTAAAACAGTCGCTTTTTGACTAATTCAGGCTAGACAAGTAAGTAATAGTGGCCGCTAGGTTTAAGTGGAACCAATTATTTGAGTGCTATGGTTTAATAAACTGACAGTTTTTAATTTCATCTGCTTAAAAAGCCACAATAGAGCTGTCTTTTTTATGTGATTTCACTCCACAGTTATTTAGCATGGCATTTGTTGCTTGAAATAAAGGAAGTCCCCAGGATTTGGATTCAGCAAGTTCTTATCCAGCTCCATATTGAAGAGAAGTTTGGAAGCTTGGTAGGAGTTAATAGGGAGAACGGTGTTCCCTTGTCAGCTAGGATTTACTGCTGCCTGCTGCCCAGATTAATAAACGCTGTTGTATCCAGGAGGCATTCTTCCTTGGGAATGGCTTTAGATATTATTGGTTGTTTCTCACCATATTACAACGGCTCACTTGGATAATTTTCATGAGAGATCAATCTGCAAATGTATCTGATTCATCTTTGATTTTTACTTTTGAAAGGTGGTTTCTTTAGATAACATAATCTGTATATCAGCAATATTTCATCTTCCTCGTTCATTGCTGGACCCTTCCCAGTACAGTCTGCACTGCTTAACAAAAGAAATTGCAAAATTGACTGGAAAATGTATCTTTAATAACAGCATTTCAAGCACTAGAGCTGTTGAGAAATAATAATCTCATTGAGTTGGTTTCTGCTCTATTCTTGTCCCTCATGAACAAAATTACTGCATTATATTGTGTGCGTGCATGTGCAGATGTGACCTGCAGGGAGGTGAGGAAGTGTGCAGTCTGTCTGCCTCCATCTTGCTCATAAATACAAACTGATGAAGCTGTCTATAAGAATGCCTAGGAGAGTGAGAGGGGCTGCAGGAAGGGAAGTTCCTCCCTCCTTTTCTCTATTTTTATTCTTTAACACTAGAAATTCAAATCTTGCTGGGGGAGTGTGTAAGAAAAGCAAAGTGGAAAGGGCTCAGTGAGTGAAATGGACCTTTTGGGTATGGGCTTCTTGGGGGATGTTTTGGAAGAGATGCACAGAGATGTTCTGGTTTTGTATTGGAAATGTTATTTGTGCTGAAGACCCAACCTGTCTGTCCTTCAAGTAGTGGTTGAAAAGCTGATGTAATGCAGAAAGCATAACCTCATCAGAACAGGGAAAGAGGTGTCCTTGATATTTTTAAATCAGGGGAAGAAAAGCAACCCTGGGATGTTTAAGAACAACAGTATAATTTCCTCCATGAGCAGAGGACCGAATAAACCATATTTTTCAATTTTGCATCCATCACTCCTTATTCTTTTCACTACCATGCGAAAGAAAGCGGGTGGTGAGGCTAAAGCTGTTTGCACAGCAATTCTCTTTGCTTTGCCAAGAGCGTGACTTTGAGTCTTTTCTACTCAAAATAGTTTTGGGAGGTTACAGGACTAAAATCCTCTTTCTAGCTGCTTTCCCTCCCCACACTAAAGGATATTGGCAGCTGGGTTCCAGAGACACAAAAAGACAGTAGGTCAATGGATGGATAAGCAGCCTGAGAAGTTAGTTTTCATAGAAAAACAACACAAAAGTCACTTATGAAGATTTCTTTTCCTTCTTTTCTCAGTATAGTTTGAGTGGAAATTAACTGTTTCCAGGTCCACCACTGTGTGCTCCCTGAGGTATGCTGATTAGATAAAGTTACTCTGTGAGGGCTTCCAAGGCAGGAATGGGAGGCACGCAATGCACTGTCACAATGTCTCTGATATATAACAGCAGGACAGTGATGGCAGGTTGGGTGCTGGCTCTTAAATTGCCTCATTTCATTTTTTGCCTTTTTTTTTTTTTTTTTAATGGATGCTATGTATTTAAAGAAAGGAGTACTAGATCTCAGCACTGCGAGGCAGGTCCAGCATTCGTTCTTATCAGATGGGACTCAGATCAGTCCCTGGGCAGTTTTTAATATCCTGTGAAAGCTGATATGAATTAAATCTCTCTGAATTCCAGCTTCACTGCAGAGCCAACTGAAAAAGGGCTTTGTGTGCACACATATACACTAAATATATCTTCTACTGATTTACCAAATCAGTTTAAATTTCATCCTTTTCTCTGAAAGCAGGAGTCTTCCCAGGCTGGATGGGGCTGTGAGCAACCTGATCTAGTGGGAGGTGGCCCTGCCTATTGCAGCAGGGTTGGAACTAGGTGATCTTAAAGGTCCCTTCCAACCCAAACCATTCTATCCTTCCTACATCAATGTCATGTGGAGGATTTGAAGGGGAGAAGAAAGATACCCTGTTATCTCCTGGTAGCCAACCTGCCATATAACAGAGGCATCTCTGGCCTTGGTCTCACAAAGACTACTGATATGCACATGATCACGTACATAATTTCTGGTTGAAAACAGTTGCTTGAAACAAATTGTTCCTTTAAAAATAATTCTGATTTCTTATTAAGAAAAGAAAAAAAGAAAAAAATGGAGGAACAAAGCATGTAGTTTTTCTGTTGAACAATAGGCTATTGTATCTTTTATAAATCTGTTTCCTGTGAATAAAGCAGCAGGTGGTAATGAAATTATACATGCCTTAGAAGAGTTAGTAGACAAACGAACACAGGCTTTAAGAAAGGGGATGCTGAGGATGTGGGAAGATGAAATCCATGCTGTGTGTAGTGGGGAGGGTGAATTCAGACATACAACTTTCTCCTGAAATAACCATGACATCTGGACAAGTTCTTCCCAGCTTGGATGGGAGCAGCACATGTGGGTGGAGAAGATGCCACAGCAACCTCTGCTTAGGCACCATCCTACTCCAGGGAAAGGAGTGAAGCATGGTTGCAGTGGGGCTGGCACAGGTACTGGTGCCTTTTTATAGCAGTTTAGGGACGTGTACCAGAAATAGGTGGGAAAATGGGAGAGAAAAATGTAATCTTCAGGGTGAGTAACTGTGCTTGCTGGACCTAGAATACAGCACAGCCATCCGCTTTGGCTTTGCTTTCAGAAAATTTGTGATAAGGAAAGTCAAAGAAAAAACGTTTCCCCAAGCCCTCATTTGTCTTCTGTGTAACTGGTGAACGTGTGCTGTAAGGACACTTATTGCCAGTGAAGGGAAAATTACGAGGCCATTCATAGCAACAGGCAGCCTCTGCCATTTGTGCCACATGTATTGGTACATAGATTTATGAAATGAGGGGCAGCTCCCAAAATAACTTGGTCTAATTCAGTCTGAGCTCACTGATAAGGGGAAACTTTTTGAATAATGATCCTGGTACAGAGAAGAGGAAAATGTTCCAAGCCTCCTGCTGGATCTGGGCAGCTCTGGTCTGGTCTGGCTGCTGACTGAGGTGGGGATGAGATCTGGGATGGGCACTGGGTTTTTCACCTGATGTACTCTCAAATCATGGAGAATAAAGAATCACAGTATCATAGAATCATTAACGTTGGATAAGACCAGTAAAATCATCCAGTTTAGCAGTCAACCCATGTCCACCATGCCCATAACCATGTCCTCAATGTCATGTCTCCATGGTTCTTGAACACCTCCAGGGATGGTGACTCCACCACTCCCTGGACAGCCTGTGCCAGTGCATCACCACTCTTTGTGAGAAGAATATTTTCCAAATATCCAACCTGAAAGTTCAGGGTCTTTTAAAAGATAGGGTTTATTCGTTTATTTATTTTGGAAGCAGTCAGCGAAATGGTCATTGTCATAAAAATAAATTTGTGCTGTAGAACCCCAAAGCAAAAGTGACTTCTTTTCCCATGTTTTTAAGCACTTTACAGAATCATGGCTTGCCTTGTCCTGCCAGTACAGATTTAGTGTATCTGTTGCTGTACACTTGGACTGGTTTTATGTAGGGCAGAATCATGAACTCTAGCTCAGTTTTTGCAGTACTCTAGGAAATGCAGCCTGGGAGACTGCCGACAGATTTTTTTTTTTTTTTTTTTTTTAACCATTTCTTTGGGATCTCTCTGTGGTGTGTGTGGTTTTTTTTTTTTTTTTTTTTTTAAACTTTGCTGGTTCCGATGCAAAGTTGGAGCAATGTGTTCCTAGAGAGGGAATGGTACTGAAGAGTATGCAATGCCATGTGGAGTGCTGGGCTAGGAGAAGTGACTGGCATTTTGTTGCTGTCCTCCAGCATCAATGGTTCAGCCCTTGTTCACGCTGTAGCACTTTGGGAGTGAAATCTCACTTTCAGGTTCAGAATGGAGCTCATGATATATGTTTTCCTTCATCCTCCAGCTAGTAATATGGTAACTTACAAAGTCTTCCAAACCTATCAGAGACAGATCTTTTTAAAGGTAATTAAGTGCCTGAAGTTGCAAGTAGGTGGTTATAATCCAGTTTTGAAATATATATTTGCCTGTTCAGGTACTCAGATAACTTTAAGATCCCATGCCATGGAGACCATGCCCAGTGTCTGCAGTTGGGGTTGTCCTGACCCACACTCTGCTCCTTGTTTGATTGCAGACAGATTTCTCCTCTGATTTACAGAAGTAACTCTCCTCAAAATGGATCAAATCACACTCAGTTTTGGTCATTTGGTTTCCTGTTTCCAGCCTTGAGCTTCTATGCTAGCAAAAAATACTGTCTTGCATTAGCATGAACAGCATTTGATTCTTAACACTGGTTTAGTATTCATTTCTCTAAATAGGGAGTGCAATTACCGTATGGCTAAATAACTGTTTCCAACTGTCTTTTTTCCATTAAACAAATGGCAGGCTTTACCTCTTGGTCTTCCCACAAGATTAATGCACTTTCTCTGCAGGAACTGTCTTAAGACGATCCAGGAGCCTGAACGCTTGCAGACAGCAAGCTTAATTGTCACAGAATCTTATTTAGCCAATGACGATTTTCATTAAGAGGTGATCTGTGTTAATAACATAGACTAATAACTTCTCTAAATGAAAAAAACACCTTTCTTTCCCCCTGCAGGCAGGGATAATGAACTCTTAAATCAGTGCTCTTTCTGAGGAAGCTTTTTATTTTGTTACAGAGGTTGGCTTCAGATCTGACTGATGCCAGAGGTTCCTGATGCCTGTTCTCACATCCCATGGGAGATGTAACTGTGAAAAGTCGTGGTGTTTTTGAGAGCAATTTGGCTGCTGGATGCTACTGGGAATTTGCCCAGGACTTCCTCATTGGCTCCATAGCACACAGGACAGGGTTGAAGGAGCATTTCAGAAAGGCAGCAAGTCAGCCTTGGCCAACGTTCATTGACTTGGGCAGCAGATTGTAGAATCATAGAATCATTAAGGTTGGAAAAGACCACTAAGATCACCAAGTCCAACCCCAACCCACCCCCACCATGCTCATAACCACATCCCTCAGTGCTACATCTCCATGGCTCTTGATCACCTCCAGGGATGGTGATCCACCACTCCCTGTGCATCCTGTGCCACTCCCTCGTCCTCCTTGTGAGAAGAAATTTTTCCTAATATCCATCCTGAACCTCCCCTGGCACTTCAAAAAGCCATTACCTCTTGTCCTCTGATGAATCAAACCACTTTGGAAGATAAGGAATTCCTCTTACAGGGAAACTGTGGATTTCCTATGAGTTAGGATTGATTTAATTAATTTTGTAGCTGACCCCTGCAAATCAGCCATCTGGCTGCTGGATGATCAATAGTCTAATAAGTATCTTGGTCAGAGGAGAGACTCATAAGACAGAAGGCACGAGTGGGAAAGTAAGCTTAAACTTCCTAGGAGACCTAAGAGAATCTTCACCAGAGGCAGCCGTGGGAAATGGGGAAATCAAGTTCTTGTCTTTTCTATTAATCAGCTCTTCTTTGTCAGTGTTTGTGATGTACGCTCCTACTCTGCAACACTTGCTGCAGGGAAGACGAGCTCATGGCTGGATGTGTATAGAGAAGAACAAGGAACACTTCTCTCCCTGCTGGCAGTGTGGTGCTGACATAGCAAAAAATGTTTTCGAAGAACTTATAGCAGCTTTTTTGTATTGACACAAATTCCCATGGGATAACTGCAGAAAGCATTGCACACTCAGTGTTATTGAGAGTCTAATGTACTTGGTGAGCTTTTCTGAAAGATGTGGAGCTGGCAATAACACTGGCTGCTTGAAAATCACTAATTACAGAATATTTTCTTTAGAGAGACTTGGGCCTGCTGTGTGTGAGAGGAAAAGCTTGAAAAATATACCTCTAATGGCTGCAGCATGGGTAGCTCGCGAAAGGAACTACATAGGCTTAAGAGAAAAGTTCCTTTCCAAATTGAGGGAGGAAGGGATTTATGAATTTTCAGTGCTTGGGCTGGCACTCCTTTTAGTCTGACTGAGCGTCAGGCTACCAGCCTTCCCCCAGCTGGGTGCTATGCCAGGCAGGAGAAAGGACTGAGAGAGAGCAAAAAGAGCTGGATTTCTTATTTTAAAAAACAAAATAATCTCCTATCTCCCCCCTAAAGCGTCTCCATTAATACCAGCTTGAGTGGCAGAGCAGGAAACTGGCTGAAAATGAACAAAGAGCCACGCGGCAGGGATGCTAATGCAAGCAAATGCCAATTCACACTTCAGCATGCGTCGTGTGGCAGCTTCCCTTCCTGTTCAAACATTTTAGCTAGATAATGAGTTGAAAAAAACCCAACATTTTTAGCATAATCAACCATGTTTTCAAGGGAGAAGAAATAGAAGAAGGGGAGCTGCGGTGCTAATTATTTGCTGTTGATTTGGCTGCAGCACTGTGCGGGGGGCTCAGTGCTAATTGCTCACAGTGGCTACAGATCAGGCTATGGGTGTTGGCTGCTGGGGGGAGCTGGTAACTCATCACCAACCTGAAATGGCAGACAGGGCTTGTCCAGAAACAGCTGTTGGGAGGGCAACTTAGCGAAATGGGATTTCACATCAATAGTGATTGGGGTTGCAGTGGGGAAATGGAGCTCAGGAGAGTGCTGGTGGCTGTCTGGTCCAGGGCGGTGTGTTGATGGGAAGCAGATGGTTGGCTGCTTTGCTTTGCCAGCAGATTATGGAGTTGGCTTCAGATCATCTTCTGTGGCTCCCTGGGAGCTCTGAGTTCTTACTTGCAGAAGAGCATTGCCTTAAGCACGTTACCTGGGTAAAGTTGGCAGTGATGCTCTTGAATGGAAAGTAGCTGCATGCTGGGGTGGTCCTCGTCATCCTTAGTGTCCTGTGTGACCAAAGGCAGGCTGTTGCCTCGGGCTCCCTGTAGTACATCCTAGTGAATTTTGCAAGTGCATCTGCAGGCTCACCTTCCAGTGCTGAGAAAGAAATCTCATGCTGATCTCTTGGGCTACCATTTTGAGATTCCTCCTCCAACGCCTCCTCCATCTGAGAAAGCAATGAAAGGAGGTTATGACTGCTGGGCTGACCGATATGGATCGGGAACTGCTGGACCAGCATTGCCCTGATGCTCCCCTTGGAAATGCCTGCTTTGTGCTCCCGAAGTGTCCTTGTCTTCTGCCTGCAGGTGTGCAAGAGGTAGGATGGTAGAGAGAGAGTAAGGCTGGATGTAGGGAAAGCTTGCTGGAAAAATTAAGATGGATGTGGCCAGTATGGATAGACAACCAAAGTTCTGGAACTTTGCTGAAGGAGAAATGGCAGGTGGCTTGGCTTTGCTTTCAAAAAATTAGGTGCTGGAACTTAACTATCCCAAGTACATTAAACTTTTCCATAGTCTTTAAGCCTGGATTAACCTTGTCCCTGACTTCCACGTCACCCAAGAGACCACTGCCATTAAAAATGCAATTTGAATCTTCTGCTTGAAAGTTGATGCCAGGCTGTACCAGCACGTACCTGAAATCAATGGCTTGACTTGGTACTTGCTGTAATAGCCATAGGTGTCACTGAGTAATGCTATGAGATCTCCATGGTCAGAATGCTTGATTTTTCCTCCTTTCAGAAAGCTGAGCTTTATTCCCGTTTCACAGCAGTCCTGAATGCTTGGGTACCAAGGTTCATTGTGCTTTGGCAGCAGAGACTTGGCATGATTTGGTGATGGTCTACTGCCAAGTGCTAATTCTTTCTTTATTAGAAATTCTTGGTTTAATAGTGATGGAAAAGCTGATGTAGGAGAGGAGTCCAAGATTGAGTACCTATGTTATCCCTCTATAGGCTGCAAAACAGGTTGAAGAAGTGAAGGGTGAATATTTTTCAGCTGAAACTTTTAATGCTTGAAAATGTAGATTTGGGTCAACTAAATTGTTTCACTGAGTTTTGTTCAACTTGTGAAGTTACTTCAGCTGAGCATCAAGAATTAAAACTAATATGTATATATATGTGCTTTGCATTTTTGGAAATTACTTTAGGTGGAAACTTGTTTAGTTTTACTTTTTAAAAGTGTTCAAGCCCTTGAGTAGAATCCAACTCTCTGCATTTAAATGTAACCCGCACGATTCAATTTATACTAGCATTTTTCTGTTTGTGGGGAAAGTGGGCTGCCAGCAAACTGAACATCAGTTTTAATTACACAGTGTACAGACCACTGTCTTGAATGAGGCTGTGTTTTTTGTTCCCTTCATACATAGAGACCCAAACTCTTCTGTAACTTAAATACAAGTTACTGGAGGGCTGTGGATAGGAGTATGTGGATGGGGTTTTCAGTAACCTGTATTTATGCCGTCATGGGCAGCTTAGAAGTTGCCTTCACAGCTGCTGAAGGATTGGGAAGGGCAATCCAAGAATGCGGTCACTCATAGTGGGAGTTATTTGATACTGCACAGTCACTGGAAACAACTGATGGACAAAGCTCCAGCTTTTTAGGAAACGCCAGCAAACAGACTCTTCAGCTAGATGCCAGTGAAATGTGTAGAAGGATGCTCTCTTTGTTGCAAGTAACCTCTGTCTTCCAATAGGAGAATACAAAAATATTTAAATACTTTACATTTAAATTTCAAATTTGATGCATAGTGCTTTTAGAGTGCATAATACTATTTTCTCTTTCTTTTTTTTTTTTTTTAAGTCACTTAAAAGAGGGTGCTCTCTATACTGTACAGAGGCTGTACAGCAGCAGGAAAATGTGACTTTGAAATAATGGCATCTATAAGAATAGGCAATTTCATCCAAGTATAGTGATTTAGTGGCCTGTTAGCGTCCTGATGTATAACTCCATTTCCAAAAACTCTAAGTTTCTTCTCAAGCATAATGACAGGCTTAAAACTTGTGAGATGAATGCGACAGCTCTCCCTGTCCTCAGCTGTGCCACATAATTACAGGAGCAAAGGAATTTTCTTCTCTCCTAATGGATTATCTCCCAGAGGAATAAATCAGATAATGCTATTGCACCACTGCCACCACGTTTCTTCCCCTCCCTCTCTAAAATGCAGGATAGTCTGTACAATGCAGTTTGAAGCCAGGGCCGGTAATGGTTTTTCTCATCTACACTCTGTGATGGGGTTATGATCCCAATTCCAATGATAACATGGACAAACTTTTTTGCAGTGATCTGACTTTGCTGTTGTGTGTTGCTTTGGGCACTAATTTCAGTTTTTTTGTTTGCCCTGCTTCCAGATGATGGCCCTTACTCGAAGGGGAGCAAGGACTCCGGCGGGATGGACTCAGCCCTGGTCTCCAGGAGGCAAAGCATCCCAGGTAAAGGGCTTGGCTCCTGCTCCAACATATCGTTGCTGTGGGTGCTGGGCTGCTGTGCCAGCAGTATTGGAAGGGCTGCTCTAGACAACTTGTCACCTTCCTAATGAAGCCCGGGGCAAGATTTTAACTTCTGACCATTAAACACCCAATCACAGATTTGGCTTTGTGTGTTGTAGAGCCTGGGGAGGGAACAGAGCCCTTTAATTGTTTGAACAGCAAAATCCATGTACCCATGCTAATAGGAGAAATCCAAGACTATTCTCATCAGATGTTTAAAGGCCATGGCTTGAAGGACCAGGTCCTGCTTAACCAGCTCACTTCCATGTCTGTGTGTGCCTCTGATAGTGGCAGTAGGTTTATAAAGGCACTGACCAACGTGCTGTATTGCTTATCTTGATAGACTGATCTCAGGAACTTGCCTCTTTTTCAGAGCAGTAATACCTCCTCAAACCTACAATAATGGGTAATTGTGCTCTTGGAGTTCTCATTTTTAAACACTTATCAAGGATCAAAGTTAAACCCTACTGAAGAGCTAATGATCTCTCCTTTCGGCACCATCTGTGCAGATTAGTTGTGTCTGTAGTTGAGAGGAAATGTGCAGGATAGTGCTGGATGGCATTCCTTCCAGCATGGTCGGGAGCCCCCACAAAGTTTCTGGCAGCCCCTGAGTTCCTGAGTCACTGTATTGAGGAGTAAGTTACTGAGATGGCAAGGGACCAAAACTGCTTGAGATTAAAGAGCAGGAGAATTACGGACCTGATGTTTCTCAACAAGCTGCTGTTGCCATGTTAAATAGGGACCAAGCAGTGCCTGAATGCCTTCCAGATTGTTGCCAGATTGCAAAGATGTCCTCCACTTGTGTTAATCAGGTGCATGGGTTATTCTTGGAAGTGCTTCACCAAGCAGGTAGAGCATGGAAGGATGTAGCGAAGTGCAATTGATAGAGTCATGATGGCATTACATGAGGAGCAGAATGCTAGTGATGAGGTACTATGGTGCCTAATAACACTGTGTGCTCTCCCAGTGAAAGAGAAACAGAGAAGGAAAGCCCCCCATGACCACAGGTGTGCTATGACAGTATGTCATTTAAGGCAGCCTGCCTTGGTCTGGAAATCATAGCATGAAAGATATTTCAAATATTCCCTCTCCAAGCAGAGCATCTCATTTAAGTCTTGCAGGACTTGGATCGTTTGCAGTGTAAATTTCAGTCCACAGGCATGGGACTACTCTCACTGCCAGCACCCATCGCCACCTTCCCCTGAATGGTTTTGGAGAAAGTTGCCCTGCATGAGGGACACTGTAAAACAGTGGGGGATTTCAGCACTCAGAGAGAGTGGAGGTGGACGGATCATGATGTAGACAAATTTTTCAAAAGCTGCTTTAGAGGAGTCTGGCAAAGCATGAAAGTCATCCGATTTGTCCCAGGGCTGATCCTCTGAGCAGAGTGTGAATGCTGTCGTGTGGATGAAGACAGAGCTGCCCTTCGCTGAGTCAGCTGAACTCTTGGTCTCTCCTTGGGCAAGTGCTGGCGAGCTGTAATGAGATCGAAGTTGGCATCAGGTCAGGCTTGGCTCATAGGTATTCGATGAACAAGAGTGTCTTGTTGGACTGTAGGAAGGCAAAATGGAGGAGCAGTACTGGTTCAGCAGGTGTGGGATGTGCATCCCCTAAGCCTGACCCTGCAAAATGCACTGGGGCTTGCTTGTGTTGAACCAGTTATGTTTTAAATGTGTTTCGTGGCTTCAGCTGCAGCTGTAGAGAAGGTGTTTATTACTGAAGAAGTCTTACTTAGACCAGCTGCAAATGTGTGGGGAAACTGCTGTGGATGAATGAGATCATGCCTTTTCCTCCTTTCCCTCCTGCTGGCAAGATCCCACCTTTCCACTTCACGTTCTTTACCTCATGACTACATTGACATCTCAGGCTTTTTAAAATCACCACATTTAAGTTCTCCCTTGTTCTGTTCATGCAGGCAGCTACTGCAGGTCCACAACATCCTTCCACCTGCTGAATGTGAGCCTGCCATGCAGCCCTCCAAACACCTGCCCTGGTCCCTAAAAAACATAGTTCTGGAGGTAATCTCCCTGGATTTAGATGCCACCACTCTGGAAACACAATGAATTCGTTCTCTCACAAGCCCTCACTACCCTGCCTTGCCCTGCTTGCTCTTGCCTCCAGACCTGCATGCCATGCTTTTCATACGGGCCTACCAGCACACACCTGCATCACAACATCACTTCAAAGAAAGTACAGCTTTCTCTTCCTGCTAACTGGTACTGGCACAGATTGCCCAGAGAGGTGGTGAATGCCATCCTTGGAGACTCTCAACATCAGGCTGGATGGGCTCTAAGCACCTGATGAAGCTGTGGGTGTCCCTGTTCATTGCAGGGAGTTTGGACCAGATGGCCTTTATGTGTCCTTTCCAACTCAAATTATTCTATGATTCTATGAATTGTATAAATAATTGCAGCTCTGCTCTCCCACCACCTGTAGGATAAGGATGTCGTTAGGACTGGGAGGGATATGCCTTATACTGAGGAGTTTGCCTTTATTCCTGATGTTTCAGAGGAGTTCAGAGGGGTCACCATTGTGGAGCTGATCAAGAAGGAAGGAAGCACCCTTGGGTTGACCATCTCGGGTGGCACGGACAAAGATGGGAAACCAAGGGTCTCCAACCTGAGGCCAGGAGGACTGGCAGCGAGGTGAGAGATGGAAATAGAGCACAGAGGGCACAGGAAAGCTGGGAAGAGTAGTTCCATGTTCTGCAAATATAGTTATAATTAAAATAATTAGCACAAAGCTTTTTTTTTTTTCTTTTTTTTTTCCCCAAGTGCCTCAATGCAAAGTTGTTGCTTCAGTAAGTCAACTGCCTTCTATTTTAAGCTGTTTCCCATGTTCTGTGCAATTATGCTCTGAATTTTTGTGTAGGGATATTTAGGATTCTGTGAAATTAGGCAGCCTTGTCAGGAGAGCTGCATGGTACAATACATCTTGATCAAGCTAAGTGGTTTAATATTGTATCTGTTCTGAATACTGAGTGTATAAGTAATGTTACTGGCTCAGGAAAGGAATGAGAGAAGAAAGGCTCCAAGAAGCAGAGAAAGGGAGGGAGTAATTGAACAATTTTGTAGAAAACAGGCAAAAAGCAAGATGTTTTCTTTTCTTCTGTTGAATTTTATTTCAGACAGCTCTTGGTACACTTCTCTTTGAGTGATTGCTCTACGTGAATGGGAATCGAGCAACAAAAAGAGAAGGTTGTGAAAGTGCATGTGGCAATTGTTACTGTATGTACAGATCTGAACATTTGCCACTAGGAAAGATAGATGGCTTCAATTTTAGCATTCCTCTCTGAGAACAGGCTCGTGCAATCACACAGCTAAGATCAGCCCTGCCTGGTGCCTTGTTCACAAAATCTCATGGTTTTCAAAGGCTGCCACGCACTGCCAGCCTGGTTATGGTGGAGGCTTTGTGCTACCCCTGCTTTCTCCCTCCTCATTCACAGAAGTGACCAGCTGAATGTTGGGGATTACATCAAGTCGGTGAATGGCATCAACTTGACCAAGCTGCGGCACGACGAGATCATAAGCCTGCTGAAAAACGTGGGTGAAAGGGTGGTGCTGGAAGTCGAGTATGAACTTCCTCCAGCCGGTGGGTACCGTGACAGCCCTGCTCTCTTCCATTAGCCACGCTTTGACCTGGGGTGCAGATGGGCTGGCTCGTGCTTGGGTCACCGTGGACAAAGCAGGACCTGGAGGCATGGTGCTGTTCTGCCTTTGTGCACTCGCTGGATGCGGCCGCGCTGTGTGGGGTTGGAGCAGAGTGCTTTTTCCAGCACAGTGGGTGCCTGCTCATGCACACCGGCAGGAGATGGCTGATTAGATCTGTCTTGCCTCAGAGTGACTTGGTAGCACAGGCCAATCTGCCTCCTGATGCTACTTCAGCTTTTCTGTCTTTTTTTTTTCCCTTTTGGAATGTGGTTACAGGAGGTTTTATTCAGCTCTAAGTATATATTGCCAGATACTCTTTTCTGAATGGCAGAAAGTGCTGTTATTGCTCAAGATGCTTTGAAATGTTTGGCGTTTTCAGATGAGATGGAAGCTGAAGCAATCTGCCTTCTAGCTAGTCCTTGGGGCCTCGGGCAGAGGCTGGCAAGCCTGGGTGTCATAACAGGGCTTGTGTCATGCTGTGGGACAGTCTGCTTTTGCACTGATTTGTTTGTTCTGATTATAACAAACAAATGCCTCAGTTCACCTTCTCATCACAATCTTTTCTTTGTGAAAATGATCTCCCTGGTTATTACTGTTATTCAGAGGGTCAAATAGAGAATGATTGGGCAGAAGTAGTAGAAAAAACAGAAAGGGAAAAACAAAACTAATGAAATCTAAGCGTTTCACCCCAGATATGAACCTGTCTTACACTTTACAGCTCTGCTGTGGTTTCTGCATTTATCTAAAAAATTCAGAATATATAAATGACATCCAGCAAACCCAACACCCAAACCCCACAGTTCAAGTTTTCCATGATCTCACACTTGCTGGAGATGACAACTCTTAAACTTTCTGCTTAGCTGTGAGCCTGGCTATTAGGAATCTGATCAGCTGTCCTTCCAGCTGAGGAGCAGTGCCAATACCGCATAGCTCAATCAATAGCAGTGAGGCAAAATGTCTCCGTTCTGATTGAGCAGGAAGAACACACTGAAATAGGGACTTTTCTCAGATGGGATTATTGATGCTGTTTATGACTAATCCAAACAAAGAGACACTGCAAAATACAAGGAATTGTCCGCTGTTGCCTGGCTCCAGTTCATTGTTGGTTGCTCGTGTGCTTTTATCTGTGGTGAGGGTTTCCTGTTGCTGTGTGCACTCGCTTCTTTCTCCCCAGGCAAAAAGCAGAAATGTAGTGCAATTCAATAGCTTGTGTGCGTGGGTTTCCATTTTTCTCCCCACTTTATAATTTCCTGCTTTGGAAGAGACCAAGTCTAAGTCTAGTTTTCAGGCCACTGTGTCATATCATCTCTTTCATGAATAAACCAAGCCCTGCATTAATTCTAGCTGAGGTTTCTCTGCTCCCACTGTTCTTATGAAAGACTGCTGCAGAACTTCATGCTTGGATGCTTAGGACAGAAATTGGACCGTTTCCTAACTTGTTTGTGGATGCTTTATGCCCTTCTCTTGGTATGAGAGCTCTCTTGTGCCCCAAGCTTTTCCCTTTTGAAGTATATCTAGGCTGCATCCCTGTCAGCACTCAGTGCAGGAGCAGAGCAGCTGTGCAGGGCTCTGATCTGGGAATATATTTGGCCTTGCTGCAGCCTGGTCCCCAGGGTTGCCTGTCTGCACGTGGGTACCATGCCTCAGCTGTGCATCTTTGGGGTGAGTTTAACCCTAAATGGGGCAGGTCCCAAGCCCTTGGGGTGCTTGGCAGCGAGGACCAACTTGATCACTGAGCATGGAAGGGAGACTGGCTTCCAAAACCCCTTCTGAGCCAGGGGAAGGGCTGGTGTGGATGTGCCTGAGTGCCTCCTGCTTCTCTGGTCATCCCTGTGGCCGTTTGTTGCAGCTGTTTGAAGACTGTGAATTGATCTTTTTGGAGTAGATGAGGCTAAAATGCCGTGCACCATTTTGGATGGAGAAGATTGGAAAATTGTCTCATATTCACAGCAGTACTTTAATAAATCATTAAATAGCAGCAGATGGCAAGAGGCAGAAACAGTTTTCTTTCTTTTTCTCTTTACTTTTGTACATTAAATAGTACTGTGTATTTAATATAAAATTACTGAATTGCCCCTAGGATCAGTTTAAAGGATTCACTTAATCTTTTTTTAAAGTCAAAATGTAGGAGGGAAGGGAAAAAAACCCTCAACCTTTTGCACTGAGGATTTGGGATTTTCATTTTCTTTAAGGTCAACCGGTGGCTCGACTCCTTACACTGCTTCTGTTTGTTGTTTTTTTTCAAGTAAGTTTCCATCCGTGGCATAAGCTTCTGGGCTTTGAGTAATGCTGAACACATTAAAGCTGGTTGATAAACGGGAGGGTTTTACTTGAATGTCAGAGTATTAGCCAAGACAGACTTGAGAGAAAACACACAACGCTGAGCTGGTCAAATCATCCCTGACCATGGTGGTTGGCTCTAGCAAAGATTTAGACTGTCTAGATTGGGTTTTGTGCCTCTAAACGGGGAAGATACAATAAGGGATGGATTTTTATTTTAGTGATATTTGGCTGAGTTTTGTTATTATCTTGCAGAGAGGCATGGAAAAGGTTTGTCTGGGGGTAACCAAGTTGTTCTCTCTTCCTTTAGTGCCAGAAAGCAGTGCTGGCATTATTCCCAAGACCATTGAGGTGTCCCTCTACAAGGAAGGCAACAGCTTTGGCTTTGTGCTCAGAGGTTAGTGGCTTCTCTGCTGAGAAATGAATGGGGTACAAACACTGGCAGAGATGATTTGGGAATCAGGAAAAGAAAAGAAAGAAGGTGAATGTCACACCACAGACGAGAAGCAAAAGTGTGCCCCAGAGAGCAGCTTGTGCAGCCTTGAAGGCCTGCTGGCTTCCTAATGTAGGGCACTCTTTGCTTTCGAGCTGTGTCAGCTGTTATATGATAAATGTCTCTACTTTCTCAGCACTCTCATTCAGAGTCTCAAACCTCCAGTGACTTACAGCTTTCCTGGTTTGCTTACAGGGGGAGCCCATGAAGACTGGCACAAGTCCAGACCGCTTGTCCTCACCTATGTGAGGCCGGGTGGCCCAGCAGACAGGTACTGCACCTCCAGCATTTGCTGTCACAGAACAGACTAGCAGCTTTCACTGCACTTTTGGACAAACATCCTTCTCGTCCTCCTTGCTTGGTTCTCCCCAAGGCCTTTTGTGTTGGTCCTGCAGAGGTGGAATGGAAACCTTGGTGTGCAGGGGAGAATGGATCTGGTGCTCATAGGGTGACCTATCTTTGGAAACATCAGAGGCTCCTCTTCCACAGGCAGCCACTTAATTAACCCTGTGCAGATGAAGAGCTGATGCTATGTTAGAAAGCCAGAAGCAGCCTAATTTAACGTGGTGGGCCTGACACTATAAATAACCCAAGCTATCAACTCCTCAGGATCAAATTAATTGTCATTATATATACACACACACACACACACACTCACACGTATATAAATACATAAATGCAAAAAAAAACAAAAACAAAAAAAAACGTAACTTTTGCCTGTGGTTTCCTGTAGAGAAGGGTCCTTGAAAATCGGGGACAGGCTGCTGAGCGTTGATGGGATCCCTCTGCACAGTGTGACCCACGCTGACGCCCTCAACATCCTGAGGCAGTGCAGCCAGGAGGCACTCTTCCAGATCGAGTATGATGTGACCATCATGGGTAAGGCTGGGATTACTGGGGTGGCATTTGCTCTGACTGCCTGCAGGGTATGTGGGGCTAGAGTCAACTGTGGGGTCACTTGATTTCAGTGGAAAAGTTGCTGTCTATGTGGGAGTAGGGAGTCGAGTTCAAAGCTGCCTTAGCTGAAGGTATTTGAAATGCCCTTATCTGATGACGTGTCCCAGTGGGAATGTTGACTGATTTTAGAAGAGGAGGAAAAAAGGAGTTTCTAATGTAGGAGAAGTTGGAATTGAAGTGGGCTGGAATGTCGGCGCTCTGCCAGCACTGAAAATACCGATATTAGATGTGTGCAGGGCAATGAGCTGTGAGCAGGCATTGGATTGCTGTGGCTTGGCTTCTGAATTTTGACCCTGTTTAATTCTAGAGCTGTTTCTTTTCTTAGAACTTTCAGTTCAGATCTGCTTCTGAAATAAATGAGGGCCGTCCAACTGACTGACCCTGGAGAAGACAGAACTTACTGGAGGGCAGAGGATGGCTATTTCTAAAAATGATCTATCTACACAGTGGATACCAAGTTTGAGGGCATTATATATATTTTTTCCATTTGATTTTCAGATTCACGCTCTGGGAAAGAGTTTATTATTAGCTACTATAAAGTCATTTTGAGCTGGCTTTGTGACACACAGCTGTTACTGCAGGGAGCGTAGTTAATGAGTTTTAGGTTACCACTGAGTCCGAAGCTGTGTTGGCTCTGGAAGCTCAGTGAGCTTTGTGCTCAGATTTGATGTTGCAGCTCTGTCTCCAGAGGGTTTTCTGCCTCCGCTGGAGCTGCAAGCTGGAGTAGCTTGGAGTCTCTTCTGCAAATCTCACAAACCAGCACAGCACGTGGGAGCCTGAGATCCAGCAAGGAGCAGGAGTGGATCAGGTTATTTTCTGATTTACCAGCGAGGAAGCAAGTCAAAAGGAGTTTAATACCTTCCCACTGCTGAGCAAACAGAGCTGAGAACGCCAGGACTTGTTCCATGCAACGTGCAGGAGAGATGCTGTAGACTAATGGAAATCCTTCTGCAATTCCTGAAGGCTTTCTGTTTCTTTCTCAGCCTCTTTTTCCCAAACTGCCCTTCCTTTCACAACAAACACTGCAAAGATGGACGTACTGATTTTAGAGCTGTGTCCCTGTGTGGAGAGGCTGCCAGGAGCAGGGCAGCCATGTATCACACTGACACGTGCTCTGCTGGGAGAGCTGGAAGGAAAACCCAATGTCTCTGCAGCTACCTGTGTGCTGCCTGGCTTCTGCCATGTTACAGAGCAGCTGCTCTTTAGAGATTGGCTGGCATTCAAGAAAAAGAGGAAAGCCTTAAATTATGGAAAACAGAAAATCATAGAACAGTTTATGTTGGAGGAGAACCTAAAGATCTTTGAGTTCCAATCCCGTGCCATGGGCTGGTTGCCACTAGCTCAGCTTGCCCACGGCCCCATCCAGCCTGGCCTTGAGCACCTCCACGGATGGAGTACTCACTCTCAGGGCAAAAATACCTAAATTCTGTTTTCTACCTCTGGAAATGATTTTGATTGCAGTAGTTCAGCAGAGGTCAGTGACGGCTGTTCTCTCTGGGGAGCAGCAGTTAGCACAGAGCTTTCCAGTCTGAATAAAAGCAAACACTTAGTGGTGCATGAGTAATGGGCTTTTTGGATTTTTGTTGTTTGTATGGTCCCTTGATGCCTATGCTGCAGAAAGCTGATTGTTTTAGACTTAGACTTGAAGCAAAAATAGCTGTTAAAGTGTCTCGGTATTTCTTCTTGAGTAACTCTCCCACCTAAAGCTGGCAGGGTTGAGTGAACACAAGCAAAGTCAGGTTCTGTGCAGTGATTCTTCTTGTGCTGCTATACAGTGGGCCACAACTGGATAGTTCTCAAGAAGGTTTAAAACAGCCCCTTTTTAGCTAGTTTCTTCATAGATTGCTTTTCCCCACCCCCGTAAAGCAAGATGATGTAGTATTTGTAGCTTAATAATGTTTGCAGCTGATTTTGCCAGGCAACAGCTAATAACTGCAATCAGAGATGAGTGCTTTGTCCCCAGATCACAATTACTACAGACATTCTCTTTACCAACTGAGGGACAATGATGAGGGAAGGGAAAAACAGCTACTGGAAGCAGTATGGGAATGCAAGCAGCCAGAAGGGAGCACTACACTTAGAAAACTAGCTCTAGGCGAGGGGGCTGGGACACATGGCCCTTGGCTGATGCCAGATAAACATGGCAATAAGCAGATGCCTTTCTTTTGGAACACAGAAGAGCTGCGTCTTTTCCATGGATGCTTGAAGAGGTTGCAGACGTGCCTGATGGGGCAGGTGCCAAAGCAGCAGTGTGCACTGACTCCCTGCCCGAAGGTTACTGCATGCCCTGCCCTGTCCTCTCAGCATTTCGTTTTAAATTAGCTTGGGTGTAACAGCCCTGTGTTAATCAAGCCTCACAAATGTTGCTAAATTGCAGGCTCTTGACCTTTGATTTGAGTCAAACCTTAGTGGCTCAGCTGGTATTTCTCAATCAGATGCTTCTATAAAATGTATTTGAATGTGTTGCTTTGTCTGTGGCACCAGCGATGAAGATTAAAGGGATGTCAGGATGGCCCGTGCTGTGCAGGGTTGAGAAGGGCCGTGGGCTGAAGGAAGGGACGTATTTTCATTGCAAACATAACTGAGGTCTAGCACCCCAGCATTCGGTTTCCACAACCAGTTTTCCTACCTTCCTCCCTTTGGCTGAAGGAAACGTATGTGTGTGAATCGCTTTCAGAGGATGTGTGCTGGATGCACATGGGCTGCCATACCAACATGTAGCTGATGCTGTTGGAGGTCCTTGGTCTATTGGTGCTTCCTTTGCTAATTAAAGCTTCAGTGCACCTTCCGCAGGCTTTACTCAAGTGCTTTGGGCACTTTTTTATTGAGCTGGAGCTGTGCTTTGAGCCAGGGCCTGCAGGTCTGTCCAGTAGTCCTTTTCAGCTGAGAGTAAATTGTGTTTCATTTGAAGCCTTGCCTAGTCTTCGCTATCGCTCCTTCCTTCTTCCTCCCCCTGGAAAAAGGACACTATGAGTAGACCATAGTCTATTGATACCCTGGCTGATCCCCCACACAACCAAAAATCTGTCTCCAGAGACTCAGAATCTTCAACAAATCTCAGGAATGACCTGGCTGCAGCTTGGTTTTCAGGATCTTCATCAATGCTCCCATTTATCAGAGTGCTAGAATGAGCCATGCATCACGCTTTTGGAGCCAAGTAGCATCAGTGCTTTTAGTGGAGCAGAGCTTTGGAAGAGAAAAGCCTCACCATGAATAATGAAGGGCTGAGGAGGCATCAGGATCTCAGGGGGCTTTGGCAGCCCTTCCTTTGAAGCTGATGTTTGGGTTTCCATGTAGTGCTCTCATGGAAGTCAAACTAAACAAAGCATGTGGTAGGAAGCTCTGTGCCTGCTCCCTCAGGCAGAAACATGCAGTGATACTGCAGAGCTGGTGCTGGAGTAGCCAGGAGGTGTTAACTTATGCTGGTCTTCAGCATGTGAAGCTTCTGAATGCCTCAGGAAATGGGATCCTCTTTCCTTTGGACCTTTTTGAGTTTGTTTAGAAAGAACTCTCAAACAATGATGTCCTTGTGATCTTTCCTTTTTGTGCTTCTCTTTTAATATGGATGATGTGATGGCAGCACAGACTTTGAGCATTCTCTTCATTGATCTTGTTATTTAACCTAAAAACGAGAGGCAAGAGGGTGATTTCCATGAGTGAATTTTGTAATCTCTCTTCACTCTCATACATACTCTGTGCAGAAGCAATTTTACTTCTTGAATTTCCTTCTTTGTTAACTTGCTATGTGATGCAGAGTTGTGAGGTTATAGGATGTCCAAACCATCAAGCACAATCAGGTCAGCAGAACTGGCCATCTCTTTGTTTGCTTCTGTGTTTTACATTTTGCTACTGCAAAAGGCTGTATGAGAAGAGTCTTCTCTCTCGTTTTGCAGACACTGTAACAAATGCTTCAGGACCTCTACTAGTTGAAATAGCAAAGACTCCAGGATCCACGCTAGGAATCACACTGACAACAAGCACGCATCGGAACAAGCAGGTCATTGTCATTGATAAGATCAAGCCAGCCAGCGTGGTGGACAGGTACGGAACTGAACAGACTGGTCCAGTTCTCCATCCTTCACTGCATTTCAGTTCCCTTTGTGGTCATATGTCATTCTTCCCCACCTTGCCTTGAACTGGCCATGTCCACGTGTTCGTAGCAATAAGCATGCTAAAAATATCTGACCTAACATGGGTGGACACTCTTCACTGTGAATGAATGTAGCTCATGGCATATATAAGCTGAGCTGTGATTTAAAAACCTCAGATCTGACTGTCCTGGAGCTGTGGAACATCCTGTTTAGAGCAGGTAGGTAGGGCTTACTGTTGGTTGAACACCCAGTTTGGCTATGACCGTGCACTACTGAAAACATAAAAGATCTTTCCCAAGGCACTGATGTAGACTTGGACCATTGGAGTTGGTATTTTTGTCAATGCTTGAACCTGATGTTCAAACTGAATGTAAAAGCAGATGTGGAAATACATTCAGATGAAGCAAAACAGGTGGAATTTGTCCATTTCTGCTTGCAACCACAAGGACGTGAATTTTGACTCTTGCTATTTCCTTTGCAGATGTGGAGCACTGCATGTTGGTGACCATATTCTCTCCATTGATGGCACAAGCACAGAGCACTGCTCCTTACTAGAGGCAACTCAGCTTTTAGCTGCCACCTCAGAAAACGTCAAGCTGGAGATATTACCTGTTCACCAAAGCAGGATGCCTTTGAAGCCCCCAGAAACAGGTATGTCCATGCAAATGCTGTTGGTTGCTCTCAAAACTCGGTTGAGGTCCCTACTGTGGCTCTCATTGCTTTTGAATGCTGGTAATAAACTCCAAAGGCAGACATCTGTGGAGGGGAAAAAAAATATATTTTGATGAAATGCACGTGATTAGATGATGTTCAAGGATGTGAATAGGAAAAAAAAAGGTAGCATCTGTGGTTGAATAGGAAAATTGGCGTTGGGAATCCCAGAGTTTTGCAATGCTGAGTGCTGTGCAAGCCGCTTTCTTAGTACCTCAGATAAGAGACTTTAATGGAGAGGGAGGAAGCAGCATTGGTGCTGGCAAATGTGTTTCCAAGCTCAGCTTTCATCTGCTTGCCTAGTAAGGCTTTGTAAAGGACGTGTCAGCAGCTAGACAGGATTCCACTGGACTTCCATAGGAAACAAAGCTGAAACACAAGCGTTCATTTTCTGGACCAGCCTGTGAATGAGAACTGCTGCTGTGTTGTTTTTTTTTTTTCCCCTCAGAGAAATACTAGAAACAAATTCTGGCTCATCAAGCATCGAATACCTGTGAATTTCAAACATCATTAGGAATTCACTCTGTGAGCATCCTTGTTGCCTACCTTTAGTTTCTCCTTCCATGTAAGGGGCTGACTCAGGCTCTCCTATATACAGATTTGTGAAATTAGCCTCACTATTAATAGATTTGTTGCAACTCTTGCCTGCAGTTTTGTTAGTCATAGAATCATGGAATCCTTTGAGTTGGATGGGACCCTTAAAAGCCATCTGGTCCAACTCTCTTGCAGTGAACAGGGACATTCACAGCTCCATCAGGTGCTCAAAGCCCATCCAGCCTGACCTTGGCTGTCTGCAGAGATGGGGCACTACCACATCTCTGGGCAGCCTGTGCCAGTGCCTCACCACCCTTATTGTCCATATTGGAGATCTTGTATTTCAGCTGTTTCTGTCTCACCCCCTTCTGCAACCATTTTCCAACACCTTTCCTTTGTGTGTGTGCATTTTAATAATATTGATGCATAAGAGCTACGGGCCCACTTCCTTTTCTACTCTCTTCTAGGGAGGTTTGGTGAAAGGAAGAAATTATCTGTGTTGTCTTTTTTAATATGATGCAGTAAAACATAGAATCTAATAACATCTTCGTGTCTAGAAATAAATCTCTTACACATCCAGTCCCATTTGTGCAGAATTAAAGCTGTTTAACAAAGGGGACAGATCACTTGACCTTTGTGCCCAAGACAAAATGGAAAGCTATAATCCTTTTTCAACGGCTGTTAAAATGAACTATTCTACTTCTTCCATTTGTGCCCTGGTCTTAATCTCCATTCAGGATGTATGCATTCAGCAGCATCAGGAGAAGGAAGATCTGTGGAAGGATAGCTCTGTGTGTTCTAGAGGCTTTTTACCCATACCTCCACACATCAGATCAGAGTGTCCCCACTTTGGTTAAACTCTTAAGGACGTGAGAGATCATAGGGCAGGAAAAAAATACAGTCTTTGTGGTCTAATGCTGAAGCACAGGATTTGTCAAATGGAGTTAGCTTTCTCTGCTGCTCCGGGGGCATTTGGAAAGATTGTGGGAGGATTATGCTCACTAGATCAGTGGGAGCGGATGGTGCCCAGGAGCAGTGCTGGGATGGCTGGTGAAAAGCATGGGAAGTATGGGGAAGGCTCTTGTAGGTTTTTATCCCCAGATTGTCCAAAACCTATTTTCTTCCCCTCTGCAATGATATCCAAGTTTCATAGGCATTTTTTTCTGTTGTGTCAGCTATAGGCTGAGAATTTAAAGACAAATGGATATGAATGGATTAAACTGTTTTATATATATGCCCTTAAGCTCTGTCACTCATATTCTAAGTATTTAATTTTATTAAGAATTCTCTTTTTTGACTGGATTCAGCTCCATTTACTCATTTGATGATTGTTTTTAAAAGCCTCCTGACTCTGAGATTGCTTTTGAATTCACAAAATAGAAATGCCAGAGCTGAAAGTGGATGTTTTAAGAGCTTGATAGAGTAAATGCTAAAGTCAGTAAAACAAAGATTTTAAAATAATCGCTGTTTCGGCCAGAAAATCTGAACTAAGTGATTTGATACCTGTGTTGCATGTACACAAGATGGATTTTCATTGATAAAGGCACAAAGTGATGATCTTTAGAAGAGCGCTCTGGCGGACACTCTGGTTGAGCTGAGTCGTCCTCCCTGGTTTGCACCCTCAGAAAGCTCAGTAGAGCCTGTGCTGGGGAGTTCCCACCTACAGGAAGAGCACAGAGGAGGTTTCATTTGGGAAGGGTGGTTGCTAGTAAGCACCAGTGGTGGGAAGGTTGAGAGCTGTCTTGACAGCACGGTGCAGGGATTCAGGAGAGCAATCCCAGTGCTCCTGGGCAAGGACAATTGAACCCACGCTCTCCATGAGCAAAAGGGGCGTCAGTGAGAGGAAGGACCTGTGCCTGAGGGTGTGTTTTGGCCACTGCAGAGAGGATTTGTGGCATCACTACCTGATGAAAACAAAGCCACATCCCCTGGGACAAGGGATTTCTGGGCAGTGGATGTCATGCTGCAGAAGATCTCTGCTAATATGTGCTGGGGTGGATTTAGGGTGGAAACTAAAGCAGTTGTATGGCCTTGAATAGGGTCTGCCATGTTGGTGCCACATCTTAATTTATTGTTTGCCATAGCACTGGCAGCTCTTCCTGTGTTGGTGGCCTTGTGTAATTGCCTTTAAGCAGCAGTGTATAAAATCCCTTTTGTTCTGGTAAGCTGGAGTTGGCCCACTGCTGCTCTCTTTTCCATATGTGCACCCTGCCATGGATTCCTGGCCAAGAGCAGCTGCTAAGCACCCAAATGCTGAAGCCAAGTGAAGTGCTGGAAGCACCGCTTGGCATTGAGCTTCATCTGGGGAGGGCAACAAGGTGGGAAGCAGCACATGGAGGTTTCCCCAGTGCTGTTGGATAATGCTGATGGCCTCTGTTGGAAACTTGTGGCTGGAGGCAGCTTCTGCACGTCGCACAGCAGCCTGCAAATGATAATGACATCTGTGTGCTGCCAGCACGGCTTAGTCAGGCTGTTGGCTCAGGACACAGAGTTTTTTGAGGGGCATGGGTAAATTTCTGCCACTTTGCATTAAGTGTCATGAGGTTACATGGGGATGCATTTTTGCTGCTGGTGTTTGACACTTTGTGCTTGCTCCTTGACTTGTTCAAAAGCAGTGTGAGTCTCCTCTCTACAATCTCCCAGCTTCTTACCTTTTCTTTCTCTCATTTCTCCATGCCTGTGGTGATTTCTGCTCTCCTGGGTGACATCAGTCAAGGTGCAGAAGAGTGACCACCACCACTGCTGGGACCCCTGTGTCAACTACTGTCACACCCACCACCCTGGGCACTGCAAGACACCCACTTGGAACCAGACGTCTGGACAGGACTATTGCAAATGTAACCCCTGTGCACGGTGTTGCCCCCATCCTTACGTGTGTTCATTTGTCTTGTGCCTCTCCATTTGCTCTACATCCAACTCAGTAGCCTGAGGCATCACTTATTTCCTTCAAGGTCGGTTGGATCTCTCTTCATAGGTGCACTGCTGAGGTGCAAAATCAGTATCTGGTGCAAAATCGGTACCTACAGCCCACACACAGAGCTGCTAACTTCAATCAGAGCAGAATGCTGGGCAGACCCTTTGTTCTCATCCTTTAGTCCCACACTTCATATAGACGAGGCAAAAACTTGAGTTGCTGTGAGCCAAGGAGGGTAGCTCTGGTGATATGTAGGGATGTGGAACTCCAGTGCACCCAGCTCAGTCTTACTGATGCAAGATGTATCTCAGAATTGGGAAGCAAGCAAGGGAGCCTCATTGCTCAGCGGATAGTTGAAGCTGTGGTTTCCCAGCCCTGAAGCTGAGAAGGAGGTAGTTCAAAACCAAGAGGAGTTCAGGGAACACTCATTAGGTGAGCACACTGCATCCTTAACATGCTCTGTATATCCCCAGCTCTGGTGGCCGCCAACTTCTCATCTCCCACCATGAATGCGCAGGGCTTCCCCTGCCAGAACTCGAACACGCTACCTCGCAGCTCCCACCCCATGAGCCCCCGCACCACCATGCTGAGGAGGAGGCAGAAGAAGAAGGAGCACAAGAGCTCATGTAAGTGTGGTGGTGGGCTGGGGATGGGTTGGACATGATGCTGTGCTCACCTTGCTGGCTGTTGGCTGGTATAGGCCTTTATCTCCCCTTGGCACTGCCTGTGATTATGGCTGCCCTAACTTCTGCCTCTTTCCTCCTCTCAGTGTCGTTGGCCTCCAGCACGGTGGGTCCTGGTGGGCAGATAGTCCACACGGAGACGACAGAGGTGGTGCTCAGGGGAGACCCTTTGAACGGCTTCGGACTTCAGCTCCAGGGAGGCATCTTTGCTACTGAAACCCTGTCCTCCCCACCTCTCGTCCGTTTTATTGAGCCTGACAGCCCGGCAGAGAGGTTAGAGACCTTGCCCTTGGATGCTGATGGTGCTGCTGCTGACCATTTCATGGTTTGGTTTGTTTTCTCTCCTCAGAGGCTCATTTAGATATTTACTGTCATCTTTGTAATATCTCCCATTCTTCACTGGGCATGGTTTACTGTCACTGCCATTTCTGCACTCGTCGGCTGACCGCGGCCTCCCTCGCATCCCAGGTGAACGTCTTGGCACCAGGCCGTGGCTGTTCTCAGAGGAGGGAGTGTGTGTCTGTGTGTGAGCACCATTCCCATCCCTTTTGTTTTGCTTTTTTTTTTTTCTTTCTTGTTGAAAGATAAAGCTTTTGTCTGGTTGCAGAAAGAGGAAAAAAGGTATATAAGTGAGCCCTGGAAAGTGTTATCTGCTTGGTTTTATTGTGGTAGAATCCAGCTGTATAAATTGACCTAAAAGTTTTGAATCACCAAGGAGAGTTCTGGTGTAGGATCTGGAAAAATAGCAGAAAATGCTGGGAAATAGTAGAATGAAGGAGCAGCATTGCTGCTGTGTGTGACCCTGAGGATATCGAGAGCAATGAGCCCTGCAGGGGCTGAACCTCAGCGTGGGAGCCGTGGTTAAAATTTTTCCAAAGTCTTTGCTGGTGTAGATGCCCTTGAATGATGTTAGTCTTGCTGGATAGACCAGGTCCCAGCGTGGGACTGGTGTTGCCTTCTCGTGCCATCTGATCCCTGGTTGTGGCAGGGTGGTAGAGATCATCATGAGTGTGTGAGTCCAGGTAGGGAGCACAGGGACATCGAACTGGCATAGGAAAGTGCATTGTCCCAAGTGATGCAGGTTAAGAGGGGTTTTAAAAGTCTTTTATGCTTTTTGTTCATTTGCTTCCAAACAGCGATGAAAGTGGTGGCATTTTGGATTTTTATCCTCTATTACCAGGGTGAAGTCAGCTCACACTGCAAAGCACTGAACTTCTTTTATAAATCAGGCAGCAACAATGCCTGCTGTCCCAGGGGAGAAGGGAGATGTGCTGCAAGCTGCCTGGCTTTGCTTTGTCCCCTTGCCAAAGCCGGTGTGAAAGCAAAGCCTCATGACACAGCCCGGCCTGTCTCAGTGTGCCACACACTGCTCTCCCTCGCGGCTCCCACCCAGCAGGATTCACACTCCCCTGGCTGCTGCCCTCTGCTTTGTGGTGGAAGGGAGCAACCCTGTCTGTATGGATTTGATTTGGGGATTAAATCTCTGCAGCGTATTTCTTCCTTTCCTAGACTGTGCTGCTTTTCCTCTCTGGCAGGTAGACACTTCATTGATCCCTGTCTCTAACAAACTTTCCCACTCCACCCCTTGATTTGTTTCCTGGGTGCAAGATGAAGCCTTTGGGATCAGAATGAGACAATGGTCTGTCCTGGTTATCAGCAGGGAGGATCAAATGAGACAGCACATTTCTTCCTTTCTTGGCTGCCTCCAAACAAACAGCTGTCTGTCCACCTTCCCTCAGCTGTCATAGACAGCAGTGGAAGAATATCTGCCTTGTCCATCTCGGTATCCAAAATCAATGCTTCCTGCCGCGTTACATGTTTCCTAGCTGTATTCAGACAGCTGTTTGATCATCGTATTTCTGGCTTTTGAGTGTGAAGAGTTTGCGAAAGGAAAGTTCAGCAGCTGCGTAATGCTATCAGCACAGCTTTCATCTTCTGGGGGCTGTGACTCACCCACCAGTGTGCTCACACAGATGTCAAACAGACACAGATATACAAACACTCATGGATGTGTGCCTCTAATCCATACAGGTCAGCTTGGGGGTGTGTAAGGGCACAACGCATTGGCTTCTGCAACCAGTGATGTGCTTGCTCTGCAGCTGGGTTGGGCACACATACTAATGACAGTGAAGGAAATCGTCAGCACACACCCAGCCCAGAGCTTGAATTTGTGCTGCTCAGTGTCGAGCAAGGCTCCTCTGCTATTCTGCTGCTGTCTTTGTGCCCAGGGAAATAGTCATGACAAAATGCAAATCTCTGCAATCCCAAGGAAATCTACCCATCATGGACTCCAACACATCCATAGTGCTGTCTCTCAGTGTAGATGTTTGAACTCTTGTTCTTTCTGATTTCAAAGCAGTTCTCCCCATGATCTAGAAGCACTTTGTGAGGTCTCCTGAGAGACTGCCCATCTCTGAGATGCGTGCATCAATCTGGGAAACCTGCTGTGGGCTTCATGCAGGATCCCACAGCAGAGCCAAGGAGAGGTGTGCAGGAGCCTTGACTCCCAGGGCCCTTCTCCCAGCACAGAGACACGTGGCAGTTGGAAACTGATGGTGAAATTCTAGAGTTAACAAGGCACATCAGGTCTTCTCACTCTTGTAGTTGGAGCTAGGAGGTTATGGCTTCACTTCACAAACTTTTATTAACCCGCAAGACTGGGATTTAGACCACCACGATCAACTCAATCAGTATTAAAAGAAATAAAATTCTTCTGACCTAACAGAGCTTATAAAACACTGCAGCAAATCTACCTTGAATGGAGAAGTACCATGTTTTGTGAGAGGGCACCTGTGGTGGAAAAGGTGGTAAATGTTTGCTTTGATGCTATGTAAAAGGTTCCCGTAATCTCCCAGTTCTTGTGGCTGAAACAGCCTCCTTGAAATGATGAAGTGATGTCTGTGTTGGTTCCTCCTTTCCAAATGGTGCATAGTGACCACAGCAAGAAACCCCTCAGTGCTGGAGGAGACCTCTCTCTTGTGCCACTCACCACCTTCATATTTGTGAGCTGGTATTTCCAATATGGTTTTGTGGCAGCTTATATATCTGCAAGCTCAGGAAAGGACTGTAATTAAACGATGAAATTATTCACAAGGTTGGATTCACATATCCTCTATGGAGTTGTCTGTCCTAATCCAGGTCTCCTTGAACAAACACTTCTGAATTTACATCTCTTAAAATAGCTGCCCGTTTTCCATGGGTAGCATGAGCTCAGGCAGCAGAGTGAATGTGTTGCAAGTTTAATACCTTCCCACTTAACAAGATAACCTTCCTGGGCTCTCTCCAAACCTAATCATATCTGAGCTTTTGATGGGCCGCAGACAAAAACTGTTGTTTGTGCATTTTTCTCCAGTTTGAATGTGAATGTTTTTTGTCTCAATACCTGGCCTTTCATATACATCCTGTTGTTTGGAGGTGAATAATACAGCCAATATCCACTGCCTTTGATGTTTCCTTCATGTGCTCGGAAGCTGCAGTACCATCATTTCTTACAGCGGCAACAGGTGTGAGTGACAAAGAGTGGATGAAAGGGTTAGTAAAAATAAATAAACAGTCTTCTATGAAATATCTACGAAGTTGATGTCTGGAAAGGTCAGGGCAAAGAATGTGTTTGATCATTAAACAGCAAGGGAATAAAGGTTCTCTAGAGAAGGCTTAAAAAAGGATAGCCGATCCTTTTAAGGGAAAACTTTGTGGTAAAACAACTCCAAATGCAGAGGTGAATCTTGTTCCTATAATTCTGAATCTATTTTGGAAACCACACTGTAGCTTACATTAATGATGGATGAGTGCTTTCTCATGTTCAGCTTAAGTGGACAGCCTTCCAGATAGGTGACTAGTGGAACATCTGAACAGATGTACTCTGATGAAGAATGTGGAGGAGGATGAAGATGAACAACCTGTTGCCCATGGCCAGACATGGGGAACTCTACACTCTTGTCTTTGTAGAGCCATCACACAGTTCAGATTATAGCTGCAGGAGGTAATGTGCAGGATTGCCTTCCTGGTGAAGAAGAGGGTGGGCAGTGAATGTAGTGGTTCATGTGTGAATAAACATTGCTTATAAATACAGAAGAGTCTCAGGAGACAAACCATACTGTAACGGCATGTCTTGAACATAACAGCTTTGCTGTTGTTATTTTACTTCCAAAGTGGGGAAAAAAAAAAAAACTCTGCTGATCTATGCTCTTCAAGAAAGTGGGTCTAAACCAAGAATCCCAAAGTGCCAGCTGTGGTTCTACTGGCGGGCTATCATGTCAGGATAATACTGGCCTTTCAGGGCAGTTAAAACAGTATCAATGTACATTTGGCTTCCAGAAATGCAATTACAAGGGATAAATGATTATCCAATTTGCTGAGATGTTTCAGTGAGTTCATTGGAATGTAGCTTCAGTATTAGCCATGTATTAAGCAGTGGACTCTGCACAATTTTCAGTGCCCTTAGGTTGGTTTCCAGTGGGTGCAGGCACACAGAATGAGATGTATACAATTAGGTAGGGTAGGAGGGCACATGTCCTTGCAATTTATCACTTGCGTGTCTTGGTCATGGTGTTGACTTTCATTAGAGGAAGGTTTTGGTTTTTTTTCCTTTGGAAGTTGCAGGAAATATGACAAAAAATGTTGTTTTGGGAGTGAAGTATGTCTGAGGTTAAGCCAGCTACAATGCTTTCATGCCCTGTGATCTTCCAGGATGTACTGGCCCTGGGACACACATTGCAGAATGAATGATCATCTGTCTGGGGCCAATTCTGCAGGATTTGTCACTACTTTCTGTGTTCTAACAGATTTACCTGTCAAAAAGTAACTGATGGCTGGTTGTGGGGTTGTTTCTTTTCTTCTTTTCTCCTTTATCCCTGCCTCCTTTACCTCTTTTCCCAATGTGGACTGCAGGTGTGGGCTGCTGCAAGTGGGAGACAGAGTCCTTTCTATCAATGGCATTGCAACTGAGGACGGGACTATGGAGGAAGCTAATCAGCTTCTGCGGGATGCTGCGCTGACGAACAAAGTGGTGCTCGAAATTGAATTTGATGTTGCAGGTAATTGCAAAGGACTTGTTGCTCCTCAGCACCTGCTGGACTCTACTAGTGCTTTTGCTAACCTGTAGGAGGGATTGTGCTTACAAAAATATGTGAGGTTTTCGTTAGACTGCAGTGACTGAGAGGACCCTTGGAGGACCTTTCCCATTTTCTGTTGTTCTCTAATGTGCACTAAAGTGAAGAATCCTTCCTCTTCATCCTTCCATAAATGCCTTCTTCTCACGACTTGGCTGAGAGAATCATAGTGAGTAGATGAAGAGGCTACTTACTCTTCAAGCATTCAACCATTAATACGAATATCTGTACTAACGTATGGTCTTGAAGCAAGAAGGGAGCTGAAGCTATTGGCTGAAGTGTGCAGCATTGTATTAAAAGAAAAAGGTTTTTTTCATTTTACATTGACAAAGATGCCACAGATTTGAAGTATAGCATGATATGAGCAATTCACTTGATGTTCAGGGCATGTATTTTTAATGAGAATCCAGATTTTAACCTGAAGTCCTCAGGGCATCAGATAACAACCTTATTTGAACCTGTAAAACTGAGTTTGATGGGCTTGTTTTTTCTTGGTTCCAAAGAAACCATCCATGCCACTGAAAACTCTTTTCTCCTATTTTCTTTTTGTCTGTTTCTGGTTTTATAGAGTCTGTCATACCCAGCAGCGGCACTTTCCACGTTAAATTGCCCAAGAAAAGAGGTGTAGAGCTTGGAATTACAATCAGCTGTAAGTATTGCTCAGCGTTGCACTAGCAGTTGCAAGAGCCACTGCTTTCCAACATGGCACATCAGAGAGGCCCAGCAGAGAGCAGAAAGATTATGTGGGCTTTTCTGGTAGCACTCACAGTGCTTTCAGTTTGTTCCAGATTGAATTGGATGTGTGGCTTTTGCCTCCAGGAGCTGGCAACTGTAGAAGAAAAGCAGCTGCTGAAGGGTCAGGGCAAAAGATGCGTCTCTGAGAGGCAGCTGAGCAGTTGTTGTGTGCCACAGACTAATATTATGCTATGTTATTAGTAATATTATTTTTATTTCCAGGCCTTGGTGGGCCTGGGCTGAACAAGGCATCAACCTTTTTCTTTCTTCTCTTTTTTTTCTCCTAGCTCTTGGTTGATTATCTTTGTTTCTGTTTTGGAGTCTATTCTAATTTAAAGACCTTCTGGCCTCTCTGAGGAAGACACTGTAAGGAGTTGACATAGGCAGATACATCCATTCTGGATATTAGGAAAAACTCTGAAAGAGCGGTGAAGGCACTGGCACAGGGAGGTGGTTCAGTCACTGTCCCTGGAGGTATTCAAGAGATGTGTAAAGTGGCACTGAGGAACATGCTACTGGGCAATATTGTTGGTAGGTAGGCAGTTGGACTGGATGATCCTAGCGGTCTTTTCCAACTTTAATGATTCTATGATTCTGTCTCAAATTTCGGGTGTGCTGAAATCTTCTTATGACTTGCACCAGTAATTTTTCCCGTATGCATATGTGAATGGTGTCGTATCACTCACCCTTCTTTCAGTGCTAGGTAACCTGAGTTGAATCATCTTAGAGTGGCCATGCCCAGAGGCAGCCACCATATCTCAGATGAGACAGAGCAGCTTGTTAAAATACAGTAATGGGAGCTTATGTCTCAGCCCTCAGGAGCACAGACTCGGCTGTCTCTGGGGAATGGAGTCACAGAATCAGAAGTGTTGTTTGAGTTGGAAGGAACCCTGGTCCAACCCCCCTGCAATGCATGGGGACACCAGCAGCTCCATCAGGTGCTCGGAGCCCATCCAGCCTGAGCTTGGGTGTCTCCAGAGGCAGGGTGTCCACCACCTCTCTTAGTGTTGCTAAGAACACTTTAATAGTAAGCTTCATTAAAGTAGATAAGCTGTTTGCAATTACTTCTTGGCATTTGCAGCATTAGTTGCTGAGTTAATTGGAGATGTTGTGATCTAAGTGGGTTGTTTCCCAGAATAGACATCTACATCTAGAGGGTGATTACTTTGTCATTTCCTCTCCCAGTTTCCCCATTTTGTGCCATGTGAATACTCACAACATGTAATGTTTGGCTTGCTAGTATTTACTGTTTGAAGACACCAGAGTGCTTTCCAAAAGCAGTGGGGGTGTCCATAATGGCCGTCACTGTCAGCAGAGCAGGACCCAGTGGGGCAGAGCTCACACTGTATTCCCCACCTTCTGCGTAGGCACTGCAATGTCAGGTAGAAACCCATGATGAATCTGGTAGCAAGGATCTGCTGGCCTGAGCATGGCGAGGATTTTTCACCCTTATTAAGCTTCAAAGTTTAGATTTGATTTGAGACCGGAGAGCAAAATGAACCTGGAAGTTGCTAGCAAGAATATGAGCTTTTATTGTGGAGTCTCACTTAAATGGATCTGCTTTGGATGTGCATTTACACTTCAAACATATTTTTATGTTGAAAATATTTTCGTTTGAAATGTGTTTAAAAAATTGATTTCACACTCTTTTTGGAAATCACTGCTAAATAAAAAGACAGCGACCCCTGGGTTTTAAATAGTTAGATGCCCATTGTCAATGATTAAGCTGAATGATGGAATAGATTTGATCTTTCTGATTGTTGAACATGTTTACAGGACATTGTTTAAGTGATGAAAACATGAAAACTTAAGATTATACTTCATTGTTTGCTGAGTCAAAACTAAAATTGTATCTACAGACGGAGCAAGAGATAGCAGAAAATGCGGGAGCAAGGATGAAAGTTGAATCCTAATTCTGCTTTCATGAATTAGTCCCCATAAACCTATTTCCACAAGAACCCTAGCGAATTATATCATCATTTTGTCACTCTGCATCTGACCAGGCAGATAAATATGCCCGTGTTAAACGTCAGAACGAAAGCAAGCAGATGTATGGTAAGTACCTCCTGCAGAGACATGATGTGCATGCAGGAGTGTGATGCAAGTAGCGAGAGAGCAGAGGTAAAAATAACCCATCTCTGTTTTGCTCAGTTCCTCCAAGTTGTGCTGATTTGAATGTTTGTTAAGATCTAGAAAGTGTTTTTATAGCTTCTTTCTATCAAAGAAAGGCATATAACTACTGCTTAAAGTGGAAATGAGCAGATAAAATAGGTGACAAACTATTGTGGTTGGATCAGTACAAGACCCCGTGCACTGCCATGACCACAGATTTGGGTTTGTTCTAAAATATCATAGGATGGCACACTGTAAATGAAATATCACATAATCGTACGAGTTGGAATGGACCCTTAAAGGTCATCCAGTCCAACTCCTCTGCAATTAACAGGGAATCGTATGAAACATGAGTTGTTTTTGTTGAGTTTTACCTCTTGGCTTCAGCAGGCTCACTGGAGGTTAATTCCTCAGTTTGGGAAGGTTTGTGACAAATAGGCAAGAAGTGTTATGACCTCATCAGAGAAGTGCTACAGAGATAAAACCAATCGAGTTGTTGCTGTGCTGTGACTCTCAGAGCTAATTGGGAGATGAGCTGAGCAAAGGTGGGGGAGAGCAGGGTTCTTGATGAATACGCCAAAAAAAATTCATATAAAGCAGCTAGAGGAATCATAAATCTGCTGGAAAGCCTCATAAAAGGGCTGGGAACCCAAGAGGTTTGTGTATGAGGAGGGCAGATTCTGCTGGTTTTGCTATGGTCTACAGAGAGGGTCTGGGCTTGCTCCTGGCTGGGGGTGAGTGTGGGGATGTGTGGGTGGTGATGCTCAGTTGTTTGTAGAGATCTCTGAGGTGCTCTGAGTGGTGGGGATGCAAAGAAGTGCCAAGTGAGGTTTCTGACACAATGGTGTGAAGATTGGGCTCTCGTTAGCCTGACCCGCACGGCTCCATTAGCAGAACACACGGCACGTAGTGCTCTGATCTTTCTGGCTGCATTCAGTTCTGGTGACACAGTTATGCCTTTGTAGATTTTTTTCTGTAAATCTCTCACAAGTTAAAATCCCCAGCAGCGAGAAGCGAATAGCCATGTTTTCTTGTGCGTTCAATACCTGACCTCTTAAAGTTAGATGTCTACTTGCTGTTAGCTTCTGGAAAATGATAGTTGATTCCACAAAAGATAGCTTTTCTGTTTTCCTTCATTTGTCTGCTCGTTCACCCCCTCCAAAGGCCAAGTGTGAAATTCACTGCAGAGCATGGGGGTGTTGGGGTTGCTTAAACGGGCACTGAAATTACCTGTCGTGTCAGCTGTACATTAATGCTTTCTATAGCATGTTTATCAAATTACCTTTATATATCTTTACAAATCAATTCCTGTGCCCTTGCTGGGAAGTACTGCAGATAAGGAGTAAGCACTATATCTACTTGTGGATGATAAAACCGGAATTTGGATAGACAGATAACTTTGATTAAGTCTCTTAAGCGGTGTAATCACCGTCCTAGTGAGAAGATGGATCTGTGAGCTGACCCAGTCCAACTCGACTGGCACTGGATTAGCCTGGGACTTGCCTGGCAGTGTGTCCATGAGCAGCACTGTGTCCCCACAGCCTCACAGACATCACAACCACAGATTTGCAACTGATCCACTGTGATGCTTTTACCAAAGTGAGGTATTCTGTCCAGGCTTTGCTACCTGAAGGGTTTGAAAGGATGTAGATCTGTGGTGGTGTAAGTGTCCTGCTGGTGGCACTGATAATTTACCCAGCTGCTACTAAAACTAATGAAGGGTAGAGGAAAAAGTTGAGTCCTGGGGACTGGATTGTCACTGCTGCTTTTTGTAATCAATTCTGATTTGCTTTTATTCCTTTTCTCATTCCTTAGCTATTCTGAGATTATTGGGTTTCAGATTTTGTTTGTTTTTCCCCTTTATAAGAGTTTGCTTTCTTAAATGTATTTTTTGGCGTTATTACAATTTCTTTAATTACATGTTGGCAGAGTGCTGCCTCAGCTTGATCAATAACGAAGGGCATTTATAACTGGTTGAAGCGCTGATGCGTGTGAGATATGTGCTTGTGCTCCTTGGAGGGGAATAATTTACCAATGCAAGTCATTATGCATTCTATTAAAAACACAGAATGGACATGTGTTTTCTGGCCTTGTCATCCATCAGAGAGTAAATGCCGAGCGAGCCAGAATCCCAGCAGAGGTGGCGAGAGACTGAAAGCAATTTATAAAAAGTAAATAACAGTATTGATCAGTTCACCTTTTTATCACTGCCCTGTCAGCACCGCCACGCAGTGTTTCATGGTGAGTTTCTCCCCCTCCCCACGTTTCTGCCTTCACCAACTGTTGATTTATGGAGCTTTCTCTGGGTCACTGGGGGGGATTTCAACTATCTTCTGCACTGGCAAATCCACCAAAACCACAAATCCATCTGAAAAAGAGCTTACTTGCACCCTAAGTGGTCTGTCCTAGCAGGTGGGGGCTACAACCAGACCTCTGAGGAGATGGTGTGAGTATCTACATGACAGCTTCTGTCTCTGTTGTGTGTATCTCTTTCCCCTCTTTCCTTGGCTGCCATCTTCCCTTTTGGCCTGGAGGCAAGGCCAGGATGGTTCATGGGGAAGGGCACTGGTATGCCAAAGGGGAATGAATGGAGTTAGTAACTACTGTATTTAGATTGAACAGGGAGTGACTGTTCAGTGCTTTGAGATTTCTCTCTCTTTGAATCCTATGCCTCTAGAGAGAATGGTTGTTCATTAAGTCCCTTTAACTTACCCGTCAGTCTCATGGGTGCTGACTAACAGTGATGGCTTTGTAAAGCCTTCCAATATCATATTCGGTGACTAAGTGGTTATTTAAAACAGAGGACTATCGTGTGTTCAAGTTTGGATACTCTGATGGTAGGGAGAGGGGTATGCCACTGTGCTTTCTCCTGTTCCATTTAACAGATCTGAAGGAAATCTGTTTGGCTGTGTCAGGTGTAGAGGTGGCTGTCCCCAGCCCTCTGCCAGCAGTGTGGTTCTCTCTAACCCTCTTCTGTCACACAGCCTCTGCTTTGAATCTAATAAAAAAACCTCACGGTGAAAAGCACTTCTGGAAACCTGGATCGTTTTGACAGAACCAGGTTAGGCCGCGATTAAGCACGCAGCGCCGCGTGCCGGGCTCAGCACCTGTGAGCTGCCGACTCTCCATCACTGCCACTCCTACCATTGCCCTGGGCACCTCTCCCAGCCCTAAAGACACGTCCTGTGTTGAAAAGGAGAACAGCAGTAGTGATAGCAGCATGTTTCTCTGCACTGTTTGCCCATGGTAAGCGACCTTCTTAGACAGAGCGGGTCTTTCTGTGTTGATTTTTAGCCACATCAGCCTTCGCACCTCTTGACATACATTGGTGACTGGGTTGGCTGGGTCATGCACTGAATACAGATTAAATACAGCCATGAGCCCTTGGTGAACCTCCACAATCCATCCATTTCTCTTTGATCCACAGCTGCAAGCTGCATGTGAGTTTCTAGATCAGAACTGCCTGGCACTGTGTGCCGGTAAGGCATGGGGAGAATAATTCTTCCAGGCGCCGTATCATTCAGCAGTCTCATTGCCATGACTATTATGAAATCAGTCACGGTCTGCTCTGACCCGACTTTTACACTCAGCTGTGTTGCAGCTGAGATTGGCAGTCGTTTCACACTGTTTGGTGCAGAAGGTTTGGTTACATATGGGAGAGGGTATCCTTAAAGGTGACGGGCATAGCACGTATGTTTTTATATCTTACAAATGAATATAAATAGAAAAATCCAGAGCAGAGATGTTGGCAAGTAAAAGCGCTTATTCCTTTATGTCTGACTTTCTGGGGCACCCTCTCGCTCCTGCTCAGGCAGGTGGATCTCTGTGATTGATGCCACGCACCTTGCAGATATTTTAATCTCTGACCTGCACCCAATACGTTCAGATGCTTTGAGGTTTCTTCCTTCCCACACAGTTTTTTGCTGAGAAGCTCCGTCAGCCTTAAACGAGATGGTGCAGTGCTTTGAGATTTCTCTCTCTTTGAATCCTATGCCTCTAGAGAGAATGGAGGGCGGCTGGAGGGAGTGACAGAGGGTGGGAACTATACTCTTGGTACATGTTTGTTATATGGATAGCAGAGGGGTCAGGAGGGAGTCAAGTCATAAATCTCTCTTGGGCTTCTCAAGAGAGCAGCAGGTCCTGCAGGCAAATTGGAAAATGCAAATGCTCCCAGAGATGCATGGTTGCATCTCTCATGGGCTGAAAATGTTCACAGTCTGGTGGGGGGACAGGAGGATTGGAGACCCCTCCTCCGCAGTCTGGAGTTATCTGATCGTACGACAGAGTGGTCTGAGTAGCTGAACCCCATGGAAAACATTTTTCTTTTTTTCTGGATTCTTTTTCACCTTGAGAATTTTCCATCCTCTTTTACTTCAACACCAGAGGAGGGCAGCGAACAAGAATTTGCAGGAATTTATTTGTTTTTTTCTCCTGGTTGTGGCTTCCAGAAAGTCAAGTGTGAAGCACCATTTTGTTAGAAGATGTTTCCTTTCCTCCCAACTTCTTTTCCCATCTTAGATGGCAGGCTAAGTTTTGCTCCTGTTTGTCTCTTGCAGCTGCGAGCAGAAAGCCTGGGGAGCCTTTGATCATCTCCGACATCAAGAAGGGGAGTGTAGCACATAGGTGAGTGCACAATTTCCCACCTGCCAAACCTGTGGCAAAATATCCAGTCCAGTAAAGAGAGGTTAGGTAGACAGATTCCCATGTGATATAGCACTAAGGTATGGATTTTGCCATTATCCAAGCATATGCCAGCCCTAGAAGTCTCTCTTGGACCACAGTAGAGTTTGGAGTGAAAACTCTCTTTATTGAAGCAAGTAGAGTTAAGCTAATAGAGAGGATGGCTGGGGCACTGATTCAGAAGCCTGCTGAAGTTGGATGTTTACATCTATGAGCATGTGCCATGTTTCAGGTAGTTTGCTGTGTTTCAGCTGCTGCCTGGATGAACTGAGCGAGTGAATTGTGGGCACTGGTGGAGATCTGTACCAATAATTCTGCCTTTTTTGGCTGCTCCTCTGATTCCAATGCCTCCTAGCAAGGCTTTCAGGGGAATTTAGTACTCATGAAGGCTGATTTTTAAGTGAACTCACTTGTGTGTTTTCAGAAAAGGCAGAATATCTGTCAGTTAAAGATCACACATTTTTGAGTGCTGTAGGTTACCCAGACTATATATCCATATAGGTGAGAGTGTTAAGCTGATGTGCCTGTCTTGTTCTGTGCTGATGCACGCCCTCTGTGAACTTCCTCTCTGTACATTATAATTGCCTCAGACCCTGCTTGTACTTGTTTACCAGAAAAGACCAAAGAGAGGGGAAAAAAAAAAAAGCTAATATTGTCATCACTACTGCAGAACTGAATGCATTGTAGGATCTGAAAGGCAAATACAAATGTACTTCAGTTTTCTTTTCCTTTCCACATAGAACTGGCACCTTGGAGCCGGGAGACAAGCTGTTAGCCATTGATAACATCCGACTCGACAATTGCTCAATGGAGGATGCTGTGCAGATTTTAAGGCAATGTGAAGACCTGGTCAAATTGAAGATTAGGAAGGATGAAGATAACTCTGGTACAGAAATCCTGATGCAAACTGGTGCCTGTCCACTTTAATGACATTTCCCAGTAGGTAGTGCAGACTAACAAAGATAAGGGCGGCTGCCGCTCCGGTCACCACTTTTCAATTGATTATAGTCTATTTTTGTTATTCTGCCCTTAAATGGAGTTTGGAAGGTTAAAATCCTGTTTGGTATGAGCACAGCTGAAGACTGAAAGCTTGTGCTTCTAAATGCTACAAGTCTTTCCTATGACCTTTTTGATATGGCAAAATAAAAAACTGCATTGCTGTTTTTTCTTTCAGATGAGCAGGAGACAACCGGTGCTATAATCTACACGGTGGAACTGAAGCGATATGGTGGCCCCTTGGGAATAACCATCTCTGGGACCGAGGAACCCTTTGATCCCATTGTCATTTCGGGCCTGACAAAAAGAGGGCTGGCAGAAAGGTGAGGTTTGGGGGTCAGAAGGGTCAAATCAGTGTAGGAAGGGATTTTGATGTTTGCAAAGCTTTCAGGCCAGGGTGATGCTGCCCACCTGGCTTTTCAGACCCAAGTGCTTGTCATGTAGGGTGACCAGGACTGTCCCTTTGGGGGGCAGTGAGAGAGGTTTTAGGCTGGGCACTACTGGTAGAATCAGAGCCAGTGTGTTGGTTGAACACAGTAGCTGAGAGAATGTATTTATCTTTTCCACTGAGATGCTTCCTAGATTGTGATCTTCTATGCCATAGCTTGCATTGGGAGAGTGCCCACCTGCCCTGAAAAGCATTGTATCCATCTAGTCAATGCTCATGTGCTGATAGCCATGGCAGTAGTGTGGCCTATGGAAACAACAGATCTTGGGGCTCTTCTGGTCTTTGCTGGTTGCTTAGTCTGTTCTGTATGAAGGAATCTCAGTGTAGGGCTGCTCGGAGGAGCAGACATTTATACTGCATAAAGGTAGCTGCAGATCTACCTTCAGAAGCCAGGGATGTTGTCTTTGTGTGTGCCTGGGTCTGAATATATATGCATGCGTGGGATTTAAAGGATCAGGACACTGCTGAGAATATAAGGTGGAACTGAGTCATACACTGTATCTTAATTACTCTGTCTGTATGGTGCTGTGACTTGTAAGAGATGACTCCAGCAGACCTGACTCATGCTTCTCATGGGGCTGCTTTCCTCTGTGCTGCAAAAAACCTCTGAACAAATAGATGTGAAATGCTGGACCTTGTGGAAGTTTGCCTTCTGTTCTGGTGTTTTGGTTCTTTCTGCTTGAAGACCAAACTCCTTCTGAGCTGAACTATAATACGGTTTGGTGCATCTTTCTGCCTTAGGTTCCTCAAGCTCCTAGTACACATAGTGCTGCTCATTTCCATTGCTTTCCTTTGGTACAGAATACCAAGAAAGAAGTAAGGAAAAGGGATGCACTTGGTTCTTCTCTTTGGGGATTTTGTATCACTGCCTGGCTGAGCACCAGGATGCAGTCTTTGTTCCCTAGGGAACACTCACTACCCATGCAGTATCTGAGGTTTGTCTACATACTGTACTGGCAGCACAAGAGAGGTTCAGGACATGAAACTCAGATGCTGCCAGGCAATGGAAGCAGTTCTGTACCTTTGTTGCTCACAGTTCCCTTTGCAGTGCTGTGGCTGTTCTTCCTTCGAACTCAGATGTGCATCAGTGACTGCTCTGCAGAGAAACGTAGCACAGGCGAGTGCTGCGGTGCTACTGAATTTTGATCAGGAACTGGCACACAGCAAGGACTGAAAAGCCTTTTGAGGAGAGCAACAGAGCTGTTCAGCACTATAGCAGGCTGACAAATGGTGGTGCTGCGCCGAGGAGCAGCGTGGGGATGGAGCAGCACGGGGATTTCTCCTGGTAACCTTGCCTCCTTCCAGGGAGGGAGAGGAGTGCTGGGATGAAGCCTGCCTGCAGAAAGATGCATATTCTGTTGAGATGGTGCACATTTTTCTCCTGGGATTGGCAGAAAGGATTGGCTCGACCTTCTAAGGGAAGAGGGATGTTCCTAGTTTTATCCTGATTTGTCCCTTTCCTGTGAGCTGTGCCCAGCTCCATGCCAGAGGCTCTCTTAGCTGGGCTCTGAAGGGTGTGATGGGTTTCTGAAGGACAGGAGTTAAATCTGTGCCTGCCTTTTGCTGGAGCACAGCACGTGTGGAGCACAGGACTGGATCCTGGCATCTGGTAATGGGGATGGGGCTGCCATTCCTGGGGAGGCACAGGGGGATAATCTGCACTGCGGCTCTGTGCTGGGGAAGGCAGGGTGTCCTCTAGGACCTGTCACATGTCTGTCACAGCAGTGACAAGCTGTCTTAGCTGAAAAGGCTTCAGATGCAGATGACTTGGATTTTATCTTGACCTTCAGCATTTTTCTCCTTATATGTGTCCCATCCTATAGAAACCTACAAAGGCAGCACAGGCTGTTGGGTTGATGTCAAGTGATGGCTTCTCTGTTTCCCTTCCTTCAGTGCCTGTGGGTGACTTTGCCCTTGGTCATGGGACTTTTTTTTGTCCTATGTGGGGAAGGGACCAATACTGTTCATTTCTGGTTGAGGTTTAATAGTTCTCCAAGAGTGATTTTCAGTGGTCACTGATATTTTAAAGGATTTCACGAGCTTGGCTGTCTCCTCTGACGCCACCTGGTCAAACAGACATAGGAGGCTGCAGGAGGGTTTTATCCAGGAGTACTCAGCACCAGCACGTGTTGAGAAGGGGTGTGGACTCTGCACATGCTCCAGGTAAATCCCTGCCACCTGCATGCAGTGGACAGTGGAGGGGATTGATTTACTTTTTCCCTCTTGATATGACATCTCTTTGATATTTTCTGTGTTTTCCTGCAGAGCAGTGGTGGTGTCCAGGGGCTGGCAGTGGGGAGAAGTGTTCATGAGAGATCAGCCCTGATTTTCAGCCCTCTGGCAGAACCTCAAATCAAAGGCACTGCAGCCAGAAAGGGTCGCATTAAAGTGCTAGCAGTTCAGCTTGGTTTGTTTTTGACTATGTAGATGAAACTAGAAATACTCCTTTTGCAGCGTGATCTATGAATACTTTCGTTTTCCCTGAGGGCTTTTTTGAGCTGATTAGGATGGGACAATACGGACATCTAGTGGCTGTGAAGGACCATTATGACAAACTGAATACCTCAGCAGCAGCAGAGCGAGCAGTCCTGCCTGGTTGTTGTGTAGTTTCCTGGTTTAATTTATGTGCTGTGAAATCATAGAAGCATGGAATGATTAAGGTTTGAAAAGACCTCCAAGATCATCTAGTCCAACCATCCACCTACCGCCAATATTCCCCACTAAACCACATCCAAGACGTTTTGTAGTAGATATTTCGCAGCAGCATGCCTCTGAAATTCCACGTTAGGGGGAAACACAAGGAGTTGTTTTGCCAGCTGTTTTGACAGTGTATCAGATCCCATTTCTGCAGGAGCAGTAGTCCAGTTTGGACTGGGTACAGCCTTGGAAAGAAGCACGTTGCCATGGGCAAAAAGATATGACTGTCCAGATTTGCATCTCCTGGCTTGATCACGCAAGGTCTCTGATAGCTGAACATCACAGCAGTGCTGGAGGAAGGGATTGCTGCTCTTGCGTGCCAGCATTAAGGAGCATTGGAGGGAACTTAAAAGATATCATAAACTGATTTGCAACTTGCTCAACTCATCTGTGCCCACACAATCTGTGTGTGTTAGGCTGGGTCTTTTGTTGGTTTGTTAGTTTAGCTTTGTCTTCTGTCCATCCTGTGAAACCTGCTCATCAGTTCCACCTGTAGATACTGCTCCACGGCAATGCCTGTACATCCCCCCCATGACTTCAAAGAGTTTAAAATGTAGTCTGGTTTGATGTCCAGCTCCCAGAAACTGAAGTGGGCATACGTTCATGTACCTATATGTATGTACATACAGGTGAAAGCCAAATTCTTGGTAGTGTTGATGAACAGGAGTATACAGCATACCAAGAGGAAACCCAGACATGTTTAAAGTGTTGAGAATCAATTTGCTATTGCTTGAAGCAGCAGCTTAATGGCCTGAGGAGGGTTGCCTCTATGAAGTCCCTAACAGCACCTCTTCTCTCCAGAACCGGAGCCATCCACATCGGTGACCGAATACTTGCAATCAATAACGTGAGCCTCAAGGGCAAGCCACTGAGTGAAGCAATCCACCTGCTGCAGATGGCAGGGGAGACAGTAACGCTGAAGATCAAGAAACAGATGGAGAGTGAGTTGGGGGAGCCTGCTTTGGGGTGGGAGTCTGCACGAGACCCTACACACAGTAGGGTCTTTTCAAGAAACCCCATCTCATTCCCTGAAGCCAAGTGTCTCAATCCTTGCTATGAAATACTCTTTTTTCCACTTCTGACACTTAGAACTGTCACAGTCACTTGCTGAATTAATTGACAGGCAAGTGCCAGTTGGAGACTCATTAATCGTTCTGAGAATTGAAGCAGGTGTAATTGAAATTTCAAGGTAATTGCCAGTTAATCATGATGAGCAATCTTCTGAATGGTTGGAAAATTTAGAATACTGGCCTTTGTTTGGTAAAATAATCTGTCCTCTTTGACAAATGCAGGCTATCAGTGAGCATTTTTATCCCAGCTAAGTTCTATGAGTTGGAGATCTAGGGTGTGGATGGCTAACAGGATATTTAATCATTGAGGACTTTATAATATTCAGTACAAGAATGCTTGTGCTGAGAAACCATTCCCTGTATAGCTTTTACCTGAAAGGGAACTTGGTCTAGTGATAATAAGGGCCTATTATTACTAAAATAATGAAAGGGAAGAGCTTCATCATCCCCATTCAGCTTTCCATTTTCTCATCAGTAATCAGAGGAAAATTCAGCCTCAAAGTACAAGGCCCAGGAATTCCACTGTTGTCTTGAGACTGTGTGGGAGGCTCTTTGGATGGTGATCAGTCCTGAATTGGTACAAAATTGTACAGTCTTGATGAGGGGTTACAAATTCAGCTCCATAGTTTGGTACCAAGTTGTGTTGTTGTGGAAATCTCACTGAAACTTTGAAAAATGGAAACTGCTTGGAATAGAAAGTTTGGCATGGACCTTTCTCAGTTACCTTTGAAGAGCTGAAGAGGCTCTTCAAGAGCCTTGGAGTACCTGAGCTTGCTCCCACAGCAACATTAGCCGTTCCCAGGGTCTTTTTCCTTGTGCCTTCTAAAGTGTCTTATTCTGGTTTCAGAATCCTATCCCAAGAAGTCTGGGAGTATAAATGAAGTGAGTGACCCCGAAGACGAACTGACGGACTCCCAGAAAACAAGCAAGCTGTCTGAGATGTACTCTACCACTATTCCTAGTGTAGACAGTGCTATGGAGTCCTGGGATGGCTCCGGCATTGATGCTGGGTATGGAAGCCAAGGTAAGATGACTTTTCTCATGGGTCTGTGGGCCAAGGCAAAGACAGACAGAGCTTCCAAGCCTGTCTGGAGACTGAATGTAAGCCAAAGACCGTGGTCTGACTGTGCTAGCACAGCTTCTCCCTTTCAGCAAGGAACAAAATGTATTTTAAAATGCATTCATGTGGTGCTCTGAGTTGATATATCCATTTTAGGTTTTTATTGGCATTGTTTCTTCTGGCTTACATAGATAGCATCATACCATTCACAGCAGTTTCAGAACCATTGAAACATTGTACATAATCAGATAAGTATTTGCTGTCCATATGTCTTACAAAGTATTTGGCCTGTAGCTCACTTTTAGTTCCCCAGAGAAGCCATGTAGACTGTATTAATCCTCTTCAGGATGTTTTAAAATCCACAAGAATGTCTTGTGACTAGAAGCACTCATTTAACAAAATAATTAAGGTAATACTATGAGACAGCATCTCTGACTCCCCGGTGAGTGATCGGATGTCTTGGAGGCCAGATCTATTCAGCTGTGGTTTCTGGCGGACATATGGAATTGGGATGGAGGATGCTCCATCATGGTAATATGTTTTCATTTGGAGGAATGCACTAGAGAATAATCCATTTCAGATTTAGTGATGTAAACTAGCATTAGCCTGTGTTGAAGGAAAACAAAACCCTAAACAGCTCTGCAAAACGCTGCTCAGGTTTGAGCAGGGAGCTGTGCTGGGCTTGGCAGGAACGTGCCACCAGGTGGCTCTGAATCCTAGGGATCCAGCCCTTGTCTCCCTAAGGAAGAGGTGAAAGTGCTGGCACCCAAGGGCCAGCTCTGTGCACACATTCCTGTGCCCAGTCTGCTGCAGGTCCTGCACCCAGGGACCTTGTTCCTGTGCTGAAGCAAGCAGCAAATGCTCCTGCCTGGTATAAAACATTGGTGAGCGCTTTGCTCTCTCCAAAGCAGTTTAACCTTTAAAAACACATGGAGGAAACTCTCAGCTAAATGAAATAACAGGCTTTGGCATTTTGAAAGGAAGTTCTGGCAATGTCTTCGGGTATTTCCAGTGCTCTTAGCCATGCGGGAGGTCAAGTCTCCCTTAATTATGTGTTTCTCTGTTACCTCTTCCTGTTCGCTTGGCACAGGGGCGATGGAAGTGAATGATGTTTCTTGGAAAGGCTGTGGGGATTTCTCTGAAGTGTTCACTGGGCAGGAGGAGGTGGACAGGGGACTTGGGAGATTTATTTCCATGGCAGCTGGCACCGACATTGCTGAGGAATGCTCTGTTTTGAAGGGTTTCTGTCCAGACAGCTCCTTATGAGACCTGGAGATCTTGTGATTTGGTAGGGTTGGTTTTGCATCTCTGGAACAAGACATCTCACAGTATGGGAAAGTCCTTGGGGGCAAACTTAGCTAAACGTGTCCAATTTCCTCTTAATGGACCCATTTGATCCTGAGAAGTTGCTTTGATTAGAGCAAGAAGATATGGGAAGAATATCTCCTTTTGAAAGACTGAAGTGAAAGCAGTATGTAATCTAAATTGCTTCAAGTTTGGGGTTTGGGGATGGAAGCTTCCTGGCATTTACTCCTTTTGGGTTTTCTAACCAGATGTTACCCCTCTTTTCCCCCGCCTCTTGCCTTGCCTAGGTACGTACATACCTCAGGCTGCAGGCATTGCCCTTCATCCGCATGAATGGAGACACAGCAGGCAAAAGAGCAGCACCCCTCCTGCGGACCCCAGGAAAAGCTACCCCTTCATGGATGGGAGCTTCAGTGAAGATGACTGGGACAAGCCCAGCAGGTGCGGAGGGGTGGGAGGAGGTAGGGAGGCCCTTCTGCAGATGTGGGGATGAGAGGGCACTGATTGTGACGGAGTGGGTTAGCCAGAGGTCAGCAGTGCCTCATCGTGGCATCAGGCATCTGTGGGGTGGGTGCTGGAGTAGTGATCTGCTCTATCAAACGACCTCCACAGAGATGCTCTGTGGCATCTCTGCCATGGGCTGGTGACACTTATGTCTGGAATTAGAACAGTCTCAGCTTCGTGGACCACAGGTTCTTACCACGTCTTATACCATGTAAAGGTTGCAGTACTTTCATAGCTCAGGTGTTACAAATGGGCATGGCCAGGGCTGTTCCCTGTTGTGTTGACCAGAGACTTTTGAGTGAGGGTGTAGCTTCTCAATGGCTTGATGCCACAAAGCCAAAAAGACCAACAAAAGCTCTTGGAGGACTAGTATAAGGTTGTATATCTGAGATAAAATGTCCTAAAGGTGTGGATGGATGTCTCTGTTCACCACACTTTGGCCCTTCCAACACACAGACAAAACCACGCTGCATGAATGTAGCCGAGTTAATCCCCCAGCTCTGCCAGAGTAGAAAAAAAATCCCACAACACCTCCCAGGCACACAGAGCAGATTGCAGCTGCCCCCTCTTTTGGGGTGAAAATCCTGCTGAATCTGCCCCGGCCTCTCTCTGAATCATGCACAGTGGAAAAGCCCTGTTGCCCCATAACTTAACCCTCCCCTTTACATCCTTCAGAGTCCCCATAGTTGTGTGTGTCGTGTTGTTGCTGTCAGTTCTTTTCTTTTATAATTATTTTCCCTTAATTTTTGTTTGTCCAGACAAAACCCTTAGAACATCTCATGGCCATTTCCACCTATTTAAAGATGATCAAGCTGGCGGGAAAGCTGGCAGTGGCTGAGACTTTGTTCTTGTTTTGCTCTCAGCGAGAGCCGGCTCACAGAGGTCGCTGCTCTCTCGTGGCCTTCCCGGCGAGGCCACTGGCAGCTGAAGTTAGCAAATCTGAGCCCTCGAAACCCTGTGTGTCCCTAAAGAGGGCTCCGAGCCCTGATGTCAAAGTGCAAGTGAAACAGTTTGTGCTGCCGAGCCCTTTTCGTAAGGGAGAAAAACAAAACCTCTCTAACCCTGGCTGCCCTTAGCCTGGAAAAACCTGCTGACCCAGTGGTGTGAGAGCTGATTCATCCAAGTCCTGGGTGTTTGTTGTATCTGAGAGGCAAGAAATCCGTAACTGGAAGGGACTTTTGCCTCTTAGGAAACCTGGAGCAAAGGAAGGAAATGAGTAAGGGAAAAGAATTGAAAACTCCTTCTCAGGGGGGAATTTTGGTTTGTTTTTTTGAAGTCTTGCTGGGTGTTTTTTTGACCTCTCTGCCTGGTGTTAAAAGCTGCTGCTTTAAAAGAGGTAGGGGGTGAATTTAAAATACAAGCCATGTCGGATGGCTTTAAAATAAGCCATGTCAGATAGCACTCTCCAGGCAGGTCACGATCCCACAAGGACCAAAAGTGTGCATGTTTGAGGTTATGCCTGCTACAAGCTCTTGCTCCTTTAAACCAATGGGTGAAAAGCAAAGCACGTGCTAAAGACTTTGATATTAATACGGATCTGGAAAAGGTGTGCTATTGATAGCCCATAATAAGTATAACTGAAGCCAACCTCTCTTGGATTTGTACTCAAGTACAATGTTTTGGCTTTGCTAACTGGCTCTGGTGGAGAAGTGTCCCCTCTCACCTGTGTCACTGATGACCACTGAGCCATGCAGGCTGCTGCCAGATGTTGTACAGGTAGATCTTTGTGCAGCTCCTAATAGGATGCATGGAAGATGCATTAAGGCTGCTGTAATGTTACCATCCTCCCATGGCACACAGTGAGCGTATTGTGACCTTGTTTTAACACCACTGAAAGTTGCCTTCAGGAGGCTTCTGTTAAAATGAGAGCTGACGATCTGATGTTGTTCACATTGCCACGAGTTTGCACAGACTAGAGAGAGGTTGTCAGTATTCCCTTTCTCTGTAGCCAGAGAACTGGAGAGAGTCTGTACAGCTGTTAATGACTTGTGTAGCACAGAGAGACTTCCTGAATGTAAAAACTCACTTCCTTGGCCATCCGAAAGCAAATGAAACTTGGTTTGTATGGGTTATATGATGTCAATATTGCTGGCTGTAGTGTGCGTTTACTTGTCCAGCCTAGGGCAATCATTTGTATATACATCTTTGCATTATTTACTCTCATAGAGACCTAATGTATTTACCATTTTCTCACCATGTCTGTTACCCTCTGTGTTTTTCTCTCTTTTCTCAGGTGTTCTGTGTCTCAGATCTGAGCTCTATCCCATCAGCCTTTGTACTAACAGTCTCTGAGGCTCCTGGTTTACCCATAATGCATCCTTTTTTCTTTCACTTCTCTATTTCACCAAAACGTCTTCCTAAACCTACAATCTTCCTACAGGCACTTTTTAATTTACCCTTTGAACTTTGACATCACTACACCAACTTAATTCTTCCTTTGAAGGACGCTTGCCCCGTTAGTAAATGCATGGAGGTCTCGTGTTCGGACTCTTGTCTGAAAAGTTCATATTGTTTGCTTTTGTATATGAAGACTCTTCAAGTCTCTGCTTTTACTGGTGAGACACTTGCTGTAGCCTTGCGGCTTTCATCCTGCTGCAGAAGAGTGCTGACAATATTTGGTTCCTACGTTACAACAGATACCCCAACCGCCAAAATGGCCTTGAGACCACTCACGAGGATAGTTTTTGGCGTGTTTTTGGAGAAGCTTTGGAGGATTTGGAAACATGCGGCCAGTCTGAACTTTTGAGGGAGATTGAGGTAAATCACTTTCTGAATTTGCTGCTGATCTGTTCTGCTCTTGACTTGAATGCTAAGCAGTTTCCCAAATGTGTTGATTGCTCACAGCACCCCTGTGCTGTTAGTGGTGTGAAGAAGGGTTCGAGTTGTGGCATCTCAGGGATGTGCTAATGGATAACTACACCTCATCAGGCAGTTGCTTGCACATACTTTCTCCCAGAGCTGAGAAATTACCAACCAGTAACTTTGTGCTCTTTTTGCAAATTGCTGCTGGCCAGCAATCTTCGCCTGACTGTTGGCAAAGCTCCCCTATCAAATGATAAGCCCTTACGTGAGGAGATACTGCCTGTCACAAGCACTTAGAGGCCAAGCAAAATGAGCCTCCCAAAAACCCATTGGGACCAAAAGTTGCTTTACGTAAAGGCAGGAACAACATGCATCTTGCATTCAGCTGTCACTCTGCCGGAAACTGTTTCAGTAAAATGGGTAATTGGAAGCTTTTCAGCCAGCCTTCCCCTGGAAAAATCCGAGAAAGTAATTGCTTCCTGCAGAAATAAAGGTGTTTCCTTTCTTCATGAACCATTTTCTCTTTTCTTTATCCAAAATGCTTTGGAGGTCGTGTTATTGTGTCCGGTTATTGGATGGGGAGCCTGCATTACTAAGCTGTGAGACACAAATAAAGGCCTCCCTTGAGACTGCAGAGCAGTGGGCAGCAAATCTACCCGGTGAGATGGGACCCAGCAGTGCAACCTCATGAGCTGCTCCCTCCTTACGCCTCCTGCATACAGGAGATCTGGGGGAGGCTTGTGGGGCTGGGTCTTCCATCGCTCCAAAGATGGGGCTGCTAGCTAAAGTAGTTCCTCAGGGTTGGAGGAGAAGAGAGGAGTCTGGAAATTGGTTCGTTGTTCCAGCAGATTGTGCAGGGATGGCATCCCCATGCAATGCCTGATAAAGTGCCTGGAGAGATGCCAGCTGTCACACTACTCCTGTCCAGTAACACTGGGTTTGGGTTGGAAATGGTTTTCTGGGCATGTCTGGCTCATGTGCTTGTTTCCTCAACAGAGGGTGTAAAATTCCCATTACTGTCAGTGGCTATTTAAGAAAAAGTACCACTCTGAAATGATGCATAGATGATTTTCTTCTGCATAATGGCGGATCTTAATGCAAAAGAAGGGATTTGTTTGGCTACTGTGAAATGCCAGAACAGAGAAAATAATCTTTCTGTCCATTCCTTTTGCATGGATGCGTGGGCTTTTGAGTCATGCTTCTTAAAGGCTTTGGAGCTGATACATTTAGAGCAATGCTTTTAAAAAGAATTTAAAGAAATTTTGCAAAATGCAGACAACCTCTAGCACTACCCACATTATCCTGAAGTGATGGATAAAATATGGAAATCTTTTTAGCTTGTGAGTTTCTTAGCATTTTAGAGGAATCTTCCCTCAGAATTTAATCACCTTGAGTTTGGACAACACAAAAAACCTGCTACAGGCTCAAAGGATTTTCACATTTTTTCATCTCCATTTGGGATAACGTAGGTAGTGCTGGCATTTTCATCACTGCCACCAGAATCTGCTTTATTTACCTATATTGTTCCAGCTTGCAGAAAAGAGCCAGAGGCCTTGATTAGATATCTAGTCAGGTGATACTTCCTCTGTGTGCAGGAGAAATTGCTCTTTGACTTGCCATGGTTAACACTGCTGAATTTTGCTGTCTGCTCCCTGCCTTTCCTTTTCTTTCTACTACCTTTTGAAATTTAATAGGACTGCAGATGTTTGGAGCCTGAACTTCATAATGATGGTTTTCATTATGCTGTTTAAATAGACTCTGGAACCAGTTGAGGTTCCACAGACTGGATTCTTTACTCCTTCATTAGCTTTGATCAATGTAATTTCATTAGCGAAAAGCATTGCCAAATGGAGTAGAATCTACTTAGGGGCATCATTTAATGGATGCTATCAAGGATGACCAGGCTTAAAAACTACTTAATTTCATATTTTTTAACTCAGTTTGACTCATTGAAGGCTCCCATTTACTGACAGATAAAATGATAATTTCTCTGCTGACTTGGCCTCAGCAGTGGTGCTGCCTTCCTGGGGCCATTGCCAGCACTGCGCAATGCTGATGACGGGCTGCAGCCCACAGGGGTAGGCTGGAGATCCACCAGTTCCTGTGGGAGCTCCCCTGAGGTCAGCATGTTCATCTGCCTTGATTCCCTTGTTGTCCTCTCTGCCATTTGTATTCCCGTGTTGTCTGTCCCTTCCTGCTGCCACCTCAGCGGAGTTACTGTGCCCTTGCCCTGCAGGCATCCATCATGACGGGGAGCGTGCACAACCTGGGCCTGGAGGGCAGCAAGCTGCTCCTGGACTCTGTCAACCCATCGGGGCTGAGCCCATTGAGGAAGGCAAACTCCGGCTGTGACAACGGACAGACTGAGAGCAGCAGCTCCCCTGCCAAGAAGAATGAGAGGAACCTGGACATGAAGAAGATGGAGAAGGAGATGCAGGAGATCATGTCCCCTACCCCCCTCGAGTTTCACAAGGTCTGTGTTGCCAAGGGTTGGTTTGCCTTGGCACAGTGGTACCTCGATGGGAAAAGCTGATGGATGTGTTGCAGCCCCATAGAAAATGCTCCCTGTTGACCCTTTGCCAGTGGCACAGATCATTCAGTAAGCTGCTTTTTTTCTGAGAAATCATTTATTTTCTGTCCCCTTCCTCTTCATTCCCAGCCTTTCCTAAATGGGGTGCAAATGGTAGGACCTGAGTGACAGGATACTTGTTTGAATTCAGCATGCGGGTGATTGCAGCCAGTTTAAGCGTGGTGCAAGGCAATGGTAATTAGAAGGAGTAATTAACTGTAGAAGCTGTTGATGCAGAATGCAGGCAGGGAAGGGAGCTGGAGAGGTTTCAAAAACTGATTCCTTTTTCTTTCCTAGTGATTTTACAGTGAAACCTGCAGTTAGGGCAGTTGGGAAAAACAACTTTTTCTTGTTTGATCTGCTTTTGTCCTTCAGGGCATGGCAAATGCACCTTTAAATAAAACTCCTTCATTCCTGATGGAGGAGAGCTGAGTAATTAGGTGTGTTATAGGGTGAGCGTTCTTTCTGCTGGAGCATCTGGTGCTGGAGGTGTTTGGAGATGAGGCTGGGGCATCACCCTGGGCACTGTCTGCCCATGGATCACACAGCCGTGGGGCTTCCCCAGCCACCAGCGCCCTGATGCAGTCGGAGCCTGATGGTAGAGATGCACTCCCAGTTCACGGAAGGAAAAGGAGGACTGTGGTGGAGGGGAACAGTTGTTCCTGATATTGCTTGTCCCCCGTTGGCTCCTGATATTGCCTTGTGGCAAGATACACTTCTAGCAGCACACATCTCTTTTAGAGACTAAAATATGATCGTGATCTAGGGAAGAGGGCTAGATTACCTGGTTCTTGTCCTCAGTAAGCTATGAATATTAATGAATAGTATTAAGCAGTGTAGATGTTTGTGCTGCCTCTGCAGCATTCCAACGTGTGCTTTCTGCTTCTGCCCTTCCAGATGACACTTCACAAAGACCCAGAGAGTGAAGACTTTGGATTCAGTGTGTCGGATGGCCTGCTAGAAAAAGGTGTCTATGTAAATATGGTCCGTCCGGATGGACCAGCAGATCAGTGTGGCCTCAAGCCATATGACAGAGTGCTTCAGGTAATAAATGCAAAATGCAGTTCTGGAGGCTGGGACGGAGTGAATGAGTGGCTGAGAGGAAGAGAGAAGTGAGACCCATCCATGACAGCACTAACTTTAATGAAAGGTAATAGTTAGCCAACTAGGTGAGCACCTACCACCTAACTCTCAATGAGACCTGTGTTTTGTATAAGAAATCTCTAGGTAGCAAAGCTGGTTTCCCTAGCTGACACCCAGCCCAGGGAGCACCTCCACACAGAGCTGTCCCAGCGCTGTCTTTCTGAGCTTGGGCAGCTCACAACCACAACAACCAAAAAGCCGTGTCGCTTTCCCTCTTCGTCCTCAATCCTTTTCCTATCATGAAAGAGGGTGATTTTTGGACAAACTAGACCGTGTGGACCAATATGTGTTCTTGTGAATCCCCCGTGGAGTTAAGCAGTGTTCATGAAGTTCTGTGCATGCCTTTGACAACTAAAAGTTTTCTAAGAAACAACCATCCTTCAAGCAAAGTGTTTTTCATGGATATTTTCCTCCGAAAGACACTCAATCTGAAACAACTGACGCAGAAACAGAATAAAAGCTCTGGTCAAATAAAAGTAACTGGGGCGTATCTGCCTGCCAGAGGGACAATGGGAACACGGTGCATTCTGGAGTTTGGAAAGGAACTTTATATGGACGAAAAATAACAAGTTGTGCTTGGGAGCGACTCAAACAGTGACTGAGAAAGTGTGGCTTTGATGGAAAAATTGCCACCATTTGGAAATGCTGATATTGTGACCGTATTTGGAAGCACTCAGAAAGATGTTTGGTTTTGCTACTTTCTAGGCGGTGGCTGTTAGCAGCAGGATCAGAGCCAATATATTATGTACATCAGGTAACCAGAGAGCTGGCAGCGCTGTGGGGAACCTTGTTTAAGCTTGTTATGATCTCTAGCCAGTTGGCTGCTATACAATTATTCCTTCTCGGATTCAAATAAAAGATGGTGCAAGAATGAACAAGAAGCTAATTAGGCTGTAGGCTGCCTTTCTGTTGAATGTTGGATGTGTTGGTCTTTGCAAGTGCCAAGTGCTCTGGGAGGTGTGCCTGAAATCCCAAACAGAGCAGAGCAGAGACTTCTGAGACCCCCCCCCCCTTCCCACATGCTGTGCCACACAGCTTCTACCTACAAGAGGACGAGGCAATCGCTGTTGCATTGACTTGTGCAGCAGTGATGGATGAGGGTCTGCAGACCTGGTACAGGCAAATCCCAGCAAGAAGCTTGGTGATGCGCTACTGAGGATGCTTCACAGTGCTACTGGTTACGGGCATGATGATGTGTCTGCAAGCAATTTCCAATGCTGAAAGCCACAAAACATGTTGTCCCTGCAGAGGACCCTCTGCCTCTTGATTGATGGATTGCCCGGAGCACAGCATTGCACTAATGACTTTTCTGCACTGGAGCTGCCCAGCCAGCATGGAACAAAGGCAAAGCAAGCTCATGGCTTATTTCTTCTTGTCTGTGTGCAACCTGGAAATTGTCCCTGGTCACTCACCTATAAGGAGCAGTACTGAGTTCAGCTGTGTAGCTGCCAGCTAGGGCAGGGTGGCACTGCTGCCATCACAGAGCCCAACTCCATGGGCATGCATTAATCCTGAGAAAGGGTTTTGGATGCAGGGGTTGCATGGACTTATCCAGCCCTTATCCTGAGAAGGAATCAACGCCTGGCCTGAGGGGTTATGTTCACTCCAAAGGTGGGTGGGAAATTCCTTTCTCCCCTCCCTGCTTCCCCTCCCCATGCTATTTGCCAGCCCTCTCCATCCTGGGGCTGTTCGTGGCACTGAGCCCAGGTGCTCTGGGAGCTGTAGGCAGGAGAGCTGGGAGATGGCTCCTGCAGGTGACCCAGCCTAGAAACATGCTTCAAGATGCTCAGATGAGCAGGAAAAGTGCTTTCACTGCTGAATCCTGCAGAGAGGATTTGCAGCCTCCATAGCCGCCTTCTTGAGCCCATGTGAAATGCATCTGGACTCCTCCAAAATGAAAGATGTAAACGGTGTGAGGAGAAGCAGGAACTATTCAGTATAGTCCTGATTTACTGCCTGCTGAGCTGGAAAATGGTCGTTTGAAGCCTCAGGGGCTGTGCTGTGTTTGTTTTCTAGGTGCTGAGTATCCTACATCACAGATTTAAGGCCAGTGAAAGCCATGATGGCAAAAAATCACATAGCAACCTTTCTCCCACAGACTTCACCTTGAGAATTGATTTTTGAGCCCTGTAGAGTTCAAAAGGTGTAATACTGTCTTAGACTCTAGGGATGAGGATTTCTGCTTGATCCAGGCTTTTTCCCCTTTCCTCTACCAGTTACGGAGCCATTCCTCAGCTAAGGCAGGACATGCCCAGCTCAAAAAGGGAGGGCAGTGCTCTGCTCTGCTGTGACCCCTCAGTCAGAGTCCCCCAGGCGCTGTGTGTTTTCACAGGTGTGGCTTTAGCACCAGCCTTGTGTTTTCTGACTAACAAACCTGGTGTTTCTGTTGTTCCTCCCTATGGCACATCCTAAATCCATCCTGACAGGTAAATCGCGTCCGAACGAGAGACTTTGACTGCTGTCTGACTGTCCCCTTGATCTCAGAGGCTGGAGACAAGCTGGACCTGGTGATCAGCCGAAACCCTTTGGCTGCCAACGCTCCTCCAGAGGGGAACGGGGAGCTGCTGGCACAGGCAGCCCGCACCGAGGTCAAGGCGAGCGTCCAGACACTGTGAGCAGCCGCAGCGGATGATGCCTGGGGCCTCTGCTGAGCCATTGTGGTATTTGGGGTGTTCTTCCTGTTTTTTTGCACTGGTTTTTGTAAATGCTGTGTGTATCATCAGATCCAAGGGGGGAGGTGGGTCTTCAGTGAGCTGTCACCTGTAGGCCACCCAATGCTGCTGGGAAGGTTGAAGCTGGATGTGCATTTCTGGGGCTGGGGTGAGCTGTAGCATCCCCAGTGCATTGTAGTGCACTGGGTCCCACCCCAGCACCTCCTCGCTCTTCAGGCCTTGGCCATCCTACAAACACACATGGTGCTATTTTTATCCTTGTTTGCTCTGTTTATCACATACAGCAAGATTGAAATGCCATTCTTTTTCTATTGTACCCGGCTCCACCCTCCAAACACTCCCAATACTTTGATTCCTGCAGTCCCTTTCTCTCCTGCTGTCAGGCTATGGAGGGCCCTGTTTAAAGGCAATTCAAAATGCACTTGATGGTGTCTAGGTGCAGTTCTTGTTCAGAAATTTATGTTTGCAGCTGCCTCAAGCTAGCCCCTTCCACGCTGCCCCAGCAAGGCTGGTTCAGCCCAGTGCCCACTGCCCAGGGCACCTCGTCTCACCATCAGCAGTGCAGTTGTCTGTGCCACACAGCGGCTATTACAGAGCAGAAGGCTGTGCCCAAGGCTGAAGACCCTAAATGCCTGCTCAAATCCCTAGCTAGTGCTTTTCTGATGGATGTTATGGAGTTAATGCAAGTAAAAAGCAGAAGTGTTGTTATCCAGGGCGGTTGATGTTTTGAATTAATAGAACCTTCTTGTCCCCCGCCAGGCAGAGACGTGAGAAGTCCCTCAGTTGATGGAGATTGTGCATCCCCCGCCCCCACCTGCATTAGCAGTGCCTAGGTGGCTTTGCTTTGTTAACCCCATTGCCTGTTGCTGGCCTTCCCATGGCCTCCAAGCATGGCGCCCCTGCTTGTCCCCCCTGCCCCTGTGTGCCCCCAGGCCATGGGGAGGAGGCAGCTGAGGCATTTGCATCAGCTTCCCCATCTGCAGGAGACACAGTCAAAATCTGGCTGTGGGCTCCTCCTCCTCTCTTTGTCCTGAGTTCCTCCTGTGGCAGATGTGAGCTGCGCTCTGTGTGTTCCACGTCTTAGCACTTTACGATGATGTTAGCATCCTGGCACCCTGGCATTGCTTTGCCCATGAAGGCTCAGGTGTGGTGGGATGGTAGAGGTGAGGAACTTGCAGGGTTGTGGGCTGCAGCCCTGGTGACCACTGCCCCCATTCCCCCACTTCCTCCATCACCACCCCATACCAGTGCTGTGGTCGGGTGCCATAGAGCTGTATGCAGCATGTTCCTCATTTTGCTGAGCCAGGACTCACTCTTGCATCCATCCCCACTTTGCAGCTCTGTCCCTCCACGACAGCCCAGCGTATTGGGGTGTTTCTTTGAGGCATGTCCAGCTACTTGTCAGTGTAACCATTTTCTCTTCAAGTATGCAATATCCCATACCATTGCTGCCACAACTAGATAATGTGCCATAATTGATACTGTGGAGCATTGACAGTGCAGCCGAAAGTGTTTTTATATGCAATATTCTGAACAGCGGAAGCTCGCTGGGGCTTCTCACAGGTTTTTAATGAAGACTTTTATTAAAGGCTTTAAAACAAAAAGGAAGAAAAACTTGGTCCTTGTATCCCTTCCTATGCATTTTGAATGATATGAAGATGAAATGCATTACTTAAATGTGTATTTTTATCCATATATTAGAGTGTATTCCTTGTAAAGTATTTTTATATGCTGATTTTCTTATGTATCTATGAAAGCACAATATTTAAAAGTACAGCATTTCAAAGAATATTTTAGTCCTGTTTTGGACCTATTTGTAAATCTCTGTATTTAAATGGCATTGCAATGACTTTGACTTTTTTTTTTTAATTAAATAAAAACAAATGAAATGCACATGTTGTGGTCTGTTTCTTTCTGTTAGAGGACAGGAGTAGGGCAGTACTCTGCATCCAGCCCTATTTTCCCTTCCCAGAGGACCCATGTGAGGGCAATGAGCAAGACGAGGGGTTGGTGGGACCGCTACTCATAGGTCTCCCAGTGCAGGCTTTGGATTGGCACTTGCCGCTGCCCAGCAGCAGGATCTGGGATCACTTGCTTCCCTCCCTGCAGATAAGGGGACTTTTTCTGCAGCTCTCTGCCCATGCTCCATGGCTGCGGAGATATTTATATGGTTATAATATTGCTTACATCAACCTGGCCACACTGGAAGCCTCCTTGGTTCAAACCTTGGCTACTTCATGACAAACTATTTGTGTGGCAATGCACATGGTGGCTGTGAAGTGGCAGTGGCAGTGTTTGCAAAGCTGTGGGTAACACCCAGGGATGGGATAAGGCGGTGACCTGGTGGGCACTTGGATTCCCAAGATCCATGAATCATAGAATCAATCACTAAGGTTAGAAAAGACCTCTAAGATCATCCAGTCCAACCATCCACCTATCACCAGTATCTCCCACTAAACCATGTCCCTCAGTACAACATGTAAATGTTTCTTGAGCACCTCCAGGCTCAGTGACTCCACCACCTCCCTGGGCAGCCCATTCCAGTGCCTGACCACTCTTACAGAGAAGAATATTTTCCCTTATGTCCAACCTGAATCTCCCCAGCTCAACCTGAGCCAGTGGCGTGCTGCACTGCAGGAGCCAAATTATCCAGCTTCTGGAGCCAGGCGTCTAGAAGACAACTGCCCCAAAGCCACTGGGAGAGCTCACATCCTTACAGGGAGGCTTTCTTCCCTTTGCTTACAGAGGGATTAAGGGACACTGCTACACTTCCAGCACATGCAGTTCTCTACATTCCCCAGATACAGCCATCGGGAACCGCTGCTCACTGGCAAGCAAAGGGTGAGCTATGTTTTGCAACCCTTCACCACCAAGTGGGTAGCGCAGGAATTTTTGGAGGTCGGGCATAGAAACACTTCTGGTTAGAGCTGGGGAATCATTGCCATGTAAACAAACCTTATCGGTCATCTCTGGCTGTCTTCAGGGCACGGGCTGCCAAGCAGAGCCCTTCACATGTCTGGTACCAGGGCCGTGCCAAAGCCGCTCGGCGCCAGCCTGGGCACTGGTGCGATGTCAGGTTGAACTCCCACCCATGCAACGTGACCGCAGAGCTCTGCCTCACACAGAGAGAAAAGGGCAGCTACGTGCAGCCTGGACACATGGGTGAGTGGGGAGCTGCCTGCTAATGGCACCCTGCAACCCTCGGCCGAGGGATCCAGCCCAGGGCAGGTCACAGCCACTCATGGCTGGAGCATGGAGCCTCCAGCAGCTCTGTGTAGTGCTGTGGGACTTCTGGCTGATTATTTTATACCTGAGACACATTGCAGTGACTGTAGCAGTGTTGGGCTGCTCTGCCCAGGCACTGCAGGCTGTGCTCTGGCACAAAGGCCACAACTCTCACCCAGCAAAACAGTAATGCAACCAAGTCAAAACCAAGCCATTTCCTTTCTCAAAACAACTTAAAAAGCTTCAAGATGCAGCAGGGAAACCTGCCTGGGGTGCTGCTGGACATGGTCCATGCCCTCAGCTCCAGCTGGATTATCAGCAGCAATCCTGACCACAAATGCTGTGCAGTTTGCCATTCTGCTTCTCAAAAACATTAATCAAATGACTTTTCTTTCCTTTCCCCCTCTTCAAGCATGGCTTAGGGAAAAGCATTTCAGATTTAACTGTCATCTGCCCAACTGAAGGGGCCATCAGAGCCCTTTATATGACAAATCCCATACACCTGGAAAATGAATTTGTTATCTCTGTTGTTGTTTTTCCCTTCTCATTGGGCTTTTCTGCACCTGACTCCCTTACCTTGTGCCCCTGTAGACTGTGACCACAGCAGTGGGGCAAAAAAGGAAGAAAACTGGATTTTTAGGTATTTCCACACCTTCACACTGCTCCGTGTGTCTGTGAGGGAATTAACACAGTGAATAATGGGCTTAAAGGAAGAGCTGAGATGCTCAGAGATCGAAAACATCAGTGAGCACAGCTGGTTTATAAAGGAAAGTTTTATTTTCTGTTATAAGGTGATTACAAACTCATCTAAAAAAGCAAAGATGACTTAAAAATATCCATATACATTTCATTTATCTAAAAAGCAAAACAGAAACCGCAAAATACAAACATTTACCATATACACAAAGGTTGGGGGGATTGGGGGGTCATAGGATTAAATTACACTCCAGGAGAATTTTCAAATACAAATATTCCATCTTGGAACACACACGCGCGCACACACACACACACACACACACACACAAAGTTTTAAAATGTTTTAAAAATATTTTTTTTATTTTTTAAAAAAGTCCAAGATGACATTTTTGAGGAGGTTATCATCACCACCCCCTCTCTGTATGTGCTACTCATCACCGCACTGTAGTCACAGTTGCTAGGAATTTAAATAATTAAAAAAACAAACCACCACTGTTTTTCAGCCAAATACATCAAAGGAGATGGACCACCTCTCACAACATGAAGCCCCCGGTAACGTTATCAGGTAACAGCCACCACATCACACTGGGAAAACAACGGCCTATTGAACAACAAGCGCTCCAGAACAGTGCTGGGATGCTGCGATGCTGAGAGACCTCGCTGCCCTGCAGGACAGGAGCAGATGACACCGACTGGATGTGCCCCAAAGGGTGTTTCTGGCCTCTCAACATGAGTTTGCTACTGTTCTTTTTTTTTTTTTTCTCTTTTTCTTTAAATTATAATAAAAAAAAAATCTTTTTAACATCTCAACTGCAGAAGTAGATGCAAGAGATTTAGAAACCGTACGTATCATGCTAACATGTACTATGCTACGGGCCCAAAGCTTTCCCTTGTACGCACACAAAGCACACATGCACAGCTCCTTAGCACAACCAAATTGCCTTTTTTTTTTTTTTTTTTTAATTTTTCATATTTTTCCTCACTTCTTCCACTAACTCAGAGCACAGAGAGCTGCTCCACATAAGGCTGCCTGTGCTCTCTGGCAACACGAGCAGCAGCACTGTGCTGCAGAGCTGCAACACAGGGAGGAAACCTCCACAATCATCTCACCCCTTTCTCAACTGTTTCTAATTCACTTTGCTCCTAAAGTACAGAACTGTGTAAAGCATGGAGCAATTACACTCTGACAGTTTTACAGTTTATTTCCAATTAGGACAAAGCCACAAAACAAAGAAGGACGTGTTTGGGCTGTCATTCAATACCCAGCAGGGTCAGGCTCTTTTCCAATGGCAAACCCTGCAATCAAACTTCTTCACCTCTACTGGGGATGTGGGAATGATTATTTGTTTTCTTAAGGTTTTAAACCTGAGAAATTCTTCCCTCTTGTTTTTTTTGTTTTTTTTTTTTTTTTTTGGTCAAATCATATCTGAATTTTTTTCATCTTTAGGACATGGGTAAGCTGAAATCACCAGCTCACAGCTGGAAGAAGCATGCAAAAAGTTACTTTCTCTCTTTACTTTTTGAATAGAAATGAACAAATTCAGATTATTATTATTACTTTTTAAAGCAGAGAATCATTGTGCAGGAGCAGCTGTTTTGGGGGAGGGAAGAGGCACTCTGGGAAAGGGGTAGATTTCCAGCTGGGGCTCAGGCTGCCTATGCCAGAAGTAATTCTTGAACAAATCTTCCAGCAAGGTCAGATTAACCACTGATACCAACAGATCATTTTCTGTGACTGAATTATGGAGCTTGGGGGTAGAGGGGCTGCTTTTGTTCATTGGTTTCTCCACTGAGAATTTTCTTTCTTATGCTTACTTTGATAACAAGAAATAAAAAGGAGCTACTTAGGTTCTGACAGTTCCAACCTTTGCTCATGCAAATATACAAATACACAATTAAATGTTAATCCTCACCACAAAACTTTGGATGCTGACTTTGACTTTGGAGGAAACAAGTCTGAGGCTGCTGCCCGAGCCCTCTGCACTCCCACTTTGCTCAGCAGGAGCCATGCTGTACTTACACAGGGCCAGGAGTCCAACCTTGAGGATTCCTTGCAGGGCCAAGGCCCAGCATTTTGGCATTGTATCTCCCTTTCAGTATCTCAATTTAGCCAAGTCCATTTGGATGCCCTGGAGGTCAGCACTTTGTAAGAAAGCGGTGCCTAAACCATCTCAGTTCCAATCCCAATAGCTTGGAAAATCACATGTATAATTTGCAGCTTTGGAATGGAAGCAATGTCCCCACTTGTGTGCATGCTTATAGGGGTGGAAGATTTCATCTACTAGTCTGTGTAAAAACAGACCTTTTTATTTTGCTGTTACTCAAAGCGAGCAACTTGCATTGAATCTTTTGGAAGTGATTTCAGGGTCATCTTTCTTCCAAGTACATTTGAGCTGCTTAGCTAACTTAGTCCACTCCATTCAATATACAGTTTATTTAACATTTTATATACATTATGGCCCCACACATGATCTGCAGAGACTGCAGAAGTGGAAGCTAATAATCAGTTATACAAAGGGTTCAAATCTCCCACCGATGGAGTACTGCCATTGGCACAAAGTGGGAGCTTTGAACCCCAGTGTGACAAGCACAGCCTCACCAAAACTGCAAGTCTCCTTGGCAAGTAAAAGCAGACTTGCAGGAGACTTGTAAAAAGCCTATTGAATGGAAATGTTCATGTGTCTTCAGAGCTGTTTGAACTGTTCTAGCGCTGAGGCAAGGAAGAGGAACAGAAACATCTGCAGTTGAGAAAGGTGGATACACAGCGGAGTGCAGACTGCTGCAGAAGATGCTACTCTGATAGTGGCAAAAAACGTTCTGCAGATGCATGGGTTTATTTATTTTTTTTAACGTGAGTTATACCAACCATAAGGCTGCACCTTCTTTTCTCCTTCCTCCTTTTCCCAAGAACAACAGTGGAAATCAGCTTTGCTGCTCCAAGACTGATTTCACCTAACTCTCCACTCCTGAGCTGCATTGCTGCTGCAAGTTGAACACAGCATTGTTTAAGATGGTAAATACAGCTGCTACTCTTTGATATTTCCATGTACTACACAAGAACAAATCCATGGTGGACCTACTATCTCACACTTCAAAGAAGACTTTTCTAAATGCATGGATCTGTTTGGACCAGATGAAAAGGAAAGCTATAGATGAAAAGGTAAATGACAACAGTAGCAACAACAGTAATAATAATAAAAACCAGTTCTATTTATGAAATCATATTGTTTAAATACCAAAATACAGAATACTGGTAAAGTCCCTTACAATAGATGCCCATTCAGTAAGATCATAACTAGTCACAGGTGAACTGCAACAGACATTTGGAAAACTGAGAAAGATTAGGAACAGCTCAGAGAATCTCGTGGTGCAAATGTATTTGCAGTTCTGCCATCTCCCAATCTCAGCTCAGCTGGGAAGGAATGCTGCTGGAAATGTGCCATTTCCAATCCCACAGGAGCTGAGCAATACAAAGGTGTGTAGGACATGAAAGGTGTGCTTTTGTTTTGTTCTGCTGTCTTTACACTCAATGCTCTCATCCTAAAGATCTCTTGCCAAAACCCACACTTACTTTTATCAATATCCAAACCAGTTCACTTATGACTAGCCATGATAACTCAGTATAGAGTTCCTCATTTACAAAAAACAGGTAAAATAAGTCACAAATGTTTAAACAATTAGGAACAAGAAATCAGTTGTATTTGCAATCATAAATACGTAGGAAACACAGACTTAAAAATTATTTTTTAATAATTTTGGCAGAGGATCACATTGACATGCAAATTTATCAATATCAACAAGAAAAGTTCAGAAACCCGATAAAAAACGTCAGGTAAAAAACACTTTAAAATGTGCATGTGCTCATTGGAACTCAGACCCCATTTAAAACAAAAAATCATTTTGGAGGGGAGAGGGGAACTGTTTTCCAGAAACGTTTCTTAGCTCTCTGTGAGCCCCAGTCCTCCCTTGCAGTCATGCTGACAAGCACAGCAGGGCCAGAGCAGTGTACTTGGAGAACACTTCAATGAGGTTGTTGCATACGTGCAAGACTCTTTCACATGGTACATGGAAGCAACTGATTTGAATGGCACAAGTTCACATCAAAATGGGGCTGGGTCCTGGTTCTCTGGTTGTTGTACTTTTAAAGGTGTAGTATTGGCCCTCTGGTTATCAGCACAAAGATGCTCTCCACAACTGGGAGATAGCTAACTGAACTCATCAGACAATTTTGATGTAGTCAAACCATTTTTTCCCTACCTAAAGCTTGTCTCAGCTCTATAGTACAAATCTGATGTGCAAACAAATCTTACACGCAGTATGACAACATATCAAGAAAATTAAATATAAATTAAGGATCAGTGTTTCATCTACACTCACATAAACCATTAAACTCCCCCCCCAAAACCTCAGTCTTCAATCTTAACCCAGGCAAACATGCCTGTGCACTGCAGACACTGATTGTAACTCAAAAACAAGGGTCCATGTTGAATCCCACTGAAAGAGTCATCTACGATCACATTTCCTTGTCTTTGATGGTTAAAAGATTAAAAAACAAAAACAGCAATTTCCTTATTTTGTACACATTTGATGGCAAATTCCAGCCAGAACCCTCCTGGCCCAATGGAATTCCTGCTTTTGGAAAGGCAGTCACCACTGCCCTGCAGCTGAAATCAAAGAGTTTGCCATCTCCAGCTGTGGAAAAGTTTCCTTTATAACTCTTGTAATACAGCAACCAGAATAAGAAAACAAAAGCAATGCTGACATGGCTGGTTTTGTTGCTGCAACTCAGCCACGTGATGTAAAAATACGTACAAACTCAAACTAGAAAAAAAAATCTTGTTTTGCTTTTGGTCCATCTCTTAACTTTAAATCACCCTTTTTCTTTTACAGGAATACCAACAAGTTATTCAACAAGTGTGCTGCTGCAGCCACTTAGTCCATGGGACATGAACAAACAAATCAAACCTTCTGTGTAGGAATGTTTCAAATTGGATATGTTCCTGTTTAAATGACAAGATCTGCCCCGACAAACTAAGCTGACAGCAAAACAACAGATACAAGTTCTGCTGTTGTCAAATTACTTCCTCCAGATACCTTTGGATAGCTTAATATCAGGGTATCATGAGAAGAAAAAACCCTCCCTCAAAATAGAATGCCCACAAGAAAAGGCTGAGTTTTGCCAGAGAATCTGTTCCCAGCACAACCTGCTCAAGTTAAAAACAGAAAAAAAGAAGACTTCTATCCATGTCTAGGACAGTCTTCAGGAAGCAGCTCCCCATAGAAGCATCCCCCTGGCCCACACAAAGCAGCACCCAGCAAAGCTGCCGCACCCCCACTGCCACGCTCCTCCCAGTGGTGTTTTCCTTATTCCACAGCTCAACCTGGAATGGTACACAATTCCTTCGGACCAAATAAATACTAAATATTGCAGGGTTACATTTCTTTTGCTTTAACTCAAAGCCCCCTATGTCCTGTTTCTTCAGCAGACATATCCATAGACTTTAGAAATACGTCTGCCAGCCTCAAAAAGAAACTGCAATCTAACCTAATGGTGGGCAAGGAGATGGAGAACCCAGAAAGTTACCATCAGAAAGATCAACACAGAGGAAGAGCAATACAGGAATGTAACAGCAAAGGGATCAGCATAGATGAAATAGTGTTACAATGGAAAAGGAAAGGTGCTCACCCATCTCTGAAGCTCTAGGCTCACAGGAAAGACTCCACAAAGGAGGGTTCTCCAACCAGAGAACCTTCCAGAGTGGCAGTCAGCTCTTAAATGGGGGTCTAAGAGAGGTGCAGCCAGGCTCCACCCCTTCTGGTCACACAGCTGAATTGCCTTCACCTGTGCTCCCAGGGCTGACCCGGTCCTTTCCCAGGTGCTCAATCAGTGGTTCAGGCTGTGACTCAGCAGTTAGCACACACCAGATCCACTGCTGCTTTAAGAAACACAATCCTTCTGAATGTTCCCCCAACAGTATCCAATTCCTCCAAATAAATAAATAAAGAGAATCCTGGTTATCAAACCTAGCAAAGCATTCTCAAGATACATGGATGGAAAGTATGTGTTTGCTGGCTGATATTATTATCTTCATCGCTATTATTATTAACAAGGCTATAAACAGTGCTTACGCCAGGTGTAGGTGAGTGGCTCTGTTCCTGGTGTGGGGATGACCTGCACTGTGCACACCTTTGGACAGTCAGAGTCCACACAGGATTGGTGTTTTTTTTTAATTAGTTTTCTGCCCCAAACAAAGTCCAATAGTTAACATGCAAATGAATGAGTGGGCAAACACCTGAAGCACCAGGATCACAGGTGCTGCTCTGTGCCGCTTGGGGACAGGCTGCAGAATTCAAGCTTATCCCGGTGACATCTCAGCTAAAATCTTTGCTGGAACACTAAGAGCAGGTGCTCAACCCGCCTGATCACGCACAAGCAGCAGGCACTTCACCTAAACAAAAAATAATAATAAAAAAAAAGAGTGAGCCGTGCCAAGTCTTGGAAACACCTTCCTCAAGCCCTCCTTGTTTGTGTGCCTGGATCCCAGCTCTGTGCCTGCAGGAAGGGCTGCGAGGCTCTTCACACCCAGCTCCTCTGCCCCCTCACACACCCTGCTCCAGCTGCCCACTGCTATCTCTATGCAGGGACTGTGCTAAACACAACTGCACTCTTTTCCCTCTTGTGACCCTGAAGCCTGCCGTTTACCACAATTGAACCAGAGGGTGGAAATACTACACCTTTGAAAATTCTCTTGAAATAGCATCTTTGTTTTGTTTTGTTGTTGTTGTTGTTTATTTTTCCTCATATCTCTCAACAGAGCGCCTTTTGTGTGTTCTGTAGGTTACCCTGCTCCCAACCACACCAGCACCTAAAATTGCTTTCTGAGACTTGAATATATTGCTGGCAAGACAATCAATTCAAGTGGTAAGGTGTATAACGTTTAAGAGATAAAGATATATATATTTAAAAAAACAATAATAGTAAATTCCTGTAATATGTCTAGTCTGATATGAATGCTCTCCCTCTACAGAGAGACATCTGCTGTGATTACCTTACAAAATATTAAAAAAAAAAAAAAGCACACACAAAAAATAACTTTCTCTGTGAGAAATAAAAATAAATCCTAGTGCAAATATAAAGCTCTGTAAACCTGGTCCTATGAGAATCTATGGTTAGTAAACGGCAGTTAAAGCAGGTTTATCCTCTCACAGAGAGAGCTCACATCATGGTTTCCACAATGATATGAGTTGGCTTGATCAATCCGCCATTCGAAGTTCCATTGGGGCAGAAGGGAGTGCCACTCTCTGTTTCTTTGGACCACCGATTCACTTCCTTGGGGGCAGCCACTGCTTTTATCCTCTGAAAGAAAGGGAAAAAAAAAAGCAAAGGTTGGGAGACCACACAGTCCACATGTCTTCCTGTGCAGAACAGAGGATGTGGCAATTCAAGCACAGGGCTGTCAGATGTGCAGGGCTCTGCAAGGGCTGTGCAGTAGTACCATGGTGGAGATTTGCTCAGTGGAGCCTGACTGAGGCAGGCATGTCAGAGGGCATTCGTGGCATTATTCAACACTTTGGACTTTCAGTGCTGCAGCTGCTGCTCAAGTTACGCCTCTTCTCCTTCCTCATTTAGAAACAACTCTACTTTTTAGGCCGCCTTTCATTGCCAAGTGGCAACTTCTCTCCTACATCCCAGTTCACAAAGGAAGAATGAAATGGCATCTGAGCAGTGTTTACTCTCTTCTCTTTCCTAACATGGTCTTTGAAGAGTGCTTTGGCTACTTTTAGACTTGTCTTTCAGTAGATGGGTGACAAAGTAGGCAAGAAAATAGACACATGAAAATACTCTGGCCACAGCTGAAAAAGGCCATTAGCACTGGAAGGAAAACAAATTCAAGTGTTTGTGCCCTAGGAAATGTTCCTTTCTTATTCTATTCTGTTGGGTTTTTTTCTAAGTGTCCCACTTTCTTCTCCAAGAATACCCTGCATTTAAGACCATCTCATTAGGCAAAAACAAAACTAATCTGCAACCTTAGGAAGAGAAGTGCTAAGTTTCATGTTTGTTCAGTCTCTAAAAATGTTCCACAGGAAGAAAAACAAACCAGGAGAACTGGTGCTGAAATGTGAAGGGCAAGAGTTTGCCTGTATATCTATCTGAACCTGAGAGAATCTGCACTGACAAGTCTGACTCTGAACCCAGATTTTCCAAAGATCAGAAAAATCTTGATCCAGTGTTTTGATTTGACTCATTAAGAATTAAAACCAACCAACCAAAAAAAAACCCACAAAAAAAACCCCCCACAAACAAACATCAACAACCCAAAACAACCTAAAATGTGAAGCACACTATCAGGAAAATTTGACTTGCATTCAGTCCCCCAGAGCAAAAGCCATGCTTGAGAGGCACAGTCCACACCTGGATCCAAATTTCCTTGGAATTTAGAGAGCTTTCAGACAGCTGGGTTCGATCCAGGTATTTCTCTCTGTTTTCTCACTGATTTTTAGGATCGTATTTCCTTTCCCCATGGACAGGAGAAGAGAGACCTGGCACTGACAAGCACTGAGAAGCACCTCGGACTGAGTGCTTGTCTGCACATGGAGGCAACAGCTTTCCTAGCTGGAAACTGCAGAAGTGGGAGGCAAGTAAGATCACCTAGTGTTTGTTTGAGGCCAGAAACCTTTGTGTTTGCCAAAAGGACAGGTGCTCTTTAACAGTCTTATCTGCATTCACTGCAGGGGAGGCATCCAACTTTGCCCTACCTGGACAAGGTGGCAGTTTTCCAAGCGCAGTGCTCATTTTGTGTAGAACAGAGCAATTTAAAGCTCCCTTCCTCTTCTATACAGATTGTGCAAAAAGGCTGTGTGTTTGGTCATGTTATAATCCAACTTATCAAACTGGTGAGGAACAACAGCATGTTGTGGCCTATTTTCCCTACAAGTACCCCTCCTTCTTTTAGTAAGGAGAAGTGAGGGCTACCTCAAGCAACTTCTCTTTTCCAAGGAATGTGTTTTAATGTTAAAATACATTGCTCAAAGCAGAAGTCAAATGCAAAGAACCTGCCGAGATCCCCAAAGGCAGCCCTGCTCTGAATTCACCCTCCTAGGTGCAAGGCAGTTTCTGACTTTAAGGGGGTTGTGGTTTCTCTTACCTCAATGAGCGACCCATCTGATCGTATGATGCGGATGACCATCACCATAGGGATGCAGATCATGGAGGAAAGGGCAAGAACCCATCCCAGGCCGATTGCCCACTCAGGGTATGTGTAGACCTTGTTGTAGGTCAGTGGTTTGTACTTGGCCAAAGAAAAGACAAAGCACCCCTGTCGGCGAGAAAGGAGAATTGAATGAGTTTGAAAAAGGGTTCAAAGCAGCATCGTTCTGATGCTATCACTGGTCCTGTGGAAGACAGGCAGCAAGAGGCAGAGTTGACAGATATATATTTTAAACGAATGGGGACATTATTCTTCCATTTAAATTATTATAAGAGCACCTACATCTGCTCATAAGTAAACCTTTGCTTGGTAATAGAGTGCTAAGTGATAGTGCTGAACAGCTGCAGTACATCACATCACCTGTCCTTTTTCTGAGCTCAAACACTTATTAAACATTGAAAGGAGCTTACTTGGAACGTCCTTCCCAGCAAATGAAATAATCCACATTGAGTGTCTGCCTCATACTGGCAGTCCTGCCTTGGGACTTTTTGTTAAAATGGCCTCGTAGTTCTATTACTCAAAGTAATGCTCTTTGGAGTGAATTGTGTGTGTCACAAATGTAATACACAATTTGTGTGGGCAGTCACATTAACAGACAATGCCTGAGAAGACACCAAGCCTCCAGCAGCTCTGTAAATTGGTCTCACAGTGCTACAGTCTTCACTTAAAGAGAAGCAATAGGAGGCTTAAAGCTGCCCCATCAGCCTAGGAATAGGACTCACCACACAAAGAACTGGTGTGATCACAATCCAGCTCCATTTCATCCAGGGACCAGGTCTGTATCCAATCATATCCTCAATGGCATCATAAATATTATCAGCGCCTGTATTGGACAGTGAGTATCTTGATCAGAACTGAACAAATAAAAGCCATGTAAGATCTGCAGAATTACAGCTGCCTTTCTTGCCCCCCAGGGGGTATTTAAAACAAGGGTGTCAGATTATTGCCCAAATTACCACAGCTGTGAAGTTTAAGAAGATTTTCTCCCTCAGAAGCCCAAAAGCTGGGGGAGTCTCTCCTCCCACACACTCATTATTTAGATACAGGAGTGCAATACTAATCCCTCCTGCTCCTGTCATAATCATACTCCTCCCTCCAAAGTCTCACTGAACTTGCCAGAGAGATCAAGGGAGAAGCTGAACAACAGCAAATGGTACACCCTGCTTCTACAGAAATTAGACAGGCATAAAAAGAAAGCTTGGCTTATTCTGCTTTCTTAAGAAGATGGAGTATATGAAGAATCAGGGAAACAATCAGTGATGAGCACTGACCATTCCCAAGCTACAATCTCAGGCAGCAATGAAGGCTGCTTTCAGACTTTGGTACTCAGCATCACCTAAAAATAAGGGGACAGAATATACTTTTCTGTCAGCTTTCTTTTTGTATTTTCTATTTGTCTGGCTTGGCCTTTGCAGACATTGCTGCTTTGAAACAAAACTCTCAGAGATGAGCACAAATTTTCATGGCTGGCCAGACTTTCAACTCTGCTCTCTAAACATAACGCATATAAACGCTTAATTGTGCCTTTATTAATTAGCAGTGAAAAAAACATTCATTTTCGTGTGGAAAAACACTGAAGGCTGGCTTCATCCCAGGTGCACATTTGTCTCTAAGTGGTCAGTGCAAATTTATATTAATGGCATGCCTCTGCTGCTGGGAGGGTGATTCTGGGATGGCTGATGATTAAACGTTTGGCTGTCAACACTCTCACTAACTCATCCCAAAGCATCAGGTGAAAGGTTCTCACTTACCATAAACCCAGGCTACAGCAATACATTCAAAGAATGCAACCCACAAAAGGCATACACCACTAGCTGCATAGTAGTCAAAGAGTTGAAAAACATACATGCCACCCTGTAACAGAGAGACACAATGCATTAGGATCCATCAGGAAAAAGATCTGAATACTTCAAGCCCAGCTCCCAGTAAAATCTGCCAGCAGACCTTAGTGACTGCTGCCTAACAAGCAGAAATAGCAAGAAAGTGGCATTACCTTCCCCAGGGCATGTGCTTGTTTACTATAGGAAGCATTCTAAACAAGATGACAATCAAACAGAATTAAGCCACTTAGTATAATCTACTGAGACACTTAAGTCTTTCCTTCTTAAAAGTATTTCAGGATGGTCATTTATAGGAACAAGTGACATAAAGAAGCAGTAGTCTTTTAACATTAACGCATCACAAGCACTAAAAATGCCATCAGAGAGGGTCTGCATTTACAGTCTGAGTGAAAGGACTTTTTTTCACTGGAATCTTTTCCTTTCTAACTCTATTTATTTACGTTGTGCTGCTCCACTCCTCCTTTTACTACACTGAACTGCGTATGCCTGAACTTGTACTTGCAAAAGGAAGCTTGTTAGGCATCTCTGTTACAGGTGCTGTTTCAATTCCCACAATTGTCCTCTTCCAGATGTTTTAAAAATACTGCTCAGATTTTATTTTTAAGATAAATAACACAACAATGCAGCCACTGGAACATATTATTATTTATAACAGAATCAATTCAAGAATATTTAATTGATTCAGATCAGTTGAGCTACGACAAAGTCTTTTTTTCCCTGCATGCACTGAATGGGTTCTTAATTTGCTCTACTGAAGGTTCTCCATGTGTTTCATCACTTGGAGCCTGTTGTTAATATTCATACTCATGCTGATTAGAACCTTAGATCACAATGAAATTAATGAGAATTCATTACTCCATTCCTCAGATCTAGGGATGGGAGAAGCTCTCTAGACTTAAAGTGTCATTCCTCTGAGTGGCTAATTCTGATTCACAACTAAAGCAGATCTAAAAATGGCTTAAAAAAAAAGAAAAAAAATAGCAGCAATGCTGTTACATACCTCAGTCACCATAGTTAGTCCCAGAAGATAGCTAAGGAAACATACTATAGCGATGAAGATTTCCCGTCGGTAACCCTTCCTTAGGAAGGATGGGTGCAGATCAACTAATGACGTGATCTGTCCTTCAACTTCAACAAACTAAAGAGGGAAACAACAGAAAGAAGTGACTCAAAAATTATCCGCCATGCATTTCACCCTAGTTCATAATTAAATGCTCCACAGCAAAGCTTCAATCTCAGTCTGTGGCAAAAGGCTGCAGAAAACAAGAGCTATTTCTTTGTAACCTAAGGTTAAAGGCTGGGGGAAGTTTTCAGTTTGAAATAAGCTTTCAGAATTGATGTCTGTTTCCTAGCCTCCTTGCAAACTACTAAAGGGGCTTTGTGAATGCAAGCCACAAGGATAAAGAAACTTAATTTGATGACAGGAAGGCACTTATGTCTTTTATGTGGTAGCTGTTCCAGATGAATACGCAAGGCATGCTGGTAGAGAGGCTCAGAGAAAACACTCTAAAGGCCCGAGCTGCCCAAGCTAGGAGAGTACCAATCAGGTGTGGTTTTTTTTTTGATGTACTAGAAAACTTCACAGGTACTATTTAGATTAATTCCACATTTGGATATAATTCTACTCCTGAATTTGCTACAGCAAATCTAGTGAAGGGAAAGCAGGCTTTGATGTAAACTAACAGCCCCTCTTGCCTGAACCTGTATTTTCTGAACTGGTGAGCAGAGTTGTTCTGGCTGAGGCTCTGGGGCACTTCATCAATCACGATGGAAATCTTGGTACAGTTCCCATACAAAGGCTTGGTAAGCTGTTTGCACAGGTAAAACAAAAACAAAGCCCTGAACAGGTTAGCTAAAATCTAACCAGCTTTTGTACTGACTTGCCATTTGAAAATCACACGTAAAGTTTGTAACCCAAGTTAACCAAGTAACCAAATTTGAATAAAAGTTCAAAGTTTACTGGAAATCAGATGCATTTCACCCACTGTGAACAGTGACTGCTGAGCTCATAAAAAAATCCACAGAGATCATTCAGCACTTTCCACCTGGCAAGGTACAAAAGCATGAAGAGTACTGGAGGCACAAGGATACCATGGACAACCAAGACTGCCTCTGTAGAAAGGATCTTCCTTTTGAGTGGGTACATTATTTTAAAACCAACCGTTTCTCACAGGAAGTCTATGAAATAGCATTCTGTCAAGAATAGATATCTTTTCCTACCCAGTATCTCTTTCTTTTTACATAACTGAGAAGTGCCTTATAGCAGCTCTCCCTCTTTGACCATGAGCTGAAACATCTTTCTGAAAACACAGCTGTCCAGCAATAACTCGACTAGATTTTGTAGCCTCCTGTCTTGTTGTGACTTCTGAAAACTGGTTTTCCTCCTAAACACAACCCTTTGGTCTGATTTGATCTTAACCTGCTCTGGCATTCCAGAAACCTGCTTGACTGCACTCCAAAAAAAACCAACAAACCAGAGGGGTGGAGGAGAGAAATTAAGCGCTCCAATTAGTTTTAATCATTCTACGCACTGAAGAGCTTTTTAAAATTACCAGACAGCTTCCAATTTGCATAAGCACAGGCTTGCTGAACCACAGCATTGGGAACTTGTAAATTCACTTTGCAGTGATTGAAAGTTGCTCACTAGAGTTCAAAGATTAAAACATAAATAGCAATTTGGGCTAGAGTATCAAAACTGTAAGAGAGAACAACTGGCTAAAAATCTATTTAAATATTTATCTTCATACAAGAGAGGACAAATAAACATTTCACCCTCAACAATTAAGGTTTTGTAATCTCAGTTCTTTTCCATTTGAGTGCAGAAAGCTGTCTGTTGCCCAGAAAACTTCAGCAATTTTGAATGTGCAGTTACTGCATAATCCTTTGCCACATATATTTCCTTGGAGTGAACCATCTATAAATGATTTACAGCTCCCTTGTGAAATTCAGTTCAACATTCTATAAGCAACCAGTGAGAAAAGTAACATAACTTCTTGGACTAAACTTTTTGATTTTTTTTCATGGTCACTAATTAATAGCAGTGCGTGCTACGCAATGAGTATACTGGAAGCTTTCTGTACCATTCAGAGACACTGAATGCACACTCATGTGCATGATGTGAAAGTCAGAAGGATCCCAAGCTGGACACCTCTTAGCAGAAAGACCTCTGAAAAATGGAGTGGTTTTGCCCTCTGACTGTTTTTGAAACCACCACGGATACAGGGATACTGTGCTTTTTGTGCCTCGTGATGACACTGCAGTTAGAGGAGGTTTTCTGACTCTTAATAGCCTTTGAAGTCAGTACTCCATGAAGCTATTAATTCTTACAAAGCGTTTCAATGGTGGTGTATACTAACTGCAGGTGATCGCAAGGGCACGAAATACTCTGTGAACAGATTGCAGTCTTCATGGATATAAGAAGTTTCTTGTGATAAGGCTGGTGAGGCACTGGCACAGACTGCTACTACTAGAGATAGTAGTGCTCTGTCCATGGAGACAGCTAAGGTCAGGCTGGATGGGCTCTGAGCACCTGATGGAGCTGTAGGTGTCCCTGTTTATTGCAGTGAGGTTGGATCAGATGGTCTTTAAGGGTCCCACCCAACACAAATGATTCTATATTTCTAAACTCTTAAGTTCTTCTCCAAGGTAAGAAAATACTGCAACATAGTGAAAATACTGGTATTTTTGGGACAGACTGCACTCATATTTAGGCAAGGGTAAGTCCCTCCTGCACTCAGCCAGCTCCTGATGACAAAGACTTGCTAAGTAACATCATGCTGACTATCAGTCAACAGCCACAGATGTATCACACATAGTCCCTGCATCAAAAAGCAACACAGATGAACTCCTCATAGGCAGCATTAGAGGAATTCTCCTCTATAATTCATGCCAGTATATCTGGCTTTGCCCAGTCAGCACTGAGACGAGAAGCCATGCACCTCTTACCCATCGTACTGACCTGGCTATCCAGTCCAAGCAACAGAAGCATAATAAAAAAAAGGATTGCCCAAAAGGTGGGCAGTGGCATCATGGACACAGCTTTTGGGTAGGCAATGAAGGCCAGGCCTGGACCTAGAGAAAGAGAAAATAGGAAAGGGGGAGGGGGAGGGAAGAAAAACAGTAAGTACCAGCTCTTTGGTAAAGGTAGCACACTCAAATGCAGGAATGCCTGGTTCCGTTCAGATAAATCCAAACGCGGCTGGAAATACCAGAAGTGAAACAGTTTGGCTCTTTTATCTGAAAACGAAGCACGCATGACTAAAGCAGAAACCATAGGCCAACCCCCGAGGCATTGCTAACTGATCACCAGTTTTAACATCCATTTCAAACATGTCAGTAATGGAGGTGTTCCTACACCTGCCCACAGGGACACAGGTCAGTTTTGGGGCTGGGGGGAGAAGGGGTGACCCAGGGGAATGGCAGAACCCTCCAGCTAGCCCACGTGGTCGTGATGAAGGTGATGATGATGAAACTCTTTTGTATGCAGGGAAGGGACTCTGCTCCAAAACTTCCCAGGGGCATTCACTAAGGCAACCACTGCCTCACTCCAGACACAACTTCCAAAACCAGCTTTTCTAGAGTGGGGTTTGCACTCTCAGACTGCTCCTTTGCTTCTGCAAACCTTTACTGCTGCACTGATCAGGCTAGTCCTAGTTCTATCAGCTGAGGTCCCTGAAACAAATGCCTTCTGCAGTTAGGAATCCTGTCACCTGGCCAGCTTAGGCAGACCTGCCATAGTGACACTGAGTATGAGCAACATGACCCACAGCTGTAGGATGGGTTGATGCAGTCTGGGGTCACCAGGGGGTTGGGACTAGAGCCTGGCTTTTCTGCCCTGGAAACCGAAGGCTTTTTGTTGAATGCTTGTTCCTAGCCTGGCTCTTGCTGCACCATGGACCACTCACACCCACACACCGAGCATACATGCAGTGCTCTCACATGCTGATCTGCAAAGGATCGGCCTGGAGCTGTGTGCTTTCAGCTATGGCTTGGGAGAGCTTCTCTGAGAGAGAAGGAGCCCTCTCCAAGTGGGAGACAGGAACAAGGGGAAGCAGGCATTTATGGCAAGCTCTCAAATTGGCCATAGAAACTGAATTTGAGGGCAGATTTAAGAACAGATTAAACCCAGAAATACCTAGCTCAGCTTTAAGAAGCCTGGAAGATTTAACACTTCCAAATTTTGAAGTGGATTTAAGTAATTTTCAAAGGTAAAAATGATTTGTTTTTTTACCGCTGCAGTGTGGGGACAGAACTCTGATCTCTGACCTGTGCAGAAAAATCTCTAAGACTGCTCTTCCTACCTCCCACTTTTCCTTTCCAACAAGAGAGATGGAAAAAGCAAGAGAAAGAGGTAAAAAAAGATGATTTTTTTTCAACTAAAGAAAACTTTAAGTCATTGAAATTTGAACAGAAATAAATACAAATTATCCAACAATCAAGCAACTAATTTTATTTAAAATGAAACACTGCTAAGATTTTGTATGACAGAAGATACCAAAAAATGGTGAATGTATCAAACTGGGAGGGAGAGGAGAAGTTGTATTTTTCCCCCAGTCAGTGGCTACAGGAGATCCTCCCTTAGGCAGAACTGCTACTAGATGGCATTTGCAGTTGATCTGTGCAATTATGAGACAGATGTAAAACTGCTCTCCTCAAAACCTGCTGCAATTCTGTATGCTTTGGCCATTAAAAGTGTCCCTGTTCTGCACTACGGACAAGTAACAAGTGCCCTAATCCCTCTTGCAGCTTTCATGTTATTGCATGTGTGGTGAAGTATTTCTTTCAGTCAAACAGAAATGCAGTATAATTTAAACTGGACTCACTATAACATTTTTGTGTCTACAATGCTTTGCTTTCTCCTTTTAAAATCAGATGTTATTTATTAAAGGTCTGACTTCACTGGGAGGCCAAAGGGGGTTTAATTTAACTCTGGTGTAAGCCTATTAAAGCCAGTGGAAGCCAGCAGGAGCCACTCCTTGCTGATTACAAGATGTGCTGGGAACACTGCTACGAGGCTGAATTTGGCACAGGTAAAAAAAAAAACAAAAACCAAAAAAAAAAACCGTGGCCATGAGATTCTTCTGCTAGCAAATTTATTGATATTCCCTGGATGGGAGGAGGGCAAACAAGGAAATAAACAGTGTCATGCACAGGTCACAGGGGACTTCACACTCTGGGCAGAGATGAGGGCAAGCAGCAGGCACTGCCACTGTGGGCAGTATCCTCTCCCCAGTGCTAGAGCCAAATGGCTGCGCCTCTGCTCACCTTTTTTTCTGACCCAAGGGAGTGGTTCTGACCTTGTGTCATGAGAAATCAAAAAAGAAAAGGCCCAAAAAAGAGGCTGAACCACCTGCTGAATGTCTCTGCTCTGAGAAGTCAGCCGCAGCTCCTGGATGGGGCTTCCTCCATGGCCTGGGACACTTGTCCCAGCGGGACTAACTGGTCTGCAGCAGTTCCACACCAGACCTCTGCTGAGGAAGGCACCAAAGAAGGCCATAGGAAGTGGTTTGGATGATTTCAGTAATGCTTACTATCATGCAAAAATGTGGCTTACTATTTAGCCAAAGTTCAGCCAGAGATGATGGACAACTCACTGAACTGCTGAGGTGGTTGCAATGCCTGGCCACCAGCAACTAGGATTGAACTGAAACGAACTAGAAAACCTTAAGGAATAAATAGAAAAATAATCAAGAAACCAAGAGCAAAGCCAATCAGTGCCCTTATTGTCTGAGCTATAAAAATGGGATTATCATACCATTATCTTTGAAAAATACTAGGTAGACACTAAGTTTAACATTAAAAAAGAATTAGTTAATAATGCAGTGCTGCTACAAAATTGTTTAATTCTTAAAAATGCCAAGCAACAGGAACATTGCTGCCTGTTTGTCAGAGATTTAATTAATCAAAATTAGCATAAGTATTAACCAGAAAAAAAAAAAAAACCACAACCATTTCAAAATGCTACTCTTGGAACTGATCCATCTAGATCTTAAAAAAGAAATAATAAAATATGCTGTTTATGATTCATTCAATAAGATTATTCCCTTGCTTCCTGTTTTCAAACAAAGCAATCAACTCGGGATCAAAATAAGCACTGTGGCCAAAAGCGTTAACTAATTGCACTTGCAAGAGGTTCACCAACTGCAGCCACCCAAGAAATCCAGTGGTGCCACCAATGTCATTAGTTTTTCATTAGCTTTTGTCAACTGAGATATTTTTTCTTAAAGACTTAACTCCTGGAGTCATATGATTAGGAGATATATTGAATTTTTCTTCATAAGAGCATGCTTCCAGAGAAAAGCTTTCAAATACTATGCAGGAGAATTAAAATTGAAAGAAAAAAAAAAGAATGAGAAAGAAATGGCAAAGGTGCACTCAAATGACATTACTGTTATTTGAATCCGATTAGCTTTAAGATTGCATCACAGCTGTTCATTATATTTGAGTTGTAATTCCCATCTAACCTGCCTGCGCTGTGTGCAAGTAGATTGCTACGCCTGTCCTCCCAGACAAGACGTGCGTGGGGAAAAAACATCATCTGTCACAAATGTCACAAGCTGTGAGGATTTAGCCTCCTTCAGCTGCACGTGCGTGGCTGAACATTAATGGGGAGAACACTTCTGAAATAATGGAAGAATAAAAGTGTACATCCAGTTTCAGAAAGAACTTCTCACAGTTCTATCAACCTCATCCTGGAGCTACTGAGGGCAAGTGCAGGACTGTGACAGCTAGAGTTCCTGTGGATGGCATGTTCCACAGAACGCAGGAGAAGGAGGCTCTCCCATTTCTCTGCCTTTCAGTGAGACTCAGGAATATATGCATGTATGTCCCTTCCAAAGGCCAAGGTAATACTCCCACCGCTGTGAGCAAGCAAAAGCAAGCTATGAAAAATGCATCAGTACTGGCTATTTGCATTTGAATGAAAACAAAGGTAGTCTGAAAAGAAGGATGGAATACATTTTTGAGTCAATGAACATTTTGGACCCTAGATAATGGCGTGGTACCTCTCATCTCAACTCAAACGGATTAGAACATTCTAGGAAATATATTCACTGCTCTGCTAATCAAGAGAGTAATTAATACAACCCCACTGACCATCACTGCCCTCGATGAAAGCCCAAATCAACAGTGTGCTGGAGATTATGGGAAATCTTGTTCTGTTTTTATTGCTTAGATGTTAGCTGATTGAGTCTGCAGAACTTTGCTCACACGCTAGGCGGCAGTGCCCACCACCACTGCCACCAATACCATCGTACCTGACTCTGCCACATCAGCAATGTTCACCCCTTGCTCTTGTGCCATGAAGCCCAGGACGGAAAAAATTGCGAAGCCAGACACAAAACTGGTACCACTGTTCAGGCATCCCAGCAGCAAACAGTCCCTAAGTCACACATATGTCATGGAGCAAGTTAATTAAAAAAAAATTAACCCATTGTCCCTACTTTATTTACATCATTTAGCTAAAACACTAAACCCCCTTAGATGGAAACTTGCCTATAGCAGTTGTATTTGTACTTGTTGTAGCTCCCCAGGGAAGTCATTGCTCCTAAGCAGATTGCATATGAGAAGAAGATTTGTGTCCCTGCATCTATCCAGACCTAAAGGGAAAGACAGAAAGACTGTTACTAACAGCACTGCTGCATTGCAACCCTCAGCACAAACACACAGTTCAAACTATACAATATCAACAAAATAATTGATTCCAATGAGGGTGATAGCTATGGGATCAGGGAGGGTGGGGAAGAGAACATCACATTTGCAAACTTGGCTTTTGAAGGAAAAAGAATTGTTAGCATCACAGCCCACAAGAACATCAACTCTTCAACAGTTCCAATATTCCCTCCCCAGAGAGGCTTAATATTTCTGGTCTCTTAGTCATCCAGCTGATCCTTCCTGTTGGTGCCACAATAACTGTGCTTCAGAGCAATAGGAAATGCAGAAGTATTTATAAAACTGCTCATTTCTGTTTTAAGTCATTTCAATTAGAATCAGCTGACAGTGACTAAACTGAGGATGTGAAAAGCTTGAGAAACACTTTATTTTACTTTGTTTATTTTCTTAATTTTCTAGCTGTTTTTGTAACTGTTTAAATGCAAGATAAAAAGCTACAGGGGTGGGGGAAAAACAAGCAAAGTACAATGCACTGCATAAGATGCGTATCTGACCTCGGTCTCATGATTCTTTCTTCTGATTATACTTTAAAAACATATACAGAATTAAATAACATTACAATATCAACTAGCTTAATAAAGACATAGAAAGACATCAAAACGCATCCACTGAATTACATCTGTTCACTTCTTTCTGCAAATGCAAGCCTGCCAGCATCAGTAGAAACCACCAAAGAAATGGAATAAGTGAGAATCAAGACTGTAACCATTATTTTCTCCCTCCCACCACTGCTTTCCAGAACCCGCCTGACTGTTGGTATCTCCTTGGAGATGACGCTTGTGCTAGACTGAGGGAGGGGACCTGCCAGCTCACACAAATCTCTTTTACATTATCAGCTAATAGTCTGGGTTTAGGGCTAATAGTAGATCATAAAAATGATGGAATCCCATAAAAGACGATGCATTCATAAAATATAATGTCTCCTATAAACAAGGTATCTTACATAGAGGGCACGACTAGAGAATGGAACAAATGTCCACAGTGTTTCTTTCAGTTACACTTTTCCTACTTCAGATATTTACCTACCATTGGAGTTTTATTTTAACCAAATACTCAGTAGAAAGAAATAGCAAGGAAAGACATTATTCTATCTCACTGTGATAATCACTTCATTATTTTAAAGATTCCTAGTTTTCTATTTTTGGTTAGGGACAAGTGTATTGCTTTGTTTTTAGTTTTGGGTTGTTTGTTTTGTTTTGTTTTGTTTGCATTTCTCACATGATTCCTATAGGCTGCTGTGCTGAAATGTCTCCATACTTGCCCTTTGTGAGCACAAACTCTACCCTCATAGCCTACAAAAAGGGAGTAAGTCTAGCTGCCACTCACCAAGGCAAACTATCTTTTCTGCCCCTCAGAAAGCATTTTTCTCCACCTTATCGTATTACTTCATTCATGTGTTTCCCAATCTCCTCCTTCAGAGCAGTAAGTACTAAGGTGACACTGGTACTCACAGTTGCTGTTTGTTGCTCCATCTGTGAAGCTCACGTTTCTCTCCTTTGAAACTAGACTATGCTCATTAAAAAAATGCATCTCCCTTACCTTACCAACAAGAAAGCTGAGATTGTAAAACAGGAGAGAATTTACAGCCTCAGAGTCCTTTGACACAAAAAGAAAAATACACATGCACACACACACATACATACATATGGAAAGATGCATTAACACATATAGCAAGTGACCTTCTCAAGCAGATCTCTGGAAAATACAACCCAGCATTAATGTTCATGTTATATTTGGACCTCAAAAGACTGTGGAAAAAATCTATTGCTATTACATCACCACCATCACCCTCCACCATCCTCTTTGTGCAGGAAATCATCCCGCTCCCCACTCCTGGTTCCATACCTGTGGGTCAGCTAACCGTGAGATATCAGGATAAAGATAAAACTTGATGCCTTCTGCAGCTCCAGGCAGGGTCACACCACGGATGAGCAGAACAAGGAGCATGATGAATGGGAACGTGGCAGTGATGTACACTACCTGGGAATACAAAGAAATCATACAGTTAGTCTGTGGCACTTGATACTACAGCTCCAACAACAGGAGTTCAATACAGGGACCATTTCTGGTTTTCTTCAGCTGCGTGGCTCTGCTGCTAACCCTGTTTGCTGTGCGGCCTCGCCACCACTCCTACAGGCAATTTCAAGGAGCACTTTATTTGGATGAAGATAATTTGGTCCATGCTGCATCTCCCTTCCCTTCAACTTGAAGGCATTAAACCCTTCTTCAGATTGGCATCAGCCTCAACTGTGGAAATTTCCAGTCCCATAACTTTTTTTTGCCCTTGCTGCTTACTCAGCAACACCATTATTGTAAACTGAGATTCCATTCACCCAGTTTTGAGAATATCTTCATTATCTTTAACTTCCATTCCTACTCTATTTAAATAACAGCCTGCTTCTTTTCTTCGTTATCTTTCTGTTCATTTGATGAAAGAGCCCTTTGCTTTAATCTCCAGCATGAGGGTTAATTTAGCATGCATTTGGACTGTTCTATCTTTAGACCCACACGTTATGACCTCTAACATCTTGTTTTCTTTGCTCATCAGTGTTTTCTCTCATTTTTCGTATAACTGCTGTGTTATAGTGAAGAATCACTACAGTCCATGAAGGGTCTTTTTTCACAGTCAGATGATCCCCCCAGGTAATTGCAGTTTGCTGACTTGATTTAAAACATATTTTTGTTTTCAAGAATTTGTTTAGCTACAGCAAAGCTCCTGGGATGCACCATTTTTCTTTTTAAGTGTGTCCTCTGAGAGTAACCAGGAGAACTCAAAGCCTCCATGGCCATAGTAATTCATGGTGACAGACTGGTTTTGTAAAACGAAAGGAAACCTTTTCACACAGGCCTTTTTAAAATCCTTCTTTTGAAATCTGTGTATTTGCCCCTGACAAATAATATGCCTTACACATTAGCCCACTTCCACCAAAGCTGATGGATAATAGGTGGTTTTCTTTGCTTTCTGATTTTTTAATGTGATTCAAACCTATGATAAATTAAAGTTTTCTTACCAGAAAAACATCCCCATATGTATTCACAAGAGCTGAACACACAGCACTTACAAAGTGGCCTTTGCCCTCCAGGTAAGGATTCTCTTGTAACACTGAAGGAATTTTAGAGATCAAACACAACTATTATTTTTCCCCATAATTTAGTGTTTATTTGTCCAACATGCTACTACAGGATTTAAATTATTTCCCCCTACTCTCCAAAGAGCCATTAACACACTGGAACCCAGGGAAGTGCTATAAACAGTGATCTGCTAAAGTAAACTAGACTTCTCAAATAATTCAAGTGCTCCATTAGAGTTTACGGTTTACTTTTGTTTGACCCCAAAGTTAATGGAGTCAGCCAGAGACTTTCCAATGGCTTTGCTGGGCTTTGGCTCCACACCCCCATGAGCTCAGGCACTGTGGAAAGGAGGCAGTGAATTCCTACTGCCAACTTTGTCTTAGAAGACGAAAATTTTGCTGGGTTTACTCGAGGTAAAACCTGCCAATAGCTCATTTTAACAGACCTGTTTTCAACCTGTTAAATTCACAGGGATGTGAAATAATGTGCCATAGGGAACTTGGAAAATCCCTCAGAGCTATCTTAACCTTTACCAAGCAGAAACCAGGTTCACAAAAGTACTGCAGCAACGTGTGCTTCCATTCTGCTGCTATGAGAAGTTTATTGTGCTCTCCTTTACTGTTAAATTTACACCATCATCTCATTGGGTCACATCAATCAGCAGGAACAGAGAAGCAAACATTTTTGTCAACATGTACTTTAGAGGTGTGGACAGAACTGGCAGGAATCCAGAACAAGGCACCAGCATGATTTTAATGAGGCTCTGTGATAAAGTCACAGAAAGCAACACAGAAACGACAGTAAAACAAGCAGTTTAGTCAACAGTGGAACTAATAAGGACCAGTTTTGTAGAGAATTTTGTCTCCCTGTTGATTCTGCAACACAAAAGGAGATAAAACTGCTAAATAACGTGTTTTCTGCAGTTGAGGAGCTCACATTTGCTCTCTGCTCTCAACTTCCCTAAGCTCTAACAAAAGATGAGTTCATGCTCTAGCTTCTTCTCAGCTGGGACACAAAGAGAGTCGCTCCCTTCCATCCAGCTGACTAGAAACGTGTGGGGCTTCATATCCTGAGACCTCCCTATCTCTGTTAATTAACCCAAAAAACTGACTCAACCAACAGGCTTGAAAGTTAGGAGAGAGACATGGCTTCAACAGCATTTTCTCTGGGAACTAGGATTAAAAGCACTACTGTATGCAAGGGGATAACATCATGCTTCAAATTGTTTAGTGATTGGCCAAGAATGCTATAATTTGTTTCTTGCACTGGAGTAAGATGAGGTGCAGGGATGATGTAACTGTTATCCTTTAGAGAAAAACATGACTCCAAAGAGCACATAGTAAGCCTAAATCAAAAGAATATCCAGGATCTCTGTTAAGGACAGTGCCTGTAAACAAGCACCTAAGTTTAGTCTTCTCTGTCTACACAGAGCTCTTAAGTAAGCAAGCGGCATTTCAAAAATGCTATGCATCCAGCATTTTCCACTGGCTTAAAACATCCCTACCACAGCTATGTTAACATCCACCCCATTACACTGAGAATGAACTTGGCTGGTGCAAGAGCACGGGCAGAGAGTGCAGAGCTCTGTGCATCATAAGCCTAAGACTCTCCAAGCTCATTACGTGCATCAGTAGGATGCTTGTCCTCAGAGAAGCAAACCATGCCAGTATCTGCTTCTTGATGCCAATCCAGGAACAGCTACTTGACTCACAGGCATTTTGGGCACCGGCAATAGCTTTCCAGTGGCAGCTGAATCCAAATCCCTGCTTTATTCGGTGCAAAAATACAACTATTTGCAAAGAAATTATGAGCATAATTAAGAAGAACATTACTTTGTATCCCTGCCGCCTACTAACTACAGTGATTATAAAAAGGGTGAACGAGCACTTACTTTCCCAGTGGATTTGACTCCTTTCCAAATGCAGAAGAAGCATATCACCCAGACGAGAAGGAGACACAGTGCCAGATCCCACTTGATAATACCAATATCTTCAATCCCTGAGGACAAGCTCAGTACATTGCGCCTGAGTGTATGAAAGGAAACAAAACAAGAGAAAGATGCATGAGCAGAGTGATATTGAGTCTTGTTGTGATGTCTGTAAGTACAGGACGGTGCTTGGGGCAGCACATGCATGGGCAGCTCTCAGCCTTCTGCCTGCTAATTCAGAACAGCTTAAGCGAACAAAACTAAGCTCTGCATGCCTAGATCTCCCCTAGCTTTGTGGCACTCTTTTGTTTAATACGTTGTGCAGCATTTCATTTTAAGCTCTTTTAGCAGACCACAGTTACCTCAGTATGAGGTAAGAAACTATTCTGAAATCAGCGTGGCTTTTGCATTTGCTGTCTTGAAGGTGTAAGATAAACTCACCCCAGCACTGCCTACCTCCTAGCTCCATATTTCTTACTATCCTACACCCATTTTCTTCTTCCCATTCCCCCCATGGCCCTGCACACAAGCACTGTCTTGCCTGCACTCAGTGACCACGTCCATACCCTGAACTAGCACAAACTATTTGCTGAACTGTATTCTGTCACTTAGGTTAATAAATAAAAAGAGATTCCTGTTTTCAGATGGGTCTTAAGGATTAGGGCCAGGGCCAGTTTTTTCCTTGAATTAATTAAACATTTTTGTTTGTATGTTTCAACTAGAAAGGAAATAATAATGAATGAAGTCACTGATGGAAAATTTGCAATTAAGTTTTTGGAAAAAAACCTGAACTGACCAGCTTAATAGGACTCAAACCTTCATCCATCTGTTTTTGTGACTCTGTTTGCCAAATTCACTCGGATTACCTGTGTGAATGTGTTCTCACATCAAACACTTTATTCTCCCTGAACGTGTGTGCATTTTGCTATGGGAAAGGACTAATGGCACCAGACAGGGTAAGTCTGCCCTAATCAGCACAGCTATTCAACAGTTAGAAAAACCCCTTAGTAGAGAATGTCTGGCATAGAGTTGCAGTCCTAGTTCACCTGACACTAAAGAAATCAAGGTAAACTCACTGTGAATACACAAAAGAAGAAGTCACATTTATAAGACAAATTTCTGCTGCAACCTCTCATGGCTTTTTAAGAAATAGATGCCAATTTTCCAATTTATGGGCAGTTCATACTAAAATGTAAAAGGCAGCCTATAGAAATAGCTCTCAGGAAGCAATGAATAAATGACTGCAAACACATTTTGGGATAAGGATACCTATAAATGCATTCAGCTAAGACTTCATTGCTTTTTATTAGGGGAACTAGAAGTGAATGGCTGTATCACCCAGAATACGTCCCAGCAGCCCTGTCCAGGTCTCCTGAAAGGTACCCCACGGGTCACTGAGAGCCAGTTATGTCACTTCTCTGTGGCCTGGCAGCAAGCACACAAAGTGATGTGCTGCCTTTCTCTATCTTGAATTCTCTAGTCTCACAAAAGCTCAATACGTTAAGGAATCCACTCAGAATTACCAGTGAGGTCTCAGAGTTAAAACTGTTTCATGAAACCTAAACCAACATTTTTTGCAGAAAAAGCACACAACCTGGATTTGCAATGTCCTGAAAATTCAACTTCAGGAAGCAGCAGGAGCCAGGCTATGCCAATAGCTCTTGAGTTTTGTTACACAACCCACTGCTGCCTAGACTGAGCCATGCTCACTCACCCCACTCATTCAACTCACTTCATACTATGTATTCATGAAGTTGTTGCTAACTATAATTTATAATCATGATGCTGTCATTAACTGTCTTTAATATTATATCAGTGGGGCAACAGGCTGGGGCCGAGTTCTTTGCAACCATGAATCCCTGAACTTTGTTCATACTCTTGAATCTTCTAGTGAAGTGTAGCATGGAAATCTAAAAGGAGCAGCAACTGGCTTTAGGACATAAACAAAAACAAAACAAGGAGAGTTATGCAATCCTTGAAGGATATTCCAGCTCATTAATTAAGTGAATGCAGCCAGAACTTACATACGAGGAAAGGCGAAGCACCCTGACAGACATGAATAGCTAACACTGAAGCAGTATGTACCAGAAAGCTATTGCAAGGGAGAACATGAAGCAACTGTTAAAATTCTCCATTTACCCCCAAAGGCAGAGACAGCTGCCCTCGATTTACCTCGTTTTTTGTGTTGCTCCCCTCAAGATTACATGCCATTAGCATGTGATGGTCTTTCTTGGGATTTGGACGAATAAAGTCTGCTGATTACCCAATATTTATAAACACTTGGCCAGCACCAGACAATCAGAGGTTTTGTTCAACCATAATTACCCCATAACAATTATCCTTTATGCATTAATGTGTGTGTAAGCCTTTAAGGTTTGGGGCTTTAGAATAAAATCTTCAGAAATAAGACCTGAAGCATGTGATACCAAGAGGTAAGTCCCTGATACAAAGCCAGATTTGCTTAACCCCCTTTTATTGCTGCTCAAGCAAGCATGTGATTTGTACAGAACATTAATTCAAATGAACTGAAATGTCAGGCTGTACTGTATGTCCAGCCAGGCTGAGAAGGACACATGTTCTTCAACATGAAGAGGTTAATGCATCAGTGTGGTCAATTATATCTCTGCAGCGTTAGCCTTACAAAGCAGGAGTGATGAGGACACTACATAAATCTCCCACAATAAAAACAGCATTGGGTTTCAGAAACCAAATACTCAAACCCCTAAATTAAATTGGAATTAATTGTGCCACAAAGCAGATGGATATCTTCAGTTAAAAGCTATTTATTGACCTGTCCTTTCAATGCGGGCAGCTGGCTGGCTGGTAGCTGGCATTGTCTATGATGGCAAAGTAGTCATAAAGTTCTTGAGATTATTTTTAATTTCAGAACCATAAAGTATAGTAGTATGGCCTTGTAAAATCTACGTTACTTTAATGACAGCAGTGCTGAATGATCTCTCTCTGTCCTTACTTGAAGACACCAATAGTTGTTTATGCAGAGAGAACAGCTATTTTTAATACTTCTGTAAGAGCAATGAGTCCCGAAGGCAGCTCGATCTGTTAAGGACAGTTTGCTCGTGATGAAACTCTGAGCTATGGACAGTATGTCTGTATTATTAGTAGTATGGAGCCAAATCCCTTCCTGGCACAACTCCAGTGAGGAGTTTAGTTCATGGTGTTTAAAACCGCTATTTGAGGACAAAAGTTAAAGTGACTGCAAAGTACATGGGAAGCTGCCTGCACAAGGACTGGTTGCTGAACAACCTTTGCTCTACTGTGCTAAAGAAATGTGGGGGCACAAACCTATTTGTCTGGGGAAGGTGAAAGGAAAAGGAAAGCTCTGTGAGAACCGAGAATTTCCTCTCCAGCTTTGGGCACCCCCACTCTGACTACATGCAGTAGGCAGTGCCTACAGGAGGATTTGGCTCAGCTTGCAGAGTTTTGAGGGCAAAAACTTGATTTATTATAGAGGGAACTTAACTAAAAGCTCCACATCCATGGGGACATAATTCTCGCAGCCCACAAGCAGGCTGCCCTGCCACTTTGTACCTGCTGTAGGGTTACCCATGGTGTCTGATGTCCCCCAGAGTTTTGGATCCCAGTGAAGGGGCCCACCAGCTCTCCACATATTCTTTACACACTGCTGCTCTCCTGCCTTTGAGTTTGTTTCCCATCTTAACTTGCACTGCCTCCTACTACTGTTCCACCTTGCTGGCTTCTTCAACCTTTTATCATGCTTTTTCTTTTACCACTCACATTCCCACTCCAAGCCCTACTCCCTCTTCTTCATGGGATCAGTCACCTTCTCAGTTTCCTAAAGAAGACATACCAGCTGGGGCCTCATGGAGACAAGCTAGTTGCTGAGTCTGTGCATTACAGAAACAAAAGCTCCTGGGACAGGAGGACAACTCTGTGGCCCCATCAGGAAGCTCCTAAGGTCATGAATGGTACAAGAGAATCAGTGAGCAAACTTACTGCACAAAATTAAGATGAACACACTGCTCCTAAAATCCTGGGAGAGCAACTGTATGTCATGGCAATACGTGCTTATTGCCAAGGCCTTGAGACCTTTGAACATCCCACAAAAACAGCTGTTACTTGGATTCAAGACCCTGAGTACCAGAGTGGGAGAGTACAAAGGAATAAGCATTGCTTCCTCTTCTCCTATAACTTGCTTTCAAGTTTCCCAAAATACCCAAAGATGCCATTTACCAAATCTTTCCTTACTTTCTCCTCCACTCACAAGGGAGGAAACACCTGGGAAAGTATCAGTCACTCAGCAAGGAAAGGCAGTACTTGTGGCATGGGGAAAACAGCTGCTCTCTCAGCCTGCACCCCATCCCTCACACTGATCTCCAGTTTATTTTGACAAACTGCTCATCAAGACCTGCTCTGCACTTTGTACTTTGGCTCTTGCATTACAAATTTTAGCACAGCTCGTAATACTATTTTTTGTAAACCTAATGCATGCCAGACACATTTGGCATGAACATAATTCCCACTGGAGGTATTGGCTGAAGCTTCCTTTTAAAAATAGAGAAGTAGGTACAAGTTCATCAGGGAACCAAACAGAATTTAAACATGTTGAAAGATAAGCTGGATCAGAAACTTATTCTACTGCTAATCGATTATCACATCAAGCCAAGGAAAAAGAATGATTTTCTTCCCAAGCTATATATAGATCCTTTGGATTTAAGTTTCCCTACAGGTGTCTTCCTCTGCTGCTATGTTTTGACAACTGTATAAACACTCAGAGATTTGAGGTCATGCCTGCTCAGAAATAAGTTATGCAATATAATTTTAAACTTGAAAAATAACAGAGAAATGGAAATAAGAAGCTTAAGCCTGACAAAATCCAAGCATCATATAGAACAGAACTCCTCAAGGATTGCAGAAGAAAATGATGGAACAAAGATGACCAGAGAAACCTACAATACAGGACAACACCTCTGTCAGTTTTACTGATGATGTCATGCCTTGCATCTTTGTCAAAGTGATATGCATTATAGTTTCATGAAGTGCACTGCAGATGACAACAGCAAGGGAAGAGGCAACCACAGAAGTGGTGATTTGTCACTGCTTCTGTTTTAAATCCCTGCCGCCAGGATATCTGAAGTGACTTGTTTCTATTCTCTTGCTGAATTTGGAGAAGCCCAGAGAAGAAATGAACAGAATTTCCTCCAAACTCGAAATTGCACTGGCCTGCTAGGGCTCCCCATACTCTCTAGGCGGAGTGTGGTTATACATCTAACAACTTCCTCCACTACTCCCAGACTTACCGGTTTGTCAAATGAGTGATATCCAGAGCCATTCTCTTCTCCTATCTAGCACTCCCCATTAAACTTCTGCAAAATCTCAGGCATGACCCTTGACATCCCCCACAGCATCCCAAAGGTGCCATGAAGATGGAGTACTTACTCCCAGAACTCTGTGACAGGAGAGGTGAAGTTAGTGGCATTCAGTGATATCCAGAGGGTTTTGTTCTTCCTGAGAGTGTCTTCCACGCAGGTCGGCGTGTTCCACTTCTGGTGGCAGTGTGCCCACGGCAGGACGCTCTGGAACGACTGGAACAGGTAGTAGAGTCCCCAGGCCAGGATCACAATGTAGTACACGTTCAGAAGGGACACAATCACTATGGAAGCATAACCAATTCCTGGTGAGAGGGGAAGAGAAAGGAAATAGGCACAAATGTGATATGTGGTCTTGTTAGGGTGCCTTGTGAGGTCAAGGACCTGCTGCTACTGCAGTTCCTGCTGCATTGTGGACTTGTACCCATCTCTCCCACATTGCTGTTGGAAAGTGAACTCACACATAAGCACTGCCACTGTCTTTGATTTCTACTGGCACTCAGGGCTGAGCTTCAAGCTATGGCTTGCTGAGATTGAAGAGGAAGAGATGCAGGTAATCTACCCAATTTTACAGTAACTCGGCTGTTTCAGGCCTTATTACAAGAAAGTTAAAGCATCACACTTCATTTATTTGAGAGCTACACAATCTCACATCTTGGCCATGCGTTCAGGCACTACTCACTCTTATTAACTGGCTCAGCTCTGTATACATGCAAAAAAAGACAACTCTTGAACGAGTTAAAAAGGAAAATTCCAGAGTTATCGAAGTGAAAGCTGCTGTTTCTGCCCCAATTTCACTTGTGCAAAAGAAGCACGATATTTGTAGCTGTTATGGTTAATTAGATCAATGTTTAACTTTGCTATCAATATTTGACGATAAAAAATGTTCCCTGTTTGTTTTTAAAAGCAGGGTCACAGGCAGATAAGGCAGAGTGCTATACAACTTAGGGAGGTGGTGGAATGCTGTTCCGGTGGAGGCTTTAATTAAATACCACAACTGTTCTCCTGAAGCTGCTATCTCTTACCTTAGCAGTTAAGCCCTGCTGGCAGATCCATACTACATGTTAAGTCAGAAGCAATCACTATTTTTGTAAATACAAAATGAAAGGACTCTGAGAAGCCTCATTTTCTGAAAATCTTTCAGTATATAGACTATACTATAGTATATAGCATATTAACCTCCAGGAGTGAGGTTTGGCACTTATGAATGACAGGGAAAAAAAAGATTTCATTTACAAAAACTTAGAGCAGACTCCCAAAAGAGGATGAAAGGCCAACGAGGGTCCCTTTAACAACATCCCAGTGGCTATCAGAACACCTGGGTATCTGCCTCATGTTTGTAGTTTCAAACCTTATTGTAACAGCAGTCACTACCAGCAGAGATCATCTTTATGCGAGGTGAAAGCAATCAGAGCAAGTGCTATTTATTCCAAACAGCTTCACTTCATTCAGGATATACAGCTAGCCATGTTTCTAGAGCAACAGTTTCTTGTTATGGATGCCTAGGAGATTGCTATTTAAGCTAGGAACATTCATTCTTCCTCCTTTAGAGAAAAGGTTTCATGGAAGTGGGAGGAGGAGGAGGAAGAAGAAGAAAATGGAGCTAAAGCAGCACTGTACATCGAGCTCAGTAGCATTCTGAGTATTAGGTGGAGTGTAAGCCCCACAGAAAGTCCTCCCTGATGCATGGAGTGATGTAAGGGCTGGGGGATGTCTGTAACAGCAGCAGTGGCAGAGCTAGAGACGTGTCAGTGAGAAATGCCTGTTCTTTTGGAATGTAGTTGGGAAGAGTGCCCCACTACTTAATGCAATTATTCCTCATAATTGTACCTGTGTTGTTAGGCTGCAGAGGGGAATCTGCATATAAGGCAGCACCCTCAGTAATTCTGCTAACCTGCCCTTTGTTTTTCATTCTACTTAACTTTCAGAGCAGCGTTCATATAATTCCTGCGAGCACTGAATGATTCTTCACTTGCCAGCAAAAGCCCTTGAATAACAGAAGACGATTGTTTGCCAGGACAACCTCAGTTTGAGTCTTATGAGTCCTGTCTCTGAATCCTGCACAAAATGCCATGCAGGTTTTGGTGTTATCAGTAAGAGACGAATGACGCCACTGATAAGCTCTCACACGACCAAAGCATTCTGACTTCCAGACCAGAATAATATTTTGAATATGTTTTTGCAAAAGGGCATGTAAAAGGCGCTGGCTTTCCAAAACAACACGTTGTCTGATACCGGTGAATAAAACGTACAGTTGCCTTTTTGAGGCAAAATATGCAATCTGTTTCTCGCTTATTGACAGTTGTGCCAGTTAACAAGATGACTGCATCAAAATCAATACAACACTTTGTCCTTCAGACTCTCTGACTTCTACCTTTCCAGGAACGAACATCGTATCTTCAATTACTAGAGCAAATAGCTGAATGAATGGACACAAGGGGAACTGCATTGCTCTTTCTGATTTACAGAGGTGTCTTCAAGCAGTAAGGGACAATCAGAGGTACTAACCAGTGAAAATAGGGCAGATCTTTTCCCAGCACGTAATTCCACCTTCAGAGGTATACTGTCCTAGCACCACCTCCAGGAAGAAAACGGGAAGACCTCCCCCAAACAGGAAAATGAAATAAGGAATAAGAAATGCACCTGTGGAGAAAATATAATAGCATAAAATGGAGATATAGTGAGTGACTACACAGAATAGTACAAAAATTATTAACAGACATATATAAACAAAGAAACATATTTGATACTTTAATGTCAAATATCAACAATTTTAATTCAGAGGTATTTTTGCTCATACTCATATACTGCAAGTGCAATCGGTGGATGCAAATGGAAGGGCACTGTCTTACCTTCTTAAGAAGAAAATCTGCAATAACAATGGGGTTAGGCACACAACAATTTCACGTGACTCAGAATGCTCTTACTCTGAAATCCAACAGAAACCATTGTTTGATGTTCAGTCTGATTATTAACATTGAGTCACTTTCCTAGCTTGTGTAACTCTATTTGCACTGTATAAGAGAATACGAGTCTATGATAATAGCGTATCAGAGTCAGACTCAATAGCAGCAGAACAAAAGAGTACAAAAGATTCAGCACTACGGAACTCAAATTGCTGTTGGTTTTCCATAAGTTTTAACAATATCTATTAAGTAATAAAACAAAGACTGGTGAAAAAGGCAGAAAACAGATGCTGAATGACTCTTTCTAAAAATAGGAAGAAGGCACTGAAAAGAGCAAGTGTGAGGCAGAGAGACTGATTCATGAGCAGGAAACAAATACTCACCTCCGCCATTTTTGTAGCAGAGATACGGGAACCGCCAGACATTGCCTAAGCCAATAAATCCCCCAGCCACGGACAGCAGAAAGTCAATCTTGCTCGCCCACTTCTCCCTCTGGGGCGGCTTTCCTTCTGCCTCATCCTCAGGCCGCGTCCCCGGGCTCTTGCCGGGGGAAGGTTTGAGGATGTCCTTGTGGAAATCTTTCAAGCACTGAAGCTTTTCCTTTGTTGCCATGTTTCTGCTTTCTACATAGAAAAAAACAAATACACTGGGTTCATTAAAAAGTCTTGACAGGTAGGGCTGTCTAATGCTGCAAGAGCTGTTTACTCAAACTCGGTTCCACAAAAAAACGGTGTTATTTATCAAACTGAGGTATGGAAATACATACACCTGCTGCCTTCACTGACCAAGACAAATAAACAAACCATCATGGAACTCTGTGGCCACCTCCTTGCTGTCCTTGCAATGCAGGGGACGGCGAAGGCTTGACACCGCTGCCTACCTGCTGGCCACAGACAACAGTGCAGCAAAGTTGCACAGCAAATGGCTGCACTGAGCCTTGACTGCACTACAGATTCTGTCTGCAATACAGGCAAATGTCTCAAGCTGCTTCCATGTCCATAATAAGGTACAAATCACTGCATTTGATTCCTGCTCGAAAAAGTGAAATACAGCAGAACAGTACCTCTCACATTTTCAGATAAAACCTCTATTTCTCAATAACACGAACCATCCAGCATCATTTACTGCCTGCAATTTCTTTTCCCTGTAGTGCTGTAAAGCTTTCAGAAAACTCTACATTCATAAAAACTGGAATGGAAAGTCATTTGTCCCAATCAGCCTGCAGGAACTGAACAAACCTTTGCAGTTTATTCCATTTTCATAACTGTGCTGTTTTCCCTCAACATCAATAAATGGACAAAAATAAACCTCTAGATTCAATTATCACACCTATGCAGCAACTGAACAATTTGCCAAAAATGATGGCTTCTTAGTTAATTAAAAATCCATTGGCATGAGTCACCTGATGCAAAACTCAAACCATATTAAATAGTTGCTTACTTTATGATTTACATATTTAATTTGTAAAAGACAAAAGTCAGAGGTTGCGTAAATAATAACAGCTAGAATTATTATATCTAACAAGTGTCTCTTTACACAGATTGTCTAATGAAAATAATTTAGGAATAGCTTGTAGTTTGTATGTTAAACCTGAACTCAGGCATACAAGGCCAATTCATTCCTCATTATAACTCAAGTGACTTCAGCTGGATTCAACCAGCTATTTTTGCATAGTATTTTGATGCTGAAAAGCACGTGAAATTTTCACCAGATCCAGACAAGCCAGCAAGTTTATACCAGACCACAACCATTCCCTGCTTGTACATGTCATTACAGGTGCAGTCATAAAAAATCATGCTTCAGATTATCCCAGTTGATAGCTGCAAGCCTCCTACCTGCCTGCTGGTTTTGATCTCTAACCTGATTTAGCTTGTAGCAGTGACCTGAAACCTGTGCTGACATTAGCTCTGCAGGAAGTTTTTAATCCGAACATGATTCTGAGATAGATATGCATCACTGCACCCGTAAATCTTTCCATGCACCGCGGAAAGATTCAGAAGGCTAACATTTCAGCACCACAGCAGCTCCACGTTCACCCACTGATAGATCTGTGGGCTTCGCAAAGCGCTTATTGCGACAGCAGTTGCCTATCAGGCCATGATCTAAAAAGGAACTTTAATCTCCCCAGTGCTAATCATTATGACTTTCTATTGTTTTTAAAACGGGCCACTGCTGACTGCAGTTACAGGCAACTGTAATGCCTCTTAGTTAACAGCAGAGAGAGCTCACAGGAGGAGAAAGTTACCAACAGAGTGGTGGATCTCCATCACGCACAGTGGGTATGGGGCCGGACCCTGGGTCCTCTCCGACAACTCCTATTGACTCCTGTTAGAGACAATGTATGGGGGGTGAAGAAGTGCAGTGACTGAATGCAAATGGTAAAGCCAGCTCTGCATGAGCCTTCAGGCACCTGGTTGCTTTGGGGAATTATCTCACAGGTAACTCATGCTTCCATTATTGGGCAAGGTCCAGCCAAGAGAGATCCACACCAGCCTACACCTCCCTGGGACACTGGCACCTCACTGCCAGCCGCAGACAGGCTTGACCTGGCAGCATCCCCTGCAGTCATCACTTGTGGGAGAAATCAAAAAGGAGGCGTACACACTTCCCTTCAAGGAGGCACTGATAAGGTGATTGATGTTGCCCCCAATGGAACATCAAGCTGGCATGGAGAAAATCTAATTTCACTTCCTTTTGCTGCCTGTGCTGCTCAAATCCGTAGACCTTTCAAATCCAAAGACCTTTCATCTGGCAGGAGAATGTCGCAACCATCAGGCGACAGACTATTCAGGGCTGAGGAAAGGAGGCTGTATGAGCTCTCACAGAAGCTGTTCTTCACAGGGGTTACTGAAACATCCATCAGCAGAGGAAGAAAGTGTGCAAAAGAACACAACTCACACCTAGTGCTTAGGACACTCTTTAGTTTGTCAGAATTTGTTGGTGAGCTGCCGGGATAGCCATAAACCTGCTTAACGGAGCAAAGAGACACATACATTTATAGATTCCTGCAGGATTAAGGTTTGAAATTGGAGCTTAACTGCTCCCCATGGGGACTGATACTGGAAATATCCTGAAACAGGGCACTGGGCACGTTGAGAACCTGCATGTCAGAAAACAAGGGGAACTACAGATATTAGCCATCTCTAAGATGAAAAACTGTGCTTGGGCTGCAATTTTTTGCAATCAACTTTTATCCTGCAATAGAGAGTTCTTTACTTACTTTTTGCCAGCTCTAATCCTCCTCACTGCATTTCTCAGCCTGTAACCCTAACTCTCCCTGGGATAAGCTGATTCGTCATAATTACCTGCACACCACGTGTGAAAAGATGCTTTCTCAGATGCCTGCTTTGTAACTGCATGGGACTGCATTTTAAGAAGAGATTTGTAATTTGTCTTAAAACACCTCAGATTAATGGATACGCTCATAAACGTAATTACTGACTGTAAATTTTGTATCAGCCTTAGCTAGAGGGTGAAGACAGAAGTGATCCCTCTCTTAGCATGCAAACGGCAAATTCTGGAACCCATGTCTGCTTTTGGGGTGGCTGTTTCACCTGATGCCAAAAGACCACCACAGTTTTGTTGCAAGTCACGAGCTTTGGCTAGTGGGCCATAGTACAGTAGTGATCTAGCATCTGCACAAAATTAGCAACAGCCCAGCTTTGCTGTGTATCTCTTATCTAGTCTTGCTAAAACCCAATTGTGTTTCGAGGGCCAGCAGCTGTGGCTGGCAGGCACGTACTGCCGACCGGTACCATAGGAATTGACGATAAGCAGCCACCTGGGACTGCAGTCCCAGCCCATGTCATGTTCAAGGGATGTCGGATTTATCCCCCTCTGCTGCCAACCATTGGTGTCCACCCAGCCATTCCCAATTACAGGAACTGTCTACAAAGGCTGCAAGGGTGGGGGGTACAGGCGATTCTCCTTGGCGAAGAAAAGCCAAGAAAATAAAGTTTGTTTAGTGAAAGGCATTGTCTTTTTCCTTAATGGGGTTGGAGTTTCATTTCCTTTAGCTATGTCCCACTGGGTGAGGTTAAAATGGCTCTTAAGGGAAACAGTCTGACAGAGATGCTGAAACAATATGTTGTCACCGCCCAGGTCAGAACCAGAGAATAATAGGTTATTTTTACTGTATCACTTAGTGGGGATGGTATCCGAGATCTAAGTCCATCTGATCCCCCAAGGAAATATTTTGTAAGAAAATGCTCTTACAACCACACAGTCCAAAAGGAGCGATCCAAGTCGGAGGCACATGTCTGCCTTCTGGAGACACGCGTCTGCTTCCAAGAGACACAGCTGCCTGTGAGAGTACCCCCTCCAGGAAGCTTTGGATGGCCCCAGGAAGCTCTGTCTGATCTGATGAACTTAATAGGGATAAATAAACAGCAGCAGTCAGGCCTGTCCATTGCAGTGTGCTGCTGGGCTGAGGGCAGCCCAACAGCCAGAGCCTGACCCAACAGCACGGGGAGCCAGGCCCAGAGTCTGCCCTCACGTACACTGATACAAATTCTAATTAACTGAGGATAAAGTTATTGATTAGCAAATCGATGCTGGTAAAATGTGGAAAAACAGAACAAGGGAGCAAGCATGGCCTCGTTGCACATCTCAAACATCTATTCCCTTCACAGCCAGGAGCACCTCAGGGGCTTCTCGGGAGAATCACCCATCTGCCCTGTGTGCCTGGGGCAAGGATTTCCTCACGGGAAACACCCCTGTGACAAGCCCAGCTCTCCTGCTGACCTCCATGGCAGTCCCTGAAAATACTATGAGATTATCCATAAGGAGAGAGCTTTCACAGCTAACTTGACCTGGGTCATCTGCTGTGATACAGCTATCGTATCTTTGCACGTACAGCCTGTGCCTCAGATAACCCATACCCTTTAAAAAACACTGGCATTGAAACGTAATCCTTCGTAACATGCAAAAAATGAGGGGTAGTGGAAGGGGGAGGCTGGGCAGGGGCCTCATGGTTAGCAATGCACATGGAGGAAGGCCACCACGACCTGTTGGTTGTCAGAATGACACAACTCACATTACTGCTGAACCATCAACTTTTTTGGATAGACAACCCCCAGATCACACATCTGAAAATACACTGTTCGATTTCTGCTCTGGGATTACAGTAATGATCCCCTCCAAGCTTCTTACAGCCAGAGACAGGAGACCGACGTAGGGTAACACCTCCCAGGAGGAGCCCCAAGGACAAACTTATCACGGAGCTTACCTCACTCAATAATCCTTACAAATCAAGTCTTCAAACAAGTGGTTTTCCAAGCTCCGATGGATACACAGAAATCAAAGTCTGCCTGTACACACAGATAGGCATTTGTAAATATTTGTGCGTGCTAAAAATGCATCTCTTGTCTTGTATCTGAAGATCATAAACCACAGCAAAGGAGCTACTGCTTTTTCGGTAACTGCATATAAACTCTGAATAGGGATCGGATATACTCAATTTGTGACTAGAATCATAACTGAATATTTGTTTTATAGCTCTTTCTTCCATTAGAAAACTAAAAGCAAAGTACATACTCAGAGTAGCTCTGACCTTAATGGGAATTCTGCCTGAGGAATGACTGCATGTCTGTACGGCTGATTTTGGGACTATTTTTGCAGTGTGATGCACTACTTTTGCTTTCAAGGACCCTCTTCCACCAAGTTCAGCCCGTGCAGACTGTGTACCTTGAGCTTCTCAATCCTCTCTCCTTCTTTTCTATCTCAATGGTTTTTGAAAAACATCTATTTATCACATTATAATTAATTTTTCTAACCCTACTTAAACTCATTACCTCTTTGGATATCATCATTTCTTGAATTTTTCTACCAATTTTTTCTTTCATATCTTGGAAATCAACATAACGTTCCCTTAAAAACAGAGCTTTCCTGCACCTGCTGGTCAGTATCTTTCTTTGAGTTCCGTATTTATACTCTCATTTACTTCAGAACCAGCTGCCCTGATCGCTGGATCAGAGGAGTTGCTCTTTGAATAAGCATCTTCAAACTCTTGCTGAGAGCTAGGGAAAAGCTGGTATTGAATTCAACAGTAGTAGGACCAGGTCCGAATAAAACCGCATTTATTATGTTTGGCTCATTTCCTAGGATTACTTGGAACTTTGAAAGCTGTAGATTTTGATGCTGACAGCTCTCCCCCCCCAAGGAGCACTGCGGTTAAGTCAATCAATACGTGACTAAAATAAACAGCCCCTTGATCAAACTTACGGCCTTAGTGCAAGTCTTCCTGATCTGCAAAAGAAAAAGCTTGCATGTTTGGCAGCCCTGGAGGCCACACTGGTCTAAAAAGCACCTGACTTCATTTATTGTCCTTAACTCATATCCAAGTTCCTTCATCGAACAAAATATCTATGCCTTCTGAGAAATGATATCCTTTCCTTTAGTGCACACACTAGCAGCGCCTCAACTCCCTCTCACTCAATCTCTTTGTCTTTAATGGACTCCTCTCTTCCTGGTTGTTTTTCCCTAGGTAAGCATATTTATTTAATCACCTATCAATTCATCTTTCCTCTTTCTCAGTTTTCCCTCCAGCTTTCGCCATCTCCCTTCTCATTTATTCATCTTTCCTTTTTCTATCACTACCACACATTTTTTGGTTTTCTAAGGTTGACTGGAAAGTCTGCCACTGAAAATGTTCCAGGAGGAAAACGCACTCCTTCATAAAGCTGAAGTCTATTCTGAAAGGAAAGCCCAAGGCTTAATGCAATTTCTTTTTCATCAGTAGTGATTTGGACAAGGGATATCTTTTTTCCCCACATACTCTTTTTCTCTGTGATGTTTCTATTCAGGTTCTTCAAATACTTCAAATAGGTACTTATTTACAGCTCAGAGCTGTTGTAAAATTTGGAATCTTTACTAGGATTTTCAGCAGAAAATTTGTCATCATGTAATGCTCTAGATACTCATTTTGCTATACTTTCTTTACATGAAAGAATAAAAAGTTACAATCAACCCAGGGATATACCCAATGGGAGAAAACTAAAATCTCCCTTCCTGTTGTGTGGGGCGGAAAGAAGGAGAGTGAAGACCCACTGAGATCAAACCCCAACGGGTTCCAGTGGGAACATGATCCAGTCCCTGCACACTGTGACTGAGGCAGAGGTGATGTTGCCCAGCCTCAGAGAGATGGAAACCAGAAGCTGCAGTTCTCCTGTGTCCCAAAACCCAGGCATTCCACACCAGAGAGCTGCTTTCCTCCTGTTCTCTCCACCCCTCGAAGAAGAAAGCCCAAGACCAAATCACAGAAAGGAACATGGAGGAGCCTATGAATGTAAGGGTCGGCAGAAGGAGGGAGAACGAATGGAAAGTGCTCATCCCTGGCACCCTGCACTGGTCAATACGTGTGGGAAAATATCCAGCGATCGCTTGGTTTTGTTCACGTGAAGCCAACTGCTGACCTAATTTAATGCCCCCGATGCACCAGCAAGCAGGCTCCTGGCTGTCAGGAGGATGGAAAGCTGCACCAGCTCCCTGCTGCTTCCCTCTGAGCTCTCTGCTGTACCAGCTCTCCTGTTGTCAAAGTGAAAAAACATTAATTCTCTGCGTGATACCAGCTCTCAAAGCCTTAATCTTTAAGAGAAGGATCTTAACAAAACACAGGAGTGTATCCAAGTGTATCCAAGGTGATGGCTTTGCAGGCAGGATGGGCATTGTAAAAACGGCTCAATGAGCTCTGCGCATCTTCATCTTTTCAACCACCTTGCATCCTGCAGTTACTCAACTTTCAACTAAAGCAACAAGTATTTCTGTGCCTTATTCTTGATTCAAAAGCTCTGTTGCTTGGAGGATTGCAATTCTCAAGTAAGTCTTGGTGTTAATTAAACAAGTTCTACTGCCACTAATAAACCACACAAAAAACTATGAAGACATGTCTCTCATCCTGCTATAAAAAAAGAAAAAATCTGAAAGCACACAAAGCTTATGAACTTGAATAGTCAGTGTTGTGTGCTGTGCCTATTGAATTTTTTCTATGTGATTAATAACGTATTGATTGTACGTGACACATCTGCAAGGCACTTACAATGCATGTTAATGTCTGAGAGCCATCTCCGTGCCTCAACAGCAGAGCAGTGCCCCAGTGCATGGAGGAGAAACAATAAAGTATCCATTCAAGGAAGAAAATGAACAGTTCAATGTATGAATTCATTATTTCATTATTCTGGGGAATAAATCGTTCCATTCTCACCTGTTTTTGTTGTTGTTGTTGTTGTTGTTTTGGTTTGGTGGGTTTTTTTTGTTTTTTTTTTTTTCTTCCAACTACTTCTAAATTTAGCCTTAATTTACTGACTAGTAAAAGTGCTGGTGGTCAGATTTTTCTTAACTGAAGATTGCTGCTCCCTAAATAGGGAGGAAAGGGGTATGTGTAAAAGAACACATTTTTGGAAAAATGAGTTCACTTTCCCATACATACTAAAGGCTTTGATCTGCTCACAGATCCTCTGTCTTATCTGCACAGGACACCTCAATACAAAGACCAGGTTGTGTTCTCATTGTTTCTATTCATTCATCTTAATTCAATAACAGCCAAGGATAGATCTCTAAGCCCACCTGTGGCAGCTGCTTAAGCAGGTCCCGCAGCCCTTTCTTCTCACAACCTATATCCCAGCAGGAGATGTCTGTGTGGGCTGAGGTGGGGCAGCAGCCCTTACCGCCATAACCGAGGGACTGCAGTGCCTGAGATGAGCATCACCATGCAGGGGCTTCAGCCATATGACACTTCCTAATCACCCTGAGGTTTAATATACTGTTGTTGTTTGCTTCCCCTCCAGAAAAATAAATGGAACAGAAACTTGAAACACATGAAGTTTCGCAGCGGAAATGAATCTGAGGCTACTGATATGGTGGGGCAAAACAGAGAGCAGGGGATTTCTGCTGAGGATACACTAAAAGGAGAAGTGACAGCACTGATGAACGAGCTCAGAGAGAGAACTCAATTTTGAAAAACAGATCTATTAACAAGCATAAAAAGAAAGAAAAAAAAAAAAAAGGAAAAATAAAGCTGTGCAGACACTGTGCTGTTTGCTTGCTTTGTGCAGCTGGTGCCAGGTGCTTGCCTGCAAGGCTGGACACTGGCACAGTTTGTGCAAACCCAGCCCAGCCTTGGCACAGCTTCCAGCTGCAGCCCCTGCACGTAGGGCACGTCAGAAGCGGGGCCACTGTTTCCTACAGGCGTCTTGGTGGACACGATCTGATTTTTGATCACTCCTCATCTATTCTTTGAAGTAAGTACTTCTGTATCAACTGCTAAACCAGCACGCTTTGAAACACCATGAGGTTTGGGCTGATGTCCAATAGGGGTGTACTTTCAGTTCTGTTTAGCCATGGACAATCTTTAACATCAGTTCAGAGAGCTGCGTTCGTTTTTACGTCAAGAGATATGAAAAGCAGACAGCACCCGAACAAATATTCCACTTCTCCAGGGAAAAGAACTTACAAACCACTTCTGCATACCACGGGTTGCAAAGTGCCAAGCCCACACCAAGCACAAACAACGCCCTGATCCCACACAGCTCTGGGACAACAGCTCTACTGAACTCACACTGGCACTGCTGCCTCTGCAGGGAATTTCCTATGAGCAAAGCTGACTCAATGTGCCACAAGTACTGCAGCACAACCACTGTCACTCCCGTGACAGGTGCTTGCTTTTCTGCTGGCTTTTGCAGGTAAGCATCCAAAAACAGAGCATGACAATATACAAACAACCTGAGCAGTTTTCTCCAGCTCTTATCTTTTCAGAGCCAGCTGATGGCTTTCATTGCATGTTGCTTTTATAGTCCCAACTTGACTACTGTAAACCTACCCTACTCCTGTTTACCAGCTCAGACACAGTTCATAAAGCTGAACCACTAAGGACGAATGCTTTCTTAGTGCAATTTCACATCAGCAAAGATGCTTACAACAAACGTGGCACATTAACCTTTAGTATCCAAAGCCGTTTTCATCACGACAACAACTGTTTTTCATGACTTTCTTTCATGTGCAAAAGAGCTATAAATAGACAGGTGGGAAACTGTTTGCAGTTCCACCATAAATGATGTGTGCGTGGCAAACAGCTGAGAGAGCCATATAAACTCTCCGTATGTAAACTGACAGTAGAAAGCAGGAGGACATCCTCCAGTTCACTTTTCTGGATTTTTGTGCTAGGTAAGTTTAGGAGGAGCAGAAAGCCAGGTGATTCAGTCACATTCTTTATGCAAATATTGTTGTGGGAACTGCAATCTGTTGTCTGTGTACTGTGGGAGGAATGGAGGAGGGTCCTCAATTCTACTGATCAAGTGTGATTTGTTACGCTGCTGGATGCCTCTCCGTGGCACAAGGCCCTTTTGCACACTGGAAAGAGCAACCCACTACATCAGTTAAGGAGGATTCATAATAGAGAGAATCTTGCTGATTAAAAATAAAAAATAAATAAATCACATTATCCAGGTAGGTTGTATGGGAAGAGCAACTATAAAACTATTCCCATATTTCTTTTTTCTTTTCTTTTTTTTTTTTTTTAAAGCAACTGCAGGTCTCTCACATATTGTAGGTAAGATCTAGTTCATTGCTGCTAGGGAGAACAGCGCTCCTCTGAGAAAGGGCACCTTTTGCTTGCATATGGATTGACACATGGAAACCTGCTGTCCTGTGGAGCTCACCAACAGCTCTCTGCACACCACAAGCTCTGTGGCAGACAGCTGCAGGGCTGGGAAGGCGCTGAGCTGAGAAGCAGATGCTTTGTGCAGCGTTAAGTCCCTCACGTGGCCCTGGCTGCATGAGGAGAGCGGCACGTACTGGCAGAGCAAGGGCTCTTGGTGACTGCTAAATCCCAGATACCCCAGAACTCTCTTCAAGGCTGCTTGAACTAATCACGGAGATACCTGAATTTCACCTACTACCCTCACTGGAGGTTTGGCTTTGATCACCCATGAGTAAAACTTCTGTGACTTCACTGACCTTCACTAGGAGACAACGACACGTGCATCAGCATGGCTGAATCAGAACAGGAACTGGGTACTAATCAGAGCCATAAAATAATTAGGATGTAGGGACTTCCGGAGGACGTGCAGAGCAGGCTTTTAGCAAAGCAGGGCCAACAGCTGGCCCTGTTCAGTCAGGCTTTGAAATCTCCAAGAGTGCAGCCTGTACTGTCCCAGAGCAACCTGTCCCAGTGCTTCCCTCTTCCAAGGTGAACAATTCTTTTCCTAATAACCAGTCTGAATTTTCCTATTGGGATAAGAAAGAAGACTAGAATTTAAAGGAAGAAGAGGGTTGACACAAAGTGAAAAGTGAAAATACTGAGTGGAAAACTCAGCCTTCACATTCTGACACTGCACTTATACAACACAAGTCATCAAAAAGAAGCAGATACAGAGGGTGTGTGCTGTGAGCGACAAATGAGTGAGCTCCAGGTCAAGTGCAAAACAAGCAACAGTCCCTACTGACAGCACATCAGAAAATATTCATTTTATGGTCAGGCTAAAAACACATTCCTTGAAGAAAACCAAACAAAAACACCCAAATGAACAATGCATGCCAGTTATTGCTTTCCACAATGTGTCCCGCGACCCACTGTGCCACAATAAATTGGAATATGTTGCTCAGTCAGGGTGTATAACTCACACATTTGCAATGAATCTGAAGAGCTAATAGTTACTTGGACTGTAGTTGATTTAAAAAAAAACTAATTTCCCTGCTGCAATGAAATAATTGTCATGCTTATTATTGTATTATTATTTTCAAAATATAAAATAATGGTTTTAGTGGCAAGCGTCATTAATGCCTGAAGTCTTTTGTATTCTAGGGAAATCAATTCAGACAAACTCTGGCATGCAAAAGCACATAAATAACTGGTGAATACTACCTGCAGTCTTCTGAGTCCAGATTTGCCCGATGCCAAAAGCAATCAATTCTTTTTTGGCTGCAAAGGACAGGAGGGCACTCAATACCTTGCAGAAGGCACTTGGTACCTGGCAAAAAAATCAAGCTTTCCACGTGCCAGCACCCCATGAAAGAGCAAACCCAAAAGTGCGTATGACAGCAATGGTTCTTCCTTAACAAGGGAAAGCAACCTCCTGGAGACACTGCCAGCTCTCTTCAAGGTGCTGAATGCTTTCCCTGCCTGAGAAAGTTGCACCTCCTATGCTGACTGCCTAAAAAAACCCCCACAAAACTGTCTTATCAAGGGATGAAATGAAAATAATAAAGCATCTTTCAGTGAGTCTAAAGACACTGGAAATGCAGGGAAGATTTTACCACTAATGAGACATCAGAGATGCTTAAAAGCAGGGACTAAGCAGCAGCACAAGAAAGTGCGTGCGATTACAAGAAAATTCTTCTTCCCTAATCAAGATCACTCAAATGAGCTCGGGCTACACCATGATCTCTGAGTACCACAGAAGAATATGGTTTCAGAGTGCTAATGGGGTTTTCCATCACAGTGAGATGATTTAATGGAGGAAAATATCCTACACAGACAAGTTCTGTGTAACACTTGTATACATTTTAAATAAGTCCACTCAGGTAGTACTATTCATTAGCAGAAGTAGATCAGTAAGATCAGAAGCTGGGATTCTGCCTGCACAGAGACTCAGATCTATTGCAGACATGCCTCAGGGTTCAAGGCCAGCAGGACTGATCCCTGAACAAGGGGAACTGGCTCTGACTCTATTTGTACTGTGATAAAGCAATAGCAATGCTGCTGGAATCAACAAAGCTCTGCTGGAGTAAATCAGTGGAGAATTAGATTCTGATTTTGTGTGCCTTTGCAGCTAATTTGACAGGCAGTATTAAACAACACTAAGATCTCAAAATGTGACTTGGAAGGAATAACATAAACAAACATCTCAACCTACAGCGCTATTGCTCCCTGATCCCTGAGGAGGCAATTACTCCCTCAGTGATGCTCTGTATGGCTCAAATACAGCAACTGCCAGTACAAATATTTTCTTTCCTTTCCCCCCCCCCCCCCCCCCCCTTTATAAACCATAGAACCTAAGAACCATAGAATGGTTTGAGTTGAAAGGTACCCTTAAAGGCCATCTGGTCCAACCCCCTGCAATGAACAGGGACACCCACAGCTCCATGAGGTGCTCAGAGCCCATCCAGCCTGACCTTGGCTGTCTCCAGGGATGGGGCACCACCATCTCTCTGGGCAGCCTGTGCCAGTGCCTCACTGGCCTAACGGTAAAAACCTTCTTCCTTATAGCCAGTCCTTATAAACCTCTCCTCTTCTAGTTTGTAACCATTTCCCACTGTTGACCAGCCATGATGAACAACAGTCTGCTCTGCCTATTCCTTCACCTACAATCTTCTGAATTGCTTAACTTATCTTTTAGTGGGATGTTTGTTTGCACCTAGCTTACCTACTTTCCTCTAGGAATGTACTTGAGAAACTGCTAAAAGTATGCAGAAAGTGTGCAGAGCTCAGACCTTCTTCCAGTCGGAAGACTTATTCATCTATGCTGAGATGCTGATACCTTCATTTCACACAAGGAGATAAAAAAAAGCATTAAGGTAATAACCACCTTCTCCTCAATGCAAACACCCTCCTTCCAGAGAATGAAATGCTGCCTTTGGCCAGATCCCATATAGCAGATATTTTGTTGGTTATTTCATGATAGCGTTAGCTGGATTTTCATTATAAACTATTATTTTTGGCTGCTGTTTTCATGAAGCAGCTGTAATAAACAAGTGAGATTTATGTTCCTTTTTAAATTGCTTGAAATAAATAGGGTTGTTAAATTTAGACTCTGAAAGAACTGATTTCTCCATTTTTTTCATAAATACAGAAGTTACGAAGCGCTCTACAACTATTGGTCAGGCTTGGGACAGCATAGCATAGCATGTTGTATACTATCCAAATTGTGTTTTAGATGAGGAAATGATCTAAGTTCTCCAAACAAATGCTTTAAAAGTAAGTGACAATTGTGCCGAATAGTTTTAACAACTGCTCTGTGTGTTCTTTTTCTGCAGCCTGAACTCGGGAATGGCTTCTTTTAGGTCCTATTCTGATCTACACAGGTGTGAGCAGATACCCTGAACCTGGATCATTCCAGCAAGCTGAACGGAAAGGGGGACCAGAACTGAGACCCAAAGCCAGAGCAGATTTCTGCAGCTGACTTCCTAGCTTGACCATTTATACTGCATGCAACTATTATAAAAGCCCTGACCCATGCCAGGTGTTCAAACTCCAAACCCAGAGCTTGTGGTTTCCTCTCATTTCTGCATCATTTATTTTTTCCAATCATTCTCCCTCAACTACAACTTGCACTGTTGACAGTCCAGATACGTATTTAAGATAGAAATGATGCACCTCCCAACCCAATCTGGGCACTTCACAGCTATTGCTGCATCACAGATCCTGAACCAACAAATTTCCTTCAAGGAAACACTGAATAAACATCCTCTTAAAAGCTTTCCACTCTCAGGGATGTTTTTCAGGGTTTTTTTTTGTTTGTTTGTTTTTGTTTGTTTGTTTGGTTTTGGGTTGGTTGGTTTTGTCATTCATCAGCCTTATTGTTTTTTCCTTGTGCAGACACCAACACCTCAGCAATCTACATTTCCTCATTGCAGTGGGGCTGACAAGCTGACAATATCATGGTCCAGGGCAGAACTTAGCTTCATGGTTCAACCATAGGGGTTCTACCAGATGGTTCTACCAGAGGGAACAGATATTGTTCAGCTGACTGCAATCCCAGAGGAGGTGAAAAAAAAGTTAATTGTGATGTGGAAAGGCCACATCATACCATACACAGAAAGAACACAGCAACAACATCTCAGCTATTTAACAAGAAGAAAACATACAACATGAAGGAAAGGAGAGAGCTAGACCTGTCCGTTTTTACTTTATGAATTTTTATAACTAGAAGAAAAAACTAGGGGAAAGTATGCAAACAGGAATGATAGAGCTGTAATGGAAAAGGATCCTAGGGTAATCTGCAGAAGACAGATGTGATAACTATCAAATTACAAAATTGTTAGTATTTCTTTGCTCTGTAGATCATAGAACAGAAACAACTTCTTTTTAAAATGAAAAAATCCCAGAGCATTAATATCAATATGTAGGCATACTGTCTTAAATCAACCTGAGGTAAAATAACCAAGTGGCATGAAATGGGATGGGGCTTTGCTGCTAATAAAAAGCCCTACATCTCAGGAGAGCAGTGACATTGCTGTGAACCCAAGAAAGACCTAAAGGTGACTGCAGGTAAGATTAGCCATGTAATTCAGTTTCTATATGTGGTGCTTCTGAATGATGCAGGAGAAGGGGCAAAGCTAGGCTATTTTTGGATCTGTACATATGAAGGGGTGATACAGAAATCTAAAGCATGCTGCCATGTCAAAACAACAGCACTGGATATATAGTGTGAACTGTTCAGCCTCGACAGATTACCAAGGAGATAGAAAAAGTAAAGAAAATACAAGTAAGGACAACAAAAAGTGATCTAAGAAGAGAGTAAGAGAGATAAATTAATATGGTCTATAAATAAGAAGACTCCTGGGCTACAATCCACCTATAAATACCTTCAAAGTACTATGTGTAGAGGCACATAATTAATCTAGCTCAAAAGATAGTAGGACAAGGAGCAATTGCTTAAGTGTAGGGATGGAAACATTCAGGACGTACAGTAAGAAAGAGTTATTTGAAGAGACACAACTGCTCAACAGAACAGATTCTGCAAGTGGTAGCCAAGGCACACTTACTGAATGCATCCAAGAATAAGTGGCTCTGGGAAATGATGTAGTCTCGGCCTTCTATAGTCCAAACAGATCACCACAGACCAACTTACTGATCTTTTAGTATCTTTCTTAATGGATTATATGAAAGACTGCTTTTTTCTATTTGAAAACAAACAAACAAACAAAACCAACAAACATCAAAGAAATAAACAAAAAATCTACTAACACCACAAAATAAAACGAGAACAAACTGAACCTAGGTATAGATGTAGTGATGATACATCTGCAGCAGAGCTCAGACATGGGGGTATGCAGCACTCTGATGTGCAGCACAGGTAATGGCAAACCTCTCTAACTCTTCTCCTGGTTTTTCAGCAGGATATGCAATATCAGTCTGCAGCAGGACAGTGTGAGCAAGACAAAAACTGCTGACCCAACTGGCAGAATATTCTGAAATATTCTGAATATCTCAATGCTGAGGTCAAAGGCTGACGTGGACACCACCTTTTCCGATATTTGTGGCCATCCCCAGCGTTGTGTTAAAACATCTGCATGGAAGTTGCTGCTTAAATTACATGCTTTGTCTTATGATTGGATGGGAACGAACACTTTGTCGTATTTATCAATTCTCAGGAGCTCTAAAATACACTTGCATTGAGAAAATAAAAACAAAACATTTGCAACAGGCCTTAGAATTTTTCAAAGACAAATGGGTACACACAAACGTGAGGAATATAAACCCCAAGTACCATTACAACCCCCCTCAAAAAGATCCCATCCCAACTGCACTCACCAATCGGGACTTCTGTCCCCTCCTCAATGTAGATGGGCAGTGGTGATTCCTCCATAGGATGAGGCACTGATGGAAAGTAATGAATTGTGGTAGTATTTGTCGCAAAGTGACTACAATAAGATGGTCCCTTTCTTATCATTACCACTACATAAGGCTGGTTATTGGCACAAAAAGTCCTTTCTGTCATAGCGACTGACTTGTGGGCTAACCCCCCACAGTGCACTCGGTGCCTCAGGAGTTGGCTTCATCTGACTAGGCTCAGAGGAGCATGGCTGCCCATCAAGGCCGCCATCTTGCAACGGCCTCACTAGGCCCATCCCTGGGATTTAACTCTTTCGGAAGCCCACACAGTTGAAAAAGCCAAAGGGAGCCGATGCACAGACAGGCACAAGTAGAGTTATTGAGTCAAAGTCATAATATTTCATGCACAGAACCAGAAGAGAGAGGCTCTGATGCTTAAAGCTTGCCGTTAGCTGTTGAAAAGCCACAGCAGGTGATGGAAGGTTGCACCACAAATGGCCTATGGACCACAAACCTTTCATTGCATATTCATTTTGGAGCATATGTATTGGACTTAGGAGGCTCCTGATTATTTATTATATTGCCAAGTCCAGAGAAAACTCTTCAGACTTTTGCTGCATGGGGCTGCACACTCATTCTGCAGTTTCCAGGCACCATCCAGCTAATTCTGTAGGGTTCATCTGTTTGGGTTCTCTGGTTGGGAGCTTCTTTTTTTAAAGGTGTTTTTTGTTAGTTCGGATTTTTGTTGTGCTTTTTTTTTTTTTTTCTTCTTTATTTTTTCCCATATAAAATCTCTGGAAAACATGGGCAGATTTTAATTTTCTATGCTACAATGAAATACTAATCTTAATGATAATAATAAAAAGCCTCCTGGAATTTTTTCTTCTCAGTTGCCTTTAAAAATGATCATGTACCTTGACAAATACACAGCCCCCTGAATTAGTCTCAGTTAGGATTCAAGCTATAAGAAAAGATGATTCCTTAGTTCTTTCTGGGGGTTCCTTTCTCTTATTATTGACTTTATTTTTTCCAGAAAGATGGCCCTATGATATCCATAAAACCAGCCAAAGAACACTTACTGTTCAAAGCTATTAATTAAAGCGCCTTACAACTTCTCTCCTACAAACACAACTGGAACAAAGAGTGCTTGCTGCAGATGCTTGACTGGCAGTGGGCCGCACACTCGTGCTTTGCTGGGTTCAAAGGGCCGCCGGCTCTCTGCCTTCACCTACCCCCACCTCTCTGACATGGAAAATGAAGGGAAGCAAGGGGAGGGGAACAGCAGACCACGGTTGCCTACGGAACTACCATACAAGCCACAGAAATCATGGGCTATCAGGGTGCCTTGCGCAAGCCACTTTTATCTAGAAGCTGAACTAACATTCCAGCTCAACAATAGCAAAAAAACATTTGTTACCACACCGCGTTTTGCTACATATTAACCAGCAGTTGCTATGCAAGCATAAATGGAGTGCTGCAATTCAGAGATATATGTTATTTTTCCAAAAAAATGTTGATTTATGGGAAATCAGCCTGATGTGAGCGCTCGTGGGCTTGCCATGCCACTTGACACAGTACATGCTTTGGGGTTATGCAAAGCGGGCCCTGCATTGGGAACAATGCAGTCATTTTCCTTGCTAAGCTAATTTTGCATTAAGCAATGAGACTCTTCATCTATGCAGCCCCTTAAAACGTTTAATCAGATTTATTTACTAGGAAGAAATACCAGAGCAGAGCTTTCTAGGCTACTCAGAGTTTTCAAATCAGACATCTGCAAGGAAACCAAATCACTACGTGGTGTGAAGAAAACTGATTAATTTTTACGACATGCAGCTTTCTTTGCCCCACGAAGAATACTGTACTGGACTCTTCCAGACCGAGGGTCCAGTCTGGAGCCAAATGCTTTCACAAAACATTTGCAACAGTATTCACCAAGCAACAGTGGCATTTAGTCTGACTTTAATGGGTATCACCACAGGTTGTAGAAAAGGCCTGAAATACCTGTATATGCTTTTTGAGGCCAAATACACATATACACACTCTCTCTTACTCACACAGAGACATGCACACGGTAGTACACGTGCACGCAAACAAATGGCTCTACAGACAGAACTTGGATTTTGTAGAATCCAAGGTGGAGAAGCTGATTCTTGTCATGGGGTCTGGGGGTCGGGGACTCCGAGGTGCTAAAATGAGTTCTCACCCATCGATCTCCACTACCACTGCAATATTGCCCCTTCAGGATTTACACACCAACTTTACAGGCATGCTACTTAAATGTCTGCAGTTTCTAAATTCTGCAGTGATATGCACAGAAGAACAGCACAGATAGATTTAAGGTAACAATTGCTGAGCATTATTGCAGCATAACTACAGCCTATCTTTACATGCTCTACACTTGGTTTCTATGAACAGATGGCAAATGTTCAGAATTGGAACGTTTTAATCATCTTTATAAGCCTTTTGTAATTTTATAAACAAACATAAATAACACTTACGTGAAGAAGAGTCTCTCCGGAGTGGATTTTCTCTTCCTGTTTGGAAATAAAGAAAAGAAAAAGCAAAAAAAAATATTTTAAAGGAAAAAAAAAAGGTCCAGGAAGACAAGTCAGGCATGTTATAACATTAGCATGCATAGAGTTTTCTGAATTTCTTCTGTGTGAGCTTAGTTTTGAAGAACATCGAGACACTGAAGGTAGTAACAATGTCAAATCAGATTGTTTCTCATCTGTTTCATTCAATGGAAAACACTGCAGAAAATTTGCCTAGGTCAGTTTCAAGAGTAAGGGAACTACACTGCAGCAGTGAAATTAAAATGCAAATACCACGTGATCTGAAGTGAAAAAAAAGAGGGAGCTTTTAACATTTTAGCTGACCAACACCCATGGCTCTACATACAGATTGCTTTCCTACCTGTGTGCAGCCCACCTACCCCACACCCCAACCCTGGGTGCTGCTGCTGCACTCTGGCACAGCATCATCGTTTCTCCACACCAGCACTCAAGCACCAGCTGCACCCAGACCCACGTCCTGCAGCCAAAGGCACTCCTCTGGGCTGGGCAACAAAGAACCACAACAGGAAATCCAGTAACTGCTAAAATGAACGAGCATGCCCAGCAGCACATGGCTTTTACCAGCCACTCTCACACAGCCGCATGCCATCTGCCTGCTGCTTCCCACCTACAGCTGGCTGCAGATTTGATTCGCTCTCTCCTTCCAGCAGCCAAGCTGAGAGGATTTGTGGATGCTCTTGGAGCAGGGTTTAGAGTCGGTACCGATCTGCTTTTTGTTTGTGTGAATCTAGACGTGCACACAAAAATGAGGCTGACAGAAATGCAGCAGATGCTGTAGGACTCCAGACACGGTTCCAGAATCACAGCCTGGCAGCACGGTAGACCTTCCAACGGCAGTCTTGGGGGGAAGGGAAGAACAATGCACAATGGCAACCCTCATTTAATTTCTACCACATTATCTTATATCAATATTAGCTACTCTGTAATAATTTAAAGAGTATCGCCTAGAGTTTACATGCCTTGAGATGATACTTAGCTAGCACAAATCAATTAAATCCGTGGCACTACAACAGCTGAGGATTCAAGTAAGTATGCATTTATGGGAGAAATTCAACAATTGTTAAGTCACTGAATTTTCATCCTCATGCTTTTCTTCTAAATGAGGACTCAGCCCTGCAAGCAGTCCTTCCTTCACAGGAGTGAAGTCAATGATGAGAAATCAAATGCACTAATCACTAATCCCAGTAGTTAATCTATTCAAAGCTGCACTTCTTCAATGATCTACAGTTTATTAGTATGAGCAATCAAACAAGCATTACTTGCAAAAGGCCTTTACCACTGCTTTCCCATCCATTCTCATGTGTTGTAATATGGTTAAATTTAAAAGAAACAAATGAGCACAGGCTTTTCAGAATGTGACTAAATGCCTGGGTAGGGCATCAGTGCAAAGGGATACCCCTTCTGATGGAACAGGCAGTTTCTATCCAAACCAAGGGTACTGGAAAAGCAAGAAGAGACAAAATTAAAATAACGGGCTTGCTGCTGAGTGTCAAGGTAAGTACTGTGGACAACACTGCCTGAGAGACACAGCAGCCTGTTTAAAGGCTTGTGCCTGAGGGTTTCTTTGGAGACACTCAGCCAAGAGGACTTGGCTAGAGACCACCAAGACGTAGCTCAGTCTTGGTTCTGCAGACTATTGATTTAAGAGGAAACTCATTGAAATATCTGCAATGATCACCTGTAAGACAAATCCATCCCTGAGGCTTTACAAACACCTGTGCTCAGGCATGGGGCTTCCATAAGCTCTGTGCAGAAAAAGCAAGCCAACCCAAAGTGCCTTCCTCTCTTCCCCAGCAATGCTGCACCTCTTCTCATACGGGATTTAAAATGCACCAAAGCCTCCTGCCACAGTCCACACATTTCACCTCTGCCATGTAAGAAACATCCAAGCAACCCCCCAAAAGCTACAAATTAGTCACTGCCAACAACATCCTGCTCTCAGCTGCAGCAAAATGAAATAAAACCAAGCATAGCAGCATCTGAATTATTCCGCATTTCTGCTGAACTCTAGACCAAAATCCCTACAGACAAAGCCCCAGGCTATTTCACCCAGCACCCCAAGCACACAGCCACCTTCCCAGTACCTCCCAATGTCACAGTGCCACCTGCGAGCTCCCGCTTTTTGCAAAGTGTGGCAGCAAACACCCCTGGCACCACACATAAAAGATGCGGGTTAATAAATGACAGCGAGAAGCGGCCTTTTGTCCCTCGGGCTGTGGGGTCCGCTCCCTTCCCACGCGGGGCAGCACGGGGACAGGTGTCTGTCGCCCTCCAGTGGGTGCTGCCTCAAAGCAGTGCAAAGCAGGTGAGAAGGGGAAGGAAAAGAGAAGGTGAGATGCAGGCAAATGAAGAGAAGAGAAAAAACGCATGCAAAGCAGAGAAATGAAAGAGACAGTTGAAGAGGAAATACAAAGATGCTATCTCTGAAAGTGCCAAAAATAAAGTTTCCAGTGTCAGCCTAACCAAGGCAACAGTGACATCCTCCAGGCACACTCGTGCTTCAGCCTCTACCGTATTCCCTCTCACTGTGGATGAGTGACCGTCCTGGTGCTGCCTGCCTCCGTTACTCACATTTTTCTTTAATAACAAACAAACCAAACCACCCTCTGGGCAACCCCACCACTGCACTTCTGTGACAGCCTTCAGGGAAATCTCTCTGCAATACTCATGCAAAAGCAGACAATGAGAATAAGCCGTGAGCTCACCCAAATCCTAACCTTGAAGTAAACAGCCAGCTATCAGAAACATCAAGGTTTTCACCAAAGCCTCTCCCCTCCAAACTCCACAGCAGCAGGTTTTAATGAGCTACTTTACTCCCAACCCTGTGCAAACTAAACCGGTAGCAACTGTCACCCAAGCACCAAATTACACTGACAAGCCTACAGACCGGGCTGCCTCGCTTTCCTGCTAATACAAAACCCAAAACATTTTGTCATGCAAGCAAAAGAATACTGCAGTTACCAAAATAGCACTTCTAACGTAACCAGCTCCTCTCACAGCATTTTCTTAATGCCTTTCCCAATACGGTTAAAAGAATGAGAACGAACCAAAAACTCCATCTCTACACCTCGGCACAAACCGTGCTGAAATACATGTGGAGCTTTTTCTTCGCATTAATCTGCATCTTTCCCCACTACTTTTTCCATCAGCGATTTCCTTTAAACGTAGCTCTTATTAAACAGCAGAAATCAGCTTTTACAGTTTCTGAATACAAAGTTGTGCCCCTCTCAGAGCTGCCTATGAACAGCTTGCCTTCTGTTTCCTAAATAACACAATCCGCGCATTTCTTTGCCCGTGTGAAATAAATTCTCCCATGTTCTTATATGGAAACCTTGCAAATCCTTCCACACACTGCCTGATAGAGGCAAGATGGGCAGCCGTTATCCTAAAACCATTGTGGGAAATGTGGATCCCACTCACTCCAGAATCATCGTCCCAAACTGAGCTTCGCACCCTGCCCTGTGCAGCCCCAAACCCATCACAACTTTGATTTGAGCTCACCAAGCAATTAAAAAAAAAAAAGAAAAGAAAAGAAAAAAAAGAGGAAAAGCAAAGGAAGAGCAGCAGCGGTATTACCCACCAGGTAGGCCCACGAGCATCAGATGCAGCATCGCCTGTATCAGCCTCTGAACTGGAGGCTAGTGCACGGCAGCCAGAAAAAACACAGCGGGCAGAGTGGGAGCGGGAGGGGGAGGTGAGAGAAAAAGGGCGAAAAAGAGCAGCGTGCTCCGTAGATGCGCTGGAGGGCCGCCAGCAAGTGGGTAATTACACCGCTACAAACTGTTATCTCGAAAAAAAGTTAACGCAAGGTGGTGATGGGGAGGGGTGAGGGGGGATGAAAATAACCGCTGGGGAAGAAATAAAACCACCCGGGTAACGAGACAGCTGGGGAGAGAAGGGGGGGGGGGGGGGGCTAAGAGAAGAAAGAGCAAATAAATACACGAAGGGGGAAGGGAACGCGCAGGCAGCGCGGACAAAGGCAGGGCGCTGCCGGCCCGGTTCGGCTCCGCTCCGCTCGGAGATGCACGGCGCAGCACGGCACGGCTCGGCTCGGCTCGGCTCGGCCGCCCTTTGTTCGCAGCTCCGCTCCGGCCCCACCGCCCCCCTCCCGGGAGGTGCCGCTACCTGCGTCCGCTGCTGCCCGCGGTGCCTGCGCGCCGTTGCGCCCCTGCGGCCGTGCGGAGCGTCCGGCGGAGCGGTGCGGCGCGACTAACAGCGCCGAGCGGGAGGAAACGGTAATTTATAAGCGCTTTCTTCCTGACCTCTCGTGTCTGTTGTCTAATGAGGGAGCTTTGAGCATCACCCATCCTGCTGAGTGGAAAAACACCGGCACGGCCTCTTCTTTGCTGGGGAGGGGGGAGCCTAAAGGAAGGGGTGTGGGGGAGGAGGGGCCATGCCGCAGACACGGCGGCGGAGCTCGGGCTGGCAGGCGGCCGCGGGGCGGCGGGGAGGGGCGGGCGGGAGCGGGGCAGCGGCAGCGGCTGCGGCCGCCCGGGGCCGGGACCGGTTCACCCCCCCGCGCCGCCCCGCGGGCTCCCGGCCGCAGCCTCACCCGCTGCCCGAGAGCTCCGAGCGAGGGTTTCGTTTCTCGTGTGTTGCTATTTTTCTATCTCCGCACAAAGAGAGCCCTTCTCTCAGACAAAGCATCCGGCCGCGCTACCCGGGAGGACGACGGGCGCTCGGACTCCGCGGTCGGTGTCGCTCCGGGTTGGCTGGGGGGCATTATGTGCTCGGGGCGACCCTCTCCTGCTGGGGAAAGCGCGGCCGGCAGGTGCCTGGGGAGCGGCACGGACCCGACGGCACCGCTCTCCGCCTCCTCCCCGCCCGGCTTCGGCCGCGCTACAAAGTGCGATGGGGCGGCCGCAGGAGAAAGGAGCGGAGCAACGGTTTGTCCCGCATTGGTTCTCGTTTCTCCGAAAGCCTGTGGTGCTTTCCTCATGGAGTCGGACGGGAATGTGGCTCGGAGATGTCTTTCTGCTTTTCTACCCTCATCTACTGTCGTTCTGTGAATAAAGAGTACGGCAGCATGTAGGCTCACTAAGCATTTTCATACAGCCCCTGCAAAGAACTGAGATGCACTGCACTGTAAAATACCGTTCACGCTGCAGAGCAGCAGATAAAGAGATCCCTCTGTGCTAACCTCGCACGCTGCGAGCAGCAGGGATTGAGCCAAAAGGAACGAACATTCCCCGCCGTCAGGCTGTCCCAGACACTGACCCGACCTTCCCACACCACCGGGATGGTGCTCGGTGAGTGACACCTATGGAGCCCCTCACCTACCGCCCGGATGGTGAGGGAACCAAATTCCATCACATCAGCCTTAGGGACATCCCTAGGAAAAGCTGATTTCCTCGGCTGGTTCGTGCAGAAGCTCGGGGAGATGCACTGGTTGCAGGCAGGACACCAGATGCAGTGTGCCACAGCCACAGCATCACAACTCGGAGTTCCCTGATTTCCCAGCACCGAGCTGGTGGGAAAAATGAATAGACCTCAAACTGAAAGATAGATACAGGTGTAAGATAGACTCAGCTAATTGAAAAGCTATCTGCTCTGACAGACTGGTTTAAACTAATTACACGATGTAGTGCATGCTGCCACCTACGCCTTATGAATCAGGTTTCTTGTACTGCAGCTCAGCATCTGCACGCATCCCTGTGAGACTCCACGAGGGACCGCAAACCCAGGCAGCCACGGCCATGCTGGGGAACGAGGCAGAGCATTTCCCACCTGCTCAGCTGCAGCGAGGATGCCTCAGTGCCGATGAGAAAGCGGCAGCAAAACGCGAGTAGTGGCTGGAGCCTCATCTGTACCGCAGCTCCTGCCAGCACAGCTGTACCACTGACAGCAGCGGAACATTTTGCTCAAGTTCTCTAGAGGAATCAAAGCCTGTATTTTCTGTCTCTGGCTCTCTCTTGTTCTGTTGTTCCTCGTTCTTTAGAAAAAAAAAATAAATCAGCCACACGCAGCACGTGGCTGCTCGCTGTGTTTGGGGAAAAAAAAATGCTTGGGGGAAGGAAAAAAAACAGCCCAAGCTGTTTTGAAATCAGTAGCGTGTAAACAGTACCTGGAACTGGGGGGAACAATGATATTAATTAGTACTTCGGTGTCATAAATATGTGCATCGCTGCCTGCTGTTTCAATACGAGAGAGCACAACTTCTGTGATGGAGCTTGGAGAGTGTTTGGGGAATGGCACCACTAATGCCTCCTCCAGCTCTTATGTAACTGACATCACAAGTCAGAGCCCAAATTGCAAAGCATAAGCATGTGCATCATATTAAGCATGTAAACAGTGCCTTAAATTACTGTCCTTTTACTGATGGTCTGGCTTTAATCTACTGCTATTTTTAGTTCCTCAGTTCCGTTCATTTCAATATGCAGTGGTTCCCTTCAACAGCACACCATGAAAATGTTCATCCAAACTGAAATAATTCAGCCCAAACCTCTTTGGCTACAGGTAAATATAGTCTAAATGATTTGTACACCGGGCCTACAGCATATCCAGTAGTATGATGCTATAGAAAGCCAGGATACAACACTGCTGTGCTTTGCACATCACCCAGTGTGGCTGGGTTTTTCACACCTGTCCAAGGCACAGCTTAGCAGTGTTTTTCCTTTGTGTTCTGCCTCCTTCCTACAGAACATATTCCCCATTTGCACGCAGATCTCCTGTCTGGAGTTTTAAGGTGTTAGGTGCTGATGTTGTGAGCACCTCTTGTATCTGTTTAATCCAATAACAGATCTTGTCTTTAATCTCCACGTCTGGGTCACAGGTTTTAAAAAAGACACTGGGCCAAATCCCCAGCTTGGCTCTAGCGTGTGGAAATCTACTGAGATGGCACAGGAGTTGGGAGAGATTCGCTGTGTCTGCACCATGGGAAGGAAGTCTCAAGGGGCAGAGATGGGACTGCCTCACTTTGCACATGGATGCGTATTAATGCAAGCGTATGGCAGAGGTAGATCATGTTTCTATCATATGAGGGGGATGGAGGGGGGATATCACACCAGGACCTAAGATATGTTCATCAGCAAACCTTTAAATTTAAAGTGGACTTCCTTTTTAAGGAAAAAAACCTTGTTTCTTCTCATCCTATGCCTGCTCAGGGGAATGGGGAATGTAACTCAGGACCGAGGCAAGAACAAGAGACAGGTTTTGCAAGGATTGGAAAGATTTTACATATAAAGATCAAAATAAAAAAAAGCAAAATTTATTCCAGGCAGAACTCTAAGAGCACTCACTATCTGTAAAGAAGGACGGAGGTAAGAATGGTAAAAGGATGCTCTGAATAAGCCCACTGCATTAACAAGTCTCCAAACACAGATTTCCTGTATAAATACCCCTATACAAGGGCAGCCTTCAGGGTTCCTCTGTATGGCAAAGGACCACGAGCTTGAAAAAAGGGTAGCAGATTTGGTGGGGGATTTAAGCATCATGCAGTGACTCCGCATTGCAGATTTTAAGCATTACTGAACTAGGGAATAGAATTGTTGCTATTGCTATTATGTACTGGGATATTTTACTAATCCATGCAATCCACTCAGTTGTTGCAGTTTTAGTTTGTATTTGTTTTAGATGAAATTATGGCCTGGGCAGTTAATTTTTCTTAGTTTATCTCCTTAAATCATACATACATAAAATATCAAACAGAAGTCAAAGCACGACCTGTGATTTTGGTACACCCCTATCATGTGAATCTGCCAATGATGGAACCAATGCACACCAGGAAACTAAAAGCCACGGGAATTCTTAAAAAGCAACCTCAATGGCTTTACATTCTATTAAGAATGTGATTTAATACTACTGGTGGCCTATTTTGCTTATGTTTGAAACTGCTTGGCCATTACAGGATTGCTTCCGTTGGTCGTTTCCTTACATCGAGGTAATTACATGTTAATTTGAGGCACTTTACAAATCTGAAAGGTTGAAGCCTTTCCAAAACACAAGGCAGGTCTAGAAATGCCTCCTCCTTTACAGGAGCTGATCCCTAAAGCGAGGGGCAAACCCAGAGGGACCAAACTGGGCGCCAGTGGTCACACTGGTGTCTCAGGTTAACTGGCAGCTATTTGGAAATAAAAAAGCTCTCCCGTGCCCATAGGATTTTCAAGAGCTCCTGAACAATTTAAAATCCTTGAGTGGAATGTGGCATAGAATGAAAGCTATAGGTATTATTAAAGAATGTATCCAAGCTGAAAGGCAGCCGGCTTCATAAAAGTGAGCTAAAAGCAATAACAGGGACTCAGCTCTGCTGGGTGCTGCATGAGCTGTATGTTTTGCACTTTGGAAGTCATGTCCAAAAGAATGATCTTTTTTTTTTTTCTTCACTGTTGCTATCGGGGAAAAGCAGTAAAAGAGCCGTGCATAAAATGAGGTTAAAGTAATCTGATTTAGAAAATAAACAATGTGTTTTCATCTTTAATTCACAGCCGGTCGTTTGGGATCCAACATTAAAAAACATATAAATTCAGCAAAGGTTTTGAAGGGTGACTGTTTCCCTTTAAGATTAATGATAAACACACTTGTGTATTCAAGGGAGAATAGATCCAGAGTTATGTAACAGGATAAAGAAACAAAATCCTTTTTCCTTAAATTAAAATAACCGGTACGTATGTGGATTTCAGTCAGTCACCAAAAATTCAAGAAATCCATTTTCGTTCAGCTGCATCCCACATGCTAAATGCTGGGGTAACTTTTAATAGAGACACAGCAATGAAGTACAATAAGGATGTGTTGCTTCTGTTTGACTGTTCTTTTCCAGGGGAGGACTGGTCCCTGAGAAATACTCTGCAGCATTTGTCCTGTGCAAAAATCCACGTTTGTGCCCTTCTTAATGCTGCAGAAGGAAATCCAATGACTGTGCTTCCCTGAAAGTTCTTCTATTTTAATTAAGCTTACCTACAGCTATGTGTATACTGGCAGATGTACTACTTTCACCTTTTAAGCATGTCTTTATTGCCTGAAATAATTGCTACTTAAGAGCTCTTATCAAACCTTGCAATGCCTGCCTGAATTTGCCACCTGATTGGATGGGACAAGATCAACAGGCAATGGATTTGTTAAATGTTGCCGTTGTTCTTTGCTGGCTTTGTCATATGAAATTTGCAAAAATAAAAGACAACAGCAACAGCAAATGAACAAACAAAAAAGAAAACAACTTCCCACCACGTAACCTACATTTTCCACTTCTGTATTTTGCAAGAGCACTCATACCAGAAGTTGTGCATCAGAATTTAATACATAAAGTTCCTCTTTATCATATGAATTCAATTTTCCAAAAGAAGGCAAACATTACTATTAATAACTGAGATACAAGGCCTGAAAAGGCTAAGTCTGAATGTGCTTGCTGCAGAAAAATGCCATCTTGTTGGATCCAGTTCTGGAATCATTACTTCGCACAATGCAGAGCAGGCAGAGATTTGCATAGAAGGGCTCTGCTGGGTTAAGGTGATGCTCACTCCTGCGTGACAGAAGCATGTGGGTGCAGAGCTGAGCTGCAAGGAGCTCTGTGTGCAGACCAAGTAAATTGTGCTTGTGTTGGCACGGTCTTTTGCATGTCCACACTTTGAGTTTGCAGTCCTGAGAGCAACACTGTGAGTCTCGGCATTTTAAGCAGCATTCCCCTGGTGGGGTGAGTCCTGCACCAGCACTACACCAGTAGCACAAGGTGTGCTCGGAGGTGATGCTGTTCGCCCTGTAGCAGAGCAGGGCTGCAATGACACAGCTGATCTAAAATTTTGGACACCCAATGTATTCCAGCTTGATATTCTGCCTGCACAGAGATTTCCTCAGCCTTGCAAGCAGAACAGTTCTTGCCAAGCTGGGACGGTTACGGGGCATTGCAAAGGCCATGCAAAAGCTGAGAAGTCATGGGAGGACGTATGCTAGGAGATGGGGAAGAACGTGTGGCAGATGCACTGACAGCAATAAAAAGTCAGCAGGGTCTAAGGCTGCTGTGCAGATCCCTTTCCATTCTATCTGCAGCTGGTCACCACGCTGAGCTGCCCTGACCACGTGCCAGGTGACAGTGGGCATTGCAAGGGAAGGCAGTGCTGAGTTGCACGGTGGTGAGCCCACCTATGTTCCCATTGATCCTGACAAGATGATGGATCACACCCACAAAGAGAAAGAAGTGTGATCACTTAAGTATATTCCTGCATGCTCATATTCCTTTCTATTTGCTGGGGGGTCCCCCTGCTCCCTCCCCTCTCAAATGATGGTGGAACACTTAGGAAGAGTGTATAAAAAATGATTTTGAAGTACCTAGTTTATTCTGACAAATTACATCGGCAGCTGTAGGCAAACACTAACAGAAAATACCATAAGAAACAAAACCGTTCCCAAATGCACGCTTTTACTGGTTCAGACAGATAGAGTTTCTACTTAGGTGAATTAATGCGCTGCAAGCAGAGAGAGGAAGAGCATCAAATGCTCGAGCATCCAGAAAAAATAGAGAGAAAATTTAAAATAAACCCTGCGAGCTATCAAGCGACTGCTCATTCAGCTACATGATTTTAATTAACAGAACTGGAACGCAAGCATATAATATAAACTTAAAAACACAGCACTTTGGTTTTCCAGCCTACCAGTCCAAATGCAAAACAAACTGCTTGCGTCTGGTGGCTGGGGCAGGGGAGCCGGCGCAGGGAGCTTCGTGGTTAACCCGCAGAGCACTGTGCTGCCCTTCTGCGGAATGTCACACAGCTCCTGGCACGTCCCTGCCCACTGCCCTTGGGCGCAGACACTTGGAGCCATCCCCACGTGCCCCATGGAGGATGCTTGGGCTTCCACCGCTGCGGCAGTGCTGCTCCGGAGGGCAGCGATGTCACTATGGGGAGGCGGGCAGTTTGGGTGACCTTGAGCCTTCCTAAGCAGTTACCTTTTCTGGGCCTTTGGCACGCTCTCAAGTGATCTTTCAGCCAGAATCTCCACTGCCCAAAATAAAGTCAGCAGCATTCAGCACGGCATCCCTGCATGGATACCTGACGCTGGCTCTTGACCTGGGCAGGCGTTGGCTGTGGAAAGTTTGCCCGGGTGCTTCCCAGCAGCTTGCTCCTGGCCTGGCCCCACGCCAACGTGACTCACGGTGGTGTTGTCAGCAAGGGCAGAATTTGAGGGAGTTTCTTGCATGTCCCTGTATGCTAATGGCGTGCATATCTGCCCTGTTGTTTAGAAGCAGCCTTGACAACGGTGTTTTTATGAGATGTTTCTGCCCCACCTACTGAAAGACTGACCCATTTAAGGGGACGAAAAGCTGGAGGGAGCAGGATGTGTGCTCTGATCTTTTTCAAGCTCTTGGTATGGAGCCTGTTAGAGAAGGGGATGCCTGTGTGGGGCAAAACCCCCCAGGAGCCGTACATGGGAGCAAAGCCAGGCAGAAGTCCATCCACATCAGCATCATAGAAACAGAATGATTAACGTTGGAAAAGACCACTAAGATCATGTAGTCCAACCATCAACCCATCACCACCATGTCCACTAAGCTATAGAACCATAGAATCATTTGAGTCAGAGAGGACCCTTACAGACCATCTGGTCCAACCTCCCTGCAATGAACAGTGACACCAACAGCTCCATCAGGTGCTCAAAGCCCATCCAGCCTGACCTTGGCTGTCTCCAGGAATGGGGCACCCACCCCTCTCTGGGCAGCCTGTGCCAGTGCCTCACCACACTTACTGTAAACCTTCTTCCTTATATCCAACCTAAATCTCCCTCTTAGATGCAATTCACTGCGCTATCAGTTCATATAAAATTCCTGTCCATACAGCGTAGCATGTAATCACAGAGCTGTGTTAACACGAAACCAGTCACAAAACGAGTGCAGGACCCTCAGTGACCTTGTCTCAGGTTTGTGGGGTACCTCCAGCCCCTTTGCCCCACTTGGCTCTGCGGCCGTTACATCAAGCACAGCACACAGTGCTGACAACAGGGATGCTTGCCTCACAGGGATCCACCCACCCAGATCACACCGGGATCCTCTCCGTCTGGCAGCTACACGCTCACTGGGACCACACGTGTACCGGGCGTGTTCTCCCTGCCAGGCACCCACTCACTGCTCCCATGGCACAGGGAAGCAACGCGTGGGCTCCTACCCACCAGGCACCAGCAGCCTGTTCCAGGTCATATTTCTGCCGCTCTCCACCAGCATCACAGCTGTTTGCTTCAAATGTGAAAATATTTTTGTAAGAGTGAAAGCGTGAATTATTTTAAACTTGCCTCGGGATGAGATTTCAAGGGTAGTGGGGAGAATGTGTTTTCACAACAGAAAGGAGCTCTTCTCCTGCTGAATGGACCCTGTTACCTTCCTGAACACTAGAAAGAGGTTGGCATTTCTGAAATGTCAGCATGTACCTGGAATGGACATTTGTTTCCATTAAGTCCTTTGGAAGCTATTGTTGTCTAATTAGACCGAGAGTTCAGTTTGGCAATTTTATTAGACCTTGCTTTTAGATATAGGCAATTAGCTTAACAAAATATCAGATAGGATCTCTGCTGTGTTTGCAAACCGTGTTGCTCAGATTCATACCTAGTGGGAAATGTCTTTGGAGGTGCACAGCCACATCTTTGCAGCTGTTTACATCACATTTCTGATGGAGCTCCACCCTGCTTTCCCCATTTGTACTTTGTTTTTCATGAATAAAGGTCATGGCATTGGCATCACAAAAAAAAAAAAAAAAAAACCAAAACACAGTGCTGCTGTAGAAGGAACTCAGCTGTCCCCTTTGGTTATAAAACAAACCATGCAACTGGACAGTAATGTGCTCAAACATCAGCAGGGCAGAAATCAGAGATGGAAAAGAAGCATAAGACCAATGGAGCTCTTTGCAGGCCCCCATCATCTGACAAGTCAGCTGCCTTGCTACCTGCATTAGGCTCCTACAAACTGCACATTCTCTAGTATTTTGCACAGTATAGTTTTAGAGGCAGCTCACCTGTCAGCAATGGGGCATGGCATGGTACCTGCTTCCCAGCCTCATAGGTTACACTGCTGAAATCGCCTTTTTAATTGTCAGAGGGCTATTTCTTGTCACCAATGTCATGCCATTAGCCCAGCACCTTCATTCAGCTGTTGCTGGGTCAGAGAAAGACAGCTGCCTCCCTCTTGGTGCATTACACAGGGGTACCAAGGGAGCTTTGGTACCAGGAGCTGGTTTAAGTCACTGTAAGGGACTCTGACCCCACTGTATCCCAGCTACACAACACATCTTTTGTGCCATATTTCATCTAGATCTGGGGATAAATGTGTTATACCTTCTTCCCTTGACTCTGCTAGAGCTATGAAGCGAATGAGATCTTTCACACGTTTCTGTATTTTATAGTCCACACTGACCTTAGTTTTCATGATGATGCCAAAAACCCCACTTCTGTTCTGATTCAAAAGCCAGAAAACTTTTAATTTTTCATCATGGGTGACTCTCTGAAGCTCTGCTGTTTTCTCTTTCTCTCTGTTTGCTGACGCTTTCTAGCAAGGTGATCTTTAAACCAACTGCAATACTTCAGGAGTAATGTCATTGCTTTTACTTGCAGAATCGTGGCCACAAAATCCTGGTCCAGGCTTTCACAATTCTCTTGGCATATCCTATGCCCTGAATTATTTTGAGAGTACGAGGGGAAACCAGAAGAAATTGCTATATTATTTTTACAGCCAAGGATGTGGAGTAGGCAATGAAGCAAAAAGTCTGCATCAAAAGCACTGCAAATGTTTTTCAGGAGGAACACTGCTCAAGCAACCTCTGATTCACAGAACTCAGAAGGAAGTGTACAGGAAACAGGAACATCCAGAATAAGGATATCTTGAACTCTCCTTCCCAGGACCACACCAATATAATTGGGTAGTAAATCAAATTCTACAGAAATGGCTGGGGATTTTATTAGTAAATAGCCCAGATGTGAGTTCCGCATTTATTAACTATGGAAGGTATGCTCAGCACTGAGCATTGTTTGAATACTAATGAATGCTAGTTTTCACACCCTATTTTAGCTTTACCACAGGAATTATAATTTAAGTAGTGCAGATCTTCCTTATTGCAAAGCCCTCAGGATTCATCTTACAGTATCCAGTAATCAGATAAAGTAGAAGCCATTAATAAAGAATTTAATCTTCGGAAAACTCTTTCTTTTCATTGTCAGCTTCCTCTTTCAACACTGATGACAAACAGAATAAAAGTTGTGTCAAAAGTAAAGAGATTTTCAAATACAAGGGCATCACACTCCTATTTTCCCTTAGCATTGACTAAGAAGTAGCTGCAGTTACATCCCCATTTAAGATTTCCACACCACTTAGTTCTTTGCGTTGTATTTCCTCCATGAAATTTCATAAGTTCTGCTAGCTGTGTAGGCCCACAGAGCACATCTCTCTATAGGAAGTGGTTTTAATGTTGCTCTAGCAACCTTCAATCAGTACTGAGTAAGCAGAGGCGCTGCTCAGCACAGAAATAACAGCCAGCTCTGCCTGCACATCCTCATAATGGTTAAGAACAAAGGCAGAGACAAGTTGATCAAACTAAATATCCTTGAAGGAAAGAAACTGCAATTCTCCCTCTTTTATTCCTCCATCTCCTCGGATAAAATTTCTGGTCTGCCTGCTGCAGTGCACTCTCACTGTGCCTTTGCTCACACGTCCCCAGAAATGGGCAAAGCGTGGATACCACATCCTTTGCAACTCTGCGGTAACATAAAGAGAGAATCCAGGTCCTCTTTGACTTTACACCACAGCTGACTGCATTTTGGGAGGAATAAATTAATCTTTTTGTTTGTTTGCTTTATCCAAGGCTCCTTCAATTCACCTCTGTGAAGCGTTTGGGGATCGTGGGATGAAAAGCGCCAAAGAAACACATGGTATCCCTGCTGCTTGGGTTGTGAAACTGAGGTGCAAGCTCTGAAAGGAGAAGTGTGCTGAGAACAAAGAGGTTTTGAACACAAAAACAAACCGTGGCTATGCATGTTGACAAACACTTTATCTGCCTCCTGCTGTTTACGTTCAAACACACATGGAGTATTGTCAAGGATCTTGGCTACCTTTGTCTGTCACCGAGCCAAACCTATTTAATCTTTCTTCAAAACTAGTCCCTGCTGCCCCTCAGCTATTTTTTGTTGTTGTTGCTTTTGTTGCCATCCACCTGTGAGTTGTTTCTAGTCAGCAAGCATTTTCAGAACTGAACTGAGCATTTCAGGTAGTCGTCTAAGGGCACTGAAAGAAAGCCTAAAATTCCTTCCTTCGTGACTTTGTCAAGCCACAGCCGATTGATTCCTGGCTTTGTTTTAAGTCTACACCATAAAGGCTTTGCCATCTTTACTTGGTTCCCCTCCCCCCAATTTAATTTTGATTTTTTCCAGTTTTCTGGATTGATTTCATACAGTTTACCACCACAGCTCTGGTGGACAATAAAAAAATGTATGGGAACTCCTCCAAAGTACGTGTTTGCAAGGAGTGCTACGCCAGGAACATCATTACCAGAGTCCCAGTAACTAATCCAGAACCGGTGCCATAACTTTTATGTGTACCAGGGGCACTGAAACCCATGCTGAAATACTTGGCAAGTCTGCCCATAAATTAGGATATATTCTATTGATATTGGCTACAATCGACTACAACATTCCTTGGTTTTGAGGTAGTGTTTCTGAAGGGAGAGGGTTTGAGGTGCCAGTTCTTGTCATGTGTTTTCCTGTCTCACCCTATCTCCAAGCCCAGCTAATCTGATGATATCCAACTGTCCTAATGAGCTGCATCTACTTCTAGACTGAAGCGCTGACAGCTGCCTGTCCTCCTGCCAACAAAAGCTTTGGAGACGACTGTATCTCGTTCCTGCAAGTACGCAGATTGCTTAGTTTCCAGCCCAAATATGAGACATCATGATACTTCTTTTCATTGATCCAGGTCAAAAAACAAAAAAGGTGTGTCAAGAATGTACTCAATCATTTCCTCACGTGCAGTTTAATCGTGTAGCTGGAAATGAGGCTTCTGTCTGCTGCAGGAGGAAGCAAGTGCTCACATCCCTTATAGCAGAAGTATGGTCACACAGGCTAAGGTCACAGGGAAGGACATGATCCTCCAATTAATGTTGGCATGTGTTTACTTGTATTTTTATACATTGGTAATTTGTCCATTTGCTGCTCTTGGATTTAAAGAACGTGGCAAGAATTTTAGCTTGTTTCTATTCAGGTAGGAGATTTTGCCCTTAAATCTTCCCCACAGACCTAGCCCACTTTGTGCAAAAGGGTTTGCTTTCTTCCCCTCAAATGAGGCCCAGAGTCAACAGACTGAAGGTTCAGCAGCCTCTCCTTGCCCTGGCTGCAAGTCCAAAGCACCAAAACTGGGCAATGGGTGAGGAGATAAGGCTGGGCTCCTAGCAACCCACTACTAGCTAGTCCCCTCTAGTGGGAAAACTTTCTTAACAAGAAGCTGAATTTGAGGCTAAGTTTCAGCTCGGATGACTTCAGGGTCCACAGAAATAGCAGAAACAATCCCCAAGCAAACACAGAGAAGAGACGCAGAAGCTCTGACCTTGATCCGAATGCGTTCAGAACAAATGGAGGGAACACCTCCACTGCAAGCTGGGCAGGGAACTTGTCTCCAGGCAGAAAGAATAGTTTTCTCTATCAAAAGAAAAACCCGCATCTACTCTCTGCCTCTCAGAACTTTTATGACTTGCTGAATTCCAGGAATCATGTAAAACAATATGGAGCCAAGGGTTAAGGAGGAGAAAACCGAGGGGAAGCACATCCAGTACTTGCAGGCTCCTGGAGCAGCCCTGGTCACTCGTGTGCCTGTCCCACGGCAGCTTCCCCCCCACCGTTCTCACTGCCCAAGGTAGAAACCATTTCTTCAGCTCAGCTTTTCCTCACGCATATACAAACATGAAGGCTCAAGGCTTTGAAAATCAAGCTGGGAAGGACAGAAGAGTCTGTTATTTATTCTAGAGTTTTAATTCTTTTATTTTTTTTTAATTTCTTGGGATGTTCTCAAACATTATGATGGTGGAGACCATATAAGTAGCTAGATTAGAGCTACAGACATAACAGTGGTATTGGATAGAGAAACAGCAGTCACTGCCAGTTCCATGGAAAGAGAGGACAAGTGAATAAACATTGATCATAACATCCGAAACCACTGGGCTTGGAAATGCTTCTTTATTTTAGGAGTAATCTGCTCAAAGATGCCAACTCTGACTTTTTTCTCAGGAGTATAATTGCCATTGAAGAAAAAAAAGCTATTTGAGAACGGATAAAACAGGAACCTTCTATGTCATCATCTTTCAGTCACTAAGATCTAGGGGCAAATACAGGATTTTGTTTGTTTGGTAGGGCTTGTTATTATTTTGAATCTGCTGTTTTTCCTAAGCACTTTTCCCAGATGTTTTTCAGAGTGAAAAACTGCACATAGACCCAGGATGATGTTCAAATTGAATGCAAGGCAAACAAGAAATCCAAACAGGTCTGTCTCTCAGTCCCTCTTGAATACAAGATGGTTTCACCTCTACTGGATCTTCTCTTGTGTTAGCAGATCTGAGACACCATCAAGAATAAGAAAAGGAGGAATCTGCAAACAGTGAGTGTGTTGACTGAATGTCAGTGCAGCTACACTATGAGTTATATTCCAGCCTACAGCATTGGAAAAGTATTTTCAGTGCCTGGTGTTATTTATCAAGATGTTTCTGAAGACATGCAGACTAAGCCATTCCAACAGGGGCAAATAATTTCTTTAGGATTATTGAAAAGTTATTAAATAAGAAGTTTTCTGTGTTTCCTCGCAGCTGGAGACCACTTAGTGTAACACAAATAGAAAAGCTGGAGATTGAAAAAGAAAAATTCTCCATTTGACACAAGCTCTTGCATTACAGCTGTTGTGCACAAAACAAGTCTGAGTTCTGTTAAAGTGCAAGATGCTGAATGTCTTTGAGTGTCCAGCAACATTTTGAGGTTTACATTGAGCTGAGTGCTTGGATCCTGGAAGGTGGCCCTGGGAGGGCAAACCCTTGGGACATTCTTGGTGTCACGTTGGCTGTGTGAGTGGACTCTGCAAAGGGATCTCTGAATGTGTCACAAGGAGGTGACATTTACTTTCTGTAGGGCACCAAGAAGACTGTATTTTATAAGACTTCCCCATTTACGTTTACTCAGAAAAAGAAAAGAAAAAAAAGGAATGCAAATAAACCCAAACATAGCCACAATGCATTTTTAAGAAGCTCGAGATACTGATTCAAGAAGGGGATGACTAAAACAAACATCGGAGGTGAAATGCCAGCGCCATCAAAATCAGCAAGAAAATCTCCCAGCAACTGCATCGGGTGTGCATCCACACGGTCTGTGCAGACAAAGACAGTATAAACACCAGAGGCTCAATTGTCCCCGACCTAACAGCGTGCAGTTGTTTAAGAGCAGGAAACGGCCCACCCTCTTCCCACCTTTGTACACCCATGCAGGGGTCAGGCGCAGTGTGGCTGCCATAAGGGCAAGCTTGAGCCGAGCTGACGTATGGCACAAGGTGACAGAGGCAGGGGGTGGCACAGCCGCTTCCCTCATGCTCTCCAAATGATGGTAGAGATGGCTGCATATGGGGCAAACGTGCAGCCAGCCTGTGGCTGAGCAGACCTGCTCCAGTGGTCTTGGACAGATGGCATTAAACCACTGCTCAAGCCGCAGTTTTCTTTCTTAGGGCATAAAGTCAATACTCAAGTGATAGAAAGGTTTCAACGATTGCCTTTATAAAGGAAGAAGTCCAAGGAAGCGAAAGTGCTGCTGCCATTGACACAACACACTCCACCTTCCTCCGGTATCTTTTACCACCATAACAGGATCCCAAAGGGTTGTTTTGAATGCAAGACTGAGGTGATTTCATCCTTTAAGTTCATTATCTGAGTAAGCAAGCACATAGTTCTCCCATTCTTCATATTTGCCTGGATTATTCACCTTTGGTAATGGAATATATAACAGGTGTGAGGTCACTGCCAGGGAATGCCTGAGCATGAAAAACAAAATGCGAGTACAAAGCTCAAAAACAATGAGAGAAGAGATAACTTATCTTTTCACTCTTTCTTAGCTTACAAATCCAAGGCAAAATAGTTCCCCTGCTCTCTGCAGGAGCCCTCTACAGAGCTGTGAAGCTCTCCTCTCGGGAGTAGCAACAGGAGGCACTGAAGGCTGAATTTCCATGCCACATAGACACAAGTACATTTAAATCGTGCTGCAGTTTCCTTAATATGCAAAGATCCTTTAGTCAGCTCCGACTCAGCTCATCAGTTCCAGCTAATTTTCAAGCTAAGGGCTCTAAAAAGCAAATTCAGGAGTAGGAGGGCAAATTTAGCTGCAACCAATTTGCCTCTGGAACATCCTTTGAATCTTTTTGCACAGTCTGTGTTCACAAAGCTACATGACACATTCCTTGCCAGCTGCTGGCTGTGCCTCTCAGCCTGGCATGCCGCTGTCACTGCTGAATATCCACTAAAGCCTCAACAAAGTGCTTACGGCCATTCCCCTTTCCTTTACTCGATATTAAGTGTACCCCCACGTAATGAGGGTGAGCTTGTGACAAATGGCTGGAATAACGATGAGTTATCCACTGGATGGGCAGAGGGCTTGGTGCCCCACATCACTGTGCACAACCTTGGCCTGGTGATAGGGTATCTGAGAGTAAGAATGTAGAGCAATCGCTCCCACCCGGACTTGGCTTCCCCACTGCAGCACGGTGCCAAATTTGATAGTTTCTTTGGCAATCCAGCCACATGCCCATTAAGACAAGTTTATTTTAAAGAGATCAGGTGGCAGCTGATAGGTGGTGGAAATCGTTTAGCATTCCCAAACCAGGCTCTTGTGGCATTTAGGGACGTTTTTTAGTGGGCAATACTGGTGGTAGATAGATGATTGGATTACATGTTCTTAGAGGTCTTTTCCAACCTTACTGATTCTACGATTCTGTGATCAACAGATGTATTGGCGATACCCTGTGCTAGAGTCTTTCTGAACTTTGGGTACTTGATGTTTGGTGCCCAATTGTGTTCATTATAGCAGCTCTTACTTACAGCACATTGGGATCCAGGGACCAGAGTCAGATTCAGAGCTCCATTGTGCCAGGAGCTGCATAGACCAGCAGCAATAAAGGCAGAGGAAAGCTTGAGAGAGATGGAAGATAAAAGTAACCATAAAGGAACTTGTGATTACATAGACTAGCTACATACATAATTTGTGGGCTTTGTGGTTTGGGAATTCTGTTTGTTTGTTTAATGTAAATGAGCAAGAGAATGTAAAGAATCTCCACCACCTACTGAAGCCGAGAACTGCAGTGTTGTAGGTCTCACCCAGTGCATGTGTAAGTCCTTCCTTGTTCAGCAAAACACTTGGCCACATTTTGCACACTAACAGGAGAATACCAAACAGCATGCTTTCTGCAAGAACCAGGGCACTGCCCTGCAGCCTCCCCCAAATACTCTGCACAATGAATAGAAGTGGGGAGGACTCCTGCAATGTTTGGGGGTGTTGCTTCTTTCAGTATTTGTGAATTCTTTTCTGCATTACTCAACAAGCTCCAACCAAAAGCTACCTTTGGGAATGTTCTGTATTCAGAGACTAATTTAGATGTACCCAATTTAGATGCAAGTTCTCACCATGCATCACTTTTAGAACAAGTTTCTTTGTAAGCTGTTGACAGAAAATGTTTATAGTCCTATTATACTCGAGTAAAAAATGTGAACTGAGTAATGGATGTAATATTTTCTCCTTTGGTTTGCTTGAGTTTATTTTCCCGTTGTGCAAAATTTTATCCAGATTTTTAAACAAATTCATTTCACATTGACTTTTTTTATTCTCCATTAACAGTTGCAACAGTTGAAGTTTGGAGAGTTTGCAGAGTGCATCTATATTGGAGAAAATGGGATATCATTTCCAGGGAACCAGGATTCCTAAAACCAACCACGTTAATCAGAAATGTGTTGTAACTCCTCTGCCTTGGGAATGGTGTGGTAACAGGCTACCTTTAGCTTACTGACACACTTTAAGTTCTGACAACTAAATACCTGCAACAGTTTACACACTGAGATCAGCTATTCCTAGCAGTCAGCAATCAGATTAAAAAAGGTGAAACACTGAATGATTTTGTATCAGTTCTTTGCCGGACTAAAAGTTGTAATGAACAAAGAGTTTCTACACTTGCTAAACTTAAGCATACACTGAAGATAAGCATAAGCCTGAATGCTTTGCTGAGCTCATACTTGGTTGAGCACATTTTTGCAGTTTTCCCTAATCTGGCCCACAGCTAACAGCTGACTGGTGATACCCAGAGGAACAACCAGGGCTCCAGAGTGGGTGTGGATGCTATTTTTGACCCACTTCAAGTGATTGCTTTTCACATTTTGTGTCAGTTACGTTACCATGATACAGAGACTCAACAAACAGGCCCGAGTTATCTTCCTGATTTAAGGACACCTCACTTTCTCAGATGTTTCCAAAGCCCTTTAGCTTTTCACACTGCATGATGGCCTTCTCATCCCAGACTGCCAAGCCAGCTGGTCGCAATGAGTATCAATACATGAAATTCTACGATTCTGTGAAATGAACAAGCCTTCCTTTGATTGAACTTGGGTCCTGCTTGCTCTTCCCGGGACTAGATGAGCATTATGTCTGCAGGGAGGGTTAGCCTTTAATCTGCATGTTATTCTAACATGTCTCCATCAAGACAGAGGCATGCCTCAGCAGGACAAGGTGCTGTGAAAGTTCAGGTTGCTGCTGTTAGCTTCTAGCAAAGGAAATTATTTTTCAGCCACCCAAGTTGAATTGCCAGTAGCCAATGCAAAACCCTTTTGCCAAATGAAAGCTGCTGGACCATTGGCACTTAACACTAAAATGCAGCCCAGCCAAATGACGAAAGCAAAGGCAAAATCTTAAGTTTCTCACTGAAGACTTGATCTCGTTAAGTTTGCCTCATGAGAAATCTTTCTTCATGGTAATAGTCCTAATGATTGGAACACAAGCCCAATCCTTTTTCTACCGAAATTCCCGCTGAATTGAGTTAGGAGAAGCCAAACCTTGTGGATTACACCAGTGAAAAAAGAACATGATAAGAGTGGGCATTATGGGCTTTGGAAGGAACAGAGCAGAGTATGGTACACAATTATATAATGCAGGATCACGCTCTTACACCAGGCTCTGGGTCCTAGAAGCTTCCCTTCAAAATGAGTGGGATGGAGACTGCAGAGGCTGTCAGTGATGTACTGCAATACACCTCTGTCATACCCCTGCTCCAACAGCTTTCCCAGCGTACCTGCCTGCCCACAAACCACGCTCTCCAAAGGACTTTATGACCTTCGTGTAAAAGCCTTGCTCTTTCCAAAAAAAGTAAATGCAGCTCCCAGCTCACGAGGAAAGACACTTAGATTATGACAACCTGCTGACATACATGATAGAAGTGCTTTCCCAACTCAGAATAGTCAGAATATCCCTATGAAAGATTCTTTCTCACACGACATGCTGTTTTCTCATTATGTGTGTTGACATTTTTCAAACTGACCTCTGCTAGATATTTTGTTCCGGAGTCCCCTTTTAGTGGAACATTTAAACAATAACACTTTGAAGCATGCTCAGTCTCTCTTTTGAAGTCCATTCAGACTCTGCCCTAAGGTCAGCAGGCACATTCCAGCAATGATGCATGGACCATCTGCTGTACAAGTTTAAATCCCACTGGTCCTATACCTAGAGGTACTAACATGTTGCATAACTCGCACTGCAAAACAGCCTGCCTGCTCACATGGCCTCTGGATTTACCCCTATAGTTCTCTTATGCTCCCACTGGAGGGCCTGCACACAGTAACCTTTGAATGTGGTTTCTGGAGACTACAACTTAATGAGATAAGTAATAAGGAAGGACACTTATGTTCTTTTATTCAAAACCTTTGCTTTCCTTTGCTTATTTATATCCTGGCTCTGTGATTGCCAGAGCTTAGTGTCTGGCATCTCATTTAGTTGCCTTCTTATTCCAGACTTCTCACTTATGTGGACTCCGGCTGTTACCCTAAATACTGGTCCATGGCTTAGTGTCAACTGATGAACAAGGGAAAAGCAGGATGGTGAAATACAAAGAGTGAGTTTTCCAAGACAATGTCTATGATTCAGATGACCAACAACCATTCACTTGGGTAGGAATCTGGCATAAGAAACAGGACAAAATCTCTGCCAAAATATGTCTTTGTCTATATATTTTATCCATTGTGTTTTAATGTTAACTAGTCATTATTAAACTTAACAATGTATTGGCTAAGGTTAATGTATTTCAGACTCAAGCACTGTTGGTCTTATTGATGCTATGTAAACATAGAAGAAGGAGTGGTCCCTGCCCTTGGGAGTTTAAAATCTAAACTTGGACAATACACTTCAAACATATGGTATATCCTGCAGCCTGAATTACCAAACTTCAATCAGCATTGGCCTTAACAATTAATTTATGTCGCACATATGTTCTACGTTTGGAGGCATTAGCCCTGAAGGGCCCCTTGGAGGAAATGTGAGTGTATGGACATGCTGACCTTTTGATGATGGCAGAAGGACACAGCAACCAGCAGGAGGAGACCAGTCCAGACCTCTGGGATGGAGTTTGGCATGAGGGTAAGCACGGAAGAAGAACATAAATAGGGTACAACAGAGGGAGAGTCATGTAGAGTAAGCTAAGGAGAACAGCCACAGGAGAGCAAGTTTTTTGAAGCACCTCTGGCACTAGTTGAGCGCCAATGTAAGGAGGTACATTTCCACCTTTTAGTATCTGTCATTTATTTAGATGCCTCCTTGGAGACTGAGCTCCCTGGAAAATCTGTCCTCAATAGTGGGTGCTGAGCACTAGACAATCTGGCCTGTTCATTTTCTCGGTATGTGGTTCATCTGTTCTAAGGAACAAGTCCTTCTGGAAACACTGGGGAAAAAAAGGCAGAAAGAAGTGTTGGGTACAGAAAAGCACTCAAGCTGCTTCAAGAGATAATGATCAATTAAAGTAGAACAAGCAAAATTTCATACATCAGATGAAGTCAAATGTCTGGACGCCAGGAACCCTTACAGATATTGCAGCAGTATAGGAGAAAGGATCGGCATAGGTTAAAGCACTGAGTTAGATAGGAATTGGATGATTTCCTTTAAATGCCTCACTCTGGAGTATGGTGTGGACCAATCAACTTTTCAGGTAGAGCTGCTCTGACCTCACTGTCATTTAGTTCATTCTCTGTGAACTAAAACAGTTATCTGGAAATGGTGTCACCCCCTTTTCATCCCCTGATATTGTTCTCATATCTCCCTGGTGGGATCCTGTAAGAGGATTGGGTGGGCCAGTAGGGAGCAACTTCATTATCTGAGCACTAAAAGCCGTGTTCATTAGGAGGCAGGCATCATAACCAGCCATGGGAACAAAATGAGTGGATTTGCCATTAAAACAGATATTCTTGGAGGGCTTCCTCAGCACAGCTACATCTTTTATGCTAACAAAAGCAATTTAGAGACATGTTCAGTAACTCCTGAGCTTCAGTCCCAGCTCCAACACGAACTCTGAAGCCAGTATAATCCTCTTTTTCCGACTATAAGGCTTCAATCCTCCACTGCCATAAATCAGCCTAACAACTTTCACGTAAGTTAGTGTTACACCACCTGAAGATTTAATATAAAAACTGGAGCACCGCAGAGTTTTCTTCTTTCTTTTCCTCTTTCTTTTCTGCTTGTGCAGAAATAAGCAACAAAACCTCATCCCCAGAGATGCTTACAAGCCAAAACAGTAAGACATGTAATTGCGAGCTGTTCTCATGATTTTTCAGGCCCACAGAGTGGTTACCTCCTGACAGGACATGTTCCTCTGAGATCCAGGCTGAAGATGGATATCTCTCCAAATAATTAACCGTCTCCAGTTGCTGCTGCCAGAGAAGGGAGGGAGCTTTGCAGTGCCCACCACACTGCTATAGATTAATTTTATGGAGGAGCAGCCAGAGACTTGTTTGGTTCTCAATCCAGTTCAAAGGGGCCAGGCCAGGAGCTGGTAATTACTCTAAATTTAAACAAGGTTCCTACTTCACATCCGTTGCCATTTTCTAGTTACGTTTGCCCTCTCCTTGGTAAATAGCTAACATTTTCTTGGAGACAGTCTCATTCTTTATGCCAGTGGCAAAATAAACCCTAGCTTGTCATGGACACGTCCCTTCCAAAGAAGTACCACAAAAATGTCTGAAACCCTATAAAGTCTGTTAATGAGTCTAAATCTCCATAAGACTTTTTTCTCCCTTCCTCTTCCTTCTTTTCTCCTTACTCTGACAAGCTGATGAGTAGGGAATGGTTTAAAATACCACAATATCCATGGCAGGACATCAAGAAAGAAAAAGAAACAGGGTTTTGAAATACTTTGTGTAAAGCTCCAAGCACATGAGATGGTGCTTAACTGACTGGACTTCACCACACAGTAATCAGATGATCTCTGCAGCTTTGGGAAATAAGAGAAACTCTGGAGAAGGGTGGGGGGGAAGCGGTCTCTGCCACATTGGTCTTTATTGTCTTATGGATTTTATCACAGTATTGTTCTTTATTTCCTGCTATTTATAGGCTCTCATGTTTTGTGCTGCTTTCATGTTTGCGTTATCTGCCTTCCCACGACATGTTTCACCTCAGCCCTTGCCTACAGCTGAATCCATAAAGGCCACACCAATGGTTATGACTGGCACATCAGGGCTCATCCTCTGCCTCCAGGCACTGTGTGTAAATTGCCCTTTTCTGAAGCACGAAGCGGTCCAAGATGGGCAGTTTAGATGATGGTGATTGCTCTGCACGCTCTTACGTAAAGGATTCAAGCAGTTTGCTACTGGGCTTTTGGGCATCAAGCGATGATATTTTTTAAGAACCTTGCCCATGTGGCTGTTTCCTTTGAAGGCCACGCTTTAAAATGGATTTAAATGATCAGCCCTTCCGTACGTGACTTGATGATAAGCTCTCTGGAAAACTTCACCTGAATTATTTTATAACTCTCATCCCTGTGCAAGGTGCTGCAGAGAGTGTGTGCTGCAGTGGCTATTCTCATCCCAATTGTCCTTGGTTTAGGGATGTAACTGCTCTGAACTAAACTAGCTAAAGTCAAGTTAGTTCTGGTTTGAACCACACAATGAGGTTTGTAAAAATTGGTTGGATCTCTGCCTTAGCAAACTTACTGCCTAAAAGACGGCCTTGAGAGGCCATGGCAATGGAAGTAAAAATGGGAGAGGTGCAAAATAATGCTGAAATCACTGAAGTTAGTGATTTACTCCTGTGTCCTTGTACCTCACCCCACAACAGCTTCCAGGCAGCTGAAACACGGTCTCTTTCCTGCACTGAGCGGGGAGCAGCAAGGCTCTCCATCAACTCACAGCGTGCATCACTGCACCTTGTGTGTGGAGCAGCCTGCCTTGGAAGCAACCACACAGCTCAGTGCCAGTAATAACAGGGAAAAACCCTTACCTTAAACAGGGAGAAACATCAAACCTTGCTTTGGGACCCTTTCACAATAATTATCCAGCAGCTGCTGTGGAATTACATAGAAAATGAAACACTTTCTTGGAGATGGAGCTATGTCTGGCCAGCTTTGGATAAGTAGATTTTTGGGCAAGTTGCTGGCCACGTTTTTCACCTGTAGGTTGGGGTGAGAAGGCCTCTGAACATCATTCTTCCGTACCACAGAGCAGCATAAAGACTTCCGCGTGTCAATCAGAATCATTCCTTTTTGCCTCAAATTGTGTCTGTTCTGGGAAGATCTTTTGAAAAAAGAGGCAGATTTTTTTTCTGAAAGCACCATGAAGTGCAGATTTCTTATTCAAACAGGTTTCTGCAGTTTTCTTTGACTCTGTAGCAGCCAGACTGAGAGAGGAGACATGACAGAAATAGAAAACATCCAAATGCACCTAAATGAGAGAAGATAATGCACAGTGCAGAGATTTGGAGGTGGCCAAGTGCCACGTTAGGGGCTCTTGCTCACATCAGTGAGACCCAGGACTTTTGTGATGCTAAAAAGCAAATTTATTTAAATGCGTGAGCGTCACTACAGCAAATGCCTCCCAGGTGCCAGTGAGCACCAAAGCTGCCATTTAAAAATTTTAGTGTCCATTTTTAGAAGCCATCCATTTCACCAGATGCAAAGAACACAGGAAAAACTATTGGCAATCCATTCTCAGGGTGGGAGAAAAAAAATGCCTCTAGGAACTCCACAAGGCTGGAAAACAAAGGCTAGGCCAACTCTCATCCCATTCGAGGAACAACTGAAAGTGTGAAACCAATGGTTTCCAGCAGAGACTGCTGCAGAGGCTCAATTGGTACTGTGGGTCTGGAGCAGCTGCCATAAAACACAGCCAGCCTCTCAACAAGTGCTGAGTGCCTTGGTGGCTATGGGGAGTGTGGATGGGGCTGGTACCTCTCCTAAGCTCAGCAGTTATGTTCTCCTTCTGCCTTTTGTTTTGGCTGATGGAAATGTGACTGTTCTCAGCTCGGAGGCCGGTACAAGCCAACTCCTGTTTATCTTCTAAGAAGTGCTTTTCAGTGTGTCATCGGTTCTTCTCCTGCCTCCACCTAAGGCGCATTGACAGGCTGTGGTAATTTTCCAGTCAGACTCTGAAATGGTTATTCACACTTCTATCATGGCAAGATTAGATTACTGTAGTTCTTTTTTGGCCAGCTTCCCACATCGGGCTCTGCACAAACTCCAGATGGTGTGAAATGCGGCCGGTAGGATTTAAGAAGGGCCAGTCTCACCCGTTCTGTTAAAACCACTACCTTGGCAACTGGTTAGATATCAAATTGATTTCAACACTGTCCCTTTCCCCGCTGCTCTCAGTAATCTTTTGACTCATTACGGTGCCGAGCACCTTACCCACTCACTACCTGGTAAGTTAATTCTCTTAAGAGTGATTGCAAGGAGGCGTGGGTAGCTTAAACCTGATTTCCATCTGCCTGTTCTCTGCTAAAGCCTGCACAAAAGCTGGATACTGCAATGACACCCTTTGCAAACGTTAGATGAGAGCGCCAGGAAGCGATGGGCTTCTGCAGGGCACATCAGGGGACACAAGCTGCCAGTGCATGTTCCAATATGCCATATTCTTGTGTCAACAGTGGCTGCACAAACAATTAATAGGGTAATAACTGGCTGCATAGAGAAGAGCACAAAGAAAACACTCCTGCTTTAGTCTCCTTAAAGCTTTCTTTCTCTGAAAGAACACGATACCAAAGGCATACTCCTTCATATTTGATTTGCTTTTAAACTGAGTCCAAGATTTAAAACCTCCACTGATTTAGTTCACAATAGGTGAATTCCTACAATGCAAGGGAAAAGTCTTGGGAAGGCTGTAACAGAAGCCTAACAAAGGACGATCAACTGCTATTTACAAAGCAGAATATGACTTGCTGTGTAAGAGCAGGAAAGACTGGAGATTGCTTTTGCTGCACTGTAGAATGGCGTGGCAAACACAATGCATTCTGAGCTCTTTACCTTCCCCATCACTGCTACAGGGAACCTGTGACTTAGCACTCATGGCTGCAAAAGCTTGTGGGTATTTTTTGTGTATGTGAGAGAGAGAGACAGCTGACACAGACTGTTTGCTTTGGAAAAAACAACCAAACCCTTTTGTTTTGCATGAAGGGGGTGAAAAAAAAATGTACATAAAGGATTACACTGACTCTGCAAACTGCCACTGCATAAGGAAGAGAGAGTGGCAGTCAGTTCTGGGGTCACGCTGTCATTTTAAACCTGCAGTGCAACCTTCATTTTAGAAATTCAGAAGCCTGGGAAAGTGTTGAAGAGACAAAATGTTTCCCTATGCGGATAAAAGGACATTATTAAGAGAAAAAAATAGTGTGAGAGAACAGGTGAAGACACGGTGGCTAAGCTGAAAACACCACAGTTTGTAGTTCAGAGAAAATGAAACACAGGTCTTGGACTGGAGAGCTTAGCTGATCTGCACTTGCCATGGGACCAGGAAATGTGCAGGGACCTCATGTATCACTGTTATGCACTCATCAAGATATGCTGGACTCTACCAGTGGGTGAGCTTGAGGTGTCTGAATATAGACATCTGGAAATATCTTAAATACCTGGAGTCACCTGAGACACCTGCATGGATTGTCAGATGAAATGCAGGACCTACAGGAGACCAACATCCTCTTTTAGGGATGGATGGAGCGCATGTGGGACACAGGGAGGCACTGTAGTATATCACAGTGTGTCATTCAGGGCCAGATACATAAGGGTCAGCATCCAGATATTCCCAGAGAATCTACTCTGAGCTTCTTTCACTACTGAGAATTGAGCCTTGAATGCATTCTGTGCATTTCAAAAAACTGCCCAACAGGAGCCCTTGGAAAGGTAATGTGTGCTTGTTTCAGCAAGAAAATCGTAAGCAAACTACTTGTGTCTCTGTATGAGGGCCTAACATTCAGACAGTCACTTAAAAGGTCACTTTTAAGGTCACTTAAAAGGTCTCCATTACTCCAGTTCCCATGGCCTTAAACTGCTGAGCAGCCTGTGCCATGCACCCAAACTACTCCAGCTGCACACATCCAACCATCGATTCATTCAGCACATGTATGTGATGGGCCACGTGACAGACTGGAGAATCACACAGCAGAACCCACCCCACTGTGTGTCTCATAACCCACCAGCACAAATACATGCCATTTCAGGCCAAGTTCTCTACCAGATGAAAGGAAGGCTCTCTTGATAAGATAAACAGCACAGTAAGTGTTACAGCCCTCAGCTGTGAACATGAATACTCAATGCACCAGGTGGCTTAAGCTGCTGTATAGCTTTCAGGCATCCTTTCATGTACTTAATTCTCTTAGTAAATTTGGAAGGACTTTTTTTCCAGAGAACACATTTTCCAGCAATTCACAACATAAAGCATCACACATTATGAACTCTCTCTATCTGACTACAGCCAAGACTGGAAGATCTCAGATATCCCTGTAGATCCATTTTTGAATACCTAGAGAAAAGCACATGCAAAAGTTGTATGCTGTATTCTCTACACCACTATGACCATAAATGTAAATACTACACAAACCTCAGGTTATTTGCAAACCCAGCTGAAGAGCAAGTAGAAAAATGAATGAACCGTATATTAAAATGTTCTTACAGAGCATTTAAATAGATAGAAGAATGTATGGTGGTCTACATAGGAAGGCAATATCTTCACATAGATTAGCACAGCTCCATTATGGAATTACTTTAGTCTCTGCCAATGAGGATTTGGTCCAGGTATGTGTGCGAGGATGCCTGCCTTTACCATGGAAACACAACACCTAAGCAAGGGACCACATGAGCAGCTTAACAGCAACTGTATTAAAACTTGACAGGGCAGGAAAGAAAAATGGAAACAATTGCTCTAATTGAAACTACAGGGGGTGTGTAAGTAGGGCAGAATGCACGGTAATTACCTGAGCTGGAGCTGGGCCAGTACACCAACACTAACACTCCTGCTCTATGGGACTGTGAAAGAGCCTAAGTAAACAGGATTTTGGTTTTCCATCTTTGGCTAAAATGGTTGTTTACACAGAAACAGAGAGCTGTGTAAAAAGACATGGGGTGTGCTCAATTCTAAGGAACAAACTGGCGCTGCGAGCTGAGGAGCTGAATTTCCACCCATACGGGCACTGAATGGCCAAGAGACGTGATGTTACCTGGAGGAAATGCTTCCTGCCTTAACAGAGGAGCTGTGTGCCAGCATAGCACTGTCTGGCTGCAGAAAGGAAACACCATGTTAGTGCAAATAAAAACAAGGTTCTGTTTACCTAAGTAATGGGGAACCCTCTGGTCACCTGAAGGCTGGATGTGCTCCCAGCTCGCTCTGCAGCTTTGTGGGATCCACTCCTATGCCTTCCTCCTGACTCCCCACTGCCACCTCTCCTCTTTGCATTGCTGCGAGGAGAGGCAAGTCTGCATGGAAAGCTGTGCACAGACTGGTTTATGGAAAGTCCATTTCCCATGCTGCTGGGAATTCCCAACCATAGGGAGCATGCGAAGTATGAAGCTAATGGTTAACAGTAAAATGAAGGTCCACTGACAGTACAGGTAAGGGATAACCTGGCTGGTGTGACCTTGATGTATTAGCTAAGAAGCAGCTATTGTGCCTGTGGGAACTACTAGGTGAAGGACAAGGGGGGAGATTCAGGTTAGCTGTTAGGAAGAAATTCTGAACTCAGAGGGCGGTGAGGCAGTGGCTCAGCTGCCCAGAGCTGTGGGTGCCCATCCCTGGAGGTGCTCAAGGCCATGGATGGGGCCCTGGGCAGCCTGAGCTTGTGGGGTCAGCCAGCCCACGGCAGGGAGATTGGAACTTGGTAAGGTCTTTAAGGTCCCCTCCAACCTAGGCCACTCTATGATTCTATGAAGTCCTGGATCAACGAAGCTCTTTTTCCAAGAAAAGATAGTGGGCAGTGGCTTACCCAGCATTCTTATCCATTGCCCAACAAGAACATCCTAGTCACATAACAGAGGAACAGCTTCCAGCATCTGCCCCATCACCAACCGTTGTTTCATGACTTCCATGTCTGCCAGCAAGCATCACTGCCTGCCAGCTGTCAGTCTGTCATTTCAGAGCTGTGTCCTCTTCAACCAGCACACATATTTGAGCCTGTGACCAATAGGTTCTGCAGACCATCACAAATCCCTTGAGACATACAGTTCCCCATAGCCTCGCAGGTTGTTTTTAGTTAGACAAATTCAAATGGCTGCCACAAAAGCTTAATCTTTTTCCAGCCACACTCATGCTGAGTGTCAATAGGAAAAAGTCCCATGAATACGCCTGATAATTACAGAGCTGTGGCTGTAGCAAAGAACAAAGTATAATGCAGGCTTGAATACTCAGGAAATTGACTGCTGATATGTTTCCATTCATTGTTTTGTTCTCTGTTCTCAGCGTTATATTAAAATCTCCTACTAAGAATGAGATTTCTTGTTTAATGGAACTTGTCAGTTAAAGGAAATCTGCTAGAGTTGTTTGATCTATTCTTTAAAAAATAATATTAATTGTAAATTTAGCACATGTCCCTATCTTAGCAAATCATTTGAAAACTAAAGTGGGCATTTTTGGAACTTGTTATCCAGAAAAAATCATGGCCCATCACTTTCCAAGTCATTCACTGCCCCTTTGGTCCAGCTATTGAGTCCTGGCTGCTCATTTGGTATGGTGATCGATCCTACCAGCTACCTGACACTGTTTTCTTGACTGTGTCAGAGGAGAGTGATAGGAGGGAATCGCAAAGAGTAAACATGGCGTGAACCTCTGGTAATAAGAAAATTTGGACAGCTTTGCAATTTGTGAGCATTTTCATAACATCCTGACAGCCATATCAACTTACTGAAGTGTGACCTAACACCCATAGGAAAACATGCTCAGTGCTTCTGTCTGCCTCCCTATTAGTGTAATAGTGTAACTAGCTGTCTATTTTGATTCCATCTGACTCCTAATTAAATACTGAATTTGCATGTTTGCTATTCATCATGATTCCTAGCATGTGCCCTCACACTAGAAATCTTAACGTCACGCTTTGAAACATCCACCACTGAATCTGGATTTCCAAATTCCCACAGTTCAATGATATTTAAATCCAGAGATTTTCTTTGGTTCCTTGCAGACATAAAAGAACCACTAAGAAAAATCAGTGCCAGTGGTCAATTAGGATTTCATGTAACTAAGCCAAAGTCTGTCCAGTTATTTCAATTTGTTGGTTCCGAATCCTCAGCAAAAATCTGGATTGGTTCACAGAAACATTTATTTTGTGAGTGCCCTCCTGCTTCCAATTATATCAGAATGATGGAAGAAAGGGGAAATAGCCGATTCCTGAGTTCATATATTTAGCTATAATATACTCTATCATAATCAGTGCTCAGTGCACTTCGTTGGGCAATCTCAGAGGCTTTTGGAGATGCTCAGGAACCACAATGCGTGTCAGTGTGTTCACAGGTGCCATCACTTCTAGGAACTGGACTTCACAAGTTATAAGGCCCCTCCCAGGAGGCAGTCAGCATTGCAGCAAAGCCCGAGCATCCTCCCATCCTAACAGCTCTGTCAGGCACTCTGAGATGCCTCCCATCCCTGGTGACAGCAGCTTATACTTGTGACAGCAGCTTAGTTTATACTTGTGCCCATTCACGTAATTTGCATCACCTTGTCCTTGCTGGAAACGCTGCCCCTGTGCTACATGCCTCCATCAGCTTTGCTGACACAGAACAGGCATCAATGGGCTTGGGGCTGTGAGACACCCCAAAAAGGTGCCTTAATGAAATGACATGCCTCACGGAGCCTGTTCATGCTCTCAGGGAGCCTGGGCTCTGTTTCTGGCCATGTGCTACCCTCCCTTACTCCTGACTAATTCAGGCAGCTCGAGTCACGGGAAACTCCTCTAAAATAAAACCGTTCCTACCCCACCCCAATCCTGTGTGAAAACAAGGGCAGAACTGTTCAGAACACCCCCAGGGAAAAGAAATCCAACCAGGAGCTGACCTCCTTCCAACCCTGGGTGCTAGCGGCTGAGGTGTGGCCCCCCACCCCAGCACTCCGGGTCATTCCAGCACCTTCTCCTCACCCTCTCCTCAGCAACAGCCTCCCACGCGGCTCCTGCCTTCCTGCGGCCCATGAAGAACCCTCTGTGTTCCCTCTGTGAGTCATGCCAGCAGGCTGCCGGACGGTGACATCAGCCCTCAGTGGGGCCGAGCAGGCCAAGGGTTTGTTTGGGGCTTTGTGCTGGGTATGAAGGCCAGGACCGCGTGGTGGAACATCAGCACATGCTGCAGACACCTCTTCCTTCCATGGCCCTGGTGCTCCACCTGAGGCCAAGGCACAGAGGGTGCGGCTGCGTTCCAAGACTACAGTAAGAGCTGTTTATGGACTTGAAATTACCTTTCTGCAATACCGGTGAACAATTCCCTCTTCCAGGAAAGCTGCTTTGTAGTACCGCAGGAAAGCTCTTCCGCTGGCAGCAGTGCAGCCCCATAGCTCTGACCAGAGGCTGGCACAGGTATTTCGGTCAGGAGATCAAATGCCTTTGTGACCTTGAAGGACACACAGAGTCAGCTCAAGAGCTCTCAGCTGTACAAACAAAATGCTGCCACCTCAGTGATAAGAGGGGAGGGTGCCCATGCCAGGGCAGAGCAGGGGGGAGGAAGGATGCAGCAGATAATGGTGAGCTGGGAAGCCTCTCGCAGCTCTGGTGCTGCCGTTTCAGGAGATAGGCACTGTACACGCTTCAGGCCAGTCCCCTCCCCTGGTGGCAGGGGCAGCCAGCCTGGCTTGCCAGTACTTTGCTACTTTGCAGTGAAGCATTTTTTACCCATCTGCTTTTTTGAGCATTGCTGTAGGTCAGTGCTGGCACGGAGGGGTTTGCCACCAGGGCCTGGTGTCAAAATGCACAGCCCTCTCCATGTCCAGCAGGGAAGGGTGCCAGGTGAGCTCCCTCCATCTGACATTGCTTTAGAACACAAGTAAGACAATGAGGCAATTACGGGTCAAGAGGCACAAACCAAATGTTCCAGTGAGGAGAGTTTTGCTTTTCCTCTGAAACACTGTTCAGAGCCCACTATTTTGGCCCTGGTTGGAACTTAGCCTACAACTCCAACCTGCAGTTCTGCTTTAGATTTGACTAAACCTCCATGAAAAGGTCAAACACGATTTTTTGAGATTCCAACACAAGAGCCTGATGGCTCCTATGGCTTTCTGAGACCTTTTTTTATTCACAACACTTCCATTGTCTGAACCCAAATCGTTCCCCAACCTTGCCTGAACCCAAATCCTTCATATCCTCCAACCCTGGCAAAGACAATCTGTAGCCAAGCAACAGCCCCTTATTTTTTTCCTTCTGGACACACAGACGCTGTTGTTTCACTGCTGAATGAAGTAAGGTTTCATCAGTTAGTCTACTGATTTACAGATTTTGGTGGCTGTCACAGGGTTGCCACCATCAGCCTCTCTGCCACACAACACTTGGGCCCTTTGGCCGGGCCTGTGCAGTGGCTCCTTAAAGCCACGCTGATCAGGGAACCAAGCTAGTTGAAATGAATTGGAAAAAGAAAAGGAAAGAGAAGAAAGCAAGGTCCTTCCTATTTTACAGGGTGCTTTGTTCATGGTTTTTGCTCCTTATCAATTCCTGGTATGGCTCTCTGCAGTCACAAAAATTGTTATTTGGGCACAACTAGGAGAGATCTGTGCTAAAGCGAAATGTTGGTGAAAACATCAGAGATGGAAACACCTCAAGGTACTATTACTACTGAAGCTTCCTTGTCTTCAATCCACAGCCAGTTTCCGATGTCTGACTGACATTACCCATGAGATAACGGTAACTCTCCAGTAAACAGCCAATTCATTTCACAATTTGCACATCATGACACGTCCCCCACATACCAGAAAATCAGCTCTACAAACTCCTTTAGGACCTTAAAAGGTTCCTTATGCTTCAGTTTTAATTTTTAAATGACCATACGCATTTGACTGAGCTGTAAGCAATTAAAACAAGACACCGCTTTGGCAATAAACAAAATATTTTCCCCAGAATTTGCTTAGCTGCCCCATTCATGGACCTTTGGAATGAGGAATGCTTTGGGATTCCAAAGAACACAAATAGCAACAACATCAAGACATTCCATTTTACTGAACAAAACAGTGATATACCAAAACGCTCATGATACATTATCACTGCCTGTGCAGGAGTGTGGGTGGGAGGTTGCAAGAAGAGATAGATAGAACAGCTCCTACACGTGCTTTTTTCCTCTGTGCTGCTATTTGCCTTCTGCCCAAGAAGCACAGCAAATATATTAATACCCAACTGAAAAATGAGCTGAGGTAATTCTATCTATGAGCATGTGATTGGTCCTGCTGCCACAAATGTTTTCCTTCTTGGTCCGTATCTGAATCTCACACTGACTGACTCACACTGCAGCCACATACGTCACTACTACCTGGCAGCATCAGACCATCATTTGTTTCCTTTTGGAACGGGATGTTCTATAACAGCTCCAACTCCCACTCAACAGTTTATGAAATTGCAGTTCTTTCACATGCCTCCTTTGTTCCTTGTTTATGAGGTGTTAAAGCAGGAGCAGACAGCGGCCTGAGCTCAGGGATGCTTCATCTGAAACCAAAGGGATTTGGCTTTTAGGAGGATGGAGGTGAGATGGTTCTTGGTACATTGTGGAGTTTGTACTTCACACAGGCAAAATTGCTGCTTGAAGTGCATCCCCACGTTTCATCTACAGGGCTCCTTGCACAGCCAGGGAGAAAATACACCATACGGGAAAGTAGAAGCCATGGACAAGCTGGCAGAGACATTAAAGCAGAACCAGCTCTGCTGCTGAACTCCTCAGTGTGATGGTCAATATGCAACACTCCCTTTTAAGCACTGGCTGGTTTGCTCTTCTACTCCTATGATGCTATCATAGAAACAAAAAGCTTGGAAGAGACCTCAATGATCATCTAGTCTAATTATCAACCTATTTACACCTGTGTTTTAGCCAGCACAGCCATTCCTAGTGAAGAGGTCAAAACCAAAAAAAAAAAAAAGAAAAAAATCTCTTATTTTCTACCACTGACAATAAAATGGGAAAAGATGATCTGGAGATAATTCAGAAAAGTGAGACATATTTTCAAACTGTACGTAGCATTTGTCTATGAAACAGAAAAAGAAACAAAAAAGAAACAGAAATCCCTAATAGTCAATGGAGGTGTTCAATCTGACCTCTTGGACCTCTGTCCAATTTACATTCACCAGGGTTAAATAAATAAGCATTAAAAAACCCAAAGTTCTAGCACTGTCCTGCATGGAGCCAAGACCTTACGCAAAGAGGCTTAAGTCACACGTACATTTCCTTTGACCTAGAGGCCAAACACAGCTCTGTCCAGTCCCAATTATTAAGTGAAAAGACCTTCATGGCTGCACTAACTTGCATTCATCTGCCTGAGAAATCTTTAGAAACCACTGCAAAAGCACATCACGACAGTCTGGTGCTCACTGCAACACCCTCACATGCAGCAGGGGCTGGGGAGAGCAGTCAGTGCTCCTGCCCTGGAATATTTTTGGGACAGCCCCAGGAAGCATCCTAGTAAGCTTCAGGTAATGCTGCAGTGCAGGAATTACACTGAGCAGGCTCTCAGTGCCAGCCCTGGAGCTTTGGCAGCCGTTAGGACAAAAGAATCTATAAATGCAAGTCATTATCACCTTACAGACGTCACCTACACCTTCACCTGGACTTACCTGGGTTGATCTGGAGGGCAGTGTTCCTCTTGACATTCAAAATGAATGCATGCACTAACGAATACGAGGCGTCTCGTGCACAGGGTATTGTTCTGGATTTCGGATTTCTTCGGGGTTGTCTTGGCAACAAAGAGGGTTTGCTGCTAGAGGTGCGTGAAACACTGGGCAACAAAAAGCAAAGTGGTTCCCACTTGTTTCATTCCATCACCTGGTCAAATTGGACCAGACTTCAACCTGCTGGGATGCTGTTCGTGTGCTGCGTGTCAGCAGGGCAGCACGGATCAGCACTGGCTTTTCCTTCCCACCAAAGCACTGCAATTTGGAAAAGAGCAAAAATAGCCTTCCTCTCTGAGAACGATGTCTGCTCAGACATCCTGACCTCTTCTGTTCACCTTCTCCTTTCACAAAGATGAGTACATCCCTGGAGAGCAACAGAACAAATTATGAATACTTGGCTTAGTTTGTTGCTTGGGTTTGTTGAGTGATTTTAATTTCAGTTATGAAAATTCTAAGCAATTTCAGTGAAGCCAATGGGGTTAACTTGGGCAGATTCCAGTATAAATGAGTTTGCCAGTTAGCCCCAATTTGAGCAACTCTCATCTGCATGGAGAGAGGAGAAACTGACCAGCAGCATCCACCCTGCTCAGCCCCTCACTGAGCACACAACTTCATTCACTTCACATGAGGTCCAGGAATTACTCTGGAAAGTTTTTAAAGTATCTTTAGAAGCAATCTCACATCACTTATTCATGTCACTTGCCTTTATTTTTACTTACTGAAGGCATTAAAAAAATTAACCCAGACAGCTGTTCAAATTCCTCTATTTTTCATGTAGCAAAAGGAAAGAAAGTCTGAACAGCTGTATCAGTAAAACACAAACCAGGTGGCCTCCCTAAGGCAAAGTTTGTATGAAATCTGCAAGATAATGTTTTTATTATCTGAGTTATTGTATTTCGTTTTTATTGCTTTGCTCTTGTGGATTCTTAAAGAGGCACTGGCCATTTATTTCTCATCTTCCTTCTCAACTTGCAACATTTGAGCCCTACTGTAACTCAACACAGATGATACTGTGATATTTTTCTAGATGTGTGAAAATCACTCTTTCAGCATAATACCCCTGAATATATTTCAAGGTCTTAAATGAGATTTAAGGCTGGGTGAGCAACAGTTTTACAGATTTGGCCTTTCTATGGGGCCCAAATCCTAAACCTTGTTCAGCCACCCAAGGCTCATCTGCTAAATCCCTTCCACACAAACCCTGCAAAGGGTGTGCTATGACTGCTATAGTGTGGCTTGCTGATCCGTGCCTATGTTTTCCACAAATTGCTTATTGATGCTTTCTCGCCCAACTTCCATCCTTGGATTAAGAACTCTGTGGGTAATACTGCTAATTCTAAATCCCTATCCAATCCAATCCAAATAAGTTATTTTGTTGAAGTTGCTTTTCAGCTTATAAAATAACAATAATGTATAGCAAAATATCTGATTTTTTTTTTTTTTCTTCAGAAATATCTAAAAATACTTGCACATGGGAAGGACCATCTTCCAGGGGAAAACACAACAGAATCATCACTGAGTCTAAAGGAGAATTCCATTCTCCTCTAAATGATTTGCTTTTGGTATGCCTTCCTCATGTTCAGTAGGTGGATGCAATTCCCCATCTATGTACTAAGCCTGTGTTATTGCAATTCCAGCATGATATATGGTTTATTTGGAGTCTAACAAGATCATGAATCAGGAAGTAGCACTGTACTTTATATTATGTATTTATTTATTGTGTTAGAATGAAATTTACCTGGGTCTAGAGAACAAAATTAGGCTGTTATAGCCCTTGGTTTCAAATAAGTTATTTTCCTCTCAATGCCTATGCCCTGTGGATAGAAATCTATTTCATCTGTGCTGAATAAGAATTCTTCCATTCTCTCACAGCTAAGGTAGCCTCCAGATATAATTTCTATACCTTATCTCATACATCCAATTTTGTATCTATTACCTGAATGCTTGAAAATATCTAACATAATACCAACAATCACAGAGTGGAAATGTCTGCAGTTTGTGGGAAATATTTTTTGTTCCTATTCAATCCTTTGGTAATGAAAAAAATCCCTGCTCATTAGTTTGGTGTCTTTGGTGACATGGTCATACTTCTGCCCTTCACCTACCCATTGGCTTCTAGAAGCTGAGAGGTCATTGGAAAGAAGGACAGTTTATGGGACTCCAATTTGGAAAATCACAGTTGTTTTCTGAAGTGTGACACACAATGAGCAATGAAAAAAGACCTTAACTGGAAGATGTATTAATTCATGTAAAAAATAGGGGAAGTGAAGTGGAAAATTACATTACAGAATATAAGAGACCTTGATGTATTTAATAATACAACAGTAATTATCTTTAATAATACTAAAAATATCACAAAAATATTATGAGTGTTCTGTTAAGTGCTCAGACTCTTTCTGATTGCTGTATTTGATAACTGCAAGAATTTAAGTCTCAAAGTCTTTCTTTGTGAGATTAGGTAGCATTTATACACAAAATGCAGGAGAGAAGTCAAACAAATGACAAACTTATTTCATAGAGAGGAGTTATAAAATCATCAAGCAAGTAAAAGTTTATTCAGTTAACTGGCAAACACCCAGCAAGGATTTCACAACACTGTCAGCAGGGTGCTGAAATACTAAAACTAAAAAATAATAATACTAAAACTAAAAAATAAGCAAACAAACAAAAAAAAGCCCAACAGCCAGCTACCAAGTGCTCAATTCCAGAGAAGTGCTCTTATTTAAGAAATACTTTCTTGAGTACTTTTTAGATAAGTTGCTATTTATCAGCACATAAGTATGTTCTTCCTGGAAGCAAGGTCCATGCAAGTTTCTCAACACATCCTAAAATTCACCGTTTTCTGATTTCTTCTTGCTCAAGCACCAGGAACATAGGAAGAGTGGAAGCAACATATACAGCCATGAGGAGTACTAAAAATAAATAATATTCGTATATCATTTAGTGACTTGAACTAAGATAGTGAGCATCAGAGTGGGGTGAATTAACCAGCTGTGACTTCTGTCACTACTTCACTTGGACAGAGAAATTTCTTAAGATGGATGGGTGTTCACACAAAGCAGGAGCATAAAGAGGTTCGTGAAGTGCTCAGACAGCAGAAATTTGGAAAACCTGTAATAAAATGCAATCAAGGTATAAATGTGAAGAAAATGAAAGAACGCCACTGACATCCAGTAAAACCCTGGTGTAATTGTGTTGATCATGAAGCCTCCTTTGAAACAGAATGTTTCTGAACTTCTGCTCCATGACGAATCTTTTCTTAGGAATAATCTGGAAATCTAGGAAATACTTCACCTTACCTTCCAGCACACGCAGGAGTACAGCAACAATGCAAGCGTAAACACCACTGGTGCCAAATACTTCATTTGTCAACGTGCAATGATGCATTTTGTATTAGGAATACATTATAACCAAGATTAATTATAGTTATTACTGAAAGAGAACAGGGCTGTCTCCAGCAATTCTTTAACAACAACAAAAACTATTTGTTTAAAAAGCAAAATGTAGCTCACAAGCTTTGTTTGCATTGGGAAGCTCCTGCAAACAGCTGACCCACCAGTGTTCATACAAACCAAATGGTACCACAGCTGCTTTTGATCTGCTGGATATTAGAGGGTATCTCCACCCTGGGAAACAACACCAGGTTTTTGAAGAAGGAGCTACCTATTGATAAAGATTTTATGAGAATTCTAACTTTTCAGCAAAACAAGCAATCACTGAGTATACATCACTGAGTATACCCCAGATTCTCTTAGGAGTAGGGAAACATCTCAGCACCATTATGTCAAGGAAACTATCATCCAGTAAGAATTCAAGCTAAGTCAGCATGAATTACACTACGAGGTAGCTTAGACCAACTATACCAACTGGCTCTGACCTACGCATCCAGGCCTGCTCTCTTACTTAGAAAGAGACAATCCCTGTAAAAGCAAAAACTCATGGCTATCATACTCAAAAAACATGCTAAGAGCAGGACTCAGCCCAGTAAAACAGAAAAGCATAAGTAACATGTACCACTTGAGTCTTGTTGAATCCTACCATGACAAAACCTTTTTCATTAGAAGTAAACTTCACCAACTGAGTAATGAGGCAGACTCTCCTTCCAACAACAGGATGAGACTTTTCTGAGTCAAATATAGTTTATAAGGTCAAAGTCATTAAGTGTGGCTGAGCTAACCAATCACACCAAGTGAACATAGACTCATCACCACTAAGTGATGTAAAAAAAACCACAAAAAACCACATCAAGAAAACGAAAAGCTTAAAATTTGGAACAGTACAGAGATTGAACAACTTTACTTTCTACACAAACAATTTGTCATAAGAAACAAAAACACTAAATGTGACAAGGAAATTCTTTTGCTGAAAATTACACGTCCAAGTTATACGATTGCATTGCTTGTGCTCCCTGTTCCTCTTCCTCCTCCTGGGTTTCTATCTAGGAAACACTTTTCAAAACGTGCTGGTTCAGATACCTCTTTCAGAGATTCAGTGTTCAAAGGTTTATTACTATAATGCTTCAACTATAAAATTTCTAAGGAAATTATACTATCATGTTTTCCTGCTGAGTCTCATCTAGGAATTTTAAATCGTCTAGTGTGGGAGAAGGCTCTGATCACAAACTTTATTTTGCTTTTCTATTAAAAGCAAAAGAGAAAAATTAAGGTGAAAAACTCCTAAGTCAGGGAAAGGAAGACAGGAAACAGCAAGACCAGAAAGGTTGAAAACCAGTACCACATTGCTGAGTCTGGAAAATATGAATGTTTGCTCAAGGCAAAGTACATCACCAACTTTGTTTTGGTACAAGAAGATGATAAATAGTACACTAAGGTTGCACAGATTTATTATTAGTAGGGTTTTTTTTTTCCCCTACCTTTCTTAATCATTTTTGAACTTGAATAACACTAAGAGCTCAATGTTGAGCTTACAGTCACGCAAATCCTCCTTACTCTTGCATGAAGTTACAGTGACTTCCAGAAGATTATTTTTCTGCGCACCAACATCACCCTTGAACATTACCATCTAGATCTGGCCTTCAAGCTTGTCACATTATATGTAATATTTATATAATAGCTACTATCTAAAAATCAGCAGTTTTGATATGATTGAGGTATTTCATTACCTCACAGGAAGTACACATAATGAATCAGCAGTAGCACATGCAAGAGATGCTCTATCACTCAGGATTGCTATTCTCTATGGCATGCTATCAAAGATAACATCCAGCTTCTGGAACAAGGAAAACAAAACACTAACTAATACAGAACATTAAAGCCAAATAGAATTTTCCCTGTTCATCCCGCCTCCAGAGAATTGCAACCAACATTATAGAAAAGGCTAAATGAAATCTTGCTGAGTCCTGCATGCAACCTATTTCCAAATAGAGTGATGTGAGATTTGCCTGAAGTTCAAGCTAAGCCCTCTTCATTGTTTTGAGAAAGAATAATAAATATTAATGATAAGATGTGCAAGGGAATGAACCTCTGAGATTCTAGCCTAAATATCTGCATGGAGTTTCATACATTTATGGTAAGCATCATCACTGATGGACTCCAGAGGAGAAAAATATTGTACTACCTACAAAGCACACGGTTTACAAACTGCTTCTTTCTATCTGTAAACAAAGAAGTGCAACAGAGCATTCATCTTGTAAAACTTGTAAAATTCAAAGTTTAAAGCCAAGGAAAACAACTAAGGTAAGAGCTGATCAGCAAAATCAAATGTTCCTTTACTTAGCAAACAAGACTCTTACAAGTCAGCACTGGGTATTAGATATGGATTTGGTTGAACAAAGATCAATTGATGAGTATGGGCTTGAATCATGTCAACATTACAGGCAACACGTGTTGGTAAGGAATTTGGGCACTAGCCATATTTTTGTACTCTGTTCCCTAAGAATGCAGCAGGTCCACGCAATTTCAGTTAACTTAAGGCCCAGTGTGACCCACAGTAGCTTCTCATGAAGAACACAGTAGAAATTCAAGTGCACTCTGCCCAAAAACCTGCTGGAAGCCATGGTTTCTTGGCACATTCCTACCTTAAAGCAGGGAGCCAGCAGGGGTGACAGTGGAGGTGCATTGAAGAGTTATTCAGCTCCAGGCAGAATCAGAATAGGTCTCTTCTAACGTAGACTCTGAATGCAAAATTGCAGAAGATACGACTGGTAAATATCAAATGGTTAGACATAACAAACATACACTGAAGAATATTCAGAAACAGAACAATAATTTCATTACATTATTGACAGCATTCTGATACATAAGACTCCGCTTCTTCTCCCAGCATTCAGTCCTGGGACACACGGCTGGATGCTCCAGGTCCAACCCTTTTCCAACTGGTCAGACACCAGAAGGAACACACAGCTCTGGTAATGGGGACCTGTAGGTCTAGGTGTCTGACCACACAGAGCAGCTAGAGGAAGTTTTCAGCTGCTGAAACACTTACTACCCTCATAAGTACTCCCTGTCCTCTTCAGACCACAGCCGAAGAGGATGAGGGTAGAACACAACTAGCCTGGTCACAGACTGCTTGTTGGGGTCTATCATGTTAAGACTCTATATTTTGGAGCTGAAGTGAGATAATGTTGGAGCAAATTTTGGGGCATGTTCAGTCTGGGGAAAAGGAGGCTGAGGGGAGACCTTATTACTCTTTTCCAATATCTGAAAGGTGCTTACAGTAAGAGTGGGGTTGGTCTCTTCTCGCTGGCGACAGGAGAGGGGAAATGGCCTCAAGTTGTGCGAGGGTAAGTTTAGGTTGGATATCAGGAAACACTTCTTTACAGAAACGGTTGTTAAGCACTGGAATAGGCTGCCCAGGGAGGTTGTTGAGTCACCATCCCTGGATGTGTTTAAGAGCCGTTTGGATGTGGTGCTCAGGAACATGATTTAGCGGAGGGTTGTTAGTAGGGTAGTATGGTTAGGTCATGGTTGGACTCAATGATCTTTGAGGTTTTTTCCAACCTGAGTGATTCTATGATTAAAAGGGAAAGAAAATGAATAATTAAGAGGAAAAAAAAAAAAATCTGGTAAAAGACGCAGAACAGCTAAGGAAAAGAAGTGACAACAAACAAGCTCTGCAGTCAAGGAAAGGGTAAAATCTTGGCCCTACCAAAGTCAGCAGGATGTTTGCCAGAAAGCTGTAGACAGCTTGTTTTATCCAGGATTTTTAATTAGCGATTAAATGATTCAATGGCAAGTTGGCTGTTTTAAGAAGGAAAGAATCATAGCTCCAGCATGCCTCACCCCACCCACCCCTTGGGAGGTACAGATCAGGTTTTTATTTATAGGAGACTTGACAGGTATTTCATTGAACCTTAGTTGAAATCTGCCATTTCCCAGGCCCCGCCTCCTTCCCCAGTTTGGGGATGAAGATAGGAAACACCTGCTAATGACACCAGAGACATAACAAACAGCAAAAGCCATGCGTCAGCAGAAAGCACGTTGAAAGCCTGGCTTCTCTAATACAGACTGAGTTCATCTAATGGTGGTTAGCATATATGGAAAAAATAGGATGGTGCATTCTTTTTACTGGCACAAATCTGAACGTCTGTGAATGTTCTGGAGTGACAAATAAATAAGGCATTTCCCTGCTGAAGAGGCAAGTCTCTTTGTTACAAGCCCCGCAACCCAAACGATCTATTCATACCACACACATCCTTATTTTGCATTATTTTTCTGCTTTTCTCAGTCTCCTTCTGCTTTTCCCACTCCAAAGTACATGGGTTTCTATGGAAACAAAACACGTCATCGGAATGGCCAGAACTTGGTGACATCCCTAAGTACAGAGCAAAAATGCAATTTGAATGAGTGTTTTGCAATTTACAACATGAGCTCAGAAAGGCAGTGGGTGATTATCCTGTGCACGTGTGTGTACATGTGTTCGCGTGGGCGCCTGCCTGTGCACGCACGCACTGCCTTGTTCTGCACCATCCACACACATGCAACGCCACCGGCTTCGCGGGGCAGCATGCAGCAGAAGGCTTTGCAGAATCTGTCCCATCTTATTCTGTTTTAATATAGCTGAAAATTGCTTTGACAGCTGAATAGGTTCTTTGTTTATAACTCGTTCCTCGCTGACTCTGCCGCATTATGTAGCTTTGCAAAGAGATTACTTTGTCAAGAACTGAACATATATGGTCTGAGCATGAACAGTTCAGCACGATGAACTGCATTCATTTTATACGACTTGCAGCACTGCAGTCTCGCCTTTAATGCGTTTGCTTTTCTCTGCAGGTTTTGCTTTCTGATCTTGTGTTTCTTTTAAATTTTTTGGGGTCTTTGGGATCAGTCTCTTTACCCTTTCCTGCACAGACAGAGAATTTTCATTATGTCAATTTTTATGGAATGCTGTATTGTACAAAGATTTTGGCTGTGCATAACAAGCATTATTGTTATTGAGTTAGCTAATTATCCACCTGCAAATGTCCTGCTGCCACCCAAAATTGCTATGGTTTTGTTACTATTTGAATTACTATTTCAATACATCTTTGCCCAGAGAGGTGCTGGGTGTCCCATCCCTGGAAACACCCAGGTCAGGCTGGATGGGCTCTGAGCACCTGATGGAGCTGTAGGGATCCCTCCCTGTTCATTGGGTGGTGCCCAGATGGCCATTAAGGGTCTCTTCCAACTCAAACGATTCTATGGTTCTGTGAAAATGGATGCCACAGCTTTTTATTGCACTGCTTCATCCCTAGCCTAAAAGCAGCTCTAAATAGACAGATCTCCTGGTTTGCATGGAGACTGCATGGATTCCTGCAGTACAGCTGTGTGTGAGTGAGTTGTTTGTCTGTACAAAGCCTTATTGATAACACTAAAGCAAAACCAGACTGCATGGCGTTACTGGCAGTATCAGGGCCTTGCACCATGCACTGGGCTGCTACCTCCAGTGGTGCTTGAGCTGATTGCATTGCTCATCTCTTATCACTGTTGCTGTTTCTATGTCTAACCATGGCTTGTCCAGAAGTTACATTATTTCAGATTTACTCTGTGCCCCGTCTGGCACAAACTCAGGGTATTTTTCTCTGGTTTCTTCCACTCTTCTTCCTCAACATTTAAAATAAATAATATTAATTCTGATGGGCAGATGATATGGTCCAGTGTAAAGATGACTAAAACCAATTGATTGTACTAATGGAAAATTCCTATTGACTTTGTAGTAAGCATTACTGATCTCCTGTGGGCTGGAGACGGAGATCTTTACATAGAGTCATCACTGGGAAGGATTTCTAGTGCAGGAAACAGAGCTGAGCCCTGAAGCACATTGCATTTCAACAGTTTCTGCTCAGCCCATCAGCTGGCAGATCTCCAGTTCACAATGTGCCCCATGTTTTGCACTGAGCAGTGTTTCACCACTTTTCAAAATACCAGCCCTATGAAAACAGAGGGGAAGTTTGTCAGACAGACAAATCCCTCCTTATCTTTCAGTCATAACCATCATCCACTTCAGATGATTTAAAGGAATTTGCACATATTTACCTTTAAAAAGCAGTCAAGAGAAATAGACTTCTTTGCAAGTTGCTGTTTGAAAACAGAAGCTGAGAAAGATTCTTCCCAACCTTATTTGCTCCCACTCGTACTCTTAATGTGCATATATTTCACAAATGTTGGCACACCGTTTGCTAATTTGTTGAATATATAGATGTTGTAATTCACCATCTGAGTGGAAGTTCTTTGTACCAGAAAATAGTGGCTTCACTAATGAATTCCTTATCTTCTGCCCTTTCAGTGAATGATGGACTGCTGCCTGTAGCCTATAGGAAAGATGCCAGTGACCATGCAACATTCAGGTAATCACAGAAAGATGAAAGGCCACACAGGCGGTTTAGGAACAAAATTGTTCTTGTTCAGGGAATTTTCAGATTTAGCAAGAAGTCATGAGATCTGCAAAGAGTCAGTAAATTTCCACAGCTGGGTTCTGTTCTTCACCCCCCCTTGTGGCAAACTCTGCTTAACCACCAAACATGTCTCAATCGGCCTGAAACCTGCAGGATCCCTTGGAAAATCCCAGACAGCAGCTGGATGGCGTTAGCCTAGGTACCAAGAAAGGCAGTGGTGATTCGCACCAACACCATTTCTGTGCTTTGGTGGGAGAGGGTTGAGGTCAACAGGACAAGACACACAAAAGGGATTGTGCAAAAAAGAGAACGAGAGAAAAGGATAGTCATGGTTTGCAAGGGAGATGTAAATAGTTTCCGGGATTGGAGGGCCTAGATGTACAGAAAATGAGAAGTAGAGGGGGGAAGGAAGGTGTGTCATCAACCGGCTGCATGATCTTTTTGGAGTAAATAAAATAGCTTTGTGTGTGCCAAGTGTCCCTCACTTTCCTTTCAGAGAGAGCCCAATGCTGTTAAGATCCCAGGTGCTTGATTTCCATGTTCACATACCTTGACGTGCATGAATTGAACTATCTCTTTGTAAGGCAATAGCTAATAGTGAGCTAAATACATCTCACAAAGAGGGCCACTGAGTGTCAGACTACAGTTATATAAGAAAATTCATTTTTCTTTTAGAAAAGGCCAATTTTCTAAAAACCACCTTACATTTTTGGCCCTCAAAATGGGTCAGTGCATAACTCAGGCGTGCAGCTCAGATCAGGTGCTGCAGTTTGGACAAACACCAACATTTCAAATAGGGTATCAGTCAAGAAGGGGCAAATAAAATTCAGAGGAACACGCTAGAAGGCAAGTCACAACACAGCAGAATCAGGTCAATCCAGCTATCAGTGAAATGATGAATTTACTCCATTGGCTTTATGACCTTGTTGTGTTTTTTTCTCTAAGACTGCACATGTAAATACGCTAGGACAATGCTACTTCTGACTTTCCACTGGCTCACCAAGGTTCAGCTGACTGACTTACATCAAGTTCCTCATAAACATAAGAAGAGACCTTATGCTTCTTGACAAAGCAGGCTTGGGGGGTGCAGAATCACAGGTCCAGTTCCCGGGGCCACATGCCAATGAACATGGGAATCCTAACCAGGATTAGCAAATGGATCAAAGCGTTTAAGACTGCATTTGCAGAGCTGAATAACTAAAGGAAGCTCAGCCATCCATAGGGCATTTCAAGTTCTCCCTCAGCAGGGCAAAAAGGCAGCAATAGGGAAGGGATCTCTGTGGCCTGACAGCCGCTGCCCTAGCTTGAATGCTGTGAAGCTCTTTCAGTTCTGCAGATAGTAGTTCTGTAAACAGGAATTACCTTTGGACCCTTAAAAAAACCTCACGTACTCTATCATTCTGGAATGGTGCTAATCTCTACTGTGGAGGTCAAAGCAAGCTTTCTATTATAGGCTCTTTGGTGCACACCTACTTCCCAGCCACTCACTCGTAGGGAACAAAATCCAGCCGGTCAGGATGCCCTGTGTCTAACAGGATGCCAGAGCAGGAGCTTGAGGCAATGAGGGTGAGGCACTTTGAAGCCATGAGACCTCCAGGCTGGAGACCGAGCCCTGTGTGAGGCAGTGCTGGCTCAGTGCCACAGCAGAAGAGGCAGTTTTCTGTTTGCTCCTTGCAAAGGACAATGGCCTATTCAGGGACAATACCAGCTGGAGAGGCCCCTGCCTCACATCCTACACAACATCCAGCACAGCCTTACTATGTTGCTCCACATGAGCAAGTGCTCTCATGGCCTCCTTCTGCTATGTGTTCACCTTTACAGAGTCCATCCTGATAGCACGTAGGACACATAGGATCCAGGTAAGATTGGGCCTCGTGGTTACACTCTCAAAGTCCCAACCTCGCAGTCACGTGGACTGGAGCGATGCCCTAAGGCACAATCACTGATAGCCGGGGTGTGGTAAAGCTGGGGGTTAGCTGAGGACCCTCAGCTTCTCTTTCTTTACACATTTTCTGTGTATTTTCCTAGGGGTCTGGAGCGTACACTGCCTGTGCTGATAAACTTATCAGCAGCAGAGTGAAACATCCGTTTCATTTGCACTGTTTACAGACAGCATATTTCTCTAGTCGGTGAGGTGGGATTGAGTGAACACACTGAGTCTGTTTTCCACCTGTCCTCGTCAGCACTCCTCTTAGCACCAAGCTGCACATCAGGAGATGAGGGACGGATGCTGCCCTGGGGCCTTTCCCTGCCCTGATGCCGAAGACGTCTACCCCTGCATGCACCCTCCCCAGCCCCAACCCCTGGCGATGAGGAAAGGCCGTGGCACAGTATGTGGACTCCGATTACATCTCCAAACAGGAGGAGCACACAATCGGTGGGAGCCGCCTGCTTTCTAGCCCCTTTGTGCTCAGGGGCAGAAATACAAATAAGTCTCCATGTCTTTTTCCTGCTTATGTGAACAGAGATCCGTTTTTCAATAGCAGGCCCCAAACAGATAACTATTCACTTTGCCTGGTATTTATTTTGGGGGGGAAGGCCTTTCATTAGCTCTCAAGACACTACTCTGCAGCACTTGGGAGTGCAGGTAGAACCATGAAACAGGGATGCTTCCACACCTCCTGCAGTGCCACACCATCCACATGCAGCCTGGGCACACTCAGCCACGGGGCCGTGCTTTTGCACAACTCAGAGCCAGTTTGCAGAGCTCAGAGATTTGGCTGAAGCATCATGCCATGATCATAGGATGGGTGATGGCATCCCAGTGAATTCTCAACTTGTTTGCTTTTGTCTTCATTGTCTGGTCTCATCTCTTGGGTTGTCTCACAGAGAATGGGACCATAAATTTTATGAGCAAGTTTTCCCTCTTAAATGAATTACATAACACAACCATTATGTTTGTGTTGTATCAGAAAGACCACAGAGAGAGAAGTGGTAGGAATGGCAACAATCCTCCCAACAAGCTGCAGCACAGCCCTGGCACTGCTGGCAGCACTGCGCCCAGCCTTCACCCCTCTGCATGTAACATCACGCACCGCACGAAACAGCAACGCAGAGCCCGGCCAAGGCAGAACATGGAGCAGGGAGCAATTGCCTTTCCTCTGCCTAAACTCACCAAGAGGGCTATTTCTAAAATTACTCATCCCAAAAAGCGCTCGGTGACCAATCCAGCTGTGTGTGTGCCATACAAGTGAGTGGGGGTCCTGCAGACAACTCACAGGATGAGGGCTCAGACATGAACTTTATTATTTTACTGTACTTGGGGAATTTTTTGGGTTATTTCCTAAGTGTTTTCTAGGTGACTTCCTTGTTGCTAGGTCAAAACATGGCCTTGCCTAAACCTCAATTTGCCCACGTATATTTAAAAGGAATGCAACGGGTCAATTTCTTCCCTGCTTTGACTTGATCAAGAATCCACACAACATCTCTCCCCTTTGTTATAGCCAGGAAGGACTTTGCAACCCCCAAATGCACAGCATCTGAGAAGTACCTCATGCTGTTATAGGAAGTTCAACAGGAGCACGTATGAAACGTGGACAGGAACCAGACTAGATTAAAAAAAGGATGTGCTGAGGGTTGGGTGTTGGGGTTCTCTGCCCTTAACAGCAAAAGATGTATCGTCTACTATTGTCTGGTTTTTTTTTTTTGTTTGTTTGTTTTTTATCAGCCTGCCAGTTTAGGACTAGGAATACCTTTACATTTCACAATCCTCTGAAATCTCCAGAAGTGTTATAGGAACAGAGATTGCAATTCCCACTAAGCAGCATCCCAGAGCTGGCTGTTCCCCTACCCCTACCTGACATACTGTAGTACATCCCTACCTTGTTGGTTGCCACTCCACAACTATTTGTGCCTCTGCACCCAACATCCTGTTGCACGATGTCATTATATGGAATACTGATAAAACCAGGACAGGGTCCTACAGCATGTTTATGTGGGATCTGATAAAGGGAAAGCTGCTGCGAACAGACAGTGCGAACAGACATAGAGGCTTTGTGGAGTCCTGAATCTGAATCAACACACATGGCTATCAGGTTTCACTTGGTAAAAGGGATTGTCTGCAGCACCACATATACGAAGGATGAAGTTTCTTTGAAAGGGGACTCTTGTGAGCCGTTGCATTACGTCACATTCAGACTGAGCCATCAGCAGCTCATCGGTTGACCTCTGGCTCTGATTCTCAATACCTAGAAGCATATGGCATGAAGAAATCTCTCGGAGAAGGCACAGGGAAAGAAAGATCTGCACTAATTAAGCTATGCAAAATGCTTTGAAGAAGGCTGCTCCACTTCAAGGATATCCTGATATTTCCAAGCCATTACAAGTAACAGCGGCAGAAAATTTTCATGAAATCATTTTGTGGTGTGTTTAACTGAGACATAAAGGAAAGGAAATCAGTAGAATTCAAAATCAATTTCTCCCCTACAGCTAAAGCATGTCAACTTGGATGACTTAGAAAATATTCCTAGCCACTAATGTGTCTTTTTTTTGATTGCACGGGAGGTAAATCACCCACATACGCATGGTGGAAAACCACATTGACCTGGTACATTTATGATGAATTTCTTGCTCACAGTGCAGATGTAAATGAAATAACTCTATTGCTTAGCACTTAAACATCATTTCTATAATTTATTTCCATCATTTGAACTTAAGAACACAGAGGAATTTTCTGAATGTTACATATGAAAAGTATTTATTTCTTAGAGTGAACCTGTAAAAATGCAACCCTTTTAATAGTTATCAATGATGAGCTCAGAGCAAGGCCGAAGGCCTTGCATGATTAGGAATTCCAGGTTTAGTTCATATTCATCACGTCAGCAATAGCTTCATCCTCTGTCAAACTGCAACAGCCTTCCGTACTTCTCCACGGTGATGAAGATAAAAGGAACTGGTTGTGATCAGGATGGAAGACTCATGATGAATAAAAGTCCTTCCCACTCAGATTAGTGGTTTTTTTCAGTGTCAGGAAGAAAACAGTAACAGAAAGGACAGGATACACAGCCTCTACCGCTGCTTTATACCTCCATGTATTTAACTCATACACCAGGACAACAGTTTGCTGCTACTGCTAGCTGAAAGAACTGTTACTTCAGTGGAAGTGACTGGTGAGCCTGAGAAGTATCTGAATAAGAACAGCTTACACTTACAGAATGTTCTGTCTCTGTCCTCCTAACCAGAGCACTGTCCTGCAGAGTAGGTAGTCAATGAATGAGAGAGTTGACTGGGAAAAGCAGCAACATCTCTGATGTTGTCAAGGAAGAAAACTATCCAGCTCTTCCATTGCAACATTTCCACCGGACCAAAAACAAAACAAGCATCCAGCTTGCTTATGCTTGAGAGTGGCTTTTACAGTAATTACCTGGGCCTCCTATTCTTCCTCCAGCTCCAGACTGTGCCTTCACTTCTCTCCTGCACAGCTTGGCTGGGCAGATCTTGGCGCCTGCTCTGTGTTTTCCAGTGCTCTCATATGCCAGCCTAAGCTGCCTTATTGGGTAATAAGCTATTTGCAGGTTTAATACGATAAGGAACAAGAGAGCATTTATTTCTGTTGTTTTATTTACATAAAGAATAATAACTGGCTCTCTCTGTCTCAGCCTTGTGCTATTAATAAAGTCCATGTGAGGAATATAGAAATGTACGTCACACGAGGAACCTGTCAACATAACTAGTCTCTGGTCAGAATACTTTCCATGCTGTGTGTCTCCATATAGCCCATCTTTTGGGGACATGTGACCCAGAAATGTGTCATCAGGACACATGCAGTCACTAGGCTGATGAAAGGAATTCAGGAGAAAGAGAAGCAATAATGCTGCTTCTTTCAGCCTCTGTTCAGATTGTTGCTGTTGCTCTCTGGAAGTCAGAGACATGAAAAGATTTTGTAGTCCCCATATTGGCTCTGCTTTTACCTTTCATACTGCAGGCTTTTATGCAATGCCATATTTTTTTCCAGAGACTTAAGAAGAATGAACTAAAAATCCACAGATGTCAGTCTCTAAAAGCAAATAACCACTCCCATGCAATAGCTGAAAGGCAAATTTGTATCTAAAGACATGCAACTAGCATCATTGACATTTTTCATTGCCCAATCAAAATGTTAAAAATAAAAATAAACAGAGCACGCATAGAGAAAAATACACTGGATTTTAACATTCTTTCACAATTCATAACCAAACTGTGGTCAGCAACATGGAGTGAGTTTGGTTATAAGTCATGACTTTAATCAGACAGCCTCATTGGTGTCTGGCGGAAACCTTCCAAATTAAATGGATGTCCAAATTAGAGACATTCAAACTAAAGATGAAACATCACAAACAAGCCAAACTCTCAGGAAGATAAGCAGTACAACATTGTTCCCTTGGGCATCTTCGTTAGTGATTAACCCAGTCTGTTTTAAATGCCTAAAACAATGACACCAGTAGACAAGCTATTCTCTGGGCACGAACTGCCCTCCTAATCTCTGCTCACCAGGTCTCTGCACAGCCACATCCTTCTGCCACCCCACTTCTTCCTCCCAGCCTACAGCTGTGACTCACTCTATTTAATAAGCGTGGCCATCAGGATATTCACCTACCAACCAGAGCAACCCTTGGTCTCACTGCCATGACACATTTTGTTTATAACTTTCCCTCCTTGTGCCAAATCTAAACTCACGCTGTCAGTGCTTTGGGGCAAAGCTCCCATCACGCGTGGCACGAAGCCCCTCTTACACACCTTATGTAAGCGTAAGCTCATTAACTGCACAAAGAGATGGAGCAAAGAAAGGACCACAGTCCTCAGGCCTGATTAGGAGCCTTGTGAAATCCTGGGTAGAACTTACGCTGGCATCAACTGTGCTGAATCAGGCAGGAAGGCTACTGCTGAGTGCCTCTGGAAGGGTTTGCCTCCTCTTTGGGGTAAGGGATTTCAGCCTGCAGATTCAAATCCTAAAGCTGACACACAGTTGATAGAAGAACTATGAAAGTCCTCCAGCATTAGAAACCATCATGAAAGACTCGGTGTTACAGACTCACGATGTATTGATCACTATAGCACATTTTATTTTCCTTTCTAGAAAGAATAAAGGAGCCAATATAAAATGTGAGATTTGGTCACAGCAGAGGAATGTCTCTACTGACAGGAAAATAAGTCTTTTCCACTGCCAGTGTAGTGATCTTCAAAAGATGATTGGGAGCTGCACTCCTATGCACTGCAAAGAGTTTTGTAACATCTCCACTTCCTGGTCAGTGTTACCCTTGTATTTTATATTATAAAATATATCTACATGTTAGATTATATAGCATAATTTACATTAAGACCACCTCCAAATCCAGTGAATAATTAGAATATATGTGGAAGAATGTCAACGTGGCAGCACTTTTGATTCTGGCTGGTTGACAGTGACAAAATGACAATGACAAAAATGCCCATATATGGGCTTCAATGAAGAAAACAGCAAAATAATATCACGAACATGGCCAGTGCTTGATTATCTTACACCTGCCAGCATTTTCCTGGTGCTCTAAGGAAATGCACTTCCCACATTATAAAGGTGAACACCCTGAATAGTCACAGGGTCACTGACATATTTTCTATTATCCGTGCCTAATCTTCCTCCTCCTTTACCCTGCCCTTCTTCATTACCTGGGTAACTGTCTGCTGACTTCTGAAGGAGTGGTTTTGGTAGTCATCACAGGGGTGTGTTTTGAAAGGAGGAGCTCAACCATGTAAATGGTTTAATTATAGGAACAGAAAGGCCTCATCACACATTGATATAAGGTCTTCCTTATAGTTCAGATGTTACTTTGCATCCTGCAGTCAATGCTGATGCTTTTACACAGATCAGGCTCCCTCCTCCACAGAGGTCATCAGCCCAAGGTTTGTCTGGAGGAAATCTTTGAATATGGATTTTGGTTAAGATTCATCATGCAAAAATATACCAAAGTAGCTGTCTATAGAAAAACAGAGTATGGGCAGCATTGAACTCCAATTCTCTTAGCAAATGTTCTACTGTAAAGGCATCCTAGTTATATTTATGCTGATAAGCAACAGAGAGGTTTCTATGGTACTAAGGATACTTTTGGGGCTCTACCATAGCAGGAACTTTTTCCTGTTTGGGGTGAAGCTTGCAGCCTCTGGCTAAAGAAATTGACTGGTTGCTGTGTAGAATACAAGAATTTGGCACCCATAGGATGGATCTACCCACTCACAACACATAGATTTATCCTTATTCCATCTACTGTCTTCCAAAAATCCCACAGTTGCTTCTATTGCAATTCGGCTCAGTTTCCTTCTCTGAAGGGAAAATAGATGGCACTTCTGGAACATATCTGAGGTAATGATTCTGTTCCAAATTTCTGAATTCTCCTTTAACTGCCATTGCCCAGGGAGTCAGCTAAGTTACCCTCAGGTACACAGATACTTTTCCCATGCTGCATTTATGAGTGTCCACATAGAAAGAGAGCACACGCATTTGAGAAATAAGGAGGGGAAAGAAAGATCTGACTCAGAGCTGCCTTGGAAGAGTCAGATGAGGCACCAGGAGTACCCTCAATCTAGGGAGTTAACTTGTTTTATTGGAGGTGAACAACTCAACCAATGCAAGCAAAGTTAATGACAACAACAAAAAATATATGTTTGCATTATATATCCAGTGGCACTGTCACCTCTTCTGAACCATACCATTCTCTACAGGAGATGGAAGAAGCAGGGCTTGTAGTCATTTAGGAAAAGTTGGTAAAAAATGCACATCTGCGAGTTTAGCTAACAGTAGATTTTTCCTTTCTTGAATTCTACTTTTCTTACTCAGATGAAGTTAAATCACTGAATCATTAAGGTTGGAAAAGACCACTAAGATCATATAGGCCAACCATCAACTCATCACCACCATGCTCACTAAGTCACATCCCTCAAGGTTCTTCCCCCACGTACACGGTTATTTGCCAGGGAGTTACTTACTCAGCTATTGACAGTCAAGTATACAAAGGGCTGTGCTTTTCTTTCTACTGGATACTGTCCTTCTGAGCTTCCAAAGAAAACTCCTCCCCGTATCAGCCACTGCACATTCAGTTTGGGACTGTGACTTCTCTGAACTACCTAGTAATGTAATTTCTTGGAACAAAGGGGGAAGAACCTAATGCCATACGCCTGGGAACATGGCTACACAGAGATAATGCATGTCAGCTTCAGACTTGTAACAGCAAGTGTTTTTTTTATTGCTTTCATGATCTAACTGCCCATATATGGGGTGTAACTGGAAATCACGTGACTTCCTGAAGTTCAGCTTCCAATTCTTGTAAACATATGTAAGAATTTCACTTTCTGATTTCTGGAAACCAAAGTGAGGTGCTTCTCAGTAAACTTTTTGCCCAACAGAAATTGATGTTCATGCAAATGATCCTCCTAATTTATGCTAAACATTAAAAACTGCACTACTCAGCCACAGCCTACCTTTGTAAAGCTTGGATGTGCTGGCATGAAGGTATGAAATTTAATGCATTTTATCATTTTTGATGACATCATCAACAACAAAAAATACTTAGATCCAATAATAACTGCCTCAGTTGCAGTTTCTCTGAGAATTTCAGCATGCTCAGAGCATGGGGGAACCAACTCAGTCTTTATAGAGAGAATGCAATATAGATCCTGTTAATTGTGCTGAGAGTGGTATTTACAATTCATTTATTATATGAGAGTTACAGGGCTCTGGTACATTGTTAGTAAAGTGCTATTAATATTGTAGCTGCCTGTGCTACAGACACTCTGCAGGATCTTGAAAAATCATGTTCAGATTGGATGGAAATGCTTTAAACACATTTTTGTGTGTTTTTTCTTCTTTGAACATACTCCGCCTCATACTGGATGAAACAATGCCAGCAACTCCAGCAGGACCAAGAAGAAAGCCTGAGCTGCAGCTGGAATTCAGAAATAGGTATTATGCAGCATCAAGAAATACTGTGCATTATTAAAGAACTCTTTGAAGGAATGCAGGACCGGAAGGCACTCTCCTGCCATTTTTCAAATCCCTATTATTAAAGGCCAAAATACCTCTCAGAAACAGCTAGCAAGACTTAGTTGTCACTATTATATAGGAAGAAGAGAGATGTTAAGATGATGCAAACTAACCGAAGCTTGAATACTTGTTGAAACCTAGCTGACTTGCTTCACTTCTATGATAAATTTGAATATGTCCCATGTTATTTCAGTGCCATTCGTTTCCAGGTGTATGTGTGCATCTGGCTGTCTCTAAGATATACATTAGGAAACTTAATGGAAGGCACTTGATGGTATCAGTCAGATAAAATACCTGATGTTCCCTCTGCATCCTAAAATACTGTAAAAATTCAGAACATGGTTTTGGGCTGCGATGACTCAGAAATTTGCATCAGCTCATCATCTTGGAAGGGCCCAAGTTGTTTGATTCATTAACATATTTGTACAGCTGTGTATCACATTCCATACACAAATTCATACACAATGCCATTAAAAGTCACAACTTCTTAGAAAACACGCCATTACTACTGAAATATAAAAACTATCTTTTGTCTACAGATAGAAAACTTATACTCCAAAGTTGCTTCATTAAGTGAATTCATCTGTTTCTACAGCTATACTCCCCAATAGCCTGTAGCAAGAAAATACTTTTTTTTTTTTCCTCCTCCTCCCTCCCTTGTATTCTGGTATTTTTATCATGCCGAGCTTTCAAGTGGGAGCATTAAATTTCACATAAAGGACTTTTTCTGAAGACTTAAAGATTTTGGATAGGCTGAAAACATATTTTGTCCAGGAAATGTTCCCTTCAGTACACAGGAGCTCCATTGGGGTACAAATGAGCCCTTATGTTATGTTTCAACAACTGGCATGTGAACCTGCAAACAATTTAAGTGTGGTATCACAGAAATGAGCTCTATAAGCAGCAGTAATAGGAAGAATGAAGAATATTTAGAATAATGAAAGAACCAAAAATTCCTGTCTGCTCTCTAGAAAACTTCCCTTGCATAAAGCATGCCATGTATCTTGAGATGGTTATGGATAGCATCATGAAAACAATCTGACTACCAGAAATACATTGGAACTTAAATGCACATACAGAGATGAACTGGGCCAGCTATAGAACTGGATTACTAATGTACTAAAGCCAGCAACCACTGGAGTCAAGGCGTAAGCTGAACATGAATGTCCTGTAACATGAACCTGGACCCTTTCTTTACTTTGTATGGTCACTAGTCACATGTTAAAACTATGACAGTTTTGAGCATTGTGATGATATCTGTACTTTTTTTTCCCCATAAGTTATTCTGAAAACTGGAAAAGGTATTTGAGGAAATAGTTGGGAAACCAAAGTCATATGCTTTGATGTAAAGAAAAAAAACACCCTAGAATGATAGATTCTGAGCACAGCATCAAACAAAAGGTATCATAAACCTCATATTTGTGCCTTTGACACGAAATACAGAAACACCTGATTTAGAATTCAGCAAATTTCAATGGATTCCAAATAGCCTCAAGGGCAGCTCTGAAACTAAAGGTAATTATGAAAATAAAACCTCACAGTTCTCAAACGAAAGGCTCAGTTTAAACTCTGAAGAGAAACTTGTAGGGACTGGTCCAGACTGGATCACCAGAACAGGAGATAAGGACTGGTTCTGCACCAATCTAGTCTTGTCTGAAGCATGCCTGTAACTTTATATGTGAATGATTGCTATGGCTTCACTAAAACTATTCCCGCACTTGAGAGATAAGCACACAGAAATCTTAAACAAGTCTTACCGACAAATTCAGACCGGAACATCCTGCAAAATCAGGTTCTTTCAAGAGCAAAGTGTCCATGGCTCTTGACACGGAGGCCTGAAGTTTAGGCATCACTTGTGTGACCAATTTGTTGCTGTTCAAAGCTGTACAGGATTCAAAACAGGTTCAGTCTTGGTATATGTTCATTTAATCACAAAGAGACTCACAAAGTTTTCTTCTCGCTAAAAACAAGCAGCAGAAGAGAGTTGCCTTGCTCAAGAATCCACCTCAGTAGTGTGGTTAAGGCTCAGGACTGCCTGCCTTCCCTTGCTCTCAGGGTCTTCAGCACAACACCTCCTCCGGGCTTCCTCTAGCACCTATGGTTGTGGGTCAGCACTAGTTCCTGCAGCAGTAACTGGAGCAGCAGGGCAACTTGTCCCCGCCTTGCCCTGCGGCCTCGTCCCTGCAGCACTGCCTGGCTTTGCGCGGGAGCAGGCCTGGCCAGCTCCATCTTAGAGCCTGAAATACAGCACCCAGGCAACCCCTGCAAAGATCTCCTGGTTCATTAATATCCCTCCACATAACACTACTAAATAAATACCACACAATGTTATTGACTTTACCTCTGCATTGTTTCTAGCACATAGCCTCAGCTAGGTATTGCACCACACAGACCTGATGTTTGTTTTATGACGATGACCTGTGCTGGCTTACTAACCTCCAGGCCTAGTTCCCGTCCCTGACTTGAACTTGCCTGATTGCTATACTCCCTCCTAATTGCCCCAAATCTATTGCTTTCATCCTCCGTGCCCTTGGGTAGCAAGTAGGGTGCTGTAGACAAAATTGTTCAAAATACCCATTTCACGGTGCCAACACCCCTCTTATCCTTAAACTAATTTGGTATTATAAAAGCCCACATGACTTGCAGGTGCTCTGTTTATTTTCTGCAGTGCCCAGGGGAGAGTTCAGCAGGTTCCCACAAACCTTAGCTGCAAGGAGAGTCGGACTGCTGAGACTTCACACAGGACGTGTGACAGCAGTCTGATGTGATCATTTGAGTTTGAAGGGACTTTTAAAGCCATCTGGTCCAACTCCAGTGCAACGAACAAGGATACCTACAGCTCCAACAGGTGCTCAGAGCTCATCCAGCCTGATCTTGAGTGCCTCACCACCCTTGATGTAAAAAGCTTTTTCCTTATAGTCAATCTGAATCTCCCCTCTTTTAGTATGAAACCATTTCCCGTTGTCCTATTACAACAGGCCCTCTTGAAGAGTCTGTCTCCTTCTTTCTTATAGCTCTCCTTTAGATACTGAAAGGTTCTATGGAGTCTTTCTGAGAAATCTGCACTTTCAGCCCTTGCCTGGGCTGAAAATCTTTGCCACAAACAAATACTTACCACTTTACTGGCAAAAAGAATCACCAATATTCAACGTTTAGAGACTTTTACCAAATATTGCTTAAACTTTTTTTTTTTTTTTAATAATGATGAGACAAAATTGAGAGTGTAAGCCATGCTAATTTTTTTGTCTGCTTATATTTTCCAATTTTTTCATTATAAACTAATCTGCAGAAGTTCCCAGTAACAGTGGTTTTCTCTTGATGTAAGTAAATTCAGAGCCTGGCGTTGCTAGCTTTCAAAGCACAAGAAGTAAAGACAGCCATTTGGAGACTCACAGATCTTGCCTTATTTCTGTGTATGCATCAGTTGTACATACCTTACTCTGGCCACACATTAATTCCACCAAAAATTATGCTAGTTTTCACGTGATGGTATGCAGCTCAGCACCAAGGGCTTTGTCTTTCAAAGTTGTTGTGAGACTAATGTAACCTTCCAAGTTAGACTACAAAGCTGTCTTACAACCTTAACAAGCCTCCATCTCTTCCACTCAATCTTATTTTTCCTTTGCAGATCCTGTTTCCCACAGACATGCCTCTCCTCCCCTTCTCTTTGTTCCACATCCTTCCCTCAAGAGCCTGCCTTTCTCTCATCTCCCTGATCTCAGGCTCATTTCCAGAGATCTGCTTTTAGAAATACATCAGCATGTTACAAACAGGCTAGCCTTGCCAGCTTTAAAACTCCCTCCAGTTATTGCTTGCAAGGCAGGAGAATGGAAAAGAGATGTTCTAGGGGAACCCCCTTGGCATGACCATTCATTTGTCTAGATCAGCAGTTTCCAAGATTTTCAGCCTGAAACCTCCTTTCCGGGCTCATGACCTCTCTTCCTTCAGCACTCCTCAGGGGCACGACCCTAACTTTGAGAACTTCTTATCTGGATCAGTCAAAACTGACTCCTCGAGAATAGTTTTCCAATCGGTGCCATGTTTGTTTATGCTGCTGAGTGGCATGATTACACTGAAGTTCAGGTTCAAACTTGTCTCTTTGCTTGTTTTTAAGTCTAGAAAGAATTTCTGGGTGTCACTCACCCAGCAGAGAGCGAACTCTGCAACTTTTGACTGTTCTGGTTAGAGACAATTATAGCCCTGCTGACCTGGTGTGGCATTAACGCACTTGTCTGCAAAGTTCAGCTGTGCCTAGATAAAGCAAGGATTTGCTTCTCCACAAACTCTGGGAAGATCACTGTCTTCTGTACTTGCATGCTGTGATCATTCAGATATAACAGTCATTATACCCAAATCTTTCCTTATACAGTAACATCGTTTCATTTACTACACTGAGCATCCTGACTGCCTCACACATGCGTGTCATTAGATGAACTCTAGTGGCCTCTTTTCTTCACATCACTTCGCCTTTCTCTTTATAGTCATAGAGAATTTGTGGTTAGTGAAGAATTTAATATTGTGATTTTCAGCTCTGCTTGTCATCTACACTTGCTGGTAAAAGGGTGAGAAAAAACAAAAGCAAAGTAGGCAAGGATCTTTAAAATACTACCACAAATACAAAACTTTCTGAATGTCTGCAGTTTGGTTGTGCTACAGCTCGTCCTGCTCTCCAATTCCTTGGAGTTAAAATTATTGGAAATTGCTTCACCTAGTTGTTTCTCACGTTTTCACATCATATCCATGCTCAGACTATTTGTCTCTCTGTACGGCTGCTTCTGCTCCCTCAGTGCTGCATTCAAGGCCAGTCCTTTTAGCTTTATTATTCGCAGAATCTCTCCCTCTTGGTAATCTTAGTCTAAGCCTAAAGCAGTTACCTGACTTTCTGTTTGACCCCTGTGCATTTGAATGTTATTGTTTTTCAATTTAAGCAGCCAAGACATATCTGCCTAGACACACCAGGATGGAATTTGGGGAATGTGAAGTGGAAGCTAAGCAGTGCCGGCAGCACCTGGAAGCAGCCAGCCTTCATACCTGCCTTGGGAAGACACAGAAGAGAAATCTGAAACTCAGAGGAGTTTCTGAAAGGACCTACCACCATCCATGCAGTAGAGGGATTAAATTACTGAAGACCAGAAGACAGTGAGAGAAAAACATTTGGGGTCTGTGGCTTACTGCCATTCAGACATGTGCAAGTACATGAGGCAGTTGGGTACAACCCCTCTCTGCAAATATTCAGTCTCCATATGAGGTTTAAGCATCTGACTTCAGTTGCTGCCAATAAAATATATTAGGCTGAAAATGTTTCAGCATGAAAGGCAACCACTGAAGACAACATCAGGGCTTCTCTTTCCCTCAAATATGAGGGCGAAGACCCACAGCCTAATAGTGAAAGTCAGCAAATGAAGAAAACCAAGTCATTCTTTGTTAGAATGAAACTTGTTGAGAGCCAGAGCATAACAACAGCATGGAGAAGTTCCTGTTGGAGCTTGCAGTGATTTGCATGAGATGATCATCCCTCTTCTAGCATGCAGCACTTTCAGAAGGGTTGCTGATTCCTGCTGAATTGGGGCTGGTTTTCTCTTTCTTTCCTGTTCTGTTGACACACTGCTTACAAGAATTCACCAGGGTCAGGTTTGCCTTCTTCTGTGCCGTTCAAAAATGGAAAGCCAGTAGAAATGTTAAAGGGGTGAGGCTCAAGAAGCAGGTGTGATTTCTGCTACAGAGCTGCTGTATAGTTTGGGAATTTGCTGCCAGGCTCATTCAGTTTCATCCGGGGGTTTCAGTAGAACAGGTGACTTCAACTTTCTGGGGTGTTTTGTCTAGTTGAGGTTAACTATTATTTTAATTAAATAAATTCATATTTGGTTCAATATTTTTTCCCAGAGAGGATGGAGTATCCTGAATCTGCAGGTATTAATCCTACCTCACAGTCAGAAAACATCTACCTTTGTGAACACTGTTCTATGGAAAGGAAGAACTGTACTTTTAATAAGTCTCCCCTAGCTTAGAACAGAGGTTCTTCTCTTGAAGATGTCAAGACAATTTGGCTAACACTTGGGCTCTTCTTATGGATCCAAAGAAACCAATCAGCACATGGAATTGTTAGAAAGTGGTAGATTCCATGTCAAATACATTCAAGATTTTCTGTTCACAGAAAAGCCAAATAAACCTTACACGTAATAATAGCAACAGCAAAGCAAGAGAGAAAATCTAAAGCAAGTTCTACAGACTCCTCTGCTTGCCCTCCCAGAGGAACGAGAGCTGAGCTGGCACTTCTTGGTAAAGTTCCCACTGCCAAGCACTGTGCATGGAGTGACACTGAGGGACACATTCTGTTCAGCTGAACACAAGAAAGATAACCATCTGTGCTCATTTTACTCATTTCAGTTCTGAATCTGTGCCCATTAACCATATAATGGTTGGGCGAAAAACAGCTGGTGAGAGAATCTGGCAAAGTATCAAAGGGAATTCACTGAAAAGCTGTAATTCCAAATAAAAATGGCTAACAAAGTTCAAGGGGCCTCCTCTATATGACCTTGTAACCACTAAATAAAGAAGGATCTAGACAAAATAGGATCCTGTTAGTGAAAATCCCTGTAGTCATTGAAAGGCAGGGATGAACTCCTTGAAATGATAAGAAGGATGGAAAAGGAATAATTCACGTCAGTTTGTTATTTCTTGATGTTCAGTGGCACATTACTGCCTAAGCCAGCCCAGCTGGAAACAGAGGCACATGGAAAACAAGTGCCATCTGACATCTACATGAGAGTAAGTCTTACTCCATCAATTCTCAAAATAAGCTTAACTGTATTTTGTAATGGTAACTGATCAAACCTAAGACACCATGTCCTCAGTTTCAAAGATTGAAATGTTTTATCCACATCTAGGAGATGATGCAAACTCCCATGCTGAACTGAGAAAACTTTCATTTAATGTGCTGAAAGGCACGATTGCCAAACCAGGGAACCTGAAACTAGAAGTGCACAGGAAGATGATTCAGCAGGGCAGCCCAGGGATGCTGGGGTCAAGCAGCCAGGAAAAATAGACCATAGGCCATGGGTATTTGAAGCTGCATCTGAATGTGTTTACTTTCAGTGAAGCATTACCCATATTGGTTGCAAGCAAAAGAGGAACCCTTGAGGAAGGCTGCGATACTGCCTTATGACTCAGTACTCACTCACAAGGAAGGCACTTCTCTAAACTGAGGGTTATCACCAGATAGTCTTTCAGACCTTCAGTGGATGCTTTTTTACATAGCTTGCTATCCAGTGACTTGTAGTCACATGCTCATGCCATTGATCATTCAGTATTTCACAACTTCTCTGGGAAAAGGCTCAGACTTAGCCAGATAAATAGAGATGTGCCTGTCACTGAGCTTCCCTTCTCTGCCTGGCACAAGCTGAAGATAGGGGGAGATGTTTCCATAGGCAGCACCAGAGCTGCTGCTAAGGATGAAAGGTGCTCACCTGTGAGCTTGAACTTGAAGGCTACTGCTAACGAGCAGAATGGCCAGAGTAAATAGTCCATGCATTAAAACAAGTAAACAAGTAGAGACATTCACAAGGTTAGGGTGCAGAAGTGGAAGGGACTGCTTGTATTACTGTTGGACTATTGCTTTGAGAAATACAAGGAGAAAAAGAAAGAGGACAGAACAGTTTTAGAGAGACAAAGAGCACAAAGCAACTTTTGGACCCTTTCAGGTCGTTCTGTCTGGCATGAATCAGAGTATCTTGCAGCAGCTCTGAAATGTGCTCTGATCCCCACAGCCAACGATGGGCCCAACCACAGAGTGTTTCAGCCTGGCCCATTGGCAGCGTTCCCCAAAGGAGCCTACAGAACGAGTTGTTTGTGCCTCTCCTGCCCCCTTTCTACAGACTCGGAGAGCTGTCAGGACATCGGATTAACCACAAGTAGGGATCGAGTCCTCCCCAAGAGTGACTAAGAGGTTTGTTAGATAAACTGCCTGGTAAAGGTGGCTGGGAGGGCTGACGTCTTCCCTTTAAAGGGAGTGTGAGTCTTACAGATCATCATGAAGCATAGAATCATTATGGTTGGAAAAGATACCTGAGGTCATCTGGTCCAACCAACCGTTCACCTACCACCAATATTGCCCTCATTTCAGGTACATCCAAGACCATCACAGACCTCAAGCAAATACTGCAAAAGCCACAATCAAGTCACTGATGTGAATGAGCTACTTTGCCAAATCCTGCAGCCCCTTGTCTTAACTATAACTCTTGCAATCAACACAGGCACCCAGAATTAGGTCTCAAAACTGCACTGAAAGTAAAGGGCACAAACAAAAGGTGCAAACAGCCCTTATCCTCACTGTTAAAATGTGAGGCTGCAAGGGAGGGCAGTCAGTTCTAATGCATGACCAGGAGCTGTAAAATTCCTTGCAGAAACAAGAGACCTATTATGTTTATCACCAATTTGCTAAGTAAGGTTAATACTCTGGCATTGACCCTGCCTCGCATGCCCTTAGTAGCACTACCAAGCTTTGTCCCACTAAGATTTTACAGTAGAAGAGATAACACACAGTCGATAACCCATTATAAACAGGTACTTTTATTCTCCCCCCTTCATCTTCATGCCTTTGCAGCAGGGAAGATAATGCTTTCACCAGATGACCTATTTCCAGCACCTGTAACCAGCTTATGGCCTAGGAAACAGAGACCCATCAGCCACTGTGGTCAGATGAATAGCCTGTGTGAATATCAACATCATCATAAATCATTCCATTGCTGAAAGTCATCTTACCCTCAGAAGGATCCTAACGGCAACCATTTCCAAATCCTTACATACATCCATTTACAGTAGCTGAACTGTGGGAGGAGATTGAACTGCTTTTCAGCTCTCGTGATGGTCAGCTGTTCCTCATTTAGGAACGAATCCATTTGCCTTTGTATTAGGCCCAAATAATAGCTCCTGAAATTGATATGTAATCTCTAACTAAAACTAGGATTAAGCTAAGGCCACTGAACTCCTTTGTTCCTCAAAACACATTCAAACCTCCTGACCAGATTCTGATCTTGATGTGAATCTCAACTCACTGAATTAAGTCCAAAAGCCACAGCGTTAAGTGGTGTATCTCAGTGTAACCGAAGTTCAGAATCAGTCCTTAATACTTGTGCACATGGCACTGTGCAGAACGAGCCCCAGACTATTTATAGCTCACACACTATATATACGCCGCAGTTCCAAAAGCACATTTCATCTTTTGGGAGGACAATGCTTTCTGAACTGTAAGAAAAGGCGAAGTTTTGTAAAAAAATCTGCTCAAATCCTTAACCTGGAAGAGCAGCCCTACGCTGCCAATCAGATAATAAGCTGAATTCTTACATCACACTTTGTTTGTAGCTCACTGTGTAGTTAATGGTTGCAGCTTATCTAACAGGAGAAATGTGAAACCAGACTTTTAGAACAATGGGAACATGCCTGTCACCAGCAGGCTGCCAATGAATCATGTCCCTGCAGTCAGGCTCTTCCAGAAGGTCATTTGCAAGAGAAATACATCTCTGCCTGTAGCTGGCAAAATGCTGAAAAGTGTTTTTCAATTTTACACAAGCAAAGCAATTACCAGAACAATTTTACCTTGCAGTATTTTTAAGTTCTGTTGATTACAATATTTGGTAATGAAGGTTCTGTGTCTGAGATTCTAAGAGTGTTTTTAACTTCACTTTGAATAAAAGAAAGCTAAAAACCCAATCTTTTAGAAACCTTAAGACAAGGTGACTTAGTGTTATCCCTCAGACTTAAAACAAAGGGAAAAAGAAAAAAAAAAGGAAAAAGAAAAAAAAAAGGAAAAAGAGGAAAGAAGGGAAAAGAAGGGGAGAGAAGGGGAAAGAAGGTGAAAAAGGGAGAAAGAAGGGGCTGTTTTTAAGCAGAGTGACATTCTTCCACAGCATTCAGAATGGAAACTCTGAAAACACTGAAAGACACCAAACTCTTTAAAAAGGAATCCCTAAGAAACAGACAGCAACACCGACAGTTGTCTACAGAGATTTGCAGAAATAGGACGATGAATTACCTCTCCCCCCCCCAGATCAACTATTACCTGCGTCAAATATGGAAGCTATTTTTTTGCTAATATATAATTACTTTAAAGTGACATTTTTTCACTGCTCTGTCTGAAGCTTAAAAAGAAAATTCTCTTCTGCTGCGCTTGCAAAAGAACTCCTGATTTTCTGCAAGAGGGAAGAGAACAGATGATAGGGGGGGAATCTGTTCTTTTATGAAGAATGTCATTGGCACGAACAGCTGGCAGTCGGTGGCATATTATTTATGTGTGTGCAGTTGCTCATGTTTTTTAACTGATAAGAAAGCGATAGCTCATTTGCAATGCAGGTGAGGAACATGAGTGGCTCCACAGCGCCGCTGGCCCCTGGGCCACGTTCCTTATCACATCAAAAACATCTGTCAGGGCGCAAATGAATTCATTATAAAAGCACATCAAATGTGCAATTTCAGGATGAGACAGCAGTCTGCAAAGAAAGCAGAAACACACACACTCCCCCTATTAAAGCTCAGATGGTTTGGCTCATTTTCTTTTTTTTTTTCTTTTTTTTTTTTTTTTTTAACCATTTGGGAGGAGGAGAGAAAAAGAAAGAAACCTTGGAAATGTCACAATTATAAATTATCCTTTCTCTAGGAGCCAAATGTGTTTGAGAACGGGCTTGCTGGTGAGGGACTGATGGTTCACACGCAAAGCATGCAGACATTCTGCAAAATGAGCATCATGTCGCTGCATGCAGAGCCCTGCGCTCCTGTGGGCTGCAGCCAGAGCTGGGCACAGCGCTGGGCTTTGTGGTCAGAGGGTCTGAGCTGAGAAAACAGTGATAGGCTGGGGGAGAAAGGTTGCATGGGAGGGAGACAGCGTAGGGGTCAGCAGCAGCAGTGCATTTGTGGGAGACGCTGGGCACACAGATGGAAATGAAGTTATTCTAAGGGGAGGTGATAATGAGCTGATGGGGGCTTCAGCTTCCAGGGGAGGCAAGGTGCATTCTTCATCCACGCTGAAGAGGAAGACAGGGCAGGTTGAAAGCAGCTCATGCACCCACAGTGCATCCCTGCTGCAGTGCTGCATGTGGCTTACATCTCCAATGCAATGGTTTCTAATGTGGGCCATGGTTGCCACTGCTGTTGTTCTTCGGGGCTGGGTCCAAGACCCCTGTGAATACGAGGATATTTTTGTGCTCCTCATTAACGGGGACCAGGACAGCTCAAGGTGACCTCAAAATCCCTGATGCCCAGAAGAGGCCTAGAAATACTTCTGCAGCTCCAGAAGCAGGTGGCCAGATTGAGACCATGATCTGTATCACACTGAGGGACTGCTCAATGAGCTGTGCTCGGGCTTTTATTAAAAAAGAAAAAAGAAAAATGTTTGTGTCTTTTCCTCTTGCAGAGAATGACCTCTGCTGATGCAGAGCAGAAAACTAGAGCCTGTTAGGATAGGACTGTTACTTCTTTAGCCCCATCCCTGGAGGTGGTTAGATGGGGCCCTGGGCAGTCTGAGCTGGTGGGGACAGCCAGCCCACAGCAGGGGGTTGGAGCTCCGTGATCTTTAACATCCCCTCCAACCTAAGCACTTCAATAATTCTATGATCCTTCAGTCCATGCCCAGCAGCCAGGCATACGATGCTGCCTCTGTTCCACTCAAGACTGCTCCAGTGAACCCACCAGGCTACTGCTGCACTCATGGAGGACATGTTCAACACCTTCATTTTCTTCCCAAAGAGCACAAAAACCAGACATACAACTTAAGAAAAATAGTGGAAAATGCCTATTTTAACTTCGCTTCTAATCGCAAAAGATATACTCTTAAATATGCATACATCAGCAGAAGCATTGGGTAAGGGCTCCCAATTTAAAACAAACAGAGATATGCACTTTGAGCCCTCATATGAAATGGCAGTAAAAGCCCAACCCAATTATTATTTTCCTTGATTTTCAGCCAGACGAGGCACAAGACAAATAAGTCATCAAGGACAAATAAAAGGAGGTTCATTCATTGCATTCAGGGCTGGAATCTTTAATGGCCACCGAATGAACTAAGATAACTAAGTAACCATTGTAAATATTAATCTTTAAAGGAAAACAATACTCCCAACAACAGGAAGCCTGATAAGACATTGGATGTTGCCATCAGTGTTATGGAGTCTCTCTAATTTCCTTAGTTTTTTCTTATGCCTGTAGAGGGATCAGGAAGGGGAACATATGGTATCTCTCAAAGGAAGTAAATTAACATTATTAATAGCTAATGTGGGAGAGGTGAAACAGCGATTGTTCGTGGTCGTTGTTATTGTGCTTTTGTTTGGTGGTGGTGGAGAGCCTGCCTGCTAGTGAGCTTAAGCACTGAAGCCAAATTCAAAATCTTGTATTTATAAACAGAGATCTGATAAGAGTTGCCTAAGCATCCATGATGCTTTGCCAGCGCACGCACATGGAGCTGATCTGAGGGGATTGCCTTGAGAGCCCTCTCGGGTTTGTGAGCTAACACACAGCAAGGGACAGCGAGTGCTTATGGCATGGTTCTGGTCCACAGTAACTCCTCGGTGGACGGACCCTCGTGTCCCTTCACGATTATTCAGTTTGAATTTCTGAGGAGGAGAAGGTGCTCTCTGTCAGCTGTGAAGCAGTTGATGTGGGCCGCTGGGGAGTGGGCTCTCGCAGGCCCCAGTCACTGATATGGGATGGTGCAGTGGAACCGTGCGTAAAGAGGGGAATTATTTTGGGGAAAACAGTGATAAAGGATGAATTTGAACTGGTGACCCAGAAGGGTATCTCGGAATCCTGTGCCCCTTGCAATTTCCCTGCACTAAGAAGAGAAGAACGTACCTTTCTTAAGCCTTTTGCTTCCATCTCCCTCACCAAGGCTTACCAGATGGTATTTATTTACTCTAGCACTGATGCTTCCAGAGCACATCATAAGGTGTGGCTACTCCAGCCCCCGCTCTGTTTGTCCCAGAATACATGAATGCAGAACAGTACAATCCTTGCTTCCTCAAGAAATCCTATGCTCCCTACTTTCTTCCCAAATTAAAGCCATGGGTAACTCCCAGGTGGCATGGCACAGATGGACTTGATGACACCTTTCATGCAGAAACAATCTGCAAAATAACTTGGCATGGAGAACTTGATTAAAATTACCCTGTGAGCTTGGTAGGTAGAAGCAAGCTTTGGTAAAATTGTTCAGTCAACTCCTTAAAAGGAAAACAGTGGATTTGGGTATAATTAGTGGATTTTAATAAAAACTGAATAGCTCAATAAGACCATCTCATGCTTCGGTGCACACAGCAATTGCTTTAGGAAGACAAAGAAATTCCCCTTGCCCTTGAAAGCTTGTACTTCAATTGCTGGTTGATGGCTGGATTTTGATTTCCAGGTCTGAAAGGACAGCTTGAATACCTTAAGCCAGTTAAACTTCAGTTAAACTTCATTTCCTCACAGAGCAGTGGCACCTGTTTTCCTGGACATACAATTCCACTTGAAAATCAGAGTTTACAGAGAATCTTAAGTTGTGTCAAAGCTGGTCTAAAATACCTCTGCCTTGTTGAAGATGTGATATTTTATTTCTTGGTAAACTCATTATGTTGTCCAAAAGGATCACAAAAACTGACAGAGCTGTGCATCGCTTGCTGGCACTGTAAGGTCATATGATGGGGAGAATTGTGTGCTGAAGGGCTGGTTTGTAACACTGCAAAGTTTTCCCCACTGCCAATTTTAGGCCGCTTTATTATTTCTTCAATATTTCAAATTATGTAAACTCATAATAAAATGTCTTTTGTGGCTCTGCTGAACGGGATTCTGCTTGCACAGGACAGGGCTGGATTCTCGACATGAAAGGAAAGATGCTGTCGTGATGGCTGAGGAGAGGACATTTCTAAAACAACCACAGCTCTGTGAGAAGACAGATGTTTGACCAGGGTGGATCTACTGTCAGGTGAGATTCTACCTCCAGGAATTTGAATGTGTCAAGCCAGACTCCTTAGTGACTGAAATACCTTCTGAGAAAGGTAACAAATCTGCTTATCTCTGTAATCTTTACAATCAGTATGATGACATCACTGTGATGATTACAACTCACATTTTGGTAGTGCCAGATGTAAACAGCCCTACTCTAAAACCACCTCAACCTGAAAAAGAAAGGCAAGATACAGTATGCTTATCAATAATTGCAACACCAAGTCCAAAAGTTTAGATCTCAGAGATAGGTAAGGCCCTGTCTTACCCTGGTATCAGTGGAGTCCCTGAGAACACAAGTCTGTGGCAGCTGAAGAACATCAGAGGTGTGGGCCATGTAAAGGACACACTTACATGGTTAATGACCCCACAAAGCTATTGCTTTCTTCTCATCTATTTTCTGCCCTTATCACATAATTAATCACTATATACAAGCTTTGAGGAAGGATCAAGTTGCCTGGGGGTAGCTGCGATTGCTCACTTGTTACTTGGACTCTCCACTGGCGGGGTGAGTATGGGGAAACATGGCACTCCTTCTTCCTCCTCACCCACCCTTGGACCTTGAGCTGGGCGCAGGAACTGGCCTTCATCCCTCGTGGCACAAGAGAGCGAAGGGCAGACCTGGTCCCTGCCTTGCGCTTGACCGGAGCGAGACATCAGGTGATAGCATTGGGTTATTTGTGGCAAAGCTCAGCACTTGGTTACTAATCTCAGGACAGAATAGAAAGCAGAAGAGGGATTTTGACCTCAAGGTCCATCTGAGCTGCCGTGGGCACACACTGCCTCCCAGGGCTGCCCAAGGGAAGTGTGCCTGTGGGACACCCCTCCCTGCACCCCATCCAGCACCACAGCCTCAAGCACGCCTGGAGCTTCCACAGAATTTCTAGGGCAAATATTGAGGATAATTAAGGATAATCTCTGCATTACACGTCTTACAAAGAAGGTCAGGTACTCTTTCCTTGTCAGATGTGATGAAGTTAGGCAGCTCCCATTAATAGCAAGTACTTGTTTCTCAGAACTAATAATAATAAAAAAAAGCCTTGTCTAGTTCCTAAAGGCTTCCTAGATTTAATCTTCTCAAAACTCAGACAAGATCATTACAGCGAGTTCTGCCTCTGAAGAGCCATAACAGTGAATTACCTTCCCAGCACCAATCTCCTGCTGGTATATGATTTCCTTACTGTATCTGCACCAGCAAATACAGAGAGGTTCTATAATATTTATGTTCTGAGCTTACACACTAACATCCTTTCAAATAATTAGGCAGGCCAGGGTAGATTAGATACAGTCACATGAAAGCAAAGGAGGAATCTGCCCCAGCAACTACAGCTATTTTTCTTGTGGTCTGCTGATTTCATAATACTTGGTCATAAGATGTTTTTGATATTCACTTATAATCATGACCGACTTCTTCCTAAATAGCCTTTGGGCAGTAGAATGTTTGCACCACAGAGGCGTTGGTGCTAACCAATTCCTGCTCTTGCAAGATCCCACTGCCCCCACCCGCAGGGCTGGGAAGGGTGCAGTACTGATCCCTTCTAGAAGCCTATGGATGGGGAGAAGACAGGGAGGAGGTCTGGTATAACAGCATGTTCCAGACTCTCTTTCACAATCCTCTTGCACCTAAAGCCTGACTTCCAAGAACTCGGAGCATTGTCAGTTCCCACCTGTGGAAAGAAGGGATGGTCCCTCAGAACATCTGCCTTTTGCAATCAAATGCAGAAGTTGAAGCACCAGCAGCCAGAGGATGCTGGGCAGTAGTCAAGCCAAGACTGTGCTCAGGTAGAAATGGCTGATTCAGAACACAAGAAAAACATACATGGCAACAAGTACACTGAGAGCACCTTAACTGTCATTGCAGTGCCCCCAGCCCAGCAATCCCCTTAATGGTGCCTTCGTGTCTCTCTCTCCTTCTCACATCTAGGTGCATTGCTACAGTACCAGAGCCGCTTCAGCATCATTTTTAACATATCAGCCCGACAGTGTTTTAATTAAGCTTAAGTGATGCAGAGCCAGCATCTGATCCTCAAGGCTGCACACAGCAACTGAGCTTAACAAATAACCATGGAAATTATGAAAATATGAACAGAGGCCTTTCCATGCAGCCCAGGTCACTCTGCAATTCCATGTACTCGGTAACATTAAATGAGTGCAGGCTATTTTTACTTCTGCACTATTTTGTGTTCTTGTGATCTTTTGAAAGCTCGAAAACAAGAATCCCCTGAAATATCCTGTCTGCACTACATCAAAGGATAGGCAAGGGAAAAACCCTTGCGGTGTGAGGCCAGACAGTGTAAGGCTGCAGGAAACTTCTCCCTAAAGCAGGTTACCCTCTTCACGAGATTATCTCAGGCAGTCTGGTCCTAGTTCTGTTACTGTGTGCTTCCAGTTAGCTCCAGATAACTTTATAAGTGAATGAACCAATACAAGCACAAAGCTCTGGCCACTGGACTAAAAGGGCGATTGATCTGGCATGGCATCTGCCAAGCTCCTCAGACATCTCACATTGTGGTACAGACAGAACAGAGTAGATACGGCATCCAGCCCCAAACTCCTCACACTAACATTCAGGTTTGTGGGTTTTGTTTCAGTGGACAGAGGGCTCCCTGGAACTGGAGGTGACCTCTGAATGATCCATGAAATAACACAGCAGGCTGATGTAGCTCTGTTTACAAGGCATTCTAAATTCAGGATATAAAAGGCTCTTAAGACAGAAAGCAAAAGAGTAGGGTTAATTTATAGCTGAACCACAGTGTCACTCAAGTGCCTCTGACTTGAGTTAGTCCAACTGTTTGGCCAGTAATAATTTCTTCAAGATAAACTGTAGTACATATACAGACCTTTCAACTCCTAGATCTTAAATAATATAAAAAGAAAGTTATCATCATACTGCTTTTCAGATTGGAAAACCAAGGGTTGAGAATATTATCAGGTAGCTTGTCAAAATCCCACAGCAGTAAAGCCCAGAATCACATCCACAGCTCTATTCTCTAGCTAATGCCCAACTGTTTGCATAATTTTCAGTCTGGCTCTGCTGAAATCCTTTGTTGTGACAAGAATCTAAATGCCTGATATCACTTTTGGCTTATAAACTATGAGATCGCCTTAGTAAGATGTAAAAGTACAATAAATGCTTCTCAGAGTAAAGTTTTCTCAAGCAAAATGGAAAAAATTCTAGTCTGAAACTGTAAAGATAGGCTTTGTTTATTCAACCAGAGGAAAAAAAACACTTTAACATAAATGTGCGTTCAGGTGCGTTATGTGCAAGGCAGAATCAGGCAATGTGAATACTCTCTCAGCACCAACATATCTGAAATTTTGGGTTGGAGCCCTGCTTATTCGTCCGTAACAAAAAAGTCAGACTGATTTGTTATTGCATCCTGAGCCCAGCTTAACTGCGTTAACCATCAGAACAGGGTCACGTTGTGTTAAGTTTGTGCTCTCACATCCCTTAGTAACTTGAGTCATCTTAGCTGTCACTGCACTGACATTTATGGTCTTCTGCTATCACTCTTTTGTTTATGTTCAGAGTTCATTCATTGCCTTTTTCCATTAGAGCCCTGTAACACATCCTCTGCCCTACTGCCTCGTGCTACTTTCTACTTACTTGAACCATCAAAAGTTTCTATCTGTCACTAAAGAAGAGGTAGTTTCCATAGAAACTGAAGAACAGGCTAAGTTAACGAGGCATGAAATGAAGGCAGTGTCCTCAAGCTCACCCATTTTGAAAATCTAGGTCAGCAATGTTTGCTTAAAACATTCCGCTCTTCTAAAACCATGTTCACTTCACTGTTAAGGGTATAACAAAAGGAGAAGCCATAGAGTACACCCAATTTAGCATGTTTAATATAATACCATATGTCCGTATGAAAAAACCACTCTTACAACTCCTCCAGCATGTTTCCCCTGTTGCGTTTCCTTCAATAACCAGCAGGGATTTATTTTCACCAGCCAGTTACATATCATCACCAAATGTTTACTCTGGCCATTGCAAACTGCCTTTCAGGTAGAACTTGAGTAAGCTGTACGACATCACCGAGGTCAGGAGGTATTAGCTGTGTCACCCATTAGAGGATCTACAGGAATGAAAGGACTGCACGCATGAAAGTCAAACTCAATCTCAACATGAACAGCACAGACAGAAGCCGAGAAACGAAACCAATGCCAAAGTCTTTGCTGGGTTTGCACACAGTTGATGCTGACTGAACTCAGCCACCAAGGACAAGTGGCCAACTCTCATCTGCTGAGACATAATGGATTGTGCTACAGTAAATTAATTAATTGTATTCAGTAGGTTTCCTTAGTGACAATCACATTCCTTCTCAGGAGTAGAAACAGTCATACCAAGTGTTAGTGCTAAAATATGCTGTCGAGTACACAATGTTATAGAAGACTGCCTGAGAAAACTGCTGCAGAAGGAAATAACTCCGATGATTTGCTAGTTATTTCCTCTGCTAATTGGAAGCAGATGTAATCAGTTGCAGTGAAATACCTTCCAAGATGCAACTATTTCACTACAAAAGACAAATACCTCAATTTTCAGGCATGTCTTGTTCAAATCTCTGCTATCTATAATTTGAGCCGACTGAGAACATTCAGCATTTTAGACAGCTGATCGATGACCTGTTCCTTCTAAAAGGTTTCCCACAGAAACAGCTGCTTTGCTCTGGATGCCCACAGTTGATGCTGATGGGATTTCAGCTGTTGATGACAAGCAAGAAACAAAGGTTAAGAAAATACCTATAACCTTATGACTTCCTGAGAAAGAAAGGCACACATGATGATAGCTTACAAAAACCGGTATTCTGTCCTAGTAAAACTTACTGCAGTCTATACAATGTTCATTGTGTTATTAAATATTAATTCTGAAGAAAATTGAGCATTTTTTCCAAGCAATCTCCCTTTCCTGACTAAACCCTTACATAATGTGTTGATTTAAGAGCAACATGGAACCAGGACAGTTTGAACAACTTCTTTGAAGCAGAACAGCAGTCCTCAGAAATACTTTGGTGTAATCCAATTACACTAATTAAAATAATTACTTCCACTTAGCTGGTTACTGAACTGCTTCCTTGGCACATCTAGAGTCAGCACATACAAAGGTCAGGTGCAGCCTCTCCAAAAATCTGTGGAGGAGTGTTGAAGGATGCAAGTCTCTAGGTGTTGGTAATGGTTTGATTTTGCTTGAGAATGCAAGCTAATAACAGGCAGGTGGAAAGCCTTCAGCTTGTTTCATCTTGTCTGCATGCATCACACTTCCCTCTTCTTGTTGCAGTTGTGCTGCAAACTGAATTCCCAGCCTAGGATGCTTCCTCCAATGGTAAGTTAGGAAATGAGATGTGCTGAAACCTTAAAATTTCTCTCCAAGAATGGGAACTGGAGTGCTAGTTGTAGAATAAGTTGTAGAGTAAGTAGACAGTTTGCCCTCTAAATTTGCAACTGGAGCATTTGCTACTCATGCAAATTCATTCTACTCATCTTCTGCAGAATTTCTGGAGGAAAAAACAATCCACTTTAGAAAAAAAAACAAAAGAGACTGTTAAACTCCCATTCCATATTTTCAGTCTAAGCCTAAAGTAAAGTTTCCTTCAACTCACTCTGTGTTGCCAGTCTTATCACTTTGCAATTTTACCATGTGCCAATTTGCTGCCAAACCCTCCTTTATCACAGCCACAGAATAAAAAAAAATTCTTTGCTTCCCTCACTTGAACCTCTAAAAAGCCACAGCTTTCTGTGGAGGAGCATAGGACCCACTCCTTGGTCGTTCCCACCAGGCAACCATGCGGAACAGATGAAGTTTTTTGTTCTTTCCTTGCCTCAGTGATATCACCTCTAATATTACCTTGAATAATCCCTCTTTAACTGACTACTTCCACAGGCCTCTTGGACCTTCATTCCTCCACCCCACACAAAGGAGTAAGCCAGTTCTTTCCCTTTGCTAACCCTGAACCATAGGGTTAGTGTCTGCCGCTGCCAAAGCAGATGGAAACAAAAACAGAGCTCCAACAAAAAGCAAGAGCGACTTTGGTATAATGGATGGTGGCTATAAAAATAGGTGCATTGGGGTTTTCTTGTGTGACTTCACATTCTTACTATTCTTGCTTATATTTAAAGGGCAAGGCCATGATCTGCATCCTTAGAAATATGTCCCTGTGGCCCATATTTTTATATTCTACTGACGTTGGACTGTTTGTGCTGCACTTGAGATAATACTTCCTGTAGTCATCAGGAGGCACGTGAGGTTATGTGCTTTCATTCACAAAATAGATGCTCAAAACTTCCAAGTGAAAACAGATGAGCTTGAAATAGCTACTGTTTTAACTCCCGAGTGAAGTTTAAGTTAAAAACATTGCACAGAAAAGCAACAATAAAGACAACCAAGTCTTATTATGATAATGATAGAGAAAACAAATACACTTGTTTAGCAGATCAGTAGTTCTATTGATCTGTCTGTGAAGAACATAAGTAATGGAACATGTAACAGGCACATGTGGATAGAAGGTACAAATGGCACCTGCTATTTTGCTGAACATAAAAATGTGCTCTTGTAAACAACTGTCACAGAATTTGATCACAGTACTGATCTCTTAGCACTGGCAGTAGCCTGGCCAGGGCCCAAAGGACCAAAACACACAAAACAAATCCCAGTGAAGAATCTTCCAGCCTCTACCTCTTCTATTAGTCCCATTCAGGTGTTTTTCAGTGCATCCATGTATGTTGCTCCAGAACCTGAGCGCTACCTTTAATCGAGGCTTGTGCTTAAATGACAAACTGTATTCCATCACTCGGATGTCCTACTTCTATCCCAGGAATGCAGCTAGATTCTAGGGAGACTGAGAGATGCTAATCCATTCTTGTGTTACATCTTGGCTGGACTCCTCACACTTTGCTGACAGCTTTAACAGGCAGGACCATGAATTTATTGCAGCTTAATCCAAATTTATCTACAAAAAATGCCACCTGAGACTAAACATTCGTGTATCATTTTGCCTGGCTTTAGATCCCATCAACACTCTCCCCAGGAAAGCAGTGTATTGATATTAACAATTTCTCTGCTAATGCTTATTGCTGCTCATTTGTCTGATCCTCTGCATGGGCATACATTGCTCCAGGCTCATCCTTTCACTCTGCTCCTAGTGGACCAATTTAATGATCTGAATGAGAGTAAAGAGCACACTAATTAAATTCAGAGATGTTTAATCTAAATCAGGAGGTGCTGTGAACGTCAGGGACGACAGGGAGAGCGCAAGGGGAGCACAATTCACAAGGAGTTCATAAACCCAGAGACTGAGTGGAGGAGAGAAAAGAGTATATAAAAATCTGTGAGGGTGCAAACAAATGTTTGGGAGAAGGGGAACAACGCGAAAGATATTTTTATAGCAGAATCATCGCAAATCATTGATGTTAAACAGTCTGTAGAGAGAAAATTAGATAAAAGTTGGAACTAGAATACTGTGTTAATGAAAGCAGAACTTAAAGAAATTGAGAGTTTGTTACAGAGGCAGACACACCTCCACTTTCAGTTTTTCTTCCAGGATGCCACAGACCAGAAATACAGCCAAAGGGTAAAAGGAAACTCAAAAGTTCAAGGATTTATAAGGAAAGAGATAAAGGACTAAACGTGAGTGGCACAGGCAGGTGGACAGGAGGAGGAGTAGAAAGGCTGGCAAGAGCTTGCTAAGCAAAGCTGCTATGAAAGAAGAATTTGCAAAATTAAATAAGTGGAGTCAAGCTCTGGGAGTTTAAAAAGAAAGGAAAAAACAAAGTAAGAAATAACATTGTTGTCCAGAAAGAAAACGGTGTAGTATAGAAATACGCTGGTCTGAAATATACTCCCCAGGCAAATAACACAGATGGCTGGTGTATGTCAGGAATGGGCTTAAGAGCCATAGAAACATCAGTGCATATTCTTCATTATCATTTCTGTAGGTGATGCTTTGAATCAGACAGTATTATTTCAGTTCCTTCACTTCCTTCAGTAAGGCAAGTGTTGACTGGGGGGAGATACCAGGCTGAAATCCTGATCCAGCTCAACTCAGTTCAAGAAGGTTAATCAGAAGAAGCATTTAACTTTGTACAATGAAAAAATTATAAGGACTGGTAAAAATCTTTATGTGGTGGGATACAAACCAATTGTGATCAATACCAGGGAGCAAATTCACCCTTTGACACTGCATCATACAGCATATGAGGAAATAAAAGCCCTGTTGAAAACCCTTCTCAGCAGGTCTCTTCAATGACTCAGTTTCACTGCCATTATCAACATAGCTATTTCACAAACTACTAATACCACACTCTTACAAGGAACAATAACAACTATAGCATATCAGTTGATACATATGGAAAAGCAAACATGTTTAGGCACACAAGCCCTTCTACCCCTCTGAAGCAGAAGCCCCTAACATAGGCTAAGAAGACCGCTTGAGCTTTATATCTGTGCTCAGAAATGCACCTTTTGAAGAGGTGAGCTCCCATCTTCCTTTGTTCCGTTTTCCTGTGCATGGCAATTTGCTGCTCGTTTCAAGGCCTAAAGTGCACTGCACAATTTCCTCTGCACAGGCTTCCCTTCCTCCACCTTTAAAAAGACAAATCTCTGTGAAGAACAGAGCTGAGGCACTGTCATTCCTGTCCAGCTGCTGATGGTACGAGAAGCCAAGCAGAAGGTTGCTGTATTAGGATGCGTAGAGTGGAGAGGAAAACCAGAATCCTTTCTCAGGTCGTGTGAGGTAAGTAGGAAGGAACTGGCTCACAATATTTAATATGCTGCCTGTCCACGAACACCTTGCAAATATTAACTAATCCTCACAAAAATCTTGTGAGATCTGTTAATATAAACCATTTAGGTGTATTTCAGCAAACAGCGAGAGTGCCCGGCGCCTGCTTGGGTGCTTTGTCACTGCCTCAGGAGCTGATGTTCAGTCAGACATCTTCTGATGCTCTCCTGTCCAACTGGCTTCCATGTCAGCAGAAAACAGATCAACATCGTGTTGAAGGTTCAAGCACGAGCTAACCCACCAGACAAACTGGGATTTAGGATTTCATGGAAATCCACGCTGGGATTATGGGAGGAGTGTTGTTTTACAGGGTTGGGATGGCAAGCTAAGAAAATTCTGTTTCAGCTCAGTTTTGGAAGTTTTGGGGTTGGTCCAGGTGTGACTCAGTAAAATTTGGGTGTGTGGCACACAGACAGCAAAGAAATTCTCCATTTTGAGAATTCTCACCCCTCGAACTGGCAGGCTAAGTGGTATTTTCCCATGAGAGGCACATCCTTCTTGTACCTAACCCAGGAATTTAACGCAGCACTTCAATAACTAAGCTTAGACTCTCAAGTTCTGTCTCCTCAGCTTTATGTAACGTAACTTTAACTTCATTTAGCTCATTTCTACAAAATGTCTTCCACTCGTTCACACTGGTGAGCACAGAAAAATGACTTTTTTCCTCCTTTTTAGTAGAACAGGATTTCACTGGCAAGAAGAACCTGGTTGTCCGTGAACATAAGGGAATATTTTAGCTTCCTCTCATGTGCTTAGATGTAAAAGAGATGGAAGCATTTGCATCACACTCCTGTTGAGAGGAAGAGACAGGTTTCAGTCCTCCTTTTCATTCCCACTCCATTGGAATTGGCATGAATACAGATGACGGGCAGTGACCCATTCTATTAAGATTTAAATTTAGCAAGGAACTGGAAAATCTCTGGGAGCCTTACCTCTAACCTCTGCTTCATAAAAAAATATGCATAATTCTTGTCTTATTGCTAAATTTGAGTTAATTGTCAAAAGCCAGGCCAATAAAAGAACTGTCCAACGCAAACCTTATCTGCCCTAGATGCATGTATCTGCTTACAGTATCCTTTGTTAGTTAAACAAAACAGAATCATTGTTGCTAAGAAGTTAATATTGTTTAAGATTCACTGGCTAACACACAGAACACTCTCCTGAGTTTCCCCAAACACATTCCTTCTTTATTCTCTATTTTAAGTTTCTTCCCCCTCTTTTTTCCTTTCCTTCTGCCTTGGCTGAGGCTGAGGATTTCTCTGGGTGATTTTGCTCTCAAGGTGATGTGAACTGCGAGGGAGGCAAATATTTCAGTTGATATAGAAGAGGCTGTTTAGATAAAAGCAGAGAATTAAACTGAAGAGTAGAATCTGACTACAGCAATTCCCCAGGCATTGAACAGGAGCCTCTGTGCTCCATTCATAGCAGCTCACCTTTCTCTTGATTATTTCCCTAACCTGCCTGAAGCCTTTTAAACCTGCATTGCCAGCGCCCTTACCTCCTGTGTCCAAACACTAAGTTACTGTGGAAGGAAAACCAATTATAATGTTTCAATGTCCCTACAAAAATTAATGAAATGCTTTCTGTAGTGTATTACGTTTAATTATTTGATGACCTTTCCTAGTGCTGGGATACTGCATGCCACAAATGTCCACAATGAAATGAAAATAGAAACACTTAATTACCAGTGCAATCAGCCAAGACATCAGGTGCCAGAACACATCCCTGGCAGCATAGCATCACAGTATAAGTGCATCTGGTGATATCAAGGCTGTGCTTTGTATTGATCTGTTGAAACCATCCCATCCTCTGCGTTCATTTCCGTGCCCTGCAGCATTAATGCCTACCACTGAACATTGACTTTTGTTGGGATAATTTCACCCCATAAGCATCTGCCAACTGAACCCTGCCCACCAAAGGCGGTATCACTGTGATGCTGCATACCAGAAGCCCAGGGCCAACTGGTGTGGGAGCCGCCAAAGCCCTGCAGGATGCTGGGCTGCAGCCATTGGCGTGGGGTAGATGAGGTCACGGTGAGCTCCGTGCCGTGCCTGGCCAAGCCGGGCACCTCCACGTGAGGCTGCAGTCTGCAGCACAGGCAGGCACAGATATGCTGAAGGTATGTAGGCGAGGCACGCTTAGACAAACAAAAAACATCTTCCTGCTTTGGCTGCCACCACAAAGACAACATTGATGAGGTTTACTTTTTGCAGCATGTGCTCTCCTGTCAGAGGTAAACATCTCACTGGCTCTTCACTGACTTGACTACCAATGATATTTCCCAGAGACTTCCAGAAGCTGCAGCAAAGCAATCAGTGAGCACGCAGCATTGTACTGGGCAGAATCAGCATCCTCCATCGTACGTTAGAAGGCACTGCAGGAAGAAAGCTGCTGGTGATACATCCTGGCTGGACTGGTGGGGATCTGTGGCTTCAGAGCATGAGGAATTCATCTGCTGTGTGGTTCTGCTCACTGGGAAGTTGCACATGGCTATGATATGTAGCACAGAACTGATTGTGAAGCTTCTACATGACCGTGACATTTTTCCAGTGTACCAGCACTGAAAAAAGTTTCAATTCAAGTGTGAATTTAAGAGCTAGGTGAAAGAACATGTTCCTTTTCGCACCAGGGAAGATCAGTCAATAAAAACAGATTAAATGAAACATTAAGTGCAGCACTCCCAAGCACAAGAAAAATGATGCCAAGATCAAAAAAGAGTATCTCATTTCAGAAATACCTCCCTTCCTCTCCACAGTTAGATGCAATCGCAGAGCAGAACGTAACTAAAAGGATTCCGAGCATCCATCAAAGAGAACAGCACCCCAGATCAGAGCTGGGAAAGGACTGTTCCCTTCTTCCTCCAAAACATTTCATTATCTACATTCCTGATTGATTAGGAGATCCCTTTTTAGAGAGGATGGAGGACATCCAACAGGCACGTGTGCCTCCAGGTGCCTCCTGCACAGACCTTTCCATGCACATCTATTCTAGGTTCACAACACCCACTGTAAATCTCCCCCTTCTTCCACCTCAGCTTGTATAAGCTGCTACCTACCCACTCTTTTAGATTATGCATAGCAACATGATGGAGAAAACAGAAACAGAGAGTTTGGGGATGATTTCCCTCCCTCCACTCTTTGTTTGGTTTTCTGGAACTATTTCATCCCAAACATTTGTAAATAGTGCCTGGAGTTACATTCCGAGTTCCAGCAGTAAACACTAAACTAGCTAATATATATAGACAGATCTCTGCTCTTCCAGTGTATCCAGGCAACTCTGCAACACAAAGTTAAAGCACAGCTATTTGTTCAAAAAGTGTTTTCACAGCTATTTCCTCTTCCCCCCCCTTGACTTTTTCCACTAGGCGCTACTTGTATTTATCATCTGGAGATTCGGTTCCCTTTTTCCCTTTTAAAATCCATGCAAAAACTCATTTTAAGAGTGGCAAGGCACAGACATTTGCTTTGCAATGAACTTTGATTTAGGGCATGAAGAAGGAAGGAAAAAGAGTAAAAATTCCACAAGAGCACCTGAACGTTACTCCTCTCAAACATACTTGTAACTCTGGAAACAAAATCATTTCCAAATGCTAATACCATAGGAACACAGAAGTATTTACACAGATACTAAAGCAAGCAGGAAAGGCAGCTTGTTGTATCCCACCTAACAGTAGTTGAAGTTCCCTCAGAGAACATAGGTTAGGTTGAACTGTTGTTTTTCCAAAGGAAAACATCAATTTTTATTAAATTTTCCTATTGAGAAAGCTTTGGAGCAAAGCCAGCATCTCAAAATGAAGTGTTTTACATTTCAAAATGTCAATTCAAAATGAAAATAGTTACTTTGATATATTGAGTTTATTTTCATAGAAAATGTTGGTGTTTTATGTTGATACGGCAATCTTCTGTAGGGAACCTGCTTCAGAAGGGGGTTGGACTAGATGACCTCCAGAGGTCCCTTCCAATCCCTATAACAATGTGATACTTATTTGAAAAATCTCTTTGGAATATCGTTTTTCTGTTATATAGTTCAAAATTTCACCTTTTTGCTTCCTACTCTGATTAGAAACCTATATTCCTACTGTTAAAGCTTTCTGCTGTAGTAAAAAGTCTATTTGCTGAACATTCCCTGCACTAAGTGCTATTTTCTTTTCATTTAGTGCTCTACAGCAGATAGCTGAAGAGTTTCTTTTAATCTGAATAGTACTGAAATATTCACTTTAAAAAAACCCACAGAAATCTTTATCACTTTCAGCCTTTGGGGTAGAGGAGGGAAGGAGAAAAAATAAGGAAAATTATCTGAAGATTCTCATGCCATTTTTCAGACTGTAACCTCGGTTCTTTCCAACTATCTGCAGCTACACAGCTAAACAGTGCGCGAGCACTGAAGTTATGAAATCCACTCTTACTTCCCCTACAGAAAACCCACTTCCTAAATGACAGCTTTGCCTTTGTGGGATCTGCAGACTGAGGGTCATGTAGACGAACTAGGAAAACCAGCTTGACATTAGGAAAAGCTGGAAATTAATTTGCCATATTTAAGTATGGAGTAGTCTACACATCTTAAGTGCCCAGAACATTGCCTTTTCCAGGCCACTAAGCTCCCAATAAAGCATCCTTTCCATTCACCAGAAAGGAAGCAATGGGTGCCAGGGCAGACGCTGAGTTGGTGAACACAGACTCCTGTTGAGCAAGTTGCTTTTCCTGGAGTTGTTTATGCTGAGAGCAGAGTTTGAGAAGCTGAGGTCAGCAAGGGAGTAGAGTTAACGGTTTGGCCTCAGAGTTGCTGTGTAACGACTCTTCAAAGCCCTGGTGTTCAGAGGAAACGGCCTTCACAGTCCCAGTATTTCTGTTCACCTCAGTAGTAAATGTTGGCATGCTGCTGACCAGGCGAAGATCTGAGATAATTATTTCCTGCTTGACCCCGTGGGGTGATTTCAAAGAATCATAGAATCATTAAGGTTGGAACAGACATCTAACATAATCTAGTCCAACATTAACTCATCACCACCACGGCCACTCACAGAATCAGTAAGACTGGAAGAGACAACTAAGATCATGTAGTCCAACCATAAATGGAGCAAGTCTCCTTTTGAAGAATTCCTTAACTCTAACAGTCTCATTAAAGAATGTGACAGAATCTTGATGGTGAAACAGAACTGTTAATCACTCATTTGCATTTGTCAGTTGCTAGCTGAAAAATCAAGCTCAATGTCTTTGATGCTACATTACAGCAATCTAGAGCCAATGGTGAAGCAAGGAGAACATCACCGATTTTTTAGCCCAGTTCTGAAGTAGTGGACAAGTAAAATAGTAGCACAGATAATAGCAATACGAGAAAGACACTGTTTGAACACATCAATCTTCAAGGAACTGATTACAGCAGTAGTAAAACACCAACGAAGGTATTACAAGAACAACTATAATCAGGGTTAGATGCCATTTTCCTCTTATTCACTAATGAAATAATATAACTCAAGTAAAGCAAAGCATATTTCTAACAAATAATTTCTGAAGGCCTCTGGCTGTTCAGCCAGTGCAGTGTATTTCCTATTACACTGCTGCCATATATCAAGGGAAACAGTGGTTAAAAGGAACAAAGTTCTTGTGGTTATAAAACAGAGGACAGAGCCAGAAAGTCAACAGCCTTGTTCACACTTCCGGGGCAGCTTCTGCATAGTACTCTCATTTGTTTTGATTTCTCTTTCTTTCTTTTAAACAAAGATAGTCATACCAAACAAGCTAGCCAGAATGGAAGGGAAACAGTTCAAAAGGTGTTTTTAAATTACTCTGCCATCTCAGCTGGACAGCATAACAGAAACTCAAACTATTACTTACAGCAACAAGGCTGAGCTGTGTGTGCTGCCAGGCACGTCGGGATGGCAAGGGATACTTGTTCTGCTAATGAAGAGATTTTCTCTTCCTAGGATCAGGGCTGAAACATTAGCTACCTTCCTTCTAACGTAAGGTGGTTGCTCAAGCTTTGGACACAAGTAAACATCACCTCCCTTAAGCTTTGGGTAAACAGATGTCTTGGCAGAAGCTCACATTTCTGAGTTACCTCTGCACATAAATACGACTTCACTTCCTTTAAAGAAAAAAGCAGCTACATAGGAGTTGGGGCTCAGTGAATAACTGCCTTTCTTTTTTTCCCCTCTTACCCCCAAAATCCAAATACAAACCTAACAAAAATACTGCAGACAGCCAAAATAATTGCTTGGAGGAACAAACTTTCCCAAAACAAAATAGAGATTCCTAAGTAAAGGAAGGTATGATTCTGCCTGGGTCAAGGCAGTGTGTTAAGATGTTCCTCCACTTATCTGAACTCAGCAAGCATTTCTGTCCTACGCCCTATACCCATCCACGTCCCCCAGATGGGTAAAGGTAGGGCTGCCCCACCCTACAGGCACTTGTATCATTTCTCCTTTCCCTGCAAGTTGGAAGGCACTCTGAAACCCCAAAGTCTTTTCCAGCAGCAGTGCCTGATACGGGAGCCAAGTGTCTTTCTGTTTTCCAACACCCACAGATAGCTCAGCCTGGTTCCTGAAAATAGGATCCAGTCCTCAAGCAGGGCTGGTTTCAAAGCCCAGTGAAATAATGGATGACCGTCAATTATTTTCAGCTTTAGCTGCTGCAGGAGGCTAACTAGAAATGAAATCATGAACGGCTAGAGAAGCCATGAATCCATCGAAAGTGAAAGGATGGGAAAGGTGACCTAGAGTGTTTGGCAAGAGGGACTGATTCCTTCCCCTTGCTGGTTTTTACTATTTCTATTGGCAGATGCTCCCAGGAGGGTGGCAACTGGGCATGTTCACAGAGCAGCGGCGAGTTTTCCCAGTCACAGAAAGACAACTGCTGCTAAAGCAGGCTGATGGTGAAATCAAAGCTCTGTAACTCCTGAAGGTCAGGACTAAAATCCTCAGAACACTTGTAAATCAAGGAGATAAACCCAAGGGGCACCACTTGGAACAGATTGCCCAGATCGGCAATGTGACTTGGATACCACCATGACAATTTATAACATGTGAGGAATCCGCGCTGCATATTTTAAAGCAACAAACTTTGACTAGATTAGGCTGGCCTTAATCACGAAAATGTTCCTTTTAGAGAATGGCTGTCACACAAAAGAGAATTGCCAGAGCCCAGCCATTGTTAGCAGGAGAATGGAGGTCCAGCACCTCCCTGGCTGCCCCTGGGGAAGGGCTGGAGGGTCAGGAGGGAGGAAATTCTCCTTGCTAACTCTGCTGGGACTTCAAGCAGCACTCCAACAGGTTGCAGAGCTACTTTTCCTCCTGAAAGGACTGCTGCACACGCTCCTTCCAAACACACTGTTGGGAGGAAGAACACCTGGGCAGGATGATGCAGAGGACTGGAGGCTGTGAGTAGGTACTGTCTTTGCACGCTCAGCCAGTGATCTGGGGTTAACATATCTGTAGGAAAATGTAACTGCTGTTATCAGCAATCCTCATCCACTTCAGCTCCAAACATACCACATGTTCCTTCTTTTCACAAAATGAGTATGTAGCAGGTGTGTGCCCATCCAGTGACCCTGTGCAAAGCGATGGGGGATTCCCCAACAGCAAACGGTCGCTCCCCCTCCACAGAATCATCTCTCCAAGGTCCTTAGGTGTACATAACGCAACTCACACTGGTGATGTGAGCTTTTCCACCCTCCTTCATTAAAAATGTGGCATCTAGGAAAGTAGTTTGAAAGAAAGTAGGAAAACATACAAGACAGAGACACCTCACCAGCTGCAGAGCTGTCTGGGTCCATATAGCAGACTCATCCAAGGCACAACCTTGTGTCTCCATTTGGATTATGAAAGAAGCGATTTGACCAAATTGATCCCATCTGGTTATAAGCTTGGTAGCAATAAATACAATTGGTACAAACTATTGCAGTTGCTGGGATTTATTTCCTTTTGGTTCTTCGCTGTCTAGCAGTCTAGTTAAATTTATCACTGTATTAAATTTAAAAGTTTTAATTCTTACTAATATATTTTCCTGCCCAAAATATCACATTCCAGCCCTGCAGCAAACCTGGAAAGTCTAGAAATACGCATTGAGAATGTAAGAGATTTCTACACACAAAGGCAGTTCAAGGTGAAGACAATTTCCAGAGGATGTGACAGAACTAGACAGAGCAGATAACAGCAGAGACAAAGCTGGCATTGCCATGTATGTGGTGTCCTCATGAGATCAGCCAGGTAGGCAGCACCTCTGACAGAAGGCTCTGAATTATCAACTGGCCCACATTGTGAGTTCTGAGAAACAGAGTTCTCTGCCCTCTCTTCATTCTCCTCTTTCATGAGCTGTTTTTACAGCAGTCCCAATGCTTACCCAAAGCCTTCTTAACCCACGGGGAACTTGGAGCACTGCTCGTTCGAGTCAGCCAACTGCATTAGGAGCCTGGGACATTGGCACCAAGCTATCCATTAGCATTCTGTCCTCAGGATATTTAGATTATACTGACATGACATGAAATGACCAGTGGCAGGTTTTAGATGAATGAAAGGATGTTTCTGAACACTTTAGCTTCTGCTTTCAAAATACTTTTTGTTCAAGTGGTGAAGCTATCTGGAAAACACTGTTTATGCTGGCATAGAATAAATACATCATGATGCTGCTCAGTAGCATGAGTAGAGGCCAAGGAGCCTCCTGTCATCATGAGGATAAACATACTGTGTTTTATTAATATTGATCAAGTACATTATCAAGGTCTTCAAAACTTTTTCAATAATTTAAGACCCAAGTTCCTGACAAACCTAGCATTTCCTTATGACTAAGTAAGGAGACAGAGGAGATAACAATTTCAAGGAGGACTCAAGAACTCTTGCCCTGGGATTCCTTCCTCTGCTTAACACAGACAAGAGCACGCAGAGGACATCTGTCTAATATTGCATACACACTGCAGGCATAAAACACGGGTTTGAAAAGCTTATCTTCCCCACTAATATAGCTACATCACCTGATGCAGTGAATTCAGTTTGTATTTTTTTTTCAGAGTGCCCAGAGGTCCCATATCAATAGAGTACCTGCTAACAGCTGAGGAGGAGCTTGCCTGGCACGTTTTTTGCACAAACTACCAAGCCTTTTTTTTTTTTCTTTCCCTACTGAGCATTAGGGGACATCCATGGGTGCGTGATGTGCACATGGATGTGTTTGTGTCCTCTTGAGGGAATCAATGTTGCAGCAAGACAGCATCTCTGAGACTAAGGGTGCCAGAACTGAACACTAGTTAAGAGAAGGAGCCTTCATCTGACCTCGCTTTCCCAAAAGTTCCCAAGCAGGGAATTTTCTCTCCAAATGCAACCTTGATCTAACCTTTATGCCTATGACTTTGAGCTCCAGGCCCTGACACAAACAGATTTCATCAGGGAGCTGTCATTTGGGAGGAAGGACCCAAAGGAATGAATGTATTTATATCTCAAACACTTTGTAAAGCTGTTACATACAGTACAGTCTATTCTCTTTCATTGCATATGTATAAATAGTCTGTCCATTTAGGGGTCAGACTTGTATGACTAGTTCAGCTTGTATGACTCTGCCTGCTCCAGGCTCAGGAGCACTCAGGATGTCTGCTTGTACCCAACAACCACCATAGGTACACGAGTTTCTGCTGTTACACATGCTTTAAATGTGACACCTCAGATCTGCCAAGAAGCCTCAGAGACTCCTTTGAAACCTACAAAAGCAGATGCTTGCCTAAAATCCCAGAGCTGGGCCTGCCACAAAACCCCAGCTAGAGGAACAGTGCTGAGAGCGAGCACTGCCTGGCTCCTGTCCACAGGTCAGCCAGTAACTGTGTGGGCAAGAGCATGCTACAGGATGTGGGAAAGTAGAATTCAACCCTGAGCTTCCCAGCTTAGGCTTGGGGCTCGATTCCAGCTTTCCAGTGTCTGTGTGTGTACTTAGCAAAGCCTATGTCCCATTGCAAACCCAGCACTTCTGGTACCAACCAAAGAAAACACTGAACCATCTCCCTTGGCTTTCTCATCTATTATATTTTTGGCAGCTGACACAGGACACATCCTTTTTATTTAGTGCACACTTCACCAATTCCTAGAGACCAATATCTCTGTTCAAGTAGAATCGAAAGTCCTGCAAACTGAGCGGGATCAGGAACCGAACACTCTCAGGTCTTGCTTTTATCAGGTAAGATGATAGCTTCCTGGCAGGGGAACATCCTACTCAACCCAACATTTTGCTGAGATTGGGAAGAGCTGTACCAGCGAGCTGGTCCAAGGGCGGTGCTATCTTGGAAACAGAGGAACATCTATTGGCTCCTACAACATCCTCCCTCTAAACCCTCTGCACTATTTTTCTTCTCCCCTAAGCCTTGTGCTGGCTTACAGTGCCTCAAACACCAAAGCTCCTTGAGTTTAGATGGACCAAGCAAACAACCAGGAAATACTTTGCCAAAAAACATCTTATGTATTGCTTTCACTGCTTTTTTTCCCTCTTGAAACTGCCCTTCTGCACTTGTTTATCCTTCAGTGTGCTTTTAGGCTTTCTTTGTCCTCCTTAGAATGGGAAACTGGATGTTCCAGTGACTACTGGACCTTAGCTCAGTGTTTAGGAAACTTTGGAAAAAACTAAAAATAAAAAAGATCAGCCAATAATACTTTACAGTTATCAGTAAAACTTCTAGTGCTTAATTTTAGTCATTATCCAAAGAAGTGCATGGTACGATCTTTCCAAACCTCTGGCCAGGTCTGCTGGCCAGATCTATTTATACATGATCCCAAAATCCTGAAATCATAATAGTTCCAGGAAAAGAGAAAAATAGATTGAAAGAAATGTGCTCCAAGGGATCTTAGGTTGGTAAGCCCAAATCTATTTCTGCTCAGTATCCAAAGGCAGTTTGAACTCCCTGAACACAGTCACTCTGTTCATTAGACTTGTTTGTGTAATCTATGTAACTCCTAAAAATAGAGAGGAACTATATTTTTGTTACATTAGAATCTGAGTGTTTCTTACAGACTTGGATGCTAAGGAAAGAAGCCACTAGGGGAAAAGGCAGGAAAAAGCTAAGAACATTTCCTACAGCCAGCTTCTAAAACACACTGTGCATTTCCTCTCTGCATGAGATGGAGAACAGCTTTGGAAAACACTTGTTTCTGAAACCAGTCATGAGATGAAAGTGTGTGAGAAACAAGTATTTGCAGCTGCATGAAAGTGACGATCTGCCATTTGCAATTATTATTCTTTTCTTGATCTATAGGGCTTTGGAGTGCTTACATATGGTTCCTTTTGTCCACCCAACCAGCCAGGCTTTGTGCTGGCCTGCCTGCGCTTCACCCACAGGGCTTCTGCCTCAGACACAAAGTTGGCAGCCTAATCTTCACCGTTTGCTCTTGCAGGGCATCCTAAAGGCTTTGCAGTTCTGGCCAGATCACCCTCCTCTCTCCAGACATCTCAGCCACCAACAGGGACACTGTTAGATGCTCAGAATCTACAGCACCACATTCTATTGGTACCAGAGTCGCTTCCCTTCTTCACTTCTCTATTTGTTGGACACCAGAGATGACCTGTAAGGAAGTTTGCTTTAAATCTAAGTGGAGCCAAACATTTCACACATTCTCTCCTGCCAAGATATTCTATAATAGGAACGTACATGGCAACATCCCTGCTGCAGATTTTTAAGCGCTCTGAAAACATAATTAAGTTTCACCATTGCTGAAGCAGGTATATGTTAGGACATCTTTTTTCAGTATGTGCAAGGTGAGGATCATCAAGTGGTTTAACATCTCACCTACATCACAAGTGTTTATGAAGAACACTCAAGCTAAGCATATACCCTCATTTTTGCTGGCTGTCAACCATAATGCATTTGTGAGCAGCCCCACTTTTATCCCTACCGCTCACTCTAAGGTTTGTCTCTCTGGTACCTATGGACACCACAACTAATATTTATCAGTCTTTGAAAATACAACTTGCTCCTATTTCAGAAATGCTCTTTTTCTTAAGACTGTTCACCTGTGGCTGCTAGCGGTGTCCTCTGGTGTCCTCCATCCTGACTGCTTGCCCATAGCCCTCGCCATTGCACCAAGAGAGCCAGCAAGGCGAGGCAATAAATGGTATTCTGTTACTGAATTTGGCCCTGAGTGAATGCCAAACACCTAAGACCCAGATAAGGACAGACTAACCTCAAGGAAATCATTTAAACTCAGTTACACTTCCTATAATAAACATGAACATACAGCCCCTTCAGCATCTTAGACCAAGGATCCACAAAATGGTAAGAAGAGGGACTAGGATGAGTTACCTTATTCCTGAGATACACAACTCACAGTGGGAATAGTAGGAAACTACACCACTTTACATAGTGCTGGGAACAGAATTGAACCCAATGGTGTCTTCTCCATGTGTCACAGACAGGAAGGGTAAAAGTCTGCCACTCTCACCAGACAAAATTCCAATGCCTCATTTGCCCCACAGATCACTTTTCTGCATAGACCAGCCATAAAACTTGCTGCATTGCTCCCATCCATCCAGGAGTCCTGGGCATGCAGAACTGGACTGAATGAAAAAGCTCAGCTTCCTTCAGAGTAGAAGAGCCTCTCTTCTCATGTGTAGAATTTATTTTCCACCTAAAACACCCCCAGGACCCTGCAAGTGCATGTGGGAGAGAATAAAGGTATCTGTATGAAATCTGCAGACACAGCATTTACCAGGTGGAACGTGAACAATCTCCAGACGTGCAGAGACCTTTATTTGCCTCCTGGAGAAATGCCTTCCTGGTGCCAGCAGAAGGGCACGCAGCTCATCCAAGTCTGCCAGGTCAGTTTTTAGAACAACTCATTGCCATTTGCCTCTTCCTCCTTCGTCCAGTGTGTCTTCCCCTCCTGGCAGGCACAGCCCCAAGAGAGGAAAGTTACCGTGCCCAGGAAGGGCTTGGCACCGCACTAATGTACACTGACAGTGTGTTTTCTTGCCTGGCACCTGGCCACGCACAAATCCTATACTGAGTCACTCCCAGCGAGAAAACCAACACCGGCATTCTGCTCTGCTGGAATGGTAAGCCCGAGAGAGCAAGCACAAAAGGAGCTGCCCATCAAAGGGGCTGGGGATGAGCTGGCGTCTGGGAGCATCAGAGACAAGAGGAGGGAATTCCTATAAATGCAGCTCAATAGTGATAAGGGGGAAGAAAAATAAGTAGTGAAGTATGCTGGAAAAGTACCGTTTGGCAGAGTGGATGATACACGTTTCCATCAGTGATCTGTAGAAGTCATGCCTCACAGGCCAGATTCCCACTCTCTGCTTTTGCTCCCATTATTTCTATTGCCACAGCCTTTTGCACAGACATCAGGGCCAGTTTTGCCCTGCTCTGTATGAATGTGGCAGATGCCATCTTGGCAGAAATCACTGTCCTTGGCAGAGCAATGAGAGCAGGGCTCTGCGGCTGGGAACAGGAGGCCAGGACAGCAGCTGGGGGCTATAACAGACCAATATCCTCCACAGATCGGACACAGATGTGGACATGTCACCACGGGCAGCGCGTTACACAAACACGTCACGCGGATAAACCATGCCTTGCATGCTCACAGCCCAAACAGGCAACAGGGGAAGGACAGGAAAAGCCAACGATGCTAGCTAAAGTGGGAGAGTCTCATCTTTTTCATAAAAAGGGAGATAAGTGATGGAAGCCTGCCTGGGTCTTTCAAGTCCTGATGAGTCATGTTCACAGAACCACACTTCTTCCAAGAGACAGCTTTTGCATATCCAGAAACAGAGAGGAAGCCGGGATCACATTTTCTCAGTAACTTAGATCCCCTCGGGCTGCCCTCCCAGCATTACTGAGGTTGCTGGTTACTTTCCACTCACACCAAGCAGGTGGAGTGGAATAAATGAGAAGCTCACTTGGCTAAAGGTGACCCCTTGCATGGCTTGGAAAAAGTGGAACGCACGTCAGCGGGACTCCATTCAAGCACTCTGTTGACTAAGTCCTCTCTGAAACCTGTAGGCAGCCTTAACACGTGTCTGTGATGGCAGAGACGTGGCAGTGTGCAAGTCACAGGTCACTGCTTGAAGCCACCGGGACTGGGTTCCATCGGGGCTGCTTGCAGAACCTCAGCAAGCGATTCCTTCCCAACCTTTCCTCACAGCAAAGGCATAGAAAGCAAATCTATAGCCACGGATCTGATTACGCTTACCGAGTGCTTGAAAACAACCCTGTGCTCCAGGCTGCTAAGAACCGAGTTAAGGAGCAGATTTCTATTTTCAAAACCCTCTCTGACCAAAGAAAGATCAGCTACCGCAAACAGGGGGTCCTTGGTTATGGCTGTGCCCCACTCACCTCAACTTCCTTAGCCCCTGAAGTAGCTTCCCGACTTGCTCTTCTTTTCACAAAGATACTTATTTACCCTCATCTACTCATTTGAGCAAGTCTCCGTTTCTAAATACCACCAACATTTGACCAATAGTTGCTGGTTGTTAGCACAATGCCATTCTTTGAAGAGGATGGACAGAGATTGGTGCTATGTAGGCATCAAAACATGCTCCAGCGGAAAGTAGGAACCATCACAACCTCCTACAGCACTTGGACCATCAACCAGTTGCTTCGTGACAGAGACAGTACACATTCCTCTTTCTTTCCTTTCAGATACTCTAAATCAAGGGTTCTCTATTAAAACACACTCTGAAATTTTGAGTTTTAATAGATGCAGTCATCCAAAGATATCACATTAGGAATAGAAAAAGAAACACTACTAAGTATTACAGCCTTGCAAGGAAAAAAAGCAGATGAGCAGACCTGTTTCCCGTAGCATTGTTTTCCATACACCAGACAACATACGATCCGTACGCTCTGTCAGGCAATAGGCTGCAAGGACCACAGGACTTGGTGTCACACAAATACAACTCTGTGCATTTCCAGGAAGCAATGATCAATGTAAAAACATGAGTGCACACTGAGTGACTTCAAACACCCAGGAACAGCACACAAGACTAAATCATTATCACGTGGCAGCTACCACAGCATGGAACATACAAATAAAACTGAGAGGAAAGCACACATTAAAGGCATAAACTCAACAGAGTTCAGTAACTCTGGGGATCAGGTCCTATATTGGGTGTGGGTGATGTGACCTCGATATCAGTAGCAGTCAGCCCCATCCTGTCTGCTGACATGTTTTATGATAAGATCATCTCCCCTTGTGCATGTTCATATTTAAATGCGTCTGTACAACTCACACAGGCTCTCACAATGAGCTTAACCAAAACTACCCAATCCATATAAAAAATCATGAGAAAAAAGTACAGTTCTGATACATAACACGAGGTCCCACAGCACTTTGAATTACAGTAATAGCCTCCAACATCCAGTCGACATCAAGGAGTCAGCTCTCCAAGAAGCAGGGCCTCGGTGCATACAGATGAAATTGGACTCGTATCCAAATCTCATGGCTGAGGATTCCCACTTGAGCTCTACCATCTATGGGTATTTTCACAGCTTGCTTCTCCCCAGCACATGCAGACCACTCAGGGCTGAACTGTATGACTGCTTGGGGCAAAGCCTTTGATTTTTCCAAAACCTGGCTTCAAACCAAAGACAAATATATCTACACAGGCTGTAAGTATATCTGTACATGCATACATTTGTGTGCACACATACATGTACACACACTGACACTATGCTTAGCACATCAAGCCTGTGCAGAAACACCACTGGAAGCAGGCCAGTGCTTTTGCAAAGCACAAACCCTGAACTGCAGAACATCTGTAGCTGAAATGAATCAGCGCAGATAAGATTTTTTTTCACCTCTTGAGGATCTAACACTAAGTGCTTTCTTTGTGTTTGTTTAACACAAACTGAAAAGACAAGTTACAGCTCCTGGGAAAGAAAGCACATGGGAACTAAAGGCAGAGCAATCACCTCCCTCAGCAGCAGCAGTACCAGGTGCTGTGTGATACTGCTACCCTTGAACTGATCCCTGCATGACTCATCTCCGAGACTGCCGAAGCTGACAGGTCACGTAAAATCACTGTCCACAGATTACATTCAAAGGGAGCCTTAAAATGTTTTCTAATTATTTTCACTTCCACTCCAGTGAGCACTGTTAATCAAGAGCTGTTTCCAAAACACACTGCATTGTAGCAGTGCTATACTCGGCAGGAGATGCACCGATTGGGTTGGACACCTTCCAGCTTCAACTGGAAGATGACCAAGCTGTTCTTCTCATAATAAGGTGCTTTCTACATGGAGGGAATTTATATTTCTCCTATTTTAGGTAAAAGCCAAAAGGTAATAGGTGTGGAGAAATCACACTGACTTGGTTTTGCATTTTGCCCATTCACTACAAGCAATACAGATACGACATTTTTCCTCACTTGCTCTTCGTTTCATTTCCCATAGCGTTATTTGCTCAGGCTGCTCATGAAGACTTGCCCTGGTCTGCACTCACTCCAGGTGGACGTGATGGCATACAGCACTCAGACCCTTCCTGGAGGGCAGCAGGAAGAAACTGAAAGTAATTTTGCAGCTTTGGGATTTAGCACTGTAAGCCTTGTATCAATGGCTGGGCCTGGCTAGCACTGTGTGATACACAGCATCCTGTTTGAAGGGATTATTTCATCCATCTCCTGGTTTTCTCCTACTTTGTATACTTCATCTTTTACACGCAAACCTCAGTATGAGGAAAATGACAAATACAACACAGAATAAACCTGAATGTTTCAAACACAGAACTACCTGAAAGTATCCCAGTGTGTGGAAAAAATTGTAGACGTTCTAGAGAAAAAAAAACAGAACACTTCAAATGTGTCTGCAAAAAAATTACATTAAGAATTTCAAAACCGAACTTTCATTAAAGAGAAGAATACTTCAGTTAGGTAACAAACCCACTGAGCAGCAGATTGTAGCCTTATACCTGCGCTCCCTGGGAGCAGAGGTCAGTTTTCCCTTTTCCCCCTCACAGCCATGCATATTTTCTGATCAAAGTAGGTGCAAAGATCCACAATCTGCTAAAAAAATTCACATCTTGATCCTGAAGATCGTGGACTGTTCTAATCCGGAGCATTTGTTCGGTCTTACAACTACTTTTATTGATTCAGAGAGTGTTTTCACACTGCCTCTCCTCCTAGGCACGTTTAAACAAGCAGCAGCAAGCAGTGCTAGGACTGCACAGAATCATATTCTATAGACAAGTAAACAAAATACCCAATGGCTCTTAGCTACTCATGCCATGAAGGGATTTTAAACAAGTCACTTCAAATTATCTTTTCAGACTTTGAACACAAAGCACTGTTGGTTTGGAGTTCCTTGGCTGTGTTTTGCGTGTTTTTCGTATGTTGGGTTACTGTTTTGTTTTTAATTGTTTTGTTTTTTGAGCCGTTGGCTGGCCCAGACTCCCCAAAGATGTGGTCTATTCATCCCCTTCCAACTTAAAGACTCAAACTTGACTTGATTTCAGCAAGAATTGAGTGGCACGTAATGTGGTTATAATCCAGCCTGAAAGCAGAGTCATCCCTACCACACACGGCTTGTGTGCCCTGTGACTGCAGGCAAAATAAGACGGCCTTTTAAAGAACCACTCCAAAAACATAGGATTTGATAGATCTTAATTAACCATCCCACTGGTCAGAGGGTCAGGATTGTAGCCCCAGTGATGGCAACTGGTCCAGGCACGCTGTAGCCAGGTTAAGGAAAAAAAGATCTAGGAAAGAAAAACAGCGATTTTCCCCAAGAGCCGAAGTTTGCCTTCTCCATAAGTCTGCCAGCAGAGGTGTGAGCCAGCCCGAAGGAAGTAGCAGTCACTGCAGCAGGATGACCAGGCAGTGGGTTCCTGCTGCTGTGGGTGTCCAGCCTGGGTCACGCCTGCAGTAAATTCCCCGTTGTGACACATGGTGGGCAGGAGGGAGAACAGTCCACATGTGGCTCCAGCATGGATCTCAGCTTTGTCAGCAAGAGCCAAAAATAACAGCCAGCCAGCTTTGTGTTGCCTCCCTGCTCTCCCTGTTCCTTTCAAAGCATCTTTCCTGAGTCACGTCAACACAAGGGCTCCACAGTTTTAAGCTCTTCCTGGAAGATCAGTGTATCTTAACCTGGGATCAGCTGTTGCCCCATCACTGGCAGCTCTCCTTGCTTTGCTTTGGTCTTAGAATGATCAGCTAACGATTGGCAAATCTGCCTGGTGCAGAGGGCTGGAACTGGAATATCTTCAGGATCCCCTGCAACCCAAGCCATTCTATGATATTTCAAAGTTTTTCTTAAAAATTGAGTTTTACACTTGATATGACCATTGGAGTCCACTGCCTTCAGCAGCATCAGCAGCCCAGAGAGCACAAAGTTCATAATTCAGCTCAGACGCATGAGAGTCTTCATTTCAGTAACCCCAGTCCAGCTAATGAACTGACTCTGCCCTTCCACCACTGCAGTCCCAGGCTCCCCAGAGCTCCAGGTCTCAGCTGGTGCTGAAGCTGCTTTAGAACAGCAATATCAATTTCAGCTCCATGGCAGAACTTTACAGGCAAAGAAGGAGGTGAAATTATAGAAAACTGCAATGAACTCTGAGATGGAGGTTGGCCTCTTTTCACAGCTAACTAGCAATAGGACCAGAGGTCATGGCTTTAAGGTGCATCAGGGGAGATTCAGGCTGGATATTAGGAAGAATTTATTCTCAGAAAGTGTAGAGGCATTGGCAGCAGCTGCCCAGGGAGTGGTGGAGTCACCATCCCTGGGGATGTTCAGGAGCTGTGGCACTGAGGGATGTGGTCAGTGGGGGTGGGATGATGATTGGATTCCATGATCTTAGTGGTCTTTTCCAACCTTTATGATTCTATGCTACGATAGGCTATGCACACACCTCCCAGATGCTTCTGCCAAAACTGTTGCTAGTGGGCAGTGCCACTATCTCATGTTGAAAGAGAAACGTGGATAGGACCTTCCCCCATCCTCACTTCTTGTTCTTTTCTGTGCTTCCTTCTCCCTCTTGCAGGAATATTTACTGTTTTTACACGGACTTGCATCAAGAGCCAGGAAGCATCTGACAGCATGTTGTCAGTGACAGACAGCACATCTCTCTTATTCGGTCCCTATTTTGTGAAACATAAATCTCTTTGCTTGAAATAGACCACAAGTTACAAATCACATTAGATGGGAACACTAGGATATTCTGCTGCTTAAGATTTTGGCATCTCTACTACTACAGATTAGAACGACTGACATCAAAATTAGCATAGAGCTGAAGTTTAAGATGTTATGTATGCTGAGGAACAGAACTGCAGTGTGAGAAGTTTCCAGTGCAAATAATTAAGACAACTTTGACACATGGCCACACTGTATTCCATATTTGCAATTTGGGTCAGGGTAGATTTGGTTCCATGACGTCATGCCTATCAAATCCCACTGCACTGCGTGCTTTTGGCCAGTGGTGATTTTAGAGGGCTTAAGTTAAGTGCACTGGATTCAGAGTCTTATAACATTGGTGTTCCTCGAGCTAACACCATGGAGAGGAGAGGGTACAGCACCTTCACAGAACATCTGAAGAGCAGGGCACAGGAGGGCAGATGACTTAAAAAAGAGAAAGAAAAAAAAAGTCTCCAAAGGACAGTATTTCAGTGAGCTTTCCCCATACTACCCCAGCTTTTATGGCATTTTTCAAGCATCACCAAAACATATTAAAATTACTTTAAAAGGTATTCCTGTTTCTAATAGTTTCTTTATGGCCAAAACCAACAACTTATTTGCTTCCTTCCTAAGGTGTTTGCACTTCATCACCACACAGACACTTTCCAGATGAACTGGATTTTTATGGCAGAGCTATTCTAGAGCACACAGCATTTTGTTCAATAATGGTTGCTGCACACTGAGTTTTATTACTGTAAGGTTGCTCCTAAGTACCTGGTTTTAAAAAAAGCAGATGGGTTATATTCCTGAAGGGGGTAAAATATTATTAGAGCTTGGAAGTACAAAATCAGCCATGTTAAGTGTGGTTTGAATATGAGCACCAGGTATTTATTTTCAAGGCCTATAGGAATTTTAGCACGGCACTTTTATTCCAGCCAATAGATAGGAGAAAAGTTGCACTTGAAGCATAACTAACCTTCAGTATGTCTCCAACTGAAAGTGATGCACTGACAGGAAATGCTATATTCTAGGTCTGCAAATAATTGCATATAAATTGTCCTCCCTTCTCTACAAACTTTTGCCCCCATCTGCCTAGGAGTACAAAACATACCCACCATTAATGATGTTAGTCACAACAGGAAAACTGTATGATATTTAAGCTTTGAATCTTATAAAGATTTTCATGCAAACAGAAGCAGAAAACAATCTTTCATGTCAAACTCTTGAAAGCATCTCTTCCCAATAAAAATGGTGTCATTCTGTATGTAACAAACACCACAAGGTTTTGGCCATACGTTGTTTTTCCCTCTTGCAGTGATATTACAATTAATGGCCAAATCAACAGCTTCCTAACCTCACAACTTTGCAGTTCTCTGTGATAGAACCCCCTGCCCAAAGTTCTGAACAGACCATACGCACCATCTGCTACGTACAGTTAATTAAACAGTTTAAATTCATTCAATGGTGCATACTGAATTATCCAGTTTGATTGTGGGTCCTGGTAAGTCCACATGTAAATTAAGCATCTAACCCACTAAAGCCACATCACACTATTCTTTGAAAAGAAGGAAATGTTTTATCAGGCCATGGTAGAGATGGCTGAATTGGAAGCCCTGCTCACCTTCTCCATCACCCATTTCCAACAAGCTGAACTGAACACAGTCACCTGTTTAACACCTGCAATCAAACTTCACTGCTCCACAAAATAAGAGATTCTCTTAGGAGCCTCCACCTGTATCTTAAGATCTGAGAATGAAATTTATTTTGCTCCAGGCACATTACCTATTTCAGCACCCAGAATTGAACCAAGATGCCTATCAACACCTTGCAGTCCATCAAGCAGGACATTGCCAAGAAACAAGATTAGCAACACAGCAGCCTACTTTCTACACAAATAACTACAGCAAAGGAAGCAACTCTACCTTTCTACCACACTGCTTTGCCAGCACACCTGAACTTTAGCCATCAAGGTTTCCCTCATCTCTGGCCATCCTGCTGAGACTGCCAATGGGGGTGACAGTTAGTGGCAGTCATGATGGGAAGGCCTGCATTGCTGACATATGACCCCACAGAAACTGGACCATGCCCAATATTTCTATTTGTGCAGGCCATTAAACAGCTGTCAAAGAGTGCTGACATGTAATTCCTCCCACCCCAACCCACAGAGACTCTGAGATGGTGAGAGAGGCACTAGGTACCCACTGCCAACTTTGCTGCTTGCACAAGATGTTGAATCAATGTTGTTCAGTGGCCAAACCCACTGGGTTTGATTTTATGTCCAAGCTGGATAAGCTTACAGTGAGCAACAGCCTCAAGGGCAAGCAGCCTTCCCTCCTGCTTTATACTAGGAGAAAGGAGTCAGTTGTTCAGAGACATCAGAGATCCAGCAGCCACCACCTTCCAAAAGGATCTGTCACCTTCAATTCTGGCAGAAGTCTCCCTTATCAATAGTGTTTACTTGAATCTCCACCCCTCAAGTATCGGCCTGCCTTAAGAAATTCTCTCAGACTGAATGGTATGTTCATTTTAATTTAATAAATTCCATTTATTCATAAATGGAAAAAAAAATCTGATGCCATTTGCAGAGACAAAACACCTTTTTGATCATGGGGTTCAGTAGCAACCTTTTCCTCCAGCAAAATTCAGCAGACTTGAAGCTACAGCATTCAAAGTAACAAGCTCTCTTCATCTCTCCTAGAATTCTTTTCTTTTTTCCATTTATTTACTTACAGCCAGCCTTCACTTCCTCTTCCCATTTCTACCACTTTTCTTCATCCCCTCCATTCATTCCCATCTGTAAGTACGTATGCATACATACAGTATGTTTCAAGGAGCACTGCAGTGTCATCCAACACAAGGTAAAAGAGACACACAGGTTGGATATTAGGAAAAGCTTCTCCAAAAGAGTGGTGAGACATTGGCACAGGCTGCCCAAGGAAGTGGGGGAGTCACTGTCCCTGGAGGTGTTAAGAAATGTGGAGATCAGCACTGAGGAATGTGATTAGTGGGCAATCTTAGAGGGGGGGAAAGGGGTAGGTGGATTAGGTGATCTTAAAGGTGATCTTTTCCAACCTTAATGATTCTATTCTATGATTCTAAGACCTACTCACAGATATCATTTTAAGCTTAAAACATGCAAACAAATTCACCTAATAACCTCTGCTTTAAACCAGCCCTAATTCTGCCTTATTCTCTTTACTTCTCTGCCCCCCCTCCTTCTGAACACGATAGGTGTTCCCCGTGCAGGTCCACGTGGCAGTGCTACCCAACAAGCCCGGAGATGAAAGTCTGCTATGTATTTTTGATTTACACCCTGTAAAGTGCAATGTGTGGAGTTACACGAGAGCCTGTAAACAAGCAGAGAGCCAGTTGCTTTATACAGCATGGAAAGTTTCTGTTTCTTGGAACCGACGGGTCAGGAAGTCAACCCTCAAGGTCCTTCTCCCTCTTTGGGGCTCATCTGAACCACCGGCTGGCCCAGGCAGCTCTGCCCAGGAGTTAGGAAAGGCAAACAAACAAACGGATCCGTGTCCACACAGCCTCAGCTGCAGCGATGTTTCCATTTCTCGACTGGCCGGGTGCTGGGAGGTGGGATCATGTCATCAGACCACGAGTATTTCCTCAGCCCAAAGGGTCAGCAGTCTGGCTGTTTCTGCTAATGAGATGCACAGCTGGGACTGGCAAGCGGCAGTTGTCCCAGGGTTAATAGATGCCTGTGCGCCTCTCCTGAGAAACTCGGGAAAGCAAGAAAACCTGAGAAGTGTTCCAGAATTAGATCTGGTGTCCCCACGCCAGCTGCCCAGCACTGAGTGCACAGAGGAGGCTCAGATGCAGGTTCCACGCCAGCAGTTTAGGCCCAGAAAAGTCTTCCTGCACTTCTGCTTTCCCTCCCAGCTCACTACCTGCACCGGCAGAACCTTTCCCTTTGGCTTTGCTTCCTCCCTACACCCAGGACAGCTCTGATCCCTTTCCCCCCCTCAATCCTCGTGCTGGATTCAGCTCCAAGCTGTCACTCAGAAGGATGGCACTTCTGAAGAATGTCCAGATGCTTTAGCTATTTCTATTCTGCCTGGCATAAGGTGGATAGCCAAGTCAGCTGGCTGTGCTTTGTCAGGTCTTCCAAAGCCAGCATCCTGTCCTGCAAAGACACCCCTCTAGTTTTGCAAACACCAACCCTAGCTTTGGTGCTCCTGATGAGAAGCAGAAAAACACACTCTGCTTAATCCCCTCTGCAGAAAAGGATCCAGAGAAAGAAAGATGCCTGAATAGGAAAAAAATACTCCTGCTCACTTACAAACACTTCATGTAGTTGTTCTGGGAGGAAGACAGCAGTCTCTTGCCAAACACATTGTCTTGGCATAATTATTCCTCTCTCCTCCTCCCTCTGAATCAAGCCATAAGGAAGGAGCAGAGCCAGAAGGACTTGTACACATCTTGGCTCGGCATACTGCAAGTGGAAGCTGTCAGGCAGCACTGCAGCAGCAGGAACGTGTTACTGAATGGTATAGGAATATTAATAAGCTGGAGATGAACAGTAACATCTGCCTCAGAGTCTTTCAGAGCAACAAAAAGAGTAAGAAAGGTCTAACAAGGAACAGCAAACCAAAACAACCTTCCCTGATCTGCTGTCCAGGGTGGTACCTCCTGACTTCAGAGGGAACAAAGCTATGTCACAGAGCTCATGTGAAGTGACCAGGAAGGCTGAGATCTGCAAAACTGGTTTAACATTGCTCCCACTGAGATGAAGAGTGAGCTGTGGATACATTTCAATAGGAGCAGATGTAAATAAATGAGAAGCGTTTTCAAGGTACTCACCCTCAAATCCCAAGCTCAGAAGCAAGCAAATAAAACAACCCCAAAACCCAGCCCATCCACACCGTAAGGTCAGCTCTCCCTTTACTCTACCCCACCAGCTCCCCTCTGACTGCCTTCAGAGATCTGCAGTGCTGGAGACTCCAAACAGCATGCTGCAGGATCCACTGCACTGGAATCCCATCAAAACTTCTCCCCCAGCAACATAAGCCCATTCCTTCTTGCCATAAACCCCAAACAGCACTTTCCCTTTATTTTGCTGGGAGACTTCAGTATGGAGATTTTTCTGCTTAGATGTAATTTTTCTAAATATCTGAAGGTTAAAAAGGCTGAGATCACTACAACACAAGTTATCAATACAACAAAGTTTAGCAACACTACAATCCCACATTAACAAACCCCAGAAAGCAAGAAAATACAGAAAGCAATGAACTCAGACCTGAGCCTCAGGCTGCAGCAGCTTTAACACTGCAGAAGAAGAAAGCTGCTGCAGGCTGCCATGGTAAGAGACAATTTCTAAAGGTCTCACCACAATCATCAGTTTCTTCCCAGTTTCTAGGCAACTGGTCTCCTGCTTATTAGAGATATACAGCCAGCTATGAGGCTCTGCAACACCTTTCTTCAAAGCACATAATACGCAGCTGCAGCTTCTCTAAAAAAATAAATAAAACATAGGAAATTCTCAGCACCACTCACTCCTCACAACACAGCCACTTTGTTGTTTAGTGATGTATCTGCCTTCCAAGCACATTTACAGATGAAAATTGCAAAGCCTTGGTGGAAAAAGCAAAAGCTTCCTGGGCAGGGCCTCTTATAGCTGTACCTCATAGGGTTAACGAGGCCATAATGTGCAGCCTGTGGGGCTGATCAGGTGTGCTCTGACCTTCCCCACGGTGACCTGGGGGCTGCAGGGGTGGGCTTCAGAACATGTCTTCACTGCAGTTGTGCTCTTCGTATTTTGGTAAGGCATCATCCTGGTGTCATGGAGAAAATCAGTTTGTGTTTCTGCACCTTTTTCTTTTGAAGACCATCTTCTTCATCCTGAAAATAATTCCAGTTCTCCATCTCTGCAGGGGGTGGGGGAGGAATGATGTCTGCACAGTGCTTGAAAACCTGAATTTTTAGGAATTATCTGCTGGCACCAATATCAGAAGCTGTAAGTCATTCAACACCTTCCAACTAGGAAATGAGATTCTACTGACATTCCTGGGAACGTTCTCTCTGGCTTGAAGCTATTAGGTATCAGTGTGTGTCCTATAGCCAGTATTGTTTTGTTGGCCAATACTATTGCTATAGTATAGCAACAGCTCTATAAATCCGCAGACACTCTGCAGTAGGAATTAGTGTCAAAAAAACGTGCAGAGCTCCCTGCTCTGCTTCCAGTTTGGGAACACATGCTGGAGGAATTCAGTTGGACAGATGTGGCATACTGAACACCTGATGGAGCCACTTAGGACCTGCAGAGGGACTTCTGCATGTCCCCAAACCTAAATGAATTTTCCTGCTCAAGCGTTAAAACAAAAGAGTGAAAAATAACCAGGAGACAATGTGTATTAGCACTCCCCAGCCGTACACCCAGCAGAGATGTACTTGGCAGTCAATGGAGGTGTCTGTGTGTTCTCAGTCTTCCCCTCCTCCCCTGCCAAGACCAGCTACCACTCTTACTTTCTTTCCTAGCATGAAGAGCACTCTGGAAAACTGCTTACCACAGGAAAACAGCCCCTTTACAGAGGGAAGTGAGAAAGCAAGGAACATCTGTCCAAGCTGATGGGGCCAAAGGGGGCTTCACAGTGCTGCAGAGCCACCTTCCATCTGTGCAATGATTGCAGCAGAGCCGGGCACCCTGGGCTTGCTCTTTCTTGGCGCTCATGCATGTTCTCAGCTGGCTGTTCTGTTCCTCTTGGTGTGAATGAGAGAAAGCTCTGGCTTCAGATGGTGCCATGAGTCCCAGGTCAGGTAGCAATTGTCCTCTGGATAGCGGCAGTCCTATCCTTAGGGCTGCTACCTGCAGGAGGAGAATCGAAGGGAAGTAGATGGAGAGTTATTGAGCAGTGCTGACATCAATTCTGTGTGATGTGTGCTGTAGCCATGGGATTTTGCCCTTTGGTTGACTCTTAAATGAGCGCTCAGCTGGAGCAGGCTACTGTCTGGCCTTGCAGCTCACAGCACAGGAGGAAGGCTGAGGAAAACGCCTGTCCCGTGGCTGTGATGGGGACTGTGGTTGTTATTATTTATATTGTGGTGCTGCCTAATGTGCGCTGTGTGCCTTCCCAAGGCAGGGAGAAATGCGAGACTGCCCTGCAGCGCCGTGTGTCACTGCGAGAGCGGTCGGTGTGCTGTCCAAGCTGTGGGCTCTACAAACGAACCGTTGCTTCCATCCAGAGAATAGTTTGGGGCTGAAGGGAGTGCCGGGGATCGTGCAGACCACCCCAAATACTGTCATAGACCAGGATTTATTTAATCTTCCCGGAGCGATGGCTGGAAGCTTAAAAGTGATTCCACAATGTCCCCTGATAGTTTGTTCCAATTGCAGTAACTCTTCTTGGAATTATAAAGTTTTTTTCCTAATATTTATACTAAATGTTCCCTGCTGCAGCCTCAAGCCATAACAGCATTTTCTGTCATCTTACTAATGAGGATTGTTGATGTGTGCTCTCCCTCAGAACATCTCTTCATGTGTCTGAGTGCAGCCAGCCTGTCTCCTCCGTGGGACAAATCAATCCCAGGCTCCCTGCGCTTCCTCCCAGGCCACACCGCTTTCGTGGTCAGTGTGCAGCCCCGCTTGGTTTGCCTGTCTTCATCTCAGCTTGTACAAATGAACATTAAACACAGGAATCTCTTTCTCTGCCTTTCCTAATGCATACTGCATGGCCAAAGCTCTCAACGCCTCCAGCATCCAGGCCCTCTGAGCTCTGCAAACCATCATTTATGAAGCTTTGTGACCACTGACACAATATAGGGCTCTCCAGTTGTAATTGAACTCTTTTGTTACAGAAGCAGTGAGATTAATTGGAATTTCATAAGGTGTTTCAGCAAGACAGTGGCAGAAATGAGACTGCAGTCCAGAAGTGCTGCGCATGGAGCTCTTGGCATTGCTCCTTTGTTCTGTTCATACTCATTTATATACATATAGCAGAAGAAACATACTGATACGATGTTCTGTTCACACAGTCCTAGCAAACCAAATTCTTAGACAGAGCCAAATCATCTCTGAAGCAGATTCATGTAGTTATTCATGAACTGGGAAAAGCTATCTTAATTTCTGCTTTTCTCGTGCAGATAACTGATAAAAGCATATATGTTGTGGTCTTAGCTGTGAAAAGTAGATTAATTATTTATTGCAATCTTCCTGGAAAAAGCTTCTCAAAACTTTTTCTAATCTATGGTGCTCCAGCCAGGAATTCAATTTCTGGGAACGTTGTGTAGCTGACAAGGCCTTTTATTTGTGTCTGGGCACCCAGAATCCTAATTCTCTCTGAAAATGTTGCTCAGCATTAGCAAGGAACTGGTTAAAGTGCAGCAGGGATCTGAGTCCTCTGTTCTGGATACAGCTGTGTAATTGTGTTTTTAACAGGAGGAGTTAGGAATGGCCCATATGGATGAAACCAAGACTGCACTTCTTGGAGATTTACCTTGATAGAAATAAATCTATGAAGAAAAAAGTAAAGAAAGGAGAAAAAAATAGAGGGGAGAAAGGAAGAGAGAATCCAGGGCACAAGGTCATTCCAGAAGGATGTTTGCTATGAGCTTTTGGGTGGTCTTTGTTAATCGTGACTCAGAGAGTGCATGGATCTTCCTGGCTCTAGGAGGACACAATTATGTTGTATAATGTTATTCTCTCTGAATTCATTCTCCAAATGTGTGCATGGGCTTCACTGATGTCCATATACCCTCACTACATCGTTTAGTATACAAGCAAAAAAGTACTTGCTTTCTGTCTTAGCTGTCTTTTCTTGAGGTTCTGAATCACATCTTAGGCAAGCTGGAGCAATTGGTGTCTTTAATTGTGTGTTAGCCTTAAATATTGCAAAAGAGTAGTCAGTCAATAATCAAAATCTAGAGGGCATTCCCTCAATTTATTTCTCATGCCTGACCTCAAATTCCTTCTGTGTCTAGCCCTTGTAGATTAGCCTAATGGTTAGAGAAGTATAACTGATATCATAAAGCCCAGTACTTCTCAGCTTAGTAATAATGTGCCTACGTAAACTTGACTGAGAACCTGACATGAATCCCATCCTGGTCTTGCTGTTCTCAGCTACAGAAAGAGGTTAACATTTCACAAGGTTTTTGGGAGCCTTTGTCAGCCACTGTGTACACAAGAATTTGCAAATCTAAGTGTTTATATGGTACAGCATTTCCTGAAGAAAACTAGGCAGCCCATAATCTCAAGTGACCTGAAAGAGACTGGGAGACTTCAGCTTGCTGCCCTGTGACCAGCTCCACAGCGATAACCGTGACCATCGTGATGGCACTGATCAAAGGACAAATGAAGATGGCAGATATGGGATGCTGTCCCGGAGCCTTGTGAGAACCACATGTGCTGAAGTGTGGCAGAACTCTCCACAGCCAAGGCAAGTGTGCAGTCAGTACAGCCAGCAGTCAATGCAAGAAAGCCAATGTAGTCTGGAAGAGGAAAGGACGTTGGGGTCTGGGTAGTCCCACTACCAAGTGGATGGAGTTGCCTGACTGTCATCTGCTCTAGGTTAAAGCTGGCAGCTGCAAAAACATTCTGTGAGTATGCTATTCTTTGCAAGGTTTGTCATCAGATCCAGTGTTTAGCTGGACTTGGAGGAAATCACAGACTCTCTGTTTCGAGCATGGGGACCAAAATGAAAGGCCACAGCTAGAACAGCTGCTTTCTTCAGCCTCCTCAGCACAATGCACAGACACCAAAGCAAACTGCTTCCCCAGTTGTACGTGGCAGCTCAGAGGGCAGCCCTCATGTGCTCTTAATTCTTAGTAGGGAGGAGGACTTCAGAACCAGAAACCTCAGGTAAAGCTTGTGGGAATCCAAGAAAAAAGAAAAAAGAAAAAAATGATACCTGGCAGGGCCTTCAGCAATTAATTCAAATTTCTCAGCAAACAGACATTCTACCTTGGGAAAGCTTTTATTCCTAGATAAGCAGGACATCTGGAGCCTAAAAGCAGAGTATCAGCATTCCACCAGCCTTGAGGAGGCACACTGTAACCTGCTAGGCTGGATAACAGGCGCTATAACAAAGTCAAAGTGAGTGAGTTTCATTCCTGGACTTTGGTGTGGTGAGTTTCAAAAAAGCTGATGGAGGAATGCTGGCAAGTACTTAGTATGTGACTGGCAGGAATGGAAAATGGGTCATGAGGTCTTCTAATGGGAACACGTTTATGAAAAGTATCTCAGGTGCTTTCAGATGAAATGAGAAAATGAGGTTTAAGCGATTCCTGGAGTGTGCTCAGAGAAGGGCAACAGAGCTGTGAGGGGACTGGAGCACAAGTCTAATGGGGAGGGCTGAGGGAGCTGGGATTGTGTGCTCAGGGTAGAGAAGAGGTGGCTCAGGGAAAACCTTATAGCTCTTTACAGCTGCCTGGAGGGAGGTTGTGGTGAGGTGGGGGTCAGTTTCTTCTCCCATGTAGCAATAGAATGAGAGAATGGCCTCAAGTTGTACCAGGGAAGATTCAGATTGGACCTTAGGAAATACTTTTTCTCTGAGAGAGTGGTCAGGCACTGGAATGGACTGCCCAGGGAGGTGGTGGAGTCACCAACCCTGGAGGTGCTCAAGAAACATTTAGATGTTGTACTGAAAGACATGGTTTAGTGGGAATTATTGGTGATAGGTGGATGGTTGGACTGGATGATCTTAGAGGTTTTTTTCAGTCTTGGTGATTCTATGATTCCATATGTTAGGTGATTGCAGCAGCAAGCAGCAGGAGTCTTCACCTCACCAAAATTCTTCCTGGGTGATCTAAGAGCATCAAGTCAGAGTAGGATGGGAATGAAACCCAAATTTCCTGTGTCCCAGGGCTCTATTTCCCAGACTGTGGTTCTTTGCACATACACTGCATGTGACTCATATCTACACTGTCAGAAGTGAATAAATACACACCAGTAAATGGAGGAATGTTTCCAGACCCCTGTGACCCAAAGTCATTCAGAATTTCCCTCTCCCAGGAGGAGAGGCAAAGACAGAAAAGATGGACAATTGGACAGGAACAGTCCTCATGCATCAGAACAAAATCCTTTCATAAAATGACCAAATGTCATCTCAGAAATGGATTATTTACTTCTACTGAATAATCACTGCAGAACTGCACTCTTCTGGAAGCTTGAAAACTTCTAATTTCCAGGCTAAACGTATTTTCAGTAGGGTATAACAATATTCTTGGCCAGTTCATACCCTTCTATTTCATTGCCAAAATTTATCTTCAAGTTGGATAGGTTCTAACACCCCAGTTCTGCATTGCCAGAACAATTACATCCCCTCTTGGCCTCCTACTCTTAGGTATAATAAGAGAAGGTTTATTTCAACATTTTAAATGATGGCTTTTTAACTTAAAAAATCACCATTGTGACTGTTAAACTTCTGCTGAAGTCTAGACGGATGTGATCCACCTTGTCTCCTTTGCCAAGATCTTAGGAACAAAAATCATGAGGTTAGTCAGACATGATTCATCTTTGATAAACACTTGTATTTCATTCTGATTTCCCTTTACCTTCTTTAATTATTGTCTTTAATTATTCTTTTTCTCAAAAACTGTTCTAAATCCTTAGAAGCTATTGCAGTCTGATAATTTTCTTCATTGCTTCCTCCCTCCATCTTAAGGAAAAGTGCCATATTTTCTATTCTTTCACTTGACGGATTCATGGAAAAAGGTTGTTTGTTTGTTTTTTTAACTTGTAATTTATGCATCACATCTCTCAAAAGTTGTGCTTGGAGAGTCAGTTAAGCATCCTGTGTTTTTTGCCAGATTTGGTATCATCACAAGATACCTATTTCATGTTTGGGTCAGCCCTGGACCACACATTCTAGTAATTCCCACCATCCATCATGTACACATAGGCTACATTAAGTATCCACTAAAAAATAAATAAATGCACCCACCATTTTCTGCATCAAAGCACTGATACTTTGACTTCCCTCTTCAGCTGCCACCCTTGTATTTTTTTCCTCCTCTCTTCATTCAAAATAAGAAAGGAGAAAAAAAAATCTTTGTCTCCAACCAACTTCCTTTGCTGACTGTTGGCTCATATGCAAGTAGATCGCCCAAACCGGCTTATATAAAGAGAGAATGGAATAATTCCTACAGCCAGCAGGAAACTGATTCTGATTATCCACTCTGATGTCTGGAAGGAAAGAAATGTTCAGGCTGCTGGCAATACCTTTACAGAACACTTCTGGACCATGTGCAGGCAGTTCATTTTTAGCTCCATAAGTTGGTACTAAGGTTATACTAGATTACTACATGATCTCAGCTATATGTATAATAATGTCCAGAAAAGGTCCTGAAGTGAGACACGTAAATCATACCAGATAAGCTCAATCTCCCTGTTTTAATTCCAGCTACAGGATCTTTTAGAACTCCCTGTCCCTTTCCCTAGTTAGAAACCTTATTAGTAAGTGGCCTCCGCTCAGTTCAGATGGTTTGTTGCCAGATGTCTGTGCAGGCAAGATTGCTTGCTAACCTCATTCTAATAATAAATATGAACACTGCTTTCATAATACCTTTCACCATGGGAATTCAAGGAGTTTTAAATATGTTCAACATTTTAGCAGTAACAAAGAGCAAGTTATGTAAATTTTGTTTCAACCTTATCCTACAGAGAATGTGATGGAAGTGCCACAGGATCCTTATGGCTCTCCTAAGCACTGTGAAGACAGGTTATCTAGGTGCTGCCCACAAAGATGTTCTGCCTCTGGAGCTGAGCCATTCACAGGATTAAATCTGTCTTTGCAAATGCCTGTGCCTAAAACACCCTGGTGAAAAAAGACTCTTTTCCAAGCAAGATGTGATAGCTCAAATAAACCAGCCAACCTCCCTCTGCTGGGGGACAGTGTCTGAACGGAGTGCTACCCAACATTCATCACGTTATGTAACACTTCGGAAACACTTCAAGATAGTTTTTGGAATTGGTGAAAAACCTGTTGCTCAAGGGAAGAATATTGAAGCCTAGGCTGGAAGCTGCAGGCCTCACAAGTCTGTCTGGGCTCCTGGATATGCAAATGGGAGCTAGGGATCTCCAGGTCCCCACTTCAGCACATTGGAGCTACATGGGAGCTGCAGACCCCCAGTGCATGGTGGCTTTTTGCCAGCCCTACTAGCAACCAGGCACAGATCCAGGGGAATTTAGCCTGTATTTCAGTGGGCATTTATTCATTTTGATGAAACAATGTTTGTTTGTTTTCAGTTAATCAGTGCTTTCTGATGAAGAAAACATTTTGTCAGAGAATTCCCAGCAAACTCTACCCATGAGTCAGCAGTGATGCCTAGAATCAGCCCCAGTGTCCTCTCCCAACCTGGCACACAAAGCTCTTTACCAGTCTTTACCTCTGCGTAAGTCCCTGAGGCACAGTGACCCTTCTGCAGCTTGGTGGGACAACAGAGCAGCCTCATAGAGTGCCTCTCCTCATGGAGAGGAGACATGCTTTGAACTGGGGCTGTGGTTTTGTTTCTCTATCTTATTAACTTCTTCAGCATTTATAACAAAGCTCTAAAAAATTATTTTGTTTTCCACTTCAGCTTCACTTCAGCTTGGTCTTCACCTTCAGCTTGGTTTTCAGTCCAAGAAGCACACTGGCATGGCCAAGCTACTCTTCTGGGGTAATGGCTTCAGGTTGCACCAGAGGACATTCAGGCTGGATATTAGGAACTTTTTTTTTCCTCAGAAAGAGTGGCGATGCACTGGCACTGCTGCCCAAGGGGTTGTGGAGTCACTGTCCCTGGAGGTGTTCAAGAACTGTGCAGATATGGCACTGATGGATGTGGTCAGTGGGCATGGTGGGGGTAGGTTGATCGTTGGACTCAATGGTCTTAGTGGTCTTTTCCAACCTTAATGATTCCTTGCTTGTGATTCTGATTCTCTGAGCTGGTTGGAGAGCTCGAAAGTGTTGGCAGCTGCCACCATTCTGTCACAAGATTCTAAAATCTACTGGTATTCATACACTCCCAATAACCAGATCCATGTGACAAATAAACATTTTCATTTCAGCTTTTTGTTTCAGCTCCAGGAAGACTTGAGAGCAGCTATACAATAGCTAAAGAGGAGCTATAAGAAGGAAGGGGACAGACTCTTTAGCAGGGCCTGTTGTGACAGGGCAAGGGGAAAGGGTTTTAAACTAAAAGAGGAAAAGTTTAGATTGGCTGTAAGAAAGAAGTTTTTTACAATAAGGGCAGTGAGGCACTGGCACAGGCTGCACAGAAAGCCGGTGGTGCCCCATCCCTGGAAACAGCCAAGGTCAGGCTGGATGGGCTCCGAGTACCTGATGGAGCTGTGGGTGTCCCTGTTCATTGCAGGGGGGTTGGAGCAGATGGCTTTTAAGGGACCCTTCTAACACAAATTATTCTATGGGCCTATGAACAAAAGGAGATGTTAGTGCAAACAGAAAATATAAACTCAATGTAGCTCTCTTCTTCTCTTGGAGATCATAATTTTTCTATCTACTACTTCTCTAGCTGTCCTCAGTCTTCTCTGAGGTAACCAGGGCTTGAGTTGTTCATATATGCTTAAAACCCCTTTAAAAATCAAATCCCAGTATACTTCTGGTTTCATTGCACTCCACAAAGGAGTCCTCATCCTATGGAAACCCACAGCCAGACCTGTGGCACTTGTCAGTGCAGACCTATTGCATTACACTTTGTAGACCTGGTGCAGTGTGCTTTGCCTCTTGAATGTGGGAAAACACCACAGGAAGAAAATAAAAGAAGTGTTGCTGCTTTTCATTTCTTGCATTAATCCTCTCAGCCTGCAGTGTTATCATCATTCATACAAAATGATAACAAACCCAGCCATCTGCTTAAAAAGCCCAGGCTGGTCATAAATCCACTGGGTCTCTTAGATTTAAGAGGGGAAAAGCTTGGAAGCGAAGAGGCTCTTATGCAATGCCAGCCCCCTCCCTGGGAGCGCTGAAACCTTTAATCACCTAAGGAGGGGGAGATGCACTGAGGCCGGGTTATTCCTCTTACATAACCTCCTGCTTTATTTGCTGATAGAGTGGCATTTTCTTTTTTTTTTTTTTAAACTGAACTTGTCCCTCGGATGCCAAAAGAGCTTAATGCTAAATTGCATTTGCAGCCCCCCCCCAAAAGAAAAGCAGACTTTACCCACAAGCAAAAATAAAACTCCATCACAGATTGAGATTTTTCTATCTAAAAGTAAACCATCATTAACAACAAATAATCCAGGACAGAAGCAATAGGCACCTTGCTGGCACAAAACCTCAGAGCAGGAGGACAGAGCTCCCCTTCTCCCACAGACCTTGCTTGAATCACCTGCTACATATTTTCTTTACCCTCCTGCAGAGAAAATGTTTTATTGATAAGGCCTGTCCCAGACTTGTGATAACCCCCCTGGGGCTGAGCGAAGTTTGAAGCCGGTCAGCTTGACATGTGTAGAAGGCCTCTTTCACTGGCAAGCACTCAGCACACCTGAGAGCAGTTCAGCGAGTCCAATAATGTGTAAGAGCATGCAGGAGGAGCCTTTGGGGGCAGTTTGGACACAATGAGACTGTGTGCACTGAGATGCTCATGTACGGTTGTGCCACAATACATTCACAGTCCTCTTATGTGAGTGCATGCACAGCTGTGCCCAGCCCTGTCCAGGCACCTGGCTTTGCACAGTTTGATTTAATTAAAGCACTATCCCTGGCAGGCAGGCAGCAATAGCAACGTCAGTAGTGCATATCCACATGCACAGTGTCTGCTGTGCTCACAGCTGACCCCATTGCCCCATACCTCCGAAGCTGGGGGGGGAGACCCTCCCCCAACTTTGTACAGCTGTGTGTGGGCTGGGAACGCTGCACAGCCCCCAACTTTGTACTGTTGTGTGTGGGCTGGGAACGCTGCACAGCACCTTCAGCTCTCTGCTCTGCCTGCTGTATTCCTGCTCAGCTGCTCGGGAAATCCCCCTGCACTTTACAACCTGATGCTTTCAGGCATCCAGACTCAGAATTGTTTTACCTTAAAGCATAGTGGCTGTAGAGCAGCTTCACGAAGCTGGAAGGGAAAGACATTGTATCTGTTTTACAGTTAAAACCACCGTCCCTGTTACACAGTGCACACATGCACACAGGTAGGTGCCCTCTTGTTGCCCATGCTTGCGTGCAAACAACCAGATATTCGCACATGAAAACAGACCTGCAGCCCTTGCTCTGCCTTTTTCCAGGGTCTCTATTCACAAGCATTCATGTGCAAAAGGAAAGGGTGGAGATCCTGCGATTCCACCAGGATATCTAGGCACTACCATTGCCCTTGTCATCTTTTAGGCTCATACGATAAAGCTGCTGTCTGCAGACCAGGGCCATGCCAATTGAATTGTTGTCTAGGCCAACCAACACCCACAGGGCCCGATCTCTTTTGTGCTCTCTCTCTTTGAACTGAGTAGGAACCACCCCAGTGAAAACCTCTGGTATTTTTAGGCCAGAGCAGATTGGCTCACGGCTGGTTCCTTTCCTGCCCCCTGGGAACCTGGCGTGCAGAAGGCACCGCAGAGAGCTGTGGGCAGTTCAGCCCAGAAATAATACAAGATTGAAGATATAGGAGGAGCTCAGAGCCACCTTTGTTGAGAATCAGGATTGGGCCTGGTTAGCAGCCGAGCATCCATCACAGAGTGAAATGCGCTAATTGCCTCCATCCGTGCTCCCCAAACCGGCCAGCTGTGGCCGATGCCCACTGTTAGCAAATCTGACCTTCATTATCTGCTCTTCTCCCTCGTCTTCCGCGGCGCCTAGCTCTGCAGTGCACAATTAAGCACCCGCCATCACGTTGCTCCCAGGCTGATTTGTCATCAGCAGCGTTTGTTTGGGAATGTTTGTTGGGAAGCACATGGTGGCGGGGTCAGTGGATGTTGTTGAGGTTTTTCCTCTTGTGCCTGAGGGCCAGAGAACTTTGTGCATTTCTCGGTATGTTAAACTCAATTAAAAAAAAATTAAAAAAACAACATCAGGATAACTTAAAGCAGATGTGAGCACAACAAGCCTGAGACCCTTCTGAGCACAAACATGGCCATTTCATTGCAATTCCAAAGGGCTTTTCTGGCAGCCTCCCCTCCATGTCCTGCATTCTTTCATTCCAAGGAAGACAAACAATTCAGGCTGGAACAGCAAGGCACGTTTTTCAAATAAACAGGTTCCCTCAAACAGTTTTTGCCTTTGTGTCGCCCCCATACATACATTCTTCTCTTAAAGAAGTGAGAATACCTGTTGGTGTTTGTGTTACACCTTTCATTTAAGGAGTTCTGTGCACCTTGCTCAATCCGCGTGAGTGTCTCACATGGAGGTATTTTCAGCTCCACAGCCCAGCATGACCTGAAGTTACAGGGACGGACCATGGCATTGCTGGATGATAGACCCAAAAATCCCATGGAGGCTTTTGCAGCCTCTCGTATTTGGAAGGGGGACAAACAGGACATGGCGGGAATGCAAAGGGGACTAATGGCCAGTGACTGGGGACCCATCCCCTGGTAAAGCATGTTGTTTGCATCTGGTCATCACCACCAGGTCTGTGGTTTTCAAGAGCACAGAAACTCTATGTCACTCTACAGCTCTTTCAATGGCTTAAACACAGGGCCAGTTTTGGACAGAAGTACAGTTTATGATGCACTGCCTAATTCATTTGTTACCTTGGCTTCATTCCTGTCCTATTTCCTTTGCATCCCTCAGTCTAGCAGCTGCCTTGACCAAAATCACTCATTCCTCTTTCCTTGCTCCTAAGACTCAGGTTTGCTTTGCTAGCTCCTTTTTTCTCTGGCTTTGGCTTCTCTGACTGCTTCCTGCTCCTGCCCTGTTCAGGAGCTCTCTGCAGTCTCCTCGCAATGGCTGCTGCTCCTCCACATTGCTTCACTCGTCTCGTGAAGGGAAAAAACAGAGCAATGTTTTGGAGGATTTTATTTCAAACCAAGATTGTTTGAAAATTTACTGAGCTGTTCTGCGTGGACAACTTGAAGGATTTCTTATCCCTGCCAGTCAAATGGAATGTAGATTAACAAAATAGACACTAAATAATAAATAGTAGAGGTAGTAAGTATAATAGTAGATAATAAAATAAGTAAAGGACTCAAAATAAAGGGGAATGCCTTCTGCAGAGTAAGCAGTGGCTAGAGGACAAAAAGGAGGGGTTCTACAGCCAAACACTTTCAGTCTGTGCCACACTGCACAGTGCCAAGAGCTGTATCACAGGCTGAAAGCTGGGCTAAGGTGTAGTTGTCTCAGTGAGGCAATGAGGGCTGGCTGATGTCTTTGGAGCCTGGTGACTCCAGTGGAAGGGATGAAGCAAGAGAAATGGGATAGCCTTCACAGCCCACCCTTTGGGGGAGGTGGGTTCTTGCATCCTGTAAGAACAGAAATGGCTGCTTCACCCTTCTAATAGGATTTTCATATTCTTCAAGAGCTTAACATGGGAAAATATGTTTAAAAAAATAAAATAAAATAAATTTGATCATTCCAAATCATGATGATGAAAAATCTTTAAATCTCCCAAATCCCTCTAAATCCCTTTACAGGATTCTGTATTTCTCACAGTAAGTTCCTTTGGTTAATTCTGCCACTGAGTTAAGGTGCCCAGAGGAGAAATAAAAAAAGCTCCACTTGAAAAACATTTTTCTTTGAGTGCTGGACTTCACAGGGTCTGAAAAACCAAGGGACAAGCACCTCACATCAAGGACAGCTGCATAAACTTCCTGAGCACAAGAAATTAATCATAATAAAAGGCTTTTTTTTTTTTTTTAAATACAGTTAGGTAGCAAAGATAAAATGGTTATTTCCCAGAATTGTTCCTGTTTGGCAAAGCTCCTGATTGCTTAGATTAAGAACTTTTATTATTGAGCTCTTCATAACCTCTACCCTCAAAATCTGGGGAATGTCTTACATGGACAACACAGAATGACTGAATTTGCAAACATTCCCAGCTTTTACATTCCCTCCCTTTCAGCAACTCACCCCAGTGAGTTCACTTCAGTGTGTGAAGGCTGCTTCTGAGCTGACTTTTGACTAGTAGGAATGATTCTGAAAGTTGTATGAGATCGAACAGAGCAAAGCAAATCATTGTATAAGTCTATCCATATTTGCCTCTACTTTCATAAAATAGAAAATTGTGTACTTCAGGGTATCAGGCTTTTCCCATATTGATTGATGTTTCAGATCTCCCTGCCTATAGTGCTTGAAAGCTATTTACTATCAGTATTGGTTATGTGTTATTCTCTCAACAGTTCTACAACACAAACCCATGGCTCCACTGTGCTGTATGAACTGATAAGAAATGAGAGCTCAGGCTGTATTGTATGGAGCCATCTCCAGCAAGTGACTTTAAACTAAAAGAGGGGAGATTTAGGTTAGATGTTAGGAAGAAATTCTGTACTCAGAGGGCAGTGAAGCAGTGGCACAGCCCAGAGCTGTGGGTGCCCATCCCTGCAGGTGCTCAAGGCCATGGATGGGGCCCTGGACAGCCTGAGCTGGTGGGGGCAGCCAGCGCACAGCATGGGCTTGGTGCTATGTTGTCTTTAGGGTCCCCTCCAACCTGAGCCATTCTATGATTCTTTGACTTGGGGGTGACAGCCTAAAGCTGACCAGACAAGGGTCCCAAACTGAGCTTCATTTGAAGCAGATGCACAGGATGTGGGAGCAGAGGGGTGCTGCCTCCACACAGTGTAAACACAAATGCTGCAGTCCTTTTGACAACCCTGCATCTTCAAGCAGTGGGAAACTGAGCTGAGAAGCAGGCAGAAGAGAGTCCTACCCTGTTCAGGCTGGGGTAAGGGCCAGGCAGCACAGCTGGCCCCTCCTCAGCTGCCATCAGAGTGCACATCACAGCAGCTGCTCCGGAGGCAGGAGGGAACAGGGGAAGCTCCCTCGATCTCCATCTGCCAGAGCTGTGTCCAGTCTCATGCTGTAATTGCATTAGCATTACTTCATCATGTGCAAAGGCTGGTTTCAACTGCCAGCTTTTCCCGTAGGCTGTATGGGCAGAAAATAAATGTCAGGGACATACTTGATCTGTAACGGCCTCTAACATCAGAAATGAACATAAAGGTACTAAGGACAAGAGGGGAGATTGGAATTTGTGGACAGAGGAAGAGTTGTGACTCAACTCTACAGGGCATTTGGTCAGAGAAGTAGTCCCTTTGAAACTATCATGCAAATCTGGAGGCTTTTCAGCAATTTCAGCTAAATCCTTCAGGACTGTGCACACAGAGAGGTTAATTTGGTTTCAGTGGTATGGATTAAAAGCAGAACAGTTCATCCCAATTAATTCCCTCTCTGTTCACTCCTTCTTTGGAATTAAAATGCCTAATTCTGAACCACTGCAATTCATCTTTAACCTGGCTCAAGTTTATTAAGAGTAAATCAGCCTCTTCCAACAACAGTGCTGATAGAGACAGCTGATTGAGAACAGGCAGAAATTGCTTCACATGCAGTCAAACCTTCACTATGCAATTAAAAAAAAACAACAGCTGAAATGTCGTATAGTCACTACATCAGATTCAGATATCAATTACATCACTAAGAAGTTGATGTTAATTTTGTCTGTCTTCTACCATGAGCCAAATTTTGATCTAACTCACTTAGATAACCAAGAATCTGACCACTGGTTTCTGAGGACATCTTTCCAAGAAAAAGTATCAGCAAACCTCCAGCAAATTTAGGGATCACTTATACAGGACATGGTGGTAGGACAGACCTTTATTTCCATGCAGTCAGCTTAATAACTTATGATCTGAAAAGAAAGGTTCTAGGAGGAAACACATCAAAGATCTTGAGATGCTTCTAAGAAGTTTTTAACTAGTTTGTGTTTAACGTTTTATAACAAAGAAATGTTTTATGAAGATACCAAAAAATGACCAGTGATCTCAGGAGATGCTCTGGGATCTACACGTGGATATCTAGCAACTGCCCACTTCCACCTCTGAGCTCAAAGCACCTTAGGATTCCTGTAGCGACTCTCAGACTGGCTTGCTGTGTGTCCTACAAGACTTTGGGTTTTTTAATAATATGTACCAATTTACAGATCTTTGAGATCAAGCAGATTAGTAATAGGCAGGCTAAGTAATTTGAAAAAAAGGCTGGGAACTCTGGGTGGTGGGCACCATACAAACATCACTCTGTCATTTGCTACTCATGCGGCACAGCAGGTTACACAGAATAAGGCAGGAGGAAGCCTGTCACTGGGCTGCAAATGCAGAGATACCAAGCTATAAATATGCTGCTATATTTTTATTCTTGTTGTGGCAAAGTCAGGATGGTTGTTGTGATGCTGGGGGTGTTGCTGGGGTTGTTTTCTAATTATAATTAGATTCCATTACTTTTCCAGGGTCATTATCAGAGACGCAGTCACGTGCACTTGCTTTTAAATGCTACTGGCCCAGATAGTTATCCTGGGCACAAGTGAACTCCAGAGGCAGAGGGGAAATAATTCCAGTCCCTGGAGCAAGGCTGTAGGGGAGTGAGTACCATTCCCAGTCTGATACCATCATGGTCCACAGCAGGGACAAAAGATGCTGTGAGTCATTTTCCAGTGCCAGCTGCAGTGAGCACCTGACCAGAAGCACACTTTAGGGGTGCTGGCAGTCACCCTACAGGTGCTCTTGCCTTGCCCTTGCTGCCTGCCCTTACGTGCTGGTGCCCTCGTGTCTGTAGGCTTTTTTGCACCTGTGGATTCAGAAGCAGGATTTGCAAGCAACTGTATTGGAACATTTTCAGGCTCTAAAAATAAATAACACCTGTCATTAGCAATGACTTGCTGAAGCAGCCATACTTGAGCGTCCATGTCTCATCAGAGTGCCTGATGCTGAAAGGGCTTTTTGTTGCTGCTTGTGGTACTCATGCTCTGCGTTTCACAAGTGCCACTGCAGGAACCTTTCCAAACAAACTGCGAGGAGCCATGCCTAGGAAAACCAGGACCTGGGCTCTGCAGGTGAATCTGATGTGCAGAAAGATCCCAGCTGAAGGCAGCAGAGGACTTAAGGGAGCAGCTCTTTGCCTACAAATCCACAGGGAAATGGGATTAAATGATTGGACTTGACAGCTAGGGAGAGGTATGCTGTCTTCGTTTAATCTTCCTTTCCTGTCCAGAAAGCAAGGTTCTGATGCCCAGCATGAGTCTTCCTTTGCTCGAAATCAAGCCCTGAATTCTGTTCTCCTTTTTATCAGTAGTTTTTTCCCTTTATAGAGCCAGTTCCCTTCAAACGCTTTCAGATGGTTTCCAAATCACCTTTTAATCATCTTGTAGAGCTAGGCCATGGATACTATCTCCATTGACCTTACTTTATTCAGCTGCTATACCATGAGGCAAGATGCTCACACCAAACACCCCTGCACCTTCCCCACTCTGTACCCACGCTGCAAGGGACCACTCACCTCCACAAACAGATGAGTATGGACCAGAGAGATGGAGGATAGCCCTTCACCTACCTTACACCATGGAAATGCAGGGGGACAATCCAAAACAATGCTTTTTGGTTTTAAGAACACTATATTCACCTTCTAAAACAGGAAAACTAATTGCTCTGACAATTGGGAAAAAAAGTTGCACTACTTCTTTGACATTCAGAACTTTTTTATCCTGATGCCAAATGCATTTCTCTGTATTAATATTGGAGGAATGAAAAGGCTTTCTTCTCTGTTTCAGCCTTCTCTCCCAGGATAAATCTTTTTGGAATTTGCTTTATATATTGTGCTTTTGAATGTCCTTTTAAATGTTAAAAAATGACTGTGTGAGAATGTTGCCTTCTCATTAATAGAATTCAGTACATATTTTCCTCCATTGTTACCAGTACAGTTCCAGCAGTGTTAACAATGGGAACCCTAGAGCAAATGGTCTGGCTCCAGCACTTGTCATCTAACTATGACTGGTCAAAAATGTGTTTGAAAAGTGGTTTTGTGTTTTCTAAATGTGCTTCTTTTGAGTAAGCACTTCCAAATGATGTTTTTAAATTAAAAAAAAAAAAAAATCCAATTTTAGCTACATTTTCATCAGGAAAATCTTGTTTTTCTTGTTTGCTTTTTTTTTTTTTTTTGAGTAAACAAAAGTACATTCTCCACTCACCTGTCTTTTTCTTGATCAAGAGGAGGAAGGTAAAAAACAAAAAGGTCAGAGGATGATTTTCTTTATCAGAATGAAATTAATCAGGGTTTGTTTTGCTTAAATTCAAAATGTCTTTAAAAATCTAAGAAAATAAACCCCTTAAGGTCTTAAAAAAATTTAATCCTCCCTTTGTAACTCAGACCAATGTCAATACAACACACCCCAGCACAACAGTAAGAAGGCAAGTTTTCCAGTTACCACAAAGCTTTTAATGCTGCTAGTAAAGGAAGCTCAGGTAAATTCTACAAGGGCAGTAAATGTTTTAAAAGTGTTTCTAGCACTGGTGAGAGAAGCATAGCAGCACAATTCTCTGACAGAAGCTCTGTGGGAAGTCACAATCCTCTGATATTAATATCCTCTGATATTAAAACTCAGGAGTCTACAGAATCTACTCATTGGAAACTACTGCTGCCTTTTTCCTTTTTGCAGTTACTGAGATCTCCTTTGTTACCACAAATCTTTGCTGTAACTAAAACACAGGGAAAGCACACGCTCTGAAATCCTTTGGCTGTGCCTTCCCAGAGCCATGGAAACAGATCTTTGCATGCCCAGAGCAAGGCAAGGTGATTATTTTTTTTCATGTCATCTGTCACAAAGTTTGCTTGTGTCTCTTGTGAATATACAAATCAAAATCCTCGACTCGGGCATTTTTATTTTGGTTCTGACAAGGTCACACCTTTGGCATGAGCTGAACTGGACCAGCCTCCTCACTGAACTGCTTTTTATACTGTTCTCATAATGAATTTAAGCCCTCAGCTGTTAATACTTCTACAACCCTACTGCTTCCTTCCTGGTGTTAGACAAGGATTCAGAGGGCCCAGTTAATACTCAGAGCTCTATCCAATTTAAGAAGAGGATTTGGAGCTCAATTAGGTCGCTTATTGGCTGCTTCTGAACCTGAGCTGGGACTAAAATGTGTCCAAACCTTCCATTGGGTCAGATGGAAATAACCCGAGATACGTCAGCACACCTGAACAAAAGCTCCTCTCCACTTCCCATGTAGTGCTCTCGTTCCCTGCAGTGCCGTGGAAATGCCTACATTTGTATAGGAACTTACTCACTGACAATGCAGCCTCATTTATTTGATGCTGGCAGAAAGGGATATTATTAATAGTGTGTGATCTACTGCGCCTTTCATCTGAGGATCTCTCTCAAAGCATTTTAGGAGGCTGAATCAATTTTCAAAACACTCCTGTGTAATGCTATCCTCATTTTACTGGAAGGTAAACTATGGCAGCGGGAGGAGATTTTCCCAAGGGTTCATTGGTACAGTCAGAAATTGAGCCCCAGGCTCGTGCTCCAAATATAGCCTACATTCCCATCCCATGGCCGAAATCCGAATGCAGGAGTCCCCCAACTAACACAGCATCCCTTCTGCCTGCTGCTTTAGCTTCCAAAACTGCCTGTTGCCATGGCAACTGCAGTTCAGCTCAATGGACCAGACTTGCTTCAGTTATATCAATGCAAATTGTGAGCAAATTCGTTTAACTTAATGGAGCACCAGATTTCCATGGTGGAGGGGGTTGCTGAGCAGAACCAGTCTCTCTGGATTTGATATACAAGGTCTCTTGAGAATGGGGAAAAAGTGCTTAAAAGAGGGGTCCAAAAGATGAAGGGTACCTTAGAACAGCAGTGTAGAAAGCAAATCTGAGAACTTGACTTCACCTAGTGTGGCATGACCTACTTCTGACTAGTACCAATAGAAGCTCTTAGAGGTCCCACACAGGTGTCATGCTCCCCTCCTTATACAAAGCAAAAAGAAATCACCATATCTATGCTTTTAATGCAAGAAAAAGAATGGAGTTGGAGGCAAATGACCTACAAACAGAAAGTGGAAAAGACAGGTTTGATGTTGCTGCTTGTAGGACGGCCTCATAGGGGTGGAGAGCAGGCAGTGAGCTCCACGATGCATCCCTGTGGCCTTTCCCTTGGGATGAACGGAATGCCTGAAGGAACAGAAACCTGAACGGACAATTTCTTCAGTGTCTGCCCACAAAACCATGAAGGCATGGATGGCTGCTGTCCAAGAGATGGAAAAATTATGAGGGCAAGAGGTGAAGCAGATACCTCCTCTAGCAGTAGTAACCATCACCCTCTAGGTCTTCTGTTCTCTCACAGCAGCTCAGCTTTGCAGGGCAGCCAGCACCAAGCAGGCTGGCACTGCCTGTGTCTCCTGTCCATCACAAGCAGCTCTGTGTGCAGCAAGAGTTGGAGGCTGGCACTGCAGGAGTATGGTACACTGCAGGGAAGGCGCATCTCAAAGGCATGGAAATTGATTACCCTGCACTTGTGCTAACGTAGGAAGGTAGGAACGTAGGAAGCTAATTTGAGATGAACTTCTCCTATGATACTGGAAAGCAAACCTCCCTGTGTCTAAGGCTGAGTAAGCAGCTACGGTTTCGTACAGTTTACACACATGCTGGAAATATAGAAAGCTATTAAGTGCTGTCTTTCACACTGCTAGGGATTTGCCATTTATCTTGCTGGACCTGAAACACTGCGATCCACAGTTCCTAAACTTCACAAATCAGTACTCAAATTTCTGGAGCCACCAGCCATTTAGATTAGATTGCTGCTGACCACCTACACTTTGGATCAGGTAGGTTCAAAGATGGCATTAACACCATGGCTAAACTGATGCAGATTTTCTAAGTGGAGGCTCCTGAATACCCAAGCAGGAGATGGGAAGCCTCTGAGTAGCAAGGTTTGGCACCATCTGCTGTTCCTTATGGCAAAAAATCCAGCAGATCTGCTTAGACATTTACACTACAAAGACTGTTCTCCCAATCTGAGGGTAAGGGATGCTGGCAGGGATGCTGGGCAGTGACATAACTCAGCACCCAATTTGGAGGATGGCAGTCACTACTCTAGGGGATATTGCAAAATTGACCCTTGCACACATTGAGGATGGAGGCAAAGATTCAATTTGGAAGCAGAGCTGATCAGACCAAACATAATGCCCTGTTGGCATAATAACTGCATGGTGGTGCTGAGCACCTCAGAGCTGGATTTGGCCCATGTGCAGTCAGCCAGGCCAAGGTTTGCACACGTTTTGAAAGTCTCAGCATTTCTTGCAAAACATGTTATTCTTTTGCCCACCTCACAATAAAAGGTCAATGCTCCAATTTGTTGTCTCATCACTGAAAAATTTGGATTTTTTCCCATAACTTTATCATAAACCTGACCTGAGTTTCAAGCTTTTGAAGAGATCCCCTCCTGTATGTAAACATGAAGTTCAGGCTGAGGGTCCAAGGTGAGCACTTTGCACACCTGCTGTTTGGTACTGGCTACCAAACAAGACATGACCAGAGATAATACAGAAGTGTCAACATTTCCATTTTGTCAGTTTCAGATCTTGAAAAGTTGTGAATCCTAATTTTCTCCTCTCCTCTCCTCTCCTCTCCTCTCCTCTCCTCTCCTCTCCTCTCCTCTCCTCTCCTCTCCTCTCCTCTCCTCTCCTCTCCTCTCCTCTCCTCTCCTCTCCTCTCCTCTCCTCTCCTCTCCTCTCTTCTCTTCTCCTCTCCTTCCCCTTCCCCTTCCCCTTCCCCTCTTCCCTTTTCAAAAGATCAGGAAAAAAACTTGAAAAAACAACTTATAATTGAGTTGTTATAAAACTAATAATGAAACATGCTTAAAAAAAAAAAAAAGGAAAAAGGAAAAAAAAAAAAAGATGCTTTTTATGCCTTTCCAGCATATGGAAAGACCCAATATAAAGTATTTAAATGCTCCAGACTGGTAATACTAGGGATGCCATTACTATGAGACAGCAATATATATTCACATAGAATAAGGGCAACATGCCAAATTCTCCCCTTAAGTTAGATCACATTAGTCTCCCACACACTCCCCTTTAAGAATTTTACTTGGAGAATGGAGACTCTCCACTTGAGAACTCTAGCTGCTCTGTATGTTTACCGTAATTTGAGGGGTAAAATATTTACATGCAAAGGCAAAAATTCTCAAAATTTGAGTTTGTTGTTTTTTATTTAAAGTCCAGAAATTAGGTGGTCTTACTAATATCAGAACCATACTTTGTAAATCACCGCTTGGGCAAGAACATTCCTCCAGTAAAGCAAGCTTATTTCTAGGTCTGATGGAATCATCAAGGTATGTGCAGTTCCAGGCAATCCAAGGCCCATTTTCTCAGAGATCTCAGACAAGGAAGATTTGAGGATGACATTCACAAACATTTCCCAAAAGACCTTCTGCTTCATACAGAGTTTTTTTTTGCAGCACTAATCCTGCCCTGTGCTAGAGGCAGTGGTTGTAGAATATCACAAGTCTTCTGTGTCTAAGTATGGCAATGAAAATCCTCCTGATCTCTGATTTATCACTACTTTTTGGAAATAGAAATATATCACAGTACAAGGGAGAGATCGTGAAACTAATATCCAAACCAGAGTCTTCTAATTTTGGCCTCCCAGTCATCTCTGACCATGAGGCTACACCAGGATACCTTATTGGGCATCATCTCCCATCCCTCATGTCTGTCTTATGAAAGCTGGAAAATAACGTAGTCATGCCACACCACTGGACTCATTATAAAAGGAGCTTTGCAAAGTTAGAAAACATCAGAAGACAGAGCTGTGACCTCTTTGTCAAAAGGCCTTCAACCAATGACTTCCACCAGTGCAATGCGTTCTGTGCAGCTTGCTTTTACTATGTCATGTTTTTCCTTTTTTAATTCAATTTATTCAATTACTGCCCACAGCCATTTTTCAGACTATGTAACACTGTTGCCAGTGGCAGAGATCAGTTACAGTAACACTCTGAGCTCACAGGGATGGAAGCTTGAAAACTCCATGTCAGCCGAATATAGATACAGTTGGGTTTGCATAAATGAGCTTTACCTGAGAAAGACAAAAGAGCATATATCATGCTGTCATATGTAAGTCCTCGGTAACCTCTCTGAGGTAACAGGACAGACAAAGCAAAACCATCCATAGACAAACCAAGTCATAATTACATGATTGTGCCCAAATTGAAGAGCCATATAGAAGAAGCAGCAGTAAATTATATCAGCTGCTGCATGAAAATAGAAAAATATGTTTGACTATCATGTTCTCTAACATAGCTTCAACGTGCAGGAGTTCGTGATTTGCCCATTTTGCATTCTGGCAAAGCTTTTTGGCTTTGAGAACTCATATTTCTTTTTTTTCCCCCGGTCACAAACCAGCCTGTCCTATAGTCCCTGAATGCAAACTGCACCCACCCGCAGGATGCCTGTGCCCAGCATCTATGCCATGCAATGAGGAACCATGAAGAGATCCCTCAGCTCACTGACACCTGACATGCTACGTCCACACTGTGGTTTAGCATGGATGGAGCTAAATGAGGTGCCAGGCAGACACATCATTAGTTTCCTTTCACAAGTCTCCTCAATAGTGCAAAATCAGGTTCATATAAGCTAAGGGGGGCCCCGAGTCAGTCTAAATCTATGTGCCTACAGGGAGGAGGATGAAGATGGTTTGGTTTCTTTGGTTAATTCCATGCAAATTTCTAGTGAGGCCAAGGTTTGGACAAACCTATTGATCTCCAGAAATCCCTGTTTTCCCAAATAAGAAACTAGGATGTAAATACTGCCTTTCCTCAGAAAGAAGCTACATGTAGTTCACCTAAGCTCCAAGATCAAGTGGGACCAACTGGAGTTAAGTTGTAAAATCAGTGAGAAATTCACAGTCGCATTCAAGAAGCATTTGGTATTACTATGTTACACCTAGGAAAAAAAGACATGAATAAATAGCCAAAACAAACAAACAAACAAACAACAACAACAAAAAACCATTAAAACCATTAAAATCTCAATGATCAGAATGACACCAAAACATAAAGTCCGTAAGGGAGGGCTGGAGCCTGTCACACAACACTCCCCACTCTCCTCTAGTACAGAGACTGACCTACTTGATATATGCTCCTGCACTAGGGATCCAGCACTAAGTATCTTAGACCCCTCAAATCGCATTCCAGATTTATAATTGCAAAGCAGCTGTCAGCCCTGAGCCCTGCCATAGTACCTCCCCATCTGTTCAGCCCATCTAGCATTACAGCAGAGGACAGCACTAAGGCTGAAACTGTATCGTATGTGAAGAGAGAACCTGCTGCACTGCCCACAAGGCCAGATGAAATCGCTTTGCACTTTCATGGTCTTGAAATCTTACAAGCTTCAGAAAAGCAGTGGGCAGAGGCTGGTCAGTAAAAGGGAGAAGGGACACCGGCAGAAGGATCAAATTCTGCAACATGACTCTGGCAGCTGAGTCAAAAAGACAGACACCCTGGACTTCACTGAGGAGGTGTTCAGCTTCTGGCAGGGCTGGAGATCATTTGAGAGCCCCTTAGAGGAAAACCTGATACTGTGACTTTCCTCAAACCCTCCCCCTCCACACCCCTCTCTATTAACTCTTTCTGTAGCAGATGATTTTGCATAGACTTAAATCATATCCTAGAATGTGAGGTTTGAGCCACAGCCCTTCCTGAATTGCTTTGATAGAGCTTTGATGGGGAGTAGCTGTCTCTGAGTCAAAGTAAAATAGCGGCCTCAGTCCTGTAATCAGTAGTAATCCAGATGAAAGATAATGTCTTTTGTAACAACTCCAGAGAAAAGATTCAAGATTTGGCTCAGGCCTCACTAACTCAGTTTAGGGGAAAACAGCATATTGTGTCCAGGAGCTGGAATGCTTGGATCCATCATCTTGCCAATGCAAGCAGAGAGAACAAGCAGTGCACACAGCCCGCATCAAGCAGGGACCTGTGAGAGCTTATAGATCCTCCATGATCCCAAGGCACCTGACCAGTCAGCACATGCTAAGAAGGTGGTATGAGGAAAGCCAGGTGCCATTTCGTCCCAATGAAACCAAAGAAACATGCTGTTGCCCTCCCAGCAGCACCCATACCAGTAAAGGTGCAGACAGCAATGCACTGAGCTCCAGAAGTCCTTGTGCTGACAGACATTGTCAGCAAACACGCCTGGGGCTACCAGGGCTATTTGCATAACTGGGCTCTCCTTTAACCCCACTGCTTATGCCTCTGAAGGGCCCAAGTGCTCTCGGGGTAACACTTTGACACCCAGCCCAGGGCCACAAGCGGCACCTCACTGGTTGGAGCTCCCTATGCAAGGCCAAACTGTTGGGTGACAGCAGGGCCAGGCCGCTGGGTGACCCGCTGTGGCAGCAAGGCTTGCAGGCCCGGCTGCTCACCCCGCTCCACGTGAGCTCGCACGTTGCCGGAGGAGCTGTGCCTCAGAGGACCCGTGTGTGTGCACGTGTGTGTGTGCATGCGTCCCGGTGCCCGCGAGCGCTGGGCTCCCGCATGGCAGCAGATTGGAGGCAGGAGCTTGTGTCTCACAAATTCATTTTCTGGCAGCACACAGATGGGGGAAGGGACAAGCGCTCTTTGTCAGCCCACACGGCTCCACAAGTCCCAACCCGGATAAGCCAAACCTCTTAAAGGCACAAAATGTGTGCGCTGCCCGCAGCGGCTCTGCCTTAACCCCTGGACCAGCTGGCGCGAGGGCAGCTGTGAGCACAGCGGCTGGGCAGCGGGCTGTGACGCACAGAGCTGTATCTGGAGATCTGCTTTATTGTTTCCTGCTTTCACCTCCGAACCTTTGGGTTCTGAGGGACAGATATGGAGCTCTGGGCAGGCCCTGCAGATGCTGGAATGGGCTCTGGTGATGGCTCTCACCAAGAGCAGGCTTGAGCCGCTGCTGTATATTTTACTGCCTGGACAGCTGTTGGCTTCACACATGCCTCCCTATTCCAAAGTGGCAATTAGGAGCGGAGCTGAAAGGGCAACATGTCCTTTACTCTAGATCTCCAGCCAAGTCTGCAGGCACAGGTTCCACACTCAGACAAGCAGGAATGCTCACATGGACACTAGGGATGTCACAGCATTTGAGCAGCAGCACATATAGCAACACGTGACAAAGCTGCAGCGTAAGACGGGGTTTGCTAGCATGTGTAAACTGACATAACCAAAATATAACATGAAGAACCAAGCAGCACCTAGAAAACACTTGCATTGAATCATTTAGACTGTTTTGGGTACATCTCTTCAGTACATCGGACCATGTCAATTCACCACAGGACAGCTTAATCAGCTCCTTCTCCAATGAGTCCTGAAGAGCCAATGTTTATCCTTGAAAGTCTGTGTTGTATGTTTATGGCAGTGTAACGTAGACACAACGTGTATTCCCTCATGTACCTTCACTCTCCTCTATAAAGCCACGTGTAATCTTCTCACATGGAAAAATCTTACTGCGGAGAAGGCAGTTTGAAATTATCACCTATCAACCAGTCATGACATAGCTTTGGCTCCAGCCATTTGGACTTGGCTTGTTAACACGCAAATAGGAAAAATCTTTCTGTCCTCTTCAGTAGGATCTTAGCTCATCTTAACCATCTGCTTTTATTTTTTTCTAAGGAAGATAAATCTTTTTTGGAAAGTTCTAGGGTATCTATTTAAACATATAAGGCATTATTGTATTAATATCTGAGATGGCATCTTTCCTAAGTACCAGTAATCATAATTCAACTGGAAAAATCACATGATTTTTAATTGCTCATTTTCCAGCAAAGTTTGAAGTGGCAGTTTTGCAATGAATTCTCGAAACTGAAATTAGATTGCTTGTTCAATAAATATTAAGAGCAACCAACCAATGCCAGAGCAAGATACAATTTTGTATTTCTTATAACAAAAATACATTTTCTTTCCAATTCCCAAAAAAGAAAAGATAGCAAAGGGAGCTTGACCTACTTTCATGCCAAATCAGTCTTTTATTGAAGCAAAAGTATTCTATCAAACTTCTAATTGTTCTCAGCAAAGCAGTGCCATTTCTATGAATTTAAAATAGATGCCTGACAACTCTAACATCACGTGTTCAGATCAAGGCCCTGAAGAACCATAGAGAACATCTTCTCTCTTGTTGATGCCAAGAGGAATATGTGCTGTGTACACACTCGCAGGCCTGCATCATGGGCCCAAAGGTAGACAGGCATGTTCATGCCACACACACCTACACTGGAAGCCCCATTTTTACTTCAAGATACTTGAGGTCTCCCTGATCAGTTGTTTTGGCCTACCACAACCCCATTTCCCAACCCCGCAGCCCTTCACTCTGCAGTGAAGCTGTCTGCTTGTGCAAACAGGGTACAAGGCCAGGTTCTCAGTGGGAACTTGCAGTGGGTGTCTTAGGGCAAAGAATAATGTCCTAGTGCTTCATGCTGACTGGACACTTGTGATCCCCAAAAGAGCAGCCAGGCAACAGCCCCATCATGCTGACTGTTTTACACTTGTTCCCCCCCCCCTTGTCTCCGAACACAGAATTTACTCTGCATGAGGGAGCCTACTGACTATGTATCTATCTGCCTACTGGAGCAGCCGGACTGGTACAGCCAAATGGACAGGCAGCCCACCTCCTTTCTGAGAAGCACAGGCAAAGGAAGGGAACGTGCCGGGGACAGAGAATTCTGCTGTTGGCTGTGGTGGCACCCATCCATCCCACGTCCTTCTCTCCAAACTGCTTGTACATTCTGTGTGGCTACTGGCTGCTCGGGATGTCACTATGAATAAGTATAGCTGTCAGATTAAATCACTGCCTGCATGGGATCTGCTGAAGCTATGACACACATTCTGGGCACCTAAGTCAGACTAGGGAATCTGTCCAAGAAAGAAATCTAACAGGAGCTGCTTCACATGCTAAATCAGCTTTGGGCCTATAGGATCAAAGTGAGTCCTGCCCTATGTCAAGAAGGCTAGAGGAGGTGGAAGGAGGAGACATATAGACACCCTTCACTGCTGATGCTCTCGTACAGAAACTGTATTTAAGTCTCCAGAGGCCTGGAGCAGAAGAATGAAGCAATAACTACAGCTGACAAAGCAGAGCTTTGTGTGGTAGGAGCACAGTGAGCCTATAAGCAGTGGTCGAATGGGTGGTGAAGGTACATTGCTTTCACTTAACACTCACACAGGACCAGGCTTTATCTAGAAGCCTCTATGGCTGGCAGTTCCCACAGCAAGTTCTAACTGCTGGGAGAAAGGCACAAATTACTTCACAAAGTACTCACAGCTGTTGGCACTGTCATGGTGCCATCCATGCCTTCCCTTGCCCAGGCTATGGGCATATTCAGAACTGTCCTTCCATGGATTACTGGTGGATGTGCAATGCAGAAAGCACTCACGGAGCAATGATCTTAGGACTGCAACCCACCTGATGCTCTCCTAGATATTTCAGAAAATCTCTGAAAACAAACAAACAAACAGAGTGGTAATAAATATACCTATTGCGAATATAAAGAAAGGGGAATCTTGTTTGGGCACTGCCTCCCCCTGCTTCACTTGCAAATTGTGCTCTGTATGAAAACACCAGTAAACTTATTCTATGCCTGCACTTTCAGTTATAATTGTGCCACCATCAATTCTAAATGCTAGTGTCTGTAACATTTTCTGCTGATTTCCTTACTTTCAAATTTAAATATTTGTCCTGTCCCTGAGGGTTCTGACACCATGTTATCCTGGAAGCTGAGTTTCTTGCATACTTTTGCCACCTGTCTGTGAATGAAATGCTCAGCTTTGATGCGTGCTCATTGCCATACTGCACCTTAGCATGGGGAAAGAGGAGCCCTGCTTGCCCTTGCTCTGACCCCTGGTGACCGTGGCACCAGGCCAAAGATTCATCTCTGATTGCTTCATTCACAGCTGACTATTTAACCAGGCAAAGCAACACTGGTTTAAACAAACTTCCCTCGAGTGTGCTCACTGAGTGAATAGTAATGACCATAACATTTTATGCTTGTACTGTGTCTTTCATCCAATATCATGACAACGCTTCAAAAGGTGGGGGGGAGATTTATTTCTCTTTATTTTTATGAAGACAAGTGTGGAAAATATGAGCTATAGCAAAATGAAACATTTCTGCAGAAGACACTGGTGGTGAAAATAGAGCAAAACCCAACAAGAATGCTGCCAGTCTCTAGCTCTAGTCAGTACACCTAATTTCCCAAGCTGATAAAAAGATGGATACTTCCAAACCTATCCTGAAAGCATGCTGCTCTTATACTGATTCTCAACGTTGCCACTGGTCTCTATCACTGAAATAGCATACTCTATTGAGTACTGTTTGCAAAAGGAAAACATTCCACTGGATCAAGCTGCTCAAGGCTCCATCCAGCTTGGCCTTGAACTCCTCCAGGGAAGGGGCATCCCTGGAAGGAATCAGAAGAGGCTGACAAGGTACATGCAAAGAATCACAGAATCACAGAATTGTAGGGGTTGGAAGGGACCTCTAGAGATCATCGAGACCAACCCCCCTGCCAAAGCAGGTTCCCTACACCAGGTCGCACAGGTAGGCGTCCAGGCGAGACTTGAATATCTCCAGAGAAGGAGACTCCACAACCTCCCTGGGCAGCCTGTTCCAGTGCTCCGTCACCCTCACCGTGAAGAAGTTCTTACGCACATTCGTGCGAAACTTCCTATGCTGCAGCTTATGTCCGTTTCCCCTCGTCCTGTCTCCACGTACCACTGAAAAGGGACTGGCCTCACCGCTATGGCCACCACACCTCAGATATTTATAAACCTGGATCAGGTCCCCTCTCAGTCGTCTTTTCTCAAGGCTAAACAGACCCAGTTCACTTAGCCTTTCTTCATAGGGGAGATGCTCTAGGCCCTTCACCATCTTTGTGGCCCTCCGCTGGACTCTTTCCAAGAGATCCCTGTCTTTTTTGTACTGGGGAGCCCAGAACTGGACACAGTACTCCAGATGAGGCCTTACCAGGGCAGAGTAGAGGGGGAGGATCACCTCCCTCGACCTGCTGGACACGCTCTTCTTAATGCACCCCAGAATGCCATTGCCCTTTTTGGCCATGAGGGCACACTGCTGGCTCATGGCCAACCTGTCGTCCACCAGGACGCCCAGGTCCCTCTCTGCAGAGCTCCTCTCCAGCAGCTCATCCCCCAGCCTGTACCGGTGCATGCAATTATTCCTTCCTAGGTGTAAGACCCTACACTTGCTTTTGTTGAACCTAATCCGGTTTCTTACTGCCCAGTTCTCCAGCCGGTCCAGGTCTCGCTGAATGGCAGCACAGCCTTCAGGCGTGTCAGCCAATCCTCCCAACTTCGTATCATCAGCAAACTTGCTGAGGGTGGCCACTGTCCCCTCATCAAGGTCATTGATGAAGATGTTGAACAAGGCCAGATCCAGCACAGACCCCTGGGGGACACCACTGGTTACAGGTCTCCAGCCAGACTCTGCACCACCAACGACGACCCTCTGCGCTCTGCCAGTCAGCCAGTTCTCAACCCACCTCACTGTGCACTCCTCTATCCCACACTTCCTCAGCTTTGTTATAAGGATGTCGTGGGAGACAGTATCAAATGCCTTTAAGAAGAGGGCAACAATGAAATAAAGAGGGAATTATGAACAGAGGGAAAGTAAAACTGAGATTAAAGGGATTTACAAAGAGAAAGAGAATACAGATGACCACATCTGCACAGCACGGTTCTTGGGCTGGGCTTTGCCAACCCGTCAGAGAGAAGATCCAATTAAATTGAAAGGCAGAAGACTGCTCCCTTCAGTGGAACAGTGCTCCCTCTCTATGAGATCACTCAACACACTCCTGATGCTGTCAATGACCCTACATTGTCCTGACAAAGTCATTCTCCGAGACACCCTGCAGAAGAATAGCCATTTGTAACAAGCTGTGGGGTGCTGGGAAAATAATGGAGCAGGGAAATACTGGGCATCGTAGTGGGAGGGCTGAGGAACAACCAGACAACCCAAAGCATCCAACCTCAAAGAGCTGTGCACAGGGGGCACTGAGACTGCAGTTCTTGCTAGGTTTACAGAAAGGAATGTAACATTAATTTGTGGCAGTAGGATGCCACTAGGGATTAAGGGAAATTAGTAAAAGGGGGTGTTGCTGCTACTTCGTAGGAACTTGACATGATGTTCAAATGCTGTCTGCTGGGAGTCTGGATTACTTTATTATTATTTTTAATAAGTCCAGAGGGCTTTCTTTTGCAAAGGAACTCAAGCTGAGATGGTGGGTTTATATGTTCACTATTCATTTGGAGAGAGAATTGTTTGATGGATGCTGAAGTTTATAGTTCTTTTGCAATGTGAATTGCTGGAATGTTTTGCAGCCCAGATCTGTGCTCTCATTTTCACCACGCAGTTATGTAAGTCTCTGGAATAATAAAATAATGCTGGCTTTTTTAAGGAAAGAAATGGTTGCATGTGCTCTCAGTGTGATGGTCTGTGTGTGGTACTCAGTGAACAGCAGAAGTCAGATCTGTAGAGTCCATTCTGATGGCTCTCTGACATGCATCAGGATTCTTTGTTCTACCGCTGGGAAATGAGAAGAAATCTGTGCTTGAGAATCACAAAGGATTACTGATTTGTATGTGTGCTCTAGACTGTATAGATTTGAATTAACATCAAAGAGTAGATCTCTCATTCCTCTCGTGTGTGTATTTTGTAGGAAAGGGAAATAGAACTTTTCCAGTACTGAGAAAATCTGCTAATTTCAGCTGTTCACCCGATTTCCTTTCTGCACAATGACTCCACAAATTATATTTTATTCTACAGAGGAGTGGACATAGGGTCATTTGGACTGAAGTAGTAGCTTGGCATCTAGTCAAAAAGCACTACATCACGTGTAGCACGACTGATTTCTTTCTCCCAGTATCCCCTAAGATCCAGGTATCCAATCAGTTCTGATCTCTTATTATGTCAATTCCACAACTTCCCTAGGCATCTTGATCCACAGCTAAAATACTCTATGTAAAGGTTTATCTAATGTTTAGTTTAAATTACCTTGCTACAGCTTAAGTCAATTTATTTCTATTCCCTCTTAATTGACTAACAGGTATAATTGATGTTTCACTCACTTTTCTCAGTAGTAGCAGAACGTTGCATAAAATGTTTCCCAATATACTGTGTTACAAAAGGATGGGCTAAGTAGGTATTAAAATAAAGAGCAATAAACAATTAAAGATAAGAGATTAATATTAATGCACTGCAGAAACAGGAATCAAGCAACAGAGAGCGAGAGGTTCTGAAGGAACTAAATTCTGTTCCTACTCTTCTTTGGATGTACATTCAATTTGAGTCCTTCAATTACAAAGAGATCTGGGGTGAAACAGAATCTGAGTTACAACCCCAACTGTTGTACAATAATACATAGACTATTTTTTATGAAGCATTTTTCTTCTGGCAAGACTTTACTAAACTGCAGTTGATTTGTTACTCAGTTAAACCAAATGAGTGTAAGTACATCCATGTACAGAGATCCTACAATAGGGATTTGGGGAAATTATTTTGTTCAGTCTGTACAGTTCCTCTGAGTAGAATGACCCTTTGTGTAAAATGAGGCCCAGTGCCTCTGAGTACATGGGAGGAAAATCTCCCAGGGTTCTCACATGCAGAATCCTCTAAATACATCCCCAAGGAAAGCAGATTTGCTGCTGCTTTCCCATACTCAAGATGCAAGAATCAACTCAAGGCTGATCAAAGCAAGAATAAGCTGCTGCTGCTCCAAGATCTTGGGAGGATACATCTAAAACCAAAGCATCTATAATAATAAGGAGCTCTGCTTTTAAGTTGTTTCCAACCATGCTGTGAACCTCCCCAAGATCCTTTGCCAGCATGGCTGTGATGAAATGCAACAGATAAGATTTCCTCTGCCCTTTCAAGAGAAAGTTTGAAAGCCCAGAGAGCTCTGCTGGAAGATAATGGGACACAGACTCTTCATTTTCTCCAAAGGATCAAGATTAATGATAGGCAGATGATTAATTCAAACGACGATAAAAAATTCCAGAGAATTGTTAGAAGATTTTATAAATTGGCTTTTCCTCCTTTACAATCTAGAAAATCTGAAAAGATCCATTCTCAGAAGCAATTAAGATCACAATCTCCCCTATCTTCGGGTTTCATCAGTTCCCATTCCACATCTATTTGCACACAACTAGTGGGAAGCCTGAAAGAGAAGCTGTTATATTGTAAATCAATCAGCTCTCCTGTAAGACAGGAACTGAAGCCTCTGCTCTTATAGAGAGAAGGAACTGAGTCATTTGACATGACTACATGCTTCTGAATGTGATTTACTGCTTCTGCAGAGCAAAAAACCAACAAACCAGCACACAGTGCCTTCCCTAAATTTCACAGCAACATTTACTGAGAACCAAAGATGTATGCAAGTTGATTTTTTACATCTGAATTTCCTTCCAAATTTGGACCTGCCTTTATACTGTGCAGCACACAGTGAGACAGCAATTGTAACAACAGGGATCTGAAGTGAGGGGCTTGTGTCAGATTCTCCCTTTCAGACAAATAGCTCTTTCTCGACAATCTGTACAATGATTACTTTTGCTGTGAATTCTTGGAAGAGAGACATCACTTACTCAGAATATGGATAATTTTATACAGCAATTCAGGACAAATGAGAAGCCATTTAGCTGTCTCACTGGAATGGAAGGTGAAAGAGCTGGTGAACAAATGGATTGCCATAGAAGAGATTGCTAAGCAAGCTTCGGTCAGAGAAGCCAACCATGATTTGCTGAGCACAGCAGGACCGTGCAGAGCTGTCACTTTAGAAAAGGTTGCACGTTGACTAGCAAGTCAGTAACACTTTACTTTATTGTCATATTAATAACCTTTATGCTAATATAACAAGCACCACCAGATTTTCAAACAGCTTTTTATATTATGGAAGGTCCTGCCTAAAAGTTTTATAAAATGTGGCTTTACAGAACATATTCTCAAAATACGACCAAATCAGTCCATTCTCTCACACCTGTTCCCCCACCTATTTATGGTATTTCTTGCGTGCTGATGACCTTGGTACTTAAAAGCTATTTCTGTATACAACATATATAGGAAATGCACAAGGATGTTCAAGTTGTCTCATCATAACTTCATCTGTTAAAAACATCACTTGATGCTGTCTTCCAAGAATTTGCACTTATAGGACTCAAGGTGAATCACTTGCCTGGAAACTGTCCTTCTCCTTTTAAAATGAGAATCTTATTTTGGCTCATTTTCATGCTGAGGCAGTTGGCAGTTGGAACTGAGAAATCTAGATCTGAATGTAAACTTCAGCTATCTTATAAGCTGTTGAAATCCCAAGGTTGTAGACAGCCAGGATGACTTGAGCTCACATTTCTCTAAACTGTGATTATGTTTAGACACAGTGAGTGACGGACTTGTGCGATGCAGCATGGGCTGTTGAAACAAACCTGGATCAAACCTGCCCCACTGGGCCTGCTACAACTGTACACAGACAAAGTGAGGGGAAAAAAAACCAACGTCCCTGACATTATTTGTTTCCATGGCACCTGTTTGGGTTGTTTTGTGTAGCTGAGTTTGCAGAACAAAACAGATTGCAGATAAACAGAGCAGTAGCTGAGGATTTCTGAACAGATCTGTGCACTCTCCATCCCAGAAACAAAGACTGGGGGGCAGGCAGGAATGGGGAGGTAAAGGAGAATGCCCAGTCTCCTGCCTGCTCCACAGCCATCCCAAAGACCTAGTGAGATCACCAAGTGCTAAAATCCACCAGTTCCTTTGGGAGCCCTGCCTGAGCCTGTGCTGCTTAAGGACAGGAAAGGTTGGGATTGTTTACTGCCTCAAATGAAAGCTTACTGATGCTGATGATCTGTTCTATTTCTATTGTTTGAGCTTTCTTTCCTTCAAATGATTTTCTCATTATGACCTAATGATCTTATTCAGCTTAACACAGTGGTTCTGAAATTCACTTCCCATAGAATCTCCCACCCATACAGTATTGTTACAGGTCTCTGTAGTCTTACACTGAAACAATTTTTCCATGTAAAGAGACATTGTTGCTTCTCCTTGCAGACTTGCATTGAAACCATTTTTCTGTTATATCCCAACATATTATAGCGCTGATGGTTTCCACAAACCATCTTTCTTTGGAATAGCTTTCCATGGAATTTCACATTTTAAATGCTATAATCAATAACTTCTAGACCAGTGCCAAGCTGCTCCCCACTAAAATTTCACATTAAATAGTGCTACTTCAGCTCCCTCCAAACTTAGAACTACAATCCATTTCCCATTCTAATGAGATTGCAAAGGAGACATTTCAGTTGTTGGTGTTAAATTAATGTTGCAGGCAATTTACACTTCTGTGAATAACTGCCGCTGAGAAGTTTCTGCCATTTATGATGTCAGTCCAAATGGTCAAAATATTGAACCTTACAATCAACATTCATAATTACATGGGACGCAGCTAACAGAAGAGCTGCAATTTCATCAGCAGCACAAGAAATGTCAGGCTGCTCACTCCAAATCATCTCATTTTTATCAAGGTAGGATTTGCCCTCCTTCTTACACTGTTAATCTTTCAGCTTCACTGAAATCTCCCCTGTGCAATATACAGCTGGTACTTTCTCCCTTTCTTCCAATACTGTTCTTCATTTCTTTACTGGAACGTCATTTTAAAGACAGTTGCTGATTGCCTTCTCATTTGCCTCTTCGATCATTTGCCTTTCAAAAGGAAAGCCCAAATTAACAACCTATCTACAGTTCAATCAATTCCAGCCTGCCAAAATAAATGATGTGGGTCAAAAATGAGGAACTCTTAGGTTCTTTACTTTGAATTTGTTCCTTCTCCCTCTCAGTATTCTGTTATCTGAACCACTGAAGAGATTCAAGTATGATAAAATTTGCTCTTCTTCCCTAGAATCAACAGATTTCTGATCCAAAGCCCCTTGGCTGTATCATCCTGTGTGTATTCCAGTGTGTTACCATGCTCTTAAGGCTAATGTCTGCCAGAGGATATTTGGATTGCTCTCTTACACTGAAACTATAGGCTAAGTTCTTCAAGTGATAGCAGGTGGCTGTTTGCTGGCAAACTCTCAGTTCCAGAGGGCATTAACACGCTTTGCCAGTGATGTGCTGCATTTTCAGCCAGAGGTCCTGATCAGGGTCAGGGTCTCACTGTACCTGGCACTGCACAAACAGGAGTAAAGCAAAGCCTTCTCTTTGTAGGGGTTCAAAAACAAGCTGCAGCAGTCAAGGCCGGGAGGAGAAGGAAAATTCTGATCTCCAGAGCATTCCACCTGCTCAGCATTCTGTGCACTCACCAGGAATGAGAGAAATACAAATCTAAGCCCTTGCTATGCCTGAGTCAGGCATAGGGTCTTGTCCCTGGGTCATCCAAATTAAATGCTATGACTTTTTTTTTTCTAAACCATTTCTGACTCAGTCTTTCTATTAGGGAGCATCTATTTTATTTTGTTTATTTGTATAAATAATGGCTCCTTGTGGCTAAGAAGACCAATGGTATTCTGGAGTGCATTAAAATGAGTATGGTCAGCAGGGAGAGGGAAGTAATCCTCCCCTCTGCTCTGCTCTGCCGGGGCCACATCTGAGCTCCAGCTCAGGGAACTACTGGAGGAGGGCTACAAAGATATATGGGGCCTCTGCTTTAGCAGAGGGGATGGATTCTGTGATCTCCAGAGGTCCCTTCCAACCCCTACAATTCTGTGATCACAGTGAAAGCACAATTTACGCTTGGATTTTAACAAAATAAGGCAGGTTTTATCTTTAAAACCAAGGTAATCGGTGTAATAGCTCTGATGGTGGAAGCTCTCTTGCTGTCAGTCAAAGACAAAATGTTCCAAATGCAATAAATGTTCTTTAGGTAACCTTTTGTTTCACTGTGACCCGAGCATCATAAGCAACAGTTGGACCCTTTGATTTACCTCTTCTTCCTGCAATCATTCACTTTGTCTCTTGGCACAAAGTTGCCTTAGGCAGTTCTTAAATATCACAGCACTGCAGTGGAGCTCTTCGAGATGTACACACAAATTCTTAGTCCTCTTCAGTAAGATCACAGTTCAGATAATGGCCTCCCCAAACATTCATACAGATCACATACTTAAGAGGGAGAAAATCTTAAAGATGAAATTATGCAGATGAACACATTAGCTAACAATATCTGAAATTACTCTATGAGGAGCCCCAGGGAATCAGAATTAACGGGAGAAGCAGAACATGTGAAAAAAACCTCTCAGTGTCACTTTGTGCCAAGCATTCAAAAACCACACACAAACTGCCTATAAACTTGGCGATTGCTTCAAGGGGCACAATCACCATAAATCTAGGATAACACACTAGTCTATTCAAAATAATTTTTTAAAGCACTGTTCTGTTAATGATGTCTTTGTTTTATTTCATCCGGCTCAGACCATTCTAGACTGGCTAAGTTTTTCTTTTGTTTATAGAAGGCGATTCGAAGCCGTAAGTCTCAGAAAGTCATCAGGACTTTTGTTTCTGTGGAGATGCAGCTCAAATGCAGACGGCTGAGTACACAAGTGTAAGCTGCAAATGATGCACAGGATTCCTTCATTAGCTACAGGATTCAGTTCTCAAACTTGCACTTCCTGGAAAACAGCTCAGTTTTACTTACTTGTGTCACATATTACAAATGGTTATTGTGAGAATTGAATGTTGTTTCTGCATCAGAACAAAATAAGAATTTTGTTAACTTCATGGTCTTTACCGTTTGGGGTTTTTGTTTTATAGTTCGTTTCAGGGGCCTTACTACTTTATTAGAGTTCTATAAGTTAAAGTAATATGTATGTATATATGTATAGCCAACATTGAGAATATATGTCACACATTGCAACAGTATTCTGCCAATTTAAAAAAGAACAATTCACTACATGATACGGGGAATGCCTGGAGAAGATCGGACATCTCCCCTCCCCTCCGTACTCTTTGTTTAACAAGAATTCCAAGCAAATCACCATATCAATAGGACAAGAAGAGCACTGAGACACCTTGGAAGCAACAGGATGGCAACTGACTATGTCACACATTGCAACAGTATTCTGCCAATTTAAAAGGACAATTCACTACATGATACGGGGAATGCCTGGAGAAGATCGGACATCTCCCCTCCCCTCCGTACTCTTTGTTTAACAAGAATTCCAAGCAAATCACCTTATCAATAGGACAAGAAGAGCACTGAACACCAGATAACGATCCAATTAAATCCTCTGATAAGATTGTGAACCCGGAGTACCCAGCAAGTGGGGAAATGGGGGAGAAGGGGGAGGTAAGGGAGAGAAAAAGGGTATAAAAGTTGTCATGCTGTATCCATAGGTGCGCTCCTGCTTGCGGGACGCCCGCCATTGCAATCGCGAATAAAATCTGCTTTTATCAGAGATACCGTCCTGGCAAAATTATTCGGATATTTCCAACAATTTGGGGGCTCGTCCGGGAGTATTATTGCCTCTTTGGGTGTCTCCCTACTGCCCTGGACAGGATAGGTGCACCCCGCTGATTTCAGCGGTCCTGTCTGAGTGGTGAGGTGACTCCTTGGGACGGCCGATAAGAAACCGAGACTGTTAGATAAAGGACGGATTCTGTAAAAGCCAAGGGGCAGGTAGGCACGGGTGTTGGCCATTGCGACCCGGTAACTTCGTGCACGGACCAAGGTAAGAGAGTTTAATTCTTGCCTTGGGGGTCGGTTGAGACTCTTGAGTGTGTGTGTGATTGAGACGCACGTCAGTGCGAAGCGAGTGCGGAGTCCCGACCTGCGGTTCCGTTGTCCCGCGAGGGGCACGGCCAGGGACGGACGAAGCGGCTGTGTTGGTGGAAGGAAGAGTCTCGGGAGGGAGCTGTTGGTGTACGGTACCCTGTGCACTTGACGAAGTGGCAGCAGTACACCCCTATTTGAATCCGAGAATCGGAGTAAGGTACTCCGGAAGGATTGGCCCTAAATCCGAGAGTCGGAGTGTGGTGACCTGTGGGCTGGGTAGTTCACAGTAGCACTCCGGAGGGATGGGGAATAGGAGCTCCCGAGAGCAGGGGAAAAAGGTCCCCTGGTTTGTGCCTAAAGAAGCCCCTTACGAAAATGTTTCAGAATTGGAAAGACGGTCCCAAGACCAGGGACAAGGATAAGAAAAAGATGCTTAAATATTGTATACAGATATGGCCTAGAGAGCCAATACAGGGAAAATAAATATTCTGGCCAGAATATGGATCTGACAAATGTTGGGTGTGTCAGATTCTGAATTCGTATGTAAAGAATAAAACCCCCTTTTCAAAGGAGGAATCAGACTACGCTGCTTGCTGGATTCAAGAAGCCAGTCTGTTATTAGTGAGAAAAGGTCCGGACCAAAAAGGGAGGAAATAAGAAAGAGAACCAGAAAGATCATAAATGGGATCCCTTAGACAACTTCCCCCCCCTTCAATTTCAAAAGCACTGCAAGTGGCAGTGATCTCTACAGAGTAAGAGAGCGGCCGTGCTGCTGATCTGTGCAGGGTCCTGGAGAGAGGATGCACATTCTATTACTGTATTACTGAGGGAGTTGGAGCAATGTGAATGGGACCTGGAGAATTTTCCTTTCTCTAACACTAACCTTACTAATACTTCACTTTATCCTCTTAGGGCAGTCTCCTTAGGTCAAAGGGAAATAGGGTATGCTGATGTCTGTTGTTTTTACGAGAAGAAAAGTTAGGAGTTTCAAGAATTCCTTAATTGAGGATTCTGTAAGTGTAGCAGAACAATTAGATCAATTTCTAGGGCCTAATTCATGGATGGAAATGATGTTATCACTGATATGTTGTTTATTGGAGAAGGAGGTGGGCACCTATGCAAGTATGGGAAAGGAATATAGAGGGAACATTGGGCTCTGGAGGGAGGAAGAGAGAGAAAGGATCCTGAGGATAAATTGTATTGATTATTGTCACTGTCTTTGTGATTGTTAAATGTTTATGTTGTGAAAGTGTTGTTGTGTTATGATATGTCATGTACGAGGCTGTTATGATACAAGGAGGTCTAAAGTGATACTGAGAAGACCCCCTGGATTGTATTTTGGCTCAGTGGAGAAAACATTGCTGGTGAGCCAGGGAGAATATTGAATAAGAAACCGGGAACATAAATGGAGTAACGGGGTCAGTTTTATAGTTAAGTACTCTAATCATGAGACCAAGTGCTGGGTATTTGTGGAAGTTGAGGAATTGTATTGTTTGATTTGTGGATTTTGAAGGCACTGGGACAAACTGTCTTAATGGTATGTGGAAATGCAATTTTTAATGGTATGTGGAAAAGGAGTTGTTAACGGTATGTGGAAATGTAGTTGAGGTATAAAGAGTGGAATTGTGGAAAAACAAACAACAAAAATGGCAAAAAGGTTAAGGAAACACTGAGTTTGGGATGTTAGAGTTTGGGCCGGCACGAGAACACATCCCCCATACTACCCCCCCCACACCGCGGCTTGTAAGAACAACTCGGAGTAGGAGAAAGAGGTGTGGGCCGGAGCCTCCCGCTGTGACTGTAAAGGGTGCATTGCTTGTGAATGGGGATGGGACGGGATATTGAAAGTGAGAATAGCCGTCATCTGCAGAGATCTCGGAAACCCGATATCCCAGTTTGAGCACTGGAAGCCTGGGGAGGGGAGGGGGTGAAACTGAAATATAATGTTAGTAATGTATGTGATGATGAAAGTCTAGAAAGTGAAAAGAGTTTGGGAAAACAAACAAACAAACAAACAAACAAAAAAAACACACAGGCTGAGGAAGGCAAAGTTGAGTAAAGGTATAAACAGGGATGTCCTTACCAAGAAGAAGAGGTAAGGGGGAGCCTGGAAGGGCTCAGGGAGAGTTCCCCCCCGCCACTGGACCAAAAGCAGCTTGGGGAAGCAGGGTAAAGAGGTTTATTTTCTGATATGGATGCCTCTTACTCTGTGCTACATCAAGAATTATTACCTTTAGATGATTTTTTTTGTAGTTGTAGGAGTTATTGGCAAGAGAAGTTTACTTTTTTTAGGGGATCAATTAAATACAGTCTAGGAGAAGAAGTAGGAATATATAAATTCTTGTACATGCCAAATTCTCCAAAACCATTACTTGGGCATGACATATTAGAACAGTTGAATGTAGTTTCAGTAGAGAAAATTGGAGCTAAGTGTCAAGCAAGAGCAATTGACTGAAAATTTTTGAAAAAGTTTGGCTTTAACATAAACTGGGAAAAGCAATGTTGGTACCCCCAGAAGTTACGTAAATCCTAAGTCAGGTATACACAGGATTGCAGGCATCAGGAAAGCCTGGCAGAGCCAAAAATGCAGCCCAATAAAAGTTAAGTTAAAGATGGGAGCCAGCCCAACCAGGGTAAAGCAATGCCCTTTGAGCATACAAGATTGTAGGAGGATAAAAGAAATAATAAATAACTTTTTGAATTTTGGATTATTAATTGGATAGGAATTCAAATAGCAACTTACCAGGATGGAATTACTGTATCAATGAATATACTAACTGAGGCAGATGAGAAAGAAATAGACCCTGTAATCTGGGTCAAAGAAGGGAATAGAGGGGGGTTAAGAATAACCCCTTTGAAAGTAAAATTACAAGAAAAATACCAGATTATAAGACAAAGGCAATATCCAATTCCATTTGAGGGACGTATTGGCCTTAAATCTGTAATACAGGGATTACTAAGGGACGGGTTGTTGGAACCATGTATGTCGCCCTTCAATACCCCCATTTTACCAGTCAGTAAACCTGATGGTTCCTACCGATTAGTTCAAGACTTGAGAAAAATTAATGAAATAGTACAAAAAAGGCATCCAGTGGTTCCAAACCCATATACCTTGATGAGTAAAATCCCAAATGAAAACAGGTGGTTTAGTGTTATAGATTTAAAGGATGCCTTTTGGTCTATTCCACTGGATCATGAAAGTAGAGATATATTTGCCTTTGAACGGGAAGATCCTGAAAGTGGGCGGAAACAGCAGTATCGATGGACAGTCCTACCCCAGGGCTTCACAGAATCACCAAATTTGTTTGGGCAAATTTTGGAACAAATATTGGAACAGTTTCAGCCACCAGAAGGAGTGTTACTCCTTCAGTATGTAGATGATCTCTTATTGTCAGGGCCAGAAGAAGCAGAAGTTAGAAGAGCCACAAACGAGTTGCTAAACTTTCTAGGGAAACAAGGACTGAGAGTGTCAAAGGATAAACTATAGTATGTAGAAAAGGAAGTTAGGTATTTGGGACACCTAGTCTCTGAGGGAAAGCGCAGAATAACCCCAGAGAGAATTCAAGGAATTATCGAGCTACCCTTGCCTGGAACAAAGAGGGAATTGAGGAAATTCCTAGGAGTAGTAGGATATTGTAGACTCTGGATAGAGTCATATGCTCAGAAAACCAGAGGATTATATCTTAAATTATTAGATGGAGAGCCCAACATCCTTGAGTGGACTGTTGAGGAAAAAGAATTAATAAAAGAGCTAAAACAAAGCTTAATTACTGCTCCAGTCTTAGCTCTTCCCGCCTTAAATAAACCCTTCCAACTCTTTGTCACTGTAGATAAAGGGGCAGCCTTGGGAGTGCTAACTCAGGAATGGGGAAATAAACGCCAACCGGTGGCCTACCTATCTAAGCTGCTGGATCCAGTGTCTCGGGGATGGCCAGAGTGTATCCAAGCTGTAGCAGCAACTGCCCTCCTGGTAGAGGAGAGCAGAAAACTGACCTTTGGGAGACAACTAGTGGTTACGACCCCACATCAGGTGAAGACCATTTTAACTCAGAAAGCTGGGAGGTGGTTAACTGACTCTAGAATTCTGAAGTATGAAATAATATTAATGGAGAAAAATGATTTAGTATTTGTTACTAAATCTTGCCTAAATCCAGCCACCTTCTTGTGGAAAGGGGAAGAAAAAGAGGAAAATATAGAGCATAATTGTCTGGATTTAATTGAGTATCAGACAAAGGTAAGACCTGACCTGCAAGATACCCCTCTTGGTGAGGGAGAGCTTTTGCTCATTGATGGGTCTTCAAGGGTGGTGCATGGCAAAAGATACAATGGGTATGCTGTAGTGCAGGTGGCAGAAGGAGAAGTAAAAGAGATGGGCCAGCTGCCTAATAATTGGTCAGCTCAGATATGTGAATTGTATGCCTTAAATCGAGCCCTTCACCTCCTTAAAGGAGAAGAGGGAACTATATTCACAGACTCAAGATACGCATATGGAGTGGTACATACCTTTGGGAAAATCTGGGAGGAACGAGGATTAATCAATAGTAAAGGAAAGGAATTAGTTCATGAGGCACTGATCAGACAAATTCTGGAAAATTTACTGTTACCCACTGAAGTTGCAGTAGTGCATATAAAAGGACATCAAAAGGAGAATTCGATTATTGCTCGTGGAAACCGAATAGCAGATAAAACAGCCCGTGAGGCTGCTTTACACTCAAAAATTATCATGAACTATCTCATGCCTGAGGTGCCTCCTCCTTCCCCAGGACAGGTATTCAGTGAAAAGGAAAAGGACACTTTTAGGAATTTGGGGGCCATAGAATCTGAAGGGAGATGGATCCTCCCAGATGGGAGAGAATTGTTAAACAAGGCAGTAACAAGGGAAATTTTAAATATCTTGCATCAAGGAAGTCACTGGGGAGTACAAGCTATGTGTGATGTTGTACTGAGGAAATATGTATGTGCAGGGATATATACACTGGCTAAACAAGTCTGTAGAGGGTGTGCAATATGCCAGAGGGTAAATAACAAGGTCATTCGTAGTCAACCTGCAGGGGGAAGGGAGCCGGGGATTCGACCTTTTCAAAGTATTCAAATAGACTTTATGGAGCTCCCTAAAGTGGGAAGAGTCAAATACTTACTGGTTTTAGTAGATCACTTAACTGGGTGGGTGGAAGCATTTCCATCAACATCTGCCACCGCAAATATAGTAACCAAGGTAATTTTGGAACAAATAATCCCTAGATATGGGGTGGTAGAGCACATCGATTCAGATCAAGGTAGTCATTTTACATCACAAGTTTTACAGAAACTAATGCACACTCTAGAGATTAAGTGGGAGTTTCATACCCCCTGGCATCCTCCATCATCAGGGAAGGTGGAACGGATGAATCAGACCATAAAAAGACACCTAACTAAGTTAGTCTTGGAGACTCGATTGCCTTGGACCAAATGTTTGCCCTTGGCACTTCTCCGAATAAGGACAGCGCCAAGAAAAGATGTGGGGGTTTCTCCATATGAAATGTTGTTCGGATTGCCATATCTGGGAAAGAAAAATGAGATACCACAATTTGAAACTAAAGATGCATTTCTTAAAAACTATATACTTGGGTTATCCTCCTCCTTATCAGCTCTCAGAATCCAAGGACTATTAGCACAAACCCCGCCTCTGGAATTTCCAGTTCATCCATTTCAAGGAGGGGACTGGGTCCTGATCCAGACGTGGAAGGAGTCAAAACTACAGCCTGACTGGGAAGGACCATTCCAAGTACTTCTAACGACTGAAACAGCTGTGAGGACGAAACAGCTGTGAGGACGAAACAGCTGTGAGGACGGCTGAGAAGGGATGGACTCACTACACTCGGGTAAAAGCATCTACTAGCCCTGAGGCATGGGAAGCAATTGTCACAGAAGAACCTTTAAAGATAAAAATTAGGAAAAGGAAATTGTGAAGTCATTTAAACTAATCTTTAACTTGCCTTCAAATAAGTAAAATTGTTATATGTAAGTGAAAGCTGGGGGGGGAGGGGGTAAGATAGCTTATATAGAATTAATGCCTAAAAAGAATTTCACTGTTGTGGTAATTATTAGAAAAACCTAAGGTTTGGCAACAATGCTGGGGAGGGACCAACTTATTGTTTTGATCTTGATAACAATTTATTTCAGGGAAAGCTTTAGTCAAGTGATGGCTTGGAAAAAGATGACCTCCAGAGGGGATTAGGGGGATACCCTGTTAAGATTTGGGTAAACCTTACAAGAAAGGAAGTACCCCAGACTGTTACATTTGATGCTTGCCAGGTAATAGCCTGTGGAAGTTTAAGTACTCAACGACAACTGAGTAATGAAAATAAATATCTCTGTCCTGAACCGGGTATAAATAAGGGATTCCCCTGTAACAGATGGAATAATGTATGGTGGACAACTGCCCATCGAGGTTGGACATATATACCTGGAATATTTGATGCTCCATGGGCACATACATTGAAAGATCGAATAAGCATGTTTAAAGGGACTGCACAACCAAACTGTCAATCCTTACAATGTAACCCAGTGACAATAACAATTAACAAGGCTGATAATCTTGTTAATACTACCTTTGGCCTTGGGATAGACATGCGTGGGAAAGATCCAACAGCGAGATTCCGGATAGCTGTACGGAATATACTCCCGGATGACACCCAGAAGGTTCAGGATGAGGAAAAACTTAGTGAGGGGGTGAAAAATCTTCCTAAAAACCCCAAAATTGTGACAGTTAAAGAGATAAAAGATCTTAGACAAACATTTGAAATTGGAACAGGATATGGAGATGTTAATGCCTGGGTAGAATGGATTAAGTATACTGTCCAGAGTCTCAACCATAGCAATTGCTACGCTTGTGCATCTGGACGGCCTATAGCTCAGGTGGTGCCCTTTTCTCTGGGATGGACCAAGGATCCCCAGGGGATGCAATGCATAATTGCCCTGTACCAGGAGAAAACCGCATGGGGAAATGAAACCTGCAAATCTCTCTCTCTCTTGTTCCCTCCAATGTCTGATACAGATGTCCGGATCCCTCCTGCATTCTCCACAGCCATAGGTAACCATCCAGCCTGCCTCTCACGGCAGGGTGTGAAGGCTACCAGGCCGATAGGGAACTTTTCCCTATGCAGTGAGGCTTTGAATGTTACGAAAGATTTGTCAGGAAACTATTCCAGATTAGAAATCCCCAGAGCAGATCTCTGGTGGTACTGCGGGGGGAAGGCCTTATGGTCCACTCTCCCATCCAATTGGGCAGGCACTTGTGCACTTGTTCAATTAGTTATACCATTCACCCTGGCATATGAAAAAAGGAATTTCCAAAAATCCTGGAAGAAATAAAAGAAGCTTAGGAATATCATTTGATGATTCAATCTATATAGATTCAATTGGAGTGCCTAGGGGTGTCCCTGATGAATTTAAGGCAAGAAATCAAATTGTTGCGGGATTTGAGTCACTGTTTTGGTGGGTAACGATTAACAAAAATGTAGATTGGATTAACTATATCTATTATAACCAACAGCGATTTATAAACTATACAAAAAGTGCCATCAAGGGAATTGCAGAACAATTAGATGCCACAAGTAGAATGGCCTGGGAAAATAGGATTGCTCTAGATATGATGTTAGCAGAAAAAGGAGGTGTATGTGTAATGTTGGGTACTCGCTGTTGCACCTTTATCCCCAATAACACAGCTCCAGATGGCACAATAACAAAGGCATTGCAAGGACTTACCACCCTTGCTGACGAATTGGCAGAGAATTCAGGAATAGATACCTCTATCACTGGATGGTTGGACTCCTGGTTTGGTAAATGGAAAGGGGCAATTATATCAATATTTACTTCTTTGATTACAGTAGCAGGAGCCTTAGTAGCCATCGGGTGCTGTGTTATCCCCTGTGTGAGAGGACTGGTACAGCGATTAATTGAGACAGCACTATTAAAACAAACACCCAATGAACCACCACCGTACTCGGATAAAATAATGGTATTAGGGGAGATGGGGAATGAAGAAAATGAAGCAGAGGAGGAGATGTATACGATAATGCCTTAAAGAACAACAACAACGAATTTTTTTGCAGAAATCAACAATGTATAAAGAAGAAAAGGGGGGAATTGTGAGAATTGAATGTTGTTTCTGCATCAGAACAAAATAAGAATTTTGTTAACTTCATGGTCTTTACCGTTTGGGGTTTTTGTTTTATAGTTCGTTTCAGGGGCCTTACTACTTTATTAGAGTTCTATAAGTTAAAGTAATATGTATGTATATATGTATAGCCAACATTGAGAATATATGTCACACATTGCAACAGTATTCTGCCAATTTAAAAAAGAACAATTCACTACATGATACGGGGAATGCCTGGAGAAGATCGGACATCTCCCCTCCCCTCCGTACTCTTTGTTTAACAAGAATTCCAAGCAAATCACCATATCAATAGGACAAGAAGAGCACTGAGACACCTTGGAAGCAACAGGATGGCAACTGACTATGTCACACATTGCAACAGTATTCTGCCAATTTAAAAGGACAATTCACTACATGATACGGGGAATGCCTGGAGAAGATCGGACATCTCCCCTCCCCTCCGTACTCTTTGTTTAACAAGAATTCCAAGCAAATCACCTTATCAATAGGACAAGAAGAGCACTGAACACCAGATAACGATCCAATTAAATCCTCTGATAAGATTGTGAACCCGGAGTACCCAGCAAGTGGGGAAATGGGGGAGAAGGGGGAGGTAAGGGAGAGAAAAAGGGTATAAAAGTTGTCATGCTGTATCCATAGGTGCGCTCCTGCTTGCGGGACGCCCGCCATTGCAATCGCGAATAAAATCTGCTTTTATCAGAGATACCGTCCTGGCAAAATTATTCGGATATTTCCAACAGTTATCGCTCAGCCATATCGCTATCTTCGTTTTTTCCCTAAAAAGACGTGGCCTTGAAATACTACAAGTGCCCTACATCAATCCAAAGGAGACTTAAAAAAGAAATCATAGTTACGAAAGCTAAATATTGTGCTCAAACCCTTCCTAGCAACATGTTTCTAGGTGACATTTGGCACTGGGTACAGTTTAGGGTAACAACAAGCAAGGACAGAACATGACATAATGCAGGACATTGTTGGTATCCAGCTCCAAACTCTGCAGGTAATGGCTCTGAGATGAAACTAGAAAGCATCAGAATGACAAGCAGTACAAGGGGAGTAAATCACAGTTTCAGGATTCCCTGTAGATACTGAGAAGACCCCCTGGATTGTATTTTGGCTCAGTGGAGAAAACATTGCTGGTGAGCCAGGGAGAATATTGAATAAGAAACCGGGAACATAAATGGAGTAACGGGGTCAGTTTTATAGTTAAGTACTCTAATCATGAGACCAAGTGCTGGGTATTTGTGGAAGTTGAGGAATTGTATTGTTTGATTTGTGGATTTTGAAGGCACTGGGACAAACTGTCTTAATGGTATGTGGAAATGCAATTTTTAATGGTATGTGGAAAAGGAGTTGTTAACGGTATGTGGAAATGTAGTTGAGGTATAAAGAGTGGAATTGTGGAAAAACAAACAACAAAAATGGCAAAAAGGTTAAGGAAACACTGAGTTTGGGATGTTAGAGTTTGGGCCGGCACGAGAACACATCCCCCATACTACCCCCCCCACACCGCGGCTTGTAAGAACAACTCGGAGTAGGAGAAAGAGGTGTGGGCCGGAGCCTCCCGCTGTGACTGTAAAGGGTGCATTGCTTGTGAATGGGGATGGGACGGGATATTGAAAGTGAGAATAGCCGTCATCTGCAGAGATCTCGGAAACCCGATATCCCAGTTTGAGCACTGGAAGCCTGGGGAGGGGAGGGGGTGAAACTGAAATATAATGTTAGTAATGTATGTGATGATGAAAGTCTAGAAAGTGAAAAGAGTTTGGGAAAACAAACAAACAAACAAACAAACAAAAAAAACACACAGGCTGAGGAAGGCAAAGTTGAGTAAAGGTATAAACAGGGATGTCCTTACCAAGAAGAAGAGGTAAGGGGGAGCCTGGAAGGGCTCAGAGTTCCCCCCGCCACTGGACCAAAAGCAGCTTGGGGAAGCAGGGTAAAGAGGTTTATTTTCTGATATGGATGCCTCTTACTCTGTGCTACATCAAGAATTATTACCTTTAGATGATTTTTTTTGTAGTTGTAGGAGTTATTGGCAAGAGAAGTTTACTTTTTTTAGGGGATCAATTAAATACAGTCTAGGAGAAGAAGTAGGAATATATAAATTCTTGTACATGCCAAATTCTCCAAAACCATTACTTGGGCATGACATATTAGAACAGTTGAATGTAGTTTCAGTAGAGAAAATTGGAGCTAAGTGTCAAGCAAGAGCAATTGACTGAAAATTTTTGAAAAAGTTTGGCTTTAACATAAACTGGGAAAAGCAATGTTGGTACCCCCAGAAGTTACGTAAATCCTAAGTCAGGTATACACAGGATTGCAGGCATCAGGAAAGCCTGGCAGAGCCAAAAATGCAGCCCAATAAAAGTTAAGTTAAAGATGGGAGCCAGCCCAACCAGGGTAAAGCAATGCCCTTTGAGCATACAAGATTGTAGGAGGATAAAAGAAATAATAAATAACTTTTTGAATTTTGGATTATTAATTGGATAGGAATTCAAATAGCAACTTACCAGGATGGAATTACTGTATCAATGAATATACTAACTGAGGCAGATGAGAAAGAAATAGACCCTGTAATCTGGGTCAAAGAAGGGAATAGAGGGGGGTTAAGAATAACCCCTTTGAAAGTAAAATTACAAGAAAAATACCAGATTATAAGACAAAGGCAATATCCAATTCCATTTGAGGGACGTATTGGCCTTAAATCTGTAATACAGGGATTACTAAGGGACGGGTTGTTGGAACCATGTATGTCGCCCTTCAATACCCCCATTTTACCAGTCAGTAAACCTGATGGTTCCTACCGATTAGTTCAAGACTTGAGAAAAATTAATGAAATAGTACAAAAAAGGCATCCAGTGGTTCCAAACCCATATACCTTGATGAGTAAAATCCCAAATGAAAACAGGTGGTTTAGTGTTATAGATTTAAAGGATGCCTTTTGGTCTATTCCACTGGATCATGAAAGTAGAGATATATTTGCCTTTGAACGGGAAGATCCTGAAAGTGGGCGGAAACAGCAGTATCGATGGACAGTCCTACCCCAGGGCTTCACAGAATCACCAAATTTGTTTGGGCAAATTTTGGAACAAATATTGGAACAGTTTCAGCCACCAGAAGGAGTGTTACTCCTTCAGTATGTAGATGATCTCTTATTGTCAGGGCCAGAAGAAGCAGAAGTTAGAAGAGCCACAAACGAGTTGCTAAACTTTCTAGGGAAACAAGGACTGAGAGTGTCAAAGGATAAACTATAGTATGTAGAAAAGGAAGTTAGGTATTTGGGACACCTAGTCTCTGAGGGAAAGCGCAGAATAACCCCAGAGAGAATTCAAGGAATTATCGAGCTACCCTTGCCTGGAACAAAGAGGGAATTGAGGAAATTCCTAGGAGTAGTAGGATATTGTAGACTCTGGATAGAGTCATATGCTCAGAAAACCAGAGGATTATATCTTAAATTATTAGATGGAGAGCCCAACATCCTTGAGTGGACTGTTGAGGAAAAAGAATTAATAAAAGAGCTAAAACAAAGCTTAATTACTGCTCCAGTCTTAGCTCTTCCCGCCTTAAATAAACCCTTCCAACTCTTTGTCACTGTAGATAAAGGGGCAGCCTTGGGAGTGCTAACTCAGGAATGGGGAAATAAACGCCAACCGGTGGCCTACCTATCTAAGCTGCTGGATCCAGTGTCTCGGGGATGGCCAGAGTGTATCCAAGCTGTAGCAGCAACTGCCCTCCTGGTAGAGGAGAGCAGAAAACTGACCTTTGGGAGACAACTAGTGGTTACGACCCCACATCAGGTGAAGACCATTTTAACTCAGAAAGCTGGGAGGTGGTTAACTGACTCTAGAATTCTGAAGTATGAAATAATATTAATGGAGAAAAATGATTTAGTATTTGTTACTAAATCTTGCCTAAATCCAGCCACCTTCTTGTGGAAAGGGGAAGAAAAAGAGGAAAATATAGAGCATAATTGTCTGGATTTAATTGAGTATCAGACAAAGGTAAGACCTGACCTGCAAGATACCCCTCTTGGTGAGGGAGAGCTTTTGCTCATTGATGGGTCTTCAAGGGTGGTGCATGGCAAAAGATACAATGGGTATGCTGTAGTGCAGGTGGCAGAAGGAGAAGTAAAAGAGATGGGCCAGCTGCCTAATAATTGGTCAGCTCAGATATGTGAATTGTATGCCTTAAATCGAGCCCTTCACCTCCTTAAAGGAGAAGAGGGAACTATATTCACAGACTCAAGATACGCATATGGAGTGGTACATACCTTTGGGAAAATCTGGGAGGAACGAGGATTAATCAATAGTAAAGGAAAGGAATTAGTTCATGAGGCACTGATCAGACAAATTCTGGAAAATTTACTGTTACCCACTGAAGTTGCAGTAGTGCATATAAAAGGACATCAAAAGGAGAATTCGATTATTGCTCGTGGAAACCGAATAGCAGATAAAACAGCCCGTGAGGCTGCTTTACACTCAAAAATTATCATGAACTATCTCATGCCTGAGGTGCCTCCTCCTTCCCCAGGACAGGTATTCAGTGAAAAGGAAAAGGACACTTTTAGGAATTTGGGGGCCATAGAATCTGAAGGGAGATGGATCCTCCCAGATGGGAGAGAATTGTTAAACAAGGCAGTAACAAGGGAAATTTTAAATATCTTGCATCAAGGAAGTCACTGGGGAGTACAAGCTATGTGTGATGTTGTACTGAGGAAATATGTATGTGCAGGGATATATACACTGGCTAAACAAGTCTGTAGAGGGTGTGCAATATGCCAGAGGGTAAATAACAAGGTCATTCGTAGTCAACCTGCAGGGGGAAGGGAGCCGGGGATTCGACCTTTTCAAAGTATTCAAATAGACTTTATGGAGCTCCCTAAAGTGGGAAGAGTCAAATACTTACTGGTTTTAGTAGATCACTTAACTGGGTGGGTGGAAGCATTTCCATCAACATCTGCCACCGCAAATATAGTAACCAAGGTAATTTTGGAACAAATAATCCCTAGATATGGGGTGGTAGAGCACATCGATTCAGATCAAGGTAGTCATTTTACATCACAAGTTTTACAGAAACTAATGCACACTCTAGAGATTAAGTGGGAGTTTCATACCCCCTGGCATCCTCCATCATCAGGGAAGGTGGAACGGATGAATCAGACCATAAAAAGACACCTAACTAAGTTAGTCTTGGAGACTCGATTGCCTTGGACCAAATGTTTGCCCTTGGCACTTCTCCGAATAAGGACAGCGCCAAGAAAAGATGTGGGGGTTTCTCCATATGAAATGTTGTTCGGATTGCCATATCTGGGAAAGAAAAATGAGATACCACAATTTGAAACTAAAGATGCATTTCTTAAAAACTATATACTTGGGTTATCCTCCTCCTTATCAGCTCTCAGAATCCAAGGACTATTAGCACAAACCCCGCCTCTGGAATTTCCAGTTCATCCATTTCAAGGAGGGGACTGGGTCCTGATCCAGACGTGGAAGGAGTCAAAACTACAGCCTGACTGGGAAGGACCATTCCAAGTACTTCTAACGACTGAAACAGCTGTGAGGACGAAACAGCTGTGAGGACGAAACAGCTGTGAGGACGGCTGAGAAGGGATGGACTCACTACACTCGGGTAAAAGCATCTACTAGCCCTGAGGCATGGGAAGCAATTGTCACAGAAGAACCTTTAAAGATAAAAATTAGGAAAAGGAAATTGTGAAGTCATTTAAACTAATCTTTAACTTGCCTTCAAATAAGTAAAATTGTTATATGTAAGTGAAAGCTGGGGGGGGAGGGGGTAAGATAGCTTATATAGAATTAATGCCTAAAAAGAATTTCACTGTTGTGGTAATTATTAGAAAAACCTAAGGTTTGGCAACAATGCTGGGGAGGGACCAACTTATTGTTTTGATCTTGATAACAATTTATTTCAGGGAAAGCTTTAGTCAAGTGATGGCTTGGAAAAAGATGACCTCCAGAGGGGATTAGGGGGATACCCTGTTAAGATTTGGGTAAACCTTACAAGAAAGGAAGTACCCCAGACTGTTACATTTGATGCTTGCCAGGTAATAGCCTGTGGAAGTTTAAGTACTCAACGACAACTGAGTAATGAAAATAAATATCTCTGTCCTGAACCGGGTATAAATAAGGGATTCCCCTGTAACAGATGGAATAATGTATGGTGGACAACTGCCCATCGAGGTTGGACATATATACCTGGAATATTTGATGCTCCATGGGCACATACATTGAAAGATCGAATAAGCATGTTTAAAGGGACTGCACAACCAAACTGTCAATCCTTACAATGTAACCCAGTGACAATAACAATTAACAAGGCTGATAATCTTGTTAATACTACCTTTGGCCTTGGGATAGACATGCGTGGGAAAGATCCAACAGCGAGATTCCGGATAGCTGTACGGAATATACTCCCGGATGACACCCAGAAGGTTCAGGATGAGGAAAAACTTAGTGAGGGGGTGAAAAATCTTCCTAAAAACCCCAAAATTGTGACAGTTAAAGAGATAAAAGATCTTAGACAAACATTTGAAATTGGAACAGGATATGGAGATGTTAATGCCTGGGTAGAATGGATTAAGTATACTGTCCAGAGTCTCAACCATAGCAATTGCTACGCTTGTGCATCTGGACGGCCTATAGCTCAGGTGGTGCCCTTTTCTCTGGGATGGACCAAGGATCCCCAGGGGATGCAATGCATAATTGCCCTGTACCAGGAGAAAACCGCATGGGGAAATGAAACCTGCAAATCTCTCTCTCTCTTGTTCCCTCCAATGTCTGATACAGATGTCCGGATCCCTCCTGCATTCTCCACAGCCATAGGTAACCATCCAGCCTGCCTCTCACGGCAGGGTGTGAAGGCTACCAGGCCGATAGGGAACTTTTCCCTATGCAGTGAGGCTTTGAATGTTACGAAAGATTTGTCAGGAAACTATTCCAGATTAGAAATCCCCAGAGCAGATCTCTGGTGGTACTGCGGGGGGAAGGCCTTATGGTCCACTCTCCCATCCAATTGGGCAGGCACTTGTGCACTTGTTCAATTAGTTATACCATTCACCCTGGCATATGAAAAAAGGAATTTCCAAAAATCCTGGAAGAAATAAAAGAAGCTTAGGAATATCATTTGATGATTCAATCTATATAGATTCAATTGGAGTGCCTAGGGGTGTCCCTGATGAATTTAAGGCAAGAAATCAAATTGTTGCGGGATTTGAGTCACTGTTTTGGTGGGTAACGATTAACAAAAATGTAGATTGGATTAACTATATCTATTATAACCAACAGCGATTTATAAACTATACAAAAAGTGCCATCAAGGGAATTGCAGAACAATTAGATGCCACAAGTAGAATGGCCTGGGAAAATAGGATTGCTCTAGATATGATGTTAGCAGAAAAAGGAGGTGTATGTGTAATGTTGGGTACTCGCTGTTGCACCTTTATCCCCAATAACACAGCTCCAGATGGCACAATAACAAAGGCATTGCAAGGACTTACCACCCTTGCTGACGAATTGGCAGAGAATTCAGGAATAGATACCTCTATCACTGGATGGTTGGACTCCTGGTTTGGTAAATGGAAAGGGGCAATTATATCAATATTTACTTCTTTGATTACAGTAGCAGGAGCCTTAGTAGCCATCGGGTGCTGTGTTATCCCCTGTGTGAGAGGACTGGTACAGCGATTAATTGAGACAGCACTATTAAAACAAACACCCAATGAACCACCACCGTACTCGGATAAAATAATGGTATTAGGGGAGATGGGGAATGAAGAAAATGAAGCAGAGGAGGAGATGTATACGATAATGCCTTAAAGAACAACAACAACGAATTTTTTTGCAGAAATCAACAATGTATAAAGAAGAAAAGGGGGGAATTGTGAGAATTGAATGTTGTTTCTGCATCAGAACAAAATAAGAATTTTGTTAACTTCATGGTCTTTACCGTTTGGGGTTTTTGTTTTATAGTTCGTTTCAGGGGCCTTACTACTTTATTAGAGTTCTATAAGTTAAAGTAATATGTATGTATATATGTATAGCCAACATTGAGAATATATGTCACACATTGCAACAGTATTCTGCCAATTTAAAAAAGAACAATTCACTACATGATACGGGGAATGCCTGGAGAAGATCGGACATCTCCCCTCCCCTCCGTACTCTTTGTTTAACAAGAATTCCAAGCAAATCACCATATCAATAGGACAAGAAGAGCACTGAGACACCTTGGAAGCAACAGGATGGCAACTGACTATGTCACACATTGCAACAGTATTCTGCCAATTTAAAAGGACAATTCACTACATGATACGGGGAATGCCTGGAGAAGATCGGACATCTCCCCTCCCCTCCGTACTCTTTGTTTAACAAGAATTCCAAGCAAATCACCTTATCAATAGGACAAGAAGAGCACTGAACACCAGATAACGATCCAATTAAATCCTCTGATAAGATTGTGAACCCGGAGTACCCAGCAAGTGGGGAAATGGGGGAGAAGGGGGAGGTAAGGGAGAGAAAAAGGGTATAAAAGTTGTCATGCTGTATCCATAGGTGCGCTCCTGCTTGCGGGACGCCCGCCATTGCAATCGCGAATAAAATCTGCTTTTATCAGAGATACCGTCCTGGCAAAATTATTCGGATATTTCCAACAGTTATCGCTCAGCCATATCGCTATCTTCGTTTTTTCCCTAAAAAGACGTGGCCTTGAAATACTACAAGTGCCCTACATCAATCCAAAGGAGACTTAAAAAAGAAATCATAGTTACGAAAGCTAAATATTGTGCTCAAACCCTTCCTAGCAACATGTTTCTAGGTGACATTTGGCACTGGGTACAGTTTAGGGTAACAACAAGCAAGGACAGAACATGACATAATGCAGGACATTGTTGGTATCCAGCTCCAAACTCTGCAGGTAATGGCTCTGAGATGAAACTAGAAAGCATCAGAATGACAAGCAGTACAAGGGGAGTAAATCACAGTTTCAGGATTCCCTGTAGTTACTGAGAAAACTGAACATTAGAAGTGTAATATGGGTTGCACTCAATAATTAGCTTAAAGGGAGAAAATATGCCTTTTATAATAAGAGAACAAAAGCCTTGGATTGCTCTTGAATATACTTACATAGCATCTGTAACACCTACCTCACATGGGCTGACTCAATCAGCCACAGAGGGAGAACATTAAGTGCTTTGTCTCTTGAATTATTAAGGGTTTACAAATAATTTCTCTGATACTCTTTAATACAGTATTACTTTTTGAAAAATACAGAAATGAATGAGGGAAGAATTTACAGATTTCCAAGCCCTTCTCTTGCTTGTGGATGAATGATTTGGTTTAAACATTAGCAATTTTTCTAATACTAAATTGGTTTGCAAATGAGGCCCTACCCACGAGCAGCTCATTGACAGCTGCAGTATTATATCTAATGCCAATCAAACAGAGAACAAGTAATGTATACTTAATACACTTAATATACTTAAGAACACTAGATGCTTCAGAACACAGTCCAGAGAAGAAGATAAAATAAGAAGGCAGAGATTGATATGGCTACAGAACACATCCAGTAAATACACCGTTTTTCCTACTGAAAGAGTTAAAAACAGCAGTTTGCACAATGTTGCAGTGGGATTACAAGTATCTTAAGAGATCTGGTACTGTCCTTGCAGGAGAGCGTGTGGTGAAGCAACAGATGAAACAGCATGATGAAACTGAGGGATATATTTGGAGACATTAGAGAGCAATTTGAACAGATATTTGGTGAAGCAAATGATTCCCAGGACTGACTGCCCCTCACTGGGTGTGTTACCATTGTACTCTTTGAGAAGAGAATTGACCCTGACTGATTTGTGCCAATGAAAAGGAGATGTAATCTCCCATAGCACAAAATGTGGCATTTGGACTTTTTTACTGACAAGCAGAGTGTCAGCCAGCATAGTCAAATGGAAAGGATATTAAACGAAGGTCAAGAACCCCTGCATCTTACATTCTTTTAAGAAGTGGTTGAAGATCAGTGAGTGAAAAGTAATAATTCCAGTTATGACCCGTGTGGGGTAAAAGAAAGCTTTTTCTGAACAGGAAAATGACAACATACCTGAAGTGGCTTCTTTTAAATACTTTTACAAAGGAACATTCTTGATTCCTGTTTAACTGATGAAGTACTGGCAAAATACACTGATTTTTTTAACTAGCATTTTCCTAGAATTAAATAATTATCACTGTTATCATGTAATGAAAAGAGTTCAGATCCAGTACTCTGAGACAACATAATTAGAATGCAGGAGTCACGGACCAAATGTCAGGGAAGTACAACGCAGGGACAAAGATTGTGTTTGAAGTCAATATTTTGTTAAGATCACATGAAATTGGTAGGTAGAGACAACAAAAGCACCGTTCCCAGGGTTTAAAGCAGTTTAAGGGAACATTTATGTGAAATATTTCTGCCAACTGCTGGCAAACAGCGAGGACAACAGACAGCAAATTTCCTAATTCACCATTTTTTACTGTGTTGTGTTTCTGTTTTGACTTTCTTTACTCTCATCAGATGACTTTTCCTATATATATATATACTAGATTCAGCACTGAAAGCTCATGGGAAATAAACACCCCGGCATGTTGCCACAAGTTGCAGAAATGAAATTAAGTTAAAGATCTGATGAAGTGTCAAGATACATGGTCTGCATCACACCTATGAATGAAGTATTGCAGGCAGAGTTTCTCTTGTAAGCTGTTCCTTACTGGTTTTCATTTATTTTTCCTAAAAGCAAAATCAAAAAAGAAATGCTGGATAAATAACTTCTTAATTCACTCTGCAAATCGACTGCGCAACATTTGGACTCTGACTGGATCCTTTTATTCTCAGTATCAAGATTCTGCAGGCGAAACCAGCTTTTCGAAGACAGTCATCCGCTTCCTGTGTCTTGAAAATAAACCCTACTGTTATCACAGTGAAACCAATCACAACTTAGAATCATAAAATAGCTCAGGTTGGAGGGGACCTTAAAGACCACGGAGCTTCGACCCCGTGCCGTGGGCTGGCTGCCCCCACCAGCTCAGGCTGCCCAGGGCTCCATCCATGGCCTTGAGCACCTCCAGGGATGGGCACCCACAGCTCTGGGCAGCTGAGCCACTGCCTCACCGCCCTACCCTTAATAAACAGAATTGTAAAGAAGGAATTCTGCCCAATTCTCTATGCACTGCTTTGGCTTTTAAAGAAAGAATACAACAAAAGGCAGAAAAAACGTATTTGCTTTTACTGAGCCCATAATTTATGTCCAGAAATTAGCTGAGTGAGAAGGTCCCATCCTGTCATACCCACGTACAAGACAGCTGCATTTTAACTGAATACAGCTCGTGACTGGTTTGGTTTCTTTGCAGTTGGTCTCTGAATTCTATCTGAAAATCAATCTCAGAACTCATCGTCACCTACACATATACACACACACCCTCAAAATTAAGACAGACTCAGCTTTCAATAACCTTTACCCAGAGATATGCTGTGTTCATTCTCACTGCTAATATTCTCACCATCAGATTAGTGTTACTTAAGACTGGCGAGTGACACTTTCTGTTTCACCAGAAAACACTGTGCAGGTAATAGCAGTGCCAGTTACCTCATCTTCCTACCTGTCTACTGATTTTGATCTAGATTGGATTGTTCTAATTGACTAACATTGCTATTATCTTAGGAAAACGCTTTAATTGTGGCATCTCTGCCATATATTTTACTACAGTCACTGTTGCCAGCAATACAATGCACACAAACAGCGCCTTTACAGGTGCACTGAGAGTTCAGACTAGTCGTGAATTACAGCTATGAATGGGAATTAAGTAGAACATTCCTTTCTAAGTACTTAGGAGTTGGCAATGCAGGCTCCATTTAGTAACAAAGGTATTAAGCCTGAAGGATTTGGCACTGAAATGGAGCTTCTTTCTGGGGCAGAGATGATTTTACTGAAACATTTGATAATTGCACTTATTATAAGCAAGGGCTGGTAGCATCAATTATTACAAAAGTTGCTTGACATTTCCTATTCATTATAAAATCCTATTTTCAATTACTGAAAACTTTGCCAACCTTTAGCTAGCCAGGCTGAAATTTTCCATGCTGAGTGCCTCTCTTAGTCTGATTTATTTACTTAAAGAGAAATTTTAGCCAAAACACTGCCTATTCCAAGAATAAAACAGGAGAAAAATCCATTGCTTTCACTATGTTTAAAACAAAAATCTGGAAATCTCCACAGTTCACCAAAGATCCTGAAGGAGAAGAGAGTTTTAATTAAATATGTGTCTTGTGCTGTTCCTGCAAAACTCAGAAATTGTTTCAAAGATTTTAATCAGTATTTTTTGTAGGGGAAAACATCTGCAATAGCAGGTTGAAGTTTGCAAGAATACAATAAAATTCATTTTCAGTAAAGAACTCTGTTCCCTGGCAGCACCTACATGGTATGGTTGGGTGCACCCACTCACTTCCCCCTCTAAGCTGAGCACACAGCATTCAGGACAATGTTGTAGGAGCTGGGATTTTTTTTATTTTGTTTGCTTGCCTGTTTTGTTTTTCCCTGTCTACTCTCCTTCCAATCTGTTTGAGATATATCCCAGTTTTTAAAGGAAAGGGAAGGTCCATAACTCCCCAATGTTTTTAATGACCACCTTGCTACCAAGCCAGTAGTACTGATGGTAAAACTGTCTTGAAGCAGAAAGTAAAAAGTACAGGACTGGGAGGAAGGGAAAGAAACTGCATGAAAAAGAATTTGGAAATGCAAAGACTAGAGGATGGCCAAAAGTTGAGTGTTGGGTTGTTTTGGAGTAAGAACTGGGGAGGAAGAGAGAAAGGAGAAGACAACAGCTGTTGAGGCTGAGAAGCCAGAAATGCACTGAGAGGGGCTTAGGAACACATAGCAGCAGTGGACACACAGGTAGATCATTTACACCAAATTTCAGCCTAGTGAAGATATTCTCCTTTAGGTCTCTCTACATTGCATGAAGAAAGCTCTTGTGCCATTGGATTGCTGGTCAGGGTGACCAAACTAAACTCCTGCTTTGAATCACCCTCTGAAGAAACCCTTCTACTTGGGAAGTGAACCTGCAGAAGGTAAACCCTATGAAAGAGAGCGTGCAAAGGCAAAGGTGAGAGAAGATTCATTTCCAGGGTTCATCTGGAGAGTGGGGCTTAGGGAACATCTGTGAAGAGGGGAAGGGAATCTCTTCATGGACTTATTAGTCCAGGTTTCTGTTAAGGATGGATGAGAGCTGCTACTGCAGAATTGGCCTCTACCCCACCCTCCACACCACAGGGTTCATGCGTGTTGCTAAGCAAATCAGTTAATCCACATTTTTGCAGTTTGTCAGTCATCCTCTTAGATGCTCAGTAGGAGATCCTAGAGTCTGATCTGCAAAAGTGCTGAGCATTCACAACTAGAACTGATACTGCTAGGAACTACGCTCCGAATATAGAAAATATTTTGCGGTGCCATGAACTCAGAAAAAAAACCACCCACCCAAGAAACAAAAAACAAGTTCCAGACACTCAAAAAACGTTGGTTTTTGCTTCATCTTTGTATCCACTTGCCATCTGTCCAAGTTGGGTTGCAGTATCCCCTCACTTCATCAAGGCATTGTGAAAATAGGTTATTTCATGACTGTGAAGCACCCAGATACAATAATGATGACTGCTGAGGGAGAGCTCACAAGAAAATTAATAATTCTGTATTGAGAAAAGGCTTTGAATAGTGTGCAATAAATAAGCCCTGGGGTACACACTGAACAATGAATATAAAATATTAAATAGCTGCTCATTAAGTGAGCTGCATCCACCCCGCACTTTAAAAATGAAGCAGTTGTTTAACAGCACACGAGCCTGTGAATGAAGATAATACCATACTGCATGCACACAAAGGCTATATGAATTTGTAGCAACAAGTTCCATTTTCACTTTTCTCAAGTTTTGAGTGTTTGGCTTAGCCTCTTCGGTAGAATGCCAAATTCTCTTAATTGAGTTACGCATGAAAGGGGGCATAGGTCAATGAAGATTAGAGAGAGTGCTGGCTTCCAGAACTGGCTCAACACAAAGTCCAAGGGTGTCTGGATTCATTCCTTTTTAGAGAAGAAAGATAACCACAGCTTTTCATCTGGATTCAGATGTTCTTGAATTTCAGTGCTAATCAAGTGTTAGTTTTCTTCTTCTACTGTGATTTGTTCTCCTTAAGATGGGAGTGCTTCTGTGGACCTCTTCATTATCTTGACTTTTAGAAACATTGGAACATGAATCCTGCCATTAAATTCTACTTATTCTTGATAAATATAGTGGGCAACATCATTAAAATAAATGTGGTAGGTATAGGTTTTCCTAAGTAAATTGGGTAATACAGAGCAGAATATGTATTTTTCCCTGTGAAACTATACTCAAGGAATAGGACAGAAGAGATGCATCAGGAGGATGAGACATTTTTAATGGGACAGGATGGAGCAGAAATGGATGCAGCCTCATTGGAACATGAAGTGTCTGAAGCATTTCAAGCTTTCTCATTACACTTCCTAGACACCTCCAACCACATCAAAATGGTGGACAGGAGGAAACCCAACAAAAGGCAAAAAACACAGACCACAGAGGCAGAGGAATATTATATGAAAAGTGTATCCTTTGTTTAGTATCAATCAAAATATATGAAGCTATATGGCAACAACTACCATCCAACTGCCCACAGGGAACATGGGAAAAGCAGAGACTTAAAGAGGTGAAAAATCTCAGAATGCATGTGGAAGATCTCATTTTCAAAGCAGACAAATCATACAGCTGCACCTGCAGTCACAGAATGTAGTAGCATCACCCTGAGACTTGCCTCAGCTGCACCCTGTGAAGCCACAGATGATCAATAGACTAAGTGCCATTTCACATAACACAGCCAAAACATTTATATCTGCATTGTCCCCCAACCTTCTGTTCTTAACTGTCAGATATACAAACAACAGAATATTCATGAGGTGGTAAGAAAACATGTGGTTGAGACAGAATCACACCATTCCACACATGTGTGCTCCTGAAAGACTACTTTTACAAAATCCTTATTCTTAAAAACGTAAACAGAATCTAATGTAGCTGCAAAATTTTCTTTTATACAGTAATTTATCCCAAACGTCTTGAAAAGAGTCTGGCAATAAGAAAGATCCCCTGCAACATTTTCCATGCAGTATAATAAATATCTTTGTTTAATGGGGCTAAAAGTATTTCCTTTTATCCAGTATAAATTCACCAGCTTTCAAAAAGTTACATGTACATTTATTTACAAGTCCTGAGGCAGAGGATAGAAGCTCTTGATCCACTTGTGTTATATTGTTTGCCATTACATACAAACCTCTCTATCAGTTCAGAAATGATAGAAGCAGCATGTCAGAAGGGTATTGATGTAATTGGGGGGAAAAAAGCCAAATAAATCCTGTTCTATTTTTATCTCCACTGGATCAGCAGCGAGAAACTTCAGTATCCTAATTTTGGCAATTGAATTCCATTCCCCATGTTGAGAACATGAACAATGCTCTTTATTAATGCCTGGGAAGCCACATCTGCTTAATACCTAAGGTCTTCTCCCTGGAGGAAAACGCCTGTGTTTTCAAATCTACAGACAGCTCATTCTAGTATGCGAGCCAAATGTAAGCAACAAGTGTGTGTGTGTGTGTACATATGGGAATATACATGCATGGAGAGGAACACAGAGAACTCTGCTGTTACGCAGCTGTGCACTCTGAGCTGTTACTAAGGGCATCGCAGCAAAACTGAAACTCTTCCTCCCAGTATAGAAATTTCCACTGACATGGGAATCCTGAATCCAGTTTGTTCGCCCAAATCAGCCAGTTGACACGTTCTCAGCACATCTGAGAGTGTCTTCTCATTCTCAGTATCCACCTGTACAATTGTACAGCAAACCCACCAGACAAAGCACGCATCTAATACAGGAGACCTGTTTCTGCTCCAAGTATCACGAGCAAAGCTCACGGGGCTGCAGGAGGACTGGGCGCAGGCTTTCTCAGTCTTTGTACAACACCGTCATCTAGAGGAGGCGAGTCTGGATAGCAGGGAAGTGACTGTACTCTTACAACGCCTGAGCTGTAGCGCTAAGGAGCTGGTACGGAGGGAAAAAGTTGCCACCCACCTGTAACTAAAAATGAACTTGCTTCTTCCACTTATAAGCTGCTCAGATACCAAACAGGAATTCCACGCTGCTCATTCCTTTTTATTTTCATCCTCCCCCATACACCTACTTTGAAGAGGGTACTGGAAAGGAAATAAACGTGTTTACTTCTGCCTTAACTGGAAGGTTCTTCAGAGCATCTGCTGGAGGTCAGTGATTCAGCATCGTTAAGTGCAAGTAATTTCCAGGGCTGGGATGTTGCACGTTTTGAATAGGCAGTTACCAAGCTTTGCTGGGTAGAACACATACAAAATGCTGCAGAAATAAAAACCTAATTTTGTATAGAGATTGTTCTGTACGAGACCCCTAGTACATTTTAAAAGACTTAAGGCCTTATTTCCCTCCTGCTGACAAAAAGAAATGGTAACACCCACCTACAGCCAGGTGGTGAAATTATGCTACTAGGATCCCACTCCAGGTTCTTTAGAAGACTTGTTAAACAAAACACTCAAATTTGTCTGCTGCTTTCCAATTTGAGTAACCTGCTTGGAAAACTTCATGACACACCTTCTGATTCCTCATTCCCCACAGTCCAGCTGAACATAATGAAGAGGCCAACGCTTCCTACGTCTGAAAGACTTGTCTGCAGGTGTTCTGTAAGTGCAAACCCAAATACAGAGGTAAGGCCTATCAGCATCTAGCAATGGCTAACCAATTTGATGAAGTGGTACTATTAGTGGAATGGGCCCAACTGCTGCCTTCTGTTGCTGAAGTTAACAGAACCAAACCTAGGAATAAGTTAACATGCAAATCTCATTATCTACACATCACGACTACAGGTAAAATTAGCTGCTCTCAACAGAAGGGAAAAAAAATATATCCTTTAGCTGAATTTCAAACTTTATGTTCTCTGAATTCTTCAATACCTCAAGCCATTTTATCTCAAAAATAAAGCTTGCTCTCAGAATTAGGGCTTCTCCTATAAGCTTTACATAGCTTCTTTTAACAATGGAAGCTCAAGAGGATTTAGTGTTCTCTCCCCTGCTTTTACCCCAGGGAAAGCAGCATTGCTAATAAAACCCACGAAGATCAACCCTAAAAATAAATATCTGCTGTTGGTCTAGACAGCTCTGGCTCTTGAAAGAATTTGATCTGGGTGGTAATTACACTTCACTTTTGATCCATATATGAACTCAGTACTGGCAAGATGTCAGACTTTTATCTTTACACCCTTATTCATCCATCAGCATTTACAAAGTAGTCAGCATAGCAAGAACAGTGCTAGAGACTGAAGTCCTTTGTTTATTCACATAGAAAATGCGGTGCAGAAGACAATAGCGGAAGCTTCTTTACATTACCCTGCTATCATTCTTGCACTGTGCTCAGTAAGAAGTTTAAGGCTGAGAATGAATTCCTTCCATCCATCAGCCTATGTTATAAAGTTGTCTACTGAATTCTTCTAAGGTCTCTCAGGGAAGGCAGAATGTGCATACAAGCAACTAATAAAAGATATCATCTCTCTGTGAATGCCTAGCTTCTATTCTATCCTTAGACCACCATGACTTCAACATGGCTATTACATTACTAATAAGAAGTAGCTCGGGAGGTATCAATTTTACAAGAGAATACTTGCCTGATGATAACACCATCAAAATCTGGAGAACACTGCTTAATAACAAGAAAGAAGCAAATCATTTTACAATTCACCTCCTCTGCACTTTAGAAGCTGCTTATATAGTTACCTCCTACCCTTGAAGAATTAGTATAGCAGCTTGGTGGTGAATGGATTTTGTTCTTTCATGAGAGTGCCTTTGCAAAGTCCTGTTTTAAAGCTCCTAGTTCTTGCTGCAGACATTGGTACCAATGGCTCTTTCAGCATCAGAGACTGGGGAGGTATTTTTATGGTGTCTGGTTTTTGTATTTTGCTGTCCTGCCTAGCTTTGCTTCTAATCAGTTGCCAGAAGATACACATTTTTTGCCTACTTAAGGTCATCTTCTCCTTTTCCCTTGGGTTTTCTAGTATTTACAGAAGTGATGGTGCAAATAGCAATTGAAAATGGGGTATACCAGTCTACACCTAAAATCTTCCTTTGCTTCTCTACAAAACTGGATTTTTCTCTTTCATGGTAAAGATTTTCATTAATTTCACTTCAAGGATAGAATTTCAAAGAAGGAATATTAGTATTCATTTGCCTGCTGTTCTTGGCAAGCAGTGACATGCATGGAGCAAAGCCACAGGTCCTGTTATTGCCTTTGAGTTACAGGGGAAAAAAAAAAAGAACACCAGAGACACACGCACACAAAGGCACTGCTGTCTTAGAGTCAAAGAGGAATGAGAAATAGATATTCTGTCAGTCACGTGAGCCTATAGGACACCTCTGAGTTCTTTGAATCCTCAGGCCTTCAGGAAGTCACTTGTTTTTAAACATCTATTTAGAGTAAACTTAGAAAACAGCTCTGGATAAAGTGCAACTCAATTCTCCCACTCCAAGTTGAAGAATCATGCCAGGATCACTTATCTAATTTCAAGCTCTGATGGGAAGTTTTATATCAACTCATAAGTATTACAGATAAAAAAAATTCATCTAAAGTTATTTTGAAAAGTGAGAAGCATGCTTTCAGTCTTCAGGAAAACACAGCTTTGGTTAAAAACCCAAACCTGACAATGTCCACTGCTTTCAGCAGAGCAATGACAATGTATATCAGTAATCCCCCCTTACCTTTAATTTCCATTTTCCTTTCAACATTCCTGCTGAACTCAAAACAGCCTGAGAAGGGAACACTGTGTGTATATTAGCACCACACATAACATAGCTGAGCTCCAATCTCAGCTAGGGCTTCTAATCACTACCACAAAATGAACAAGAATAATTAAGAAAAAATAGCATGTTTAAGGCCATCCAGATAGGCCTGAATACTGTGGATATCTAGATAAGACAAAGTGACACAGCCTACAGACTCTATCTATCCTATGGGATGAATCTGTCCCGCTCCCAAATGATTTTCTATCAGAAAGTCTTTTGCTTATGATCAGGGGTGCATGGAGCTGTGGGAGATGAAGCAGTTATAATTCCTATCAGCTTACTCCATTTTTTGCACCAGAGTTCACCAGTCCCACAACAGGCAGGACTGAATGGTACATGTAGTCCTATTCAGACATCCCACAGTACAGCCTGTTTTGCTCACATAAACTGAATTTAGCTAAAGACTCTTAATATGTTAGACTAGGAACTGTAACAACTCAAGAAAAGAAAAGGGAGAAGGCAGGCACATCTTTTCTGCCGATCACAAACCTGCCTGTGGCTGTAAAGATGATCTTTAATACAATATTATATGATTTAGAAGCCCTCCGCAAGTGATATATTATTTGGTCAGAAACTTCATTTTCTATGTGTACATAATCCTAATTTTCATTCACAATTCTTTCCATTGTATCTTGAGTACATCACTTCATAGCCATATTTCAGTTTTATACCACAAAACTGCCTGTTGCCAAAGCATTTTGGAGAGAGCTAGAAGACAGCTAAGAAGATTAATAAACTTTTTTTTTTTTTTTTTGCTGTTGAATTTGAACAATCTCCAGTGAATCTCCAGTCCCACTGAAGGTTTGTCACGGATTCAGGGAAATGAGAATTTTATGTGTGGATTTGGTAGCGTCTAGAGGCCAACCCTTCCTGAGAATTCAACTGAAGGCACGCTGAGACAGGAGATAGGGGGTTTAAGAAGGGTTGAGTGGCTATGAATACAATACAAGAAGGATTAATAATGCTATTCATGTCAAATCAGAAATTTCCAGGAACCTGGAACACATAAGAGTGTAAAAACAATCCTGCTGAGCCAGCTGACAGCTCCCTTTTGCCCAGTGTATTGTTTTCTATAGTAAGGTAAAGAATATAAGAAACAGGGTGTGTATGTAGAGCAATTCTTCCCCAGGCATATTCTCCTACTCTCCAGCAATTAACAATTTCGGACTGGGAGATCACACAACAAAGTTATTGTGTTTAACAATCACAAATGGACCTACCCTCCACAAATTACCTTAGTCCCATTTTTAATCTATGTAGACTTTTGACCTCTGCTTTTCTGTTATTTGCTGTACACACAAAATTGGTCAGTGCCATCCAACTGCTGACCAGAGCAATGCCCATTCCTGCAGAGTATTAGACTGCATTAGCAGCTTGGGTAATTATATCACACCTTAGACTGTTTAATCTTAACGATTAAATACAACCTTGAAAGAAAAAGCAAAGTGTTTTCAAGAGCAGGTAATGTTGGGTATCATCCCACCTGCCTCCTCTAGCAATATTCCCTACCCACTGTCTAGACCGACGATATTCAGATAGGAATCTGAATCCTGATCACTACACTGGAATCTTAGGTATGTAGACCATTGCATCTCAATAACCAGAATACCTTTCTCTGTGCTACGTGTCACTGTGTTTAAATGAACAGGACAGCATGCTGCAAAAAGCTCTATTAAAACCCTCTAACAGATGGACGAGAAAAAAAGCTTCCTTGGCCTTCTGCATGCAATCGCTTCAATCTCTCTCCACCAGAGCTGTTATGTCTTAAAGACATAAGCCAAAAGATGGCTGCACAAGCTGTGTTCACTTCTGTAGCTGCCTATAGCAACCCAGTAGATAAGCAGCAGCCATTTCAGCTCAAGAATAAGAAAACCATTTAAGTGCATTGCTTATTGGTGGCAATTCCAGTAGAGTGCAAACTGTCGCAGGAAGAAAGAAAGAAAAGCAGAACCTTCCGCAAACCGATTTCAGAGCTCACAAAGGTATTTCACATTCAGCATCTGTCTCAGAAGGTGAAACTTTCTATACTGGTCACTGAGAACAATTACACGCAAGTAAACTGGATCCATTAAATCAACTGGATCTGAAGCCTGATGGGCCAAGCCAATGGATTTCTTTTTTATTCCAGAAATAAGCCTCTTCTATCATGAAAATAATCTTAATGTTTGCTGACACTATAATTAAGAATTAAAGCTGCAGAAAAATGTGAGGTTTGCTGAAACACAATAGGTATCTTTATCCATACAATATGTGGCACCAAAACAGTCATTGTTCTGGGGAGGATAATTAATCAGTGTTCTCTTGAAGTCCTTTTAATTGTCTGTAACAGGGTGTGTTGAGGGAGAGATAACTGAGTTTTAACATGGAATAAGATCGGGCACCATTGGCAATATTGACACAAATAAAGATTGCATGATCAGGACCTTTGATCTGGGAATTGCTATTCTGTAATCATCTGTAAAGCACCAGCAATGCCCCTGGCACTGTACATATCATAATAAATGATGAACAATAAATCGTGTAATTAAATATTCTTTTCAAACATTCCTTTCCTAATTCTTGCCTCAGATTTAAGTTCCCACATCAGACATATTAGTTCCTCATAATATTATTAAAGTTCCTACACGTCAGATTTTAAAACTCCCCTAGGGATCTGTTGTTTCTTTGTTTAATCTGTTTATGAGCCAAAGGCCCCATTAAATTCAATAGGGAAACTCACAGACCTTTAAAAATTTAGCCACGAGAGACTTTTCTTAGGAAACAGGACCATTTTTGTCATTCTATCATGTAACTATTGGAAATCTATTGATTGGAGCAATTCCAGTAGAAAAACAGGAAAAATACTCTCCCCCAACAGGTCACCAAGTCATTAAGGACACCAGGCTAGCCGAGGCAGAACTGTACACAAACAGTCTTCTCTCCTCTATTGCACCTGGTCCTTCACATAACCACATATGGAGAGTATTTTGTATTAAGATCACTCTTTATGCTTCAGCACTTTTGTAGATGCTTTCTGTAAGGATGGCAAAGAGACAAAGCCTCCTTGTGTTTCTCAATGTAGAGGACAAGGAGATGGGCAAATGCTTACATACACCCAAATCCAAACAGTATACTATCCCCAACAGATTTGAACGTAATACATCTGAAACAGGATTTTTTTTCTTCACAAAAACAATGGAAATTTTAAATTCTCATTAACTCCTAACAGTGAATTCCCATTTACCATTACCTTAAAAGGAACTTCTTAACAAACGTGGAGGCAGATTCTTTACCAAGAGCAGGAAAGGATGAAGTCACTATCAGTGTGCTGAAGAAGCTGGAGTCTGCCAGAGACAAACTTCATAGTCTGAACCTTTTGCTGAAAATTATCTGACATTGCATTCTGTAATCCAGATAACCAGAGAATTCTGGTTTATTTTAGAGGAGTTTTCTTGTCTAGCTGGAAGGCACTTCTCAACTGCTTGACTTATTTCATTAAAAAGTAAAACTCATTCAGAATTTATGTAAGTCTCCTTAGTGAAGCCACAGTGGACAAGCAGGAGTGCTGTAATTTATAAATTCATCCTCAAGATTAAAGAACTCACAGAGCTATGAAGGGAGTTCTCACTTGTGTAAAAGCACACCCAAGGGATATGCAGGGTCGCTCTGTAAAAGCCTGAGTCCAATGTTAGAATGTCTGGCATCAATCTAAACAACAACATGTCAGTCAAGATGGTTCAGCTGCAGTTGAGTTGGTGATTTCTCAACACAGAAGAGCTTATATGGGCTAGAGTGAGCCCTGGGTGAAATTCATTCGGCCGTGACAAATGCATTTAAGTGACTCCTACTTGGTGTCAGATTATTATAAGTTCCATTTTGTTAAACAGCTAAAAAACCAAAAACCAAGCACAATCTGTATAAGGCTGGAAAGTTCCACATTCCAGTGAACACGAGGGCTGGTGAACATAGCCTGTGGCCAAACAGCCCACGCAGAGCTTCACACTGCTGAAGCTTTCATCTTCAGCAGTCTGAGGTACAGCCCACAGAGACTACAGGATCTCAACACAAAGTGTTCCATCTTGCTCCAAGCTAGCACATATCACATGCTAGGGCCTGTACCTTCCCTGAGCCATCCTGCTGCACCACTACTAAGGAGGATCCCAGTGTGCTATCTCTAGGTACTCAACCAAGGGGCTTAGTTTGGATTTCAAGAGGGTGAGATTCACGTGTAACTCCTTCAAAACAAGCAAAGTTCCCTGAGGGCATTTCCTTCTTCAGAAGTTAGTAACTGATGGCGTATGTATGTATCCAACACTGCTGATTCTTTGATGAACTGCATTCTCATCAAGTATGCCCTACACTAATATTTCTATGTCACAACAAAACGTGTAACAAAGGCATTTGCCTCTTACCTCATCAAGATCTAATGACACAACCAGAATCATATAGAAATTCAGTGTGTTCTTACTTGCAAAGATGTTTGAAAAGGCAGCAAGGAATAAGGCCTTGAAAAGTTCTGCAGTATATAACTTATTTGACCTTATGATATATAATAGGGAGTTTTAGAAAAATGAAGCTTGAATAAGTGCAATTGCAGCTGGATCTCTGTAATACTTTTGGAGGACTTGACCGTATAACCCTAGTAAATAAACCTGGCAGCATTACCTGCTTTTCTAGACTGCCAGATGCTAACAGTTTAAATCAAGTTAGTTTTCTGCTTAGTGTATATCCAAATCTACTAGCAGAAATGTCCTTACACAAGTACAGATATTTGAGTAACTTTGTTGCATGAGTTAGAATAAACATATAACTTCTGGTTCCCAAAGCTCAGGGGACACATCTCTTTTCTTAACCCAGTATTCTGTTCAGTCTCTTGGATTACCTTTTGTTGACTTGAACTTTACAGCAGTACAATCAACCACCATCAGCTCTCTGCAGAAAAAGAGATTAAGTTATTCAGGATATATATTTTCCATTTTATGTAAGATCAACACAAAGATAATCTTTTTTTAGAAGTTTGTTCTAGAAGTGTGACTCACTTTAATTTGCATCAATTATTGATGGAAACAACTTTACCCAGATTTGGTTCAACTCCTCCTCCAATACCAGTATCACAAACTCTCTGTATACCAACATCTTCCACGTTAGCAGTATAATAGAAACAGTGATCCATGTACTCATGGTAGGGGCAGCCTGGGCTACAGGATTTGAGACCTTCTACAAAGGACAGCAGTGTACTGTACTTGAAGCTCTGCCACTGTCTCAGCATGCAATCTTGAACAAAATGTTAATTGCAATGTCTTTCTTTTCTTCAGATGAAAGATAAATTAGATAATAATTTACAGCCTCCTCTGTAAATGCTCTCAGATTTATGAATGAAGCATTCCTCCTTCCCTTGCTATTGCATTCCTACAATGGCTTGGCTTTCTGTCTGAAACAAAGGGTATTGTTGGGTTAGAAGGCAATTACTAATCAATGTAAAAACAAAAAGAACCTAGCTCAAGGTCAGCGTGACCTGCACGAATCACTTCTGCTGCTCTTAGACACACACCAAGAACTAGCTACATCCTACGTGACTCCCTAGAATGGCAGGACAGATAAAAAAGGAGAAACAGAGACTCTTGTCCTGCACTTGCTTTTCAGAAGATACAAAACCACTACTAATACAGAATATTTATTTGGATAAATCTCTGGAAGCAATCCTATGGAAATTAACCCTGGCTACTCTGAATGTTCTTACTACATGCAGATACCTCCAGATTTCTCCAGAAATGACTAGTCCTTGGAAGCAGAAAACATACTGATTAGTTCATCACGTAACCATCCAGCTCATAAACACACGAGGCAGACTGAAGGGAACAGTTATACAACAGGGCCCGGCGGAAGAGAAAAAAGTGCTCAAGGCAATTTGGCCATTGACATCATATATTTTCATGCTCTGTTTACAATCTTTTTATATAGGAGTCTCATAATTCTGTTATATAAGACATGGGTAAATAGTTTCTGATGAAATAAGAAAAAAACAACTACTGAACATTAATCTCAAATTTCAGTTGGGTCTTCTTTTAAAAGTCATGTGTTTCGATGAGTTTTAGGATCTTTCAAATAGATCGCCTAGCTGATCTCCACTGTGATATCACATTCAGAGAAGATGATTTCTCTCAAACACTATGGCAGATCAGTACCCTGCTTACATTAGGTCACCGTGAACGTGACATAAGTCACGTGCCTGACATTTCTCTCGCTAGCATGTTGAGGTTACCATCAGATCAAAACTACAGCTGCAGTTTGAAGAGGTAAAAAAAACTCCCATCAGTTACAAGCAGACATATTGGAGTATATTCTGGAAGCTGACAAATAACATAACTTGCTGTAGGCTACAAACGGGGAAAATGCCAGGGAGATTAGGTCAGTGTTTGCTTACTTTCTTAGACACGGCTTGTTTGTGATCAGTCACTTACATTGAATCAGGTGGATGGCTTGCATCTATTTCAAAAAGAGGAAACTATTCCAGACAGTAGAAGAGATACTGGATCCAGAAGCAGCAGATCTGTCTATAAGAGTGATGCTATTACTTTTTGTCTGACTGATTGTGTACTCTGTGCAGCAGTGTTCATTTGAAAGAACAGTGCTGTCTCTTCTTTCTGAGCTGTGCATCAAGACCAGTACCACAGAGAAATGCCTGTCCAGGAAGCTTCATTCCAGAGATGTTAGAGTCCTTTCTAATAAGGGAACAGTGTGATCCTCCTAAGGGCAACAGAAAACCCAGAGAAAAACAGAAGTACTGGAATGTCGCATGGTAAACTTCATAGTCAACACTTGAAACACTGTATGTAAAATATTTCTCCATAACTCATGAAACCATACACGACAGGAGAAAATCATTGTATAAACATCCCTGCCTCAAGAAAAAATAGCTATGACAACTGGCTCCAGGACTGAGAACATTGGACAAGCATCTCTTGCATTACCCATACTATGCTGTGAATCTGGAAGCACGCATATAGCAAAGCTGGTTTCAAGCTGATTTTCAAACAGTGAGTGGGAGACAAGTACTAAAGGCTTAAGAGTTAAACATGAGTAAAATCTGTTAGTTCATTGAGGATTGTGCTTTATGTATAGGACAGCCTTAATACAGAAAGAACCCCCTGAATATTTGAATTATGCTAGCAGGCAATAGTAATTATTGGAGGACTTAGTATAAAAATGTATAAAGTTGTATCCAGACTAACTACAGTGTTCTCCTGGGCAGCAACAAAGCTTTGTACCTCTGGCCTTATGTAAGCAGCACCTCAGCCCACAGGAATTTAGCTTGGAGGAACGCATTACAAATGTAGGACAAATCAAATTAGCTCTCTGATGTTACCTGTTAACAGCTCACTTCTTCGTCAGACTTTCTGCTAACCACCAGAATGCAACTTCTGGGCAAAAAGGGAAGGCAAATGCTTTACTAAAAAGTACTACCTGTAAGTGTCACAAAACATAATGGCACTCTGCTTTACCACACCACCTACAGCACACAATGAATTAACAACTACAGAAGTTATTAGGACTACCTCACCTGCTCACCTTGCAGCACAAAATGACTACTTAGAGCAATTATGTGATAACAGCAAAGCTGCAGTCATTCACTGCAAAAGTAACAAAGAAATACAGCCTTAGAGCATCATTTTCTTGGTTTACATTTTTTTCCCCATCAGTGAACTTTGACAGCTCTGGAGGAATTCAGTAATGCATTCAGTTATGACAACACCGTGTTCTACGTGTTTTAACTCTAGATTTAGAGCAGCAATTTCTTTTTTCAGAACTCTTCCATGAGTATTTTTCTTTTTTTATGATTTCCATGCGACAGATTGGGGAAGGGATTGCCTGACTTTTTCTTTACTCAACAGTTTAGATGGCATTTTACACTAATTAGTGTGATAGGCCTTACTGACATACACAGTTGACAATTATTTACGTACATTGAGAGGTTTTACTCTTCAACAGTTTTGCAGATTAGATAAGAAGAGATGAATATTTATCATAGTAGAATTGCCACAATTTGAGTTCTATTGAGGCAGCGAACAGACAATGAATCATTTAATTAACAGTACCATTGCTAGAAAATAATTTTGCAGCCTCCTTACCAACAAACATACGCTGTCTTTGCAAGAGCTGTGAGAAAGGAGCAGGACTTTGGCTGCAGCACCAAGGCCTCTAGAGGTCTTCTGCAATACTTCTATCTACCCACACAGCCAGCCAGCAGGCCTAGTCCCTTGCTGTTGGAGGCAGTCACATCATAAACCAATCAAACACCACTGTAAAACTAAATAGGCTTTTTGGCCTAAGTTTCCAAAATTTGGGAGTGGGCCTCTCCTCCATTCAAACTAATTTGGGTAACAATGAAAAAAACTCTGACTACATCTTTTTCCGTCAGTGGTTCTTGTTTTCCGCTCCAACCTACATCATCCATTCTCTTCCTTCCACCCATTCTTTTCCCCCCAATAAGTCTGGCTTA